>NW_020620825.1:1220252-2440505 GCF_003573695.1 Papaver somniferum | reverse complement strand
GGTTAACCAACAGTTGCAGCGAGATCCACTGTAACAGTAACAATTATAAGTGTTACAGAAAGAGTGACAGTCAGTTAAATCCAGGCCGAGCTAAGTTGTTCGAGCCGCTCAGAGCCTAGCCAATTCCAAGCCATGCAGCCGGTCAACTGGTTCAGTCTTGGCCCAATCTGGTCCAGTCATGGTCCAACCCGGTTATGTTGGTCTGGTTCATTACCAATCCAAATTGGTTCAGCACGTTCAGTCCAACCATTTGCCACGCCAGCTCAACCAAACCAGTCAGCGTTCAACACGTCATCTGCACGATACAGTCAGTGTCCTACTGTTGATGGTGGTTTTTAGCTTAGGGTTAAAATTGTAAAACTGTACATCTGACATGACGTCACTATGACCATTAGCACATTTATTGAATTAATCAGCGTGCCTACGTAAGAATTACCGGGGTACCCTTTTTTTTTACATGGGTCATGTTCCACGGCAGAACCCTTAACACTGACTGACATCATCTATGACAAACCCTAATTCTCATGCTACCGCGCCAAGGCGTGCCAACCATGCCGCCGCACCACTGTACCAATGGCAGACCATGTCAGCCACGTCACCGCACCAAGGCAAGCTAACCATGCCATCCACACCACTGTGCCAATGGCATACCATGCCATCCACATCTCCGCGCCAAGGCATGCCAACCATGCCATCCGCACCACTGCGCGAATGGCATGCCATGCCAGCCGCACCACATGTGCCAATGGCATGCCAACCACCTTGCTGCGCCATACCATTTCGGCGTTTCCTATGCGGCTATCAAAACGAAGGCGTGCGATGATCAACGTCCACCCTTCCATCTTAGATGCAATTCTTAGCCTTCCAAGGTCGCCAAACAACGCATGGTAATCTTTGGCCCAAACCCTAGTTTTGGCCATGCCAACCACCTTGCCGCGCCTTACCATGCCGGCCTTCCCTATGAGGCTACCAGAACGAAGGCATGCGATGATCAACGGCCACCCTTCCATGTTAGATGCAAATCTTAGCCGTCCAAGGTCGCCAAACGACGCATGGTAACTTTTGTCCCAACGCCAAAACCCTAGTTTGGCCGCGCCTAGTGGGTGCTCCGCTAAAACCACAAGAGAAGGCTTACCGCGATGGTTTTCTACCACATCATTCACGAATCCATGGATTGCGAGAAACTCATCCTGCCAAATATGTTATATTTGGAGGTTGTTGATGGATTTCGTTCCGCGAGCGGAAAAGGGAGCCTTTTACCCGACACAAGAACATTAGCATCGAGAAAAGTTGGCAACGAGTCTTATGGAACAACCGGCTGACGAACAAGTGGGACCCCTTGGTCAAAACCCATATGCCGATCCGTCCTATCGATACTGTAAGAAAATGCTTTGCAAGATCCTCAAAAGAAAGACGGCACATGACCAGGCGTGCAGCTTCGCATGAGTACCATCTTTCCAACACTCATATCCTCTTTATCAGAAGACAAAGACATGCTCGGAGCAGGAGCAAAGGTATTGATCTGAGTTATGGACGCATGTACCGGAGCCCATGGAAGAAAATTGACCGTGTGCGAGTTTTCAAGGAATCCAACCAGGTTCGAACCAATCTTTGTGCGCCTATTCGACCAGCGCAGTATCCTAGAACCACCCCAAGACTCGGGAAGTACGTCCAACGGTTTTGGAACATACCTTTCGAAGTGATTCCACAGCCATGCTTGGAGAAAGGCGGCATGAATATACGAATCCACTTTCATGTAGCCATTTGAAGCGCACATGTTCGTGACCAGATGATCCAAGTGTGTGTACAGAGAACCAAGAAACAAGCCGCCAATAGGGAGAACGATACCTTTTGCCAATTTTATGGTAATATTTATAAGTTCCTGTCTTATCTCCTTCTTACCAGATCCGTCATCGAAAATATCTCTGGATAACCAAAGAGCCAAGGACGCTGCGACATGAAGTGTACTATTTTTCTGATTTGGCTCCAACTCATTTGGAAACCATTGAGACACCCACCAGCCATAGAAGCACCTCGTCTCGTTTTCTTTCCGAACGAATCCTTTTGATTTCTCAACCAGAGCGGCGCGCATTTCTTCTTCATCTACAAACAACTTGACATTGAGGTTTCCTATTACGGGAAGGTTCAGCAAGACGGCCACGCTCTCTAAAGAGATAGTCATTTCACCCCACCTGCATATGGTCGTGTGAGTGTCCGGACACCATCTGGAAATAAAAGCAACCAACCCTGGAATATCTTTCCTAATTTGAAGCACTGCGGAAGCCGCGACAACATCAATAATCTGCGCCTTGGTCAATTTGGATTTTACACATTCCTGGCTCATCATTAATCGCATCCATTTATCAAAGGGATGCAACGGACTCACACAGATTTTAAAGTCAATGGGAGAAGCAGAATATTCTTTCCTCAGAAGACAAAACCTTAATACACCTCCAGGCCGAACTGACCGTGCCTTTCCTTCACTTTCCGGACCAGTCAGAAGAATCGACACATACTTGGGATGATTTTTCCTAATTGTGGCGGATGTTGTAAAGAACTCATCGTCTATGTTTGTCTTGGAATTGCCAACATCTTTCGGTACGGTAGAACTTTTCTCAAATGACATCCTAACGAAATTCTCTCACGCTACTTTCACCTTCGAAATAACTACAATGGAACAATACGAAGATAAATTATTACGGAAAGTGCATGGAAATTATTTTATCAAACACAGGAGATCCATCCTGGACGCAAACCAATTTTTTGCAAAGTCATAATGCGCATGAGCAAAGAAATGGGGACTGACATACCCTGCATCACCACCTCATGCCAAGGTCGTACCCTACAGCAGGAAATTTGCGCCCGGACGAAGAGGCACGCCCCACCATGGGAACAATACACACGGCCACACCAGGAAAAGGGAGGAAACCCTAGGATCTAGGTTTTCACGGGAAGGTAATGACATTTACTAGCTCATGTATGCCTACTTTGCACAGTAATTGAGGCGGCCAACATTACTACGGTATTCACGCCTAAATGTTACTACAAGTTCACGCAAAGCATATTTACGGCTAGGATTCATACCAACACAAAAGAACAATATTTTTACAAGTTTATGAAAAGGTACGCCTACAGCTAGGGTTTGCACTAACACAAGAAAACAAAAAAAACAAGTTAAAGAGGAAGTGCTGGAAAACATACTTGGGATTCACTCGTCCACTTTACTGTTACCACACGACCAGAATAAAAAAAAATAAAGGTGTGAAATAAAAGGAGGGGTCGGCCCCCTTTTATAGGCGTGGTACTTGGGAGTTTGAATAAGGAAATGACTTCATATTTGAGTCAAGTAAGGAAAAGACGCAACCGGACCCGCAAAGACAAATCACCATGCCAAGACGTCCACGCATGCTTTTCCTCACCAAACCGTGCCATTGCCTTGGCCCACCATGCCAATCCGTCCGCACCATGCCTTGGCCCCACCACGCCAAGCCGTCCACATGCTTTGCCTCACCAAACCGCGCCTTGCCTTGGACCCACCATGCCAAGTCATCCGCGCCATTGCCTTGGCCCCACCATGTCAATCCGTCCGCGCCATTACCTTGGCCCCACCATGCCAAGCCGTCCGCGCCATGACTTGCCGGGACAACACCAACAACTCGCCAAGCCAGCGTCATGATGTTCCCTAACCCATCCAAGGTGATACATGGCCAGACTAAGACGACGATCTTCATCTCACCACTTTACGGTCTACACCACAAATAGAATCTACGCAAGGCCGCCAAACATGAGGATCATGAACTCTCCTTACCTCTCGAAAAAGGTTAGTCGGACTTTCCCGACCATCTTTTCACGAACTGTCATTTCAATTTTTTTCCTCGCCTGTCACCATCTTATGCTTACCTCGCAACAATGCTCATGTTCCGAGCTAACCAGGGGACTTAATATTGATGGTGGTTTTTATCTTAGGGTAAAAATCGTAAAACTGTACATCTGACATGACGTCACTATGACCATTAGCACATTTATTGAATCAATCAGCATGCCTAAGTAAGAATTACCGAGGTACCCTTTTTTTTACATGGGTCATGTTCCACGGCAGAACCCTTAACACTGACTGACATCATCTAGGCCAAACCCTAATTCTCATGATACCGCACCAAGGCATGCCAACCATGCCAGCCACACCACTGTGCCAATGGAGGACCATGCCATCCACGTCACCGCGCTAATGCATTCCAACCATGCCAGCCACACCACTGTGCCAATGGCATACCATGACAGCCACATCTCCGCGCCAAGGCATGCCAACCATGCCAGCCGCACCACTTCGCCAATGGCATGCCATGCCAGCCGCACCTCCGCGCCAAGGCATGCCAACCATGCCAGCCGCACCTCCGCACCAAGGCATGCCAACCATGCCAGCCGCACCACATGTGACAATGGCATGCCAGCCGCACCACATGTGACAATGGCATGCCAGCCGCACCACATGTGACAATGGCATGCCAACCACCTTGTTGCGCCATACCATGCCGGCCTTCCCTATGCGGCTAACAAAACGAAGGCGTGCGATGATCAACATCCACCCTTCCATATTAGATGCAAATCTTAGCCGTCCAAGGTTGCCAAACAACGCATGGTAACCTTTGGCCCAAAACCTAGTTTTGGCCACGCCAAACCGCTCCAAGGCATGCCATGCCTGATGTGATGTGTAGATAGTGGTAAAAGTGGTTCGATTCTCAGACTTGTGAAGGATATTAATTAGACTTAGATTCTAATATTAAAATAGAAAACTCACTAAAAATTATAGCAAACTCAATCAAAGATGATATCAATACTGAAAGAAACACTGAGGCTAAGATTCCACTATTTTCCAAGTTCAAAGTGATTAAACCAATACTTATATTTATGCAATTTTCTTGTTTAATTTGATTCTAAAATATTGCAATAAGTAGATTTTCAAAAGTAATAATTGTAAATCCCAAGTATGAAGCATCAAAAGTCTTAAAACTAAGCATACTCCATCAAAATAGATCACAATCACTCAAATAAAAATCATATTCAATAATAGTTCAAGGCAAATAATCATATAATTGTTGCAAATAAAATAGAATATACCACTTTTTGTTGGAAAAATAGCTTCCTCTATCGCCTCAGCAATGGGTTTAGCTCCTCATATTAATCATGATCTGAAAATATGTGTTTGTTGCTCAAAATATGATTAAAAGAGTGAAAAGTAATAACACAGACTGTTTGCAACAGTGTGTTGGTGTTGCAAAACAGCTGTTACAATGGAACTGTTACAGAAAAACTGTTGCTTTGTCGCTGATTTTAAGACCCTAGAATACGACTGCCCTGCACAGCTTAATGTTCTTCAGATGTTAAACAATGACACTGTTCTGCGACTGTTTACCGTGCGTCAATGTTCTTCGCGTTCTTCTTCTTCTTCAGCAGCAGCAACAGAAACAGAGTTTGGTAAAGCTCTAATTTCTTCTTCTCTGGCTCTCCTTAGGTTCCCAAACTCTCGACACCTCTTCTATATAACCCAAGACATCTATTTTTATCAAAAATACCGATTAAATCTCTCTCAAGTCTTCCAAAATCTCTTTCCTTCTCTTCACGGCCAAGTTGCGTCAATTTCTTGTTTTAGAATTTCTACGCGTTTCTGAGATTTCCTTTTTATTCTAAATTCTTCCTTAGATAGATACAAATCTTTGGGAAGGTTTACAGCGCTTTAATCTCTCTAAAATTCTCTAAAACAGGTCACACACGTGACTTTCCATATTTTCTGTTGTGAGAAAAATCCGTCGATTGAGCCCAGTCTAATCGATTTAAACACCCATATCAGATTCCTAGACCCATAAGGAGTCTATCCTATGAAAATCAGAGGTTTAATCGACCTCAAACTCCTCCAAATCACGATTGCCAAAACTGTTCTTCACTGCACTATTTTCCCGCCAAAACCTGGTTTTTGAAATGTTGAAGATGGTTGCCCCTTAGCCAGAGTAGGGGTGCAATTAGCAACTTCCTGGAAATGGGATGCCCCTTAGTAATTAGGTTACCCCTTATCCAAAGTGAGAGTCCGAATAGCAAATGTCCTCTGGGTGCTTTCCGACAACTTTTTGAGCCAATTTTTTCCAAAAATGTTTATTGGCCAAAAATACCTACAAATAAATAAAACACCATAATAAGTACAAAAATGAGCCCTAACAATATATAGAATCGAGTATCGTACACAAAAATGTGCCTATCAAATACCCCCAAACCTATCATTTGCTAGTCCTCAAGCAAAAATAAAATATAATTAAAATCCTAACTCACTATCGCAGGCATCGTCGATTGCATTTAGCGTATGCAATAAGCCTTTAAACCCCTAGGTGTCCCTAGTGGCGGAGTGTTGTCTCCGGAGGGCTTACCAGAGGTATATCCATAAAACCTTTATACTCCATACCCTAGCTATCTACACAGAACCTTGGAAGGAACTAAAGAATCTCCTTGGTTGGCATACTTATTGACTACAGGAGGAAGTACCCTGATGCGAAATTCTAATTGTTGTACACGAGTTTGCACTCAAGCATATTAAAATTCATATGAAGTGACAGAGCACTACTCAGATAGTCGCACTATGGACATCAATATCCGGAGTCAAAACTAATCACATGGATAGATCAAGAAGATGGATATATAAAAACATAAATGGTTTTGATGTTTACTAGGTGAACGGTGTTTCTCATATCTGTCTGAAGGCCTCTGCCAAAATGAACCTATCCTAATGGACTGAGATACCGGTCTGACTAATATCAACACACTGGCATATACAAGGGTACCAGTGGTCGATATTCCTAACTCTAGGTCAACACAACTGGCATATACAAGGGTTCTAATGGTCGACTTTATTGAATTTATTCCAGTTGGTCTGATGGTCTGGTCTCTTCTTCTTCTTCTTCTTCTTTTTTTCACTTTTTTTTCACTTTTTTTTTTGTATCTCAATCACTCTAATTCACCCTAGCATTGGTAACAACTTGAATCGTGAGCCCCACATAATCACTTAGAGAAACATAGTTTAAAAACAAAACAAAATAAAAACAGAAGTGAAAAGGACTCAACGAAATATGGTGAAACTATCATGTTATTTCTAACACCTGAGCTCTGTGCTTTTATGAATAGACTCTTTAGATGTTGCCATCTAGTCAGATTGGTTCCTCAACTCCTACAACCAAAATGCTTCCATCCACTTAGATTGGTTAGTGCCATCCTTAATAGGGATAAATTTCTAGGCTCTGGAGTTTATTTATTGCAACGAAAAGGTAACAAAAAGTTCTACCCCACCCCCAAACTTAAATATAACATTGTCCTCAATGTTTCTAATCAAAGAACAGTACCAAAAATATAAGTAACATGAGGAAATAGTAAAGAGAGAAGTCGGAAAGATGGTACCTGGGTAAAGTGTAACCAAAAACCTACAAAAATATTATACAACATACAAAATCGCCTCGATGGTCAATCAAGGTAAACGGGGTCCTCCAGAGGGACCTCCTCAACATCACCTGTATGAAAAGGCTCTAAAAAGGGCTTCAATCGCTGACCGTTAACCTTCGAAGAGCTACTACCATCTGGTGTCTCAATCTTAACAGCGTCATGAGGAAAAGCAGTACGGACCACAAAAGGACCGGTCCACCAAGACCGCAACTTCCCGCGGAATAGATGCAAACGAGTGTCATACAGAAGAACTTTTTGACCTGGAGAAAATGACTTTCGTAAAATATTCCTATCATGCACAAGTTTCGTTTTGTTCTTATACTCCTTAGCACTATCGTATTCATCTCTACGAATCTCGTCCAACTCATTGAGCTGGATCTTTCTTTGAGCTCCTGCCTTGACAAACACTAAACGATAAGGTTACATTCCAATGGGTGTCTTAAACGCAGTACAGTAAGCCCATAAGGCATCAGTAAGCCTCGACGACCAGTCTTTCCTATTTGGATTAACTGTTTTCTCTAGAATACGTTTAATTTCCCTATTGGAAACCTCTACCTGACCACTAGTCTGAGGGTGATATGGGGTTGCTACTTTATGGGTAATACCGTATTGTTTCATTAAAATAGCAAACGGTCTATTACAAAAGTGTGAACCTCCATCACTAATTATAGCTCACGGCGTACCAAAACGTGTAAGTATATTCTCTTTCAAAAACTGGACTACGACCCTGTGGTCATTCGTTTTACACGGAACCGCCTCAACCCACTTAGACACATTGTCTACAGCGACAAGTATGTAAAGATAACCAAACTAAATAGGAAATGGACCCATAAAATCAGTGCCCCACACATCAAAGACCTCAATCACTAAAACAGGGTTCAAAGGCATCATATTTCTACGGGAAATGGTTCCTAACTTCTGGAAACACTCACAATAAACACAATGACTATGGGAATCTTTAAACAACGAAGGCCAGTAAAATCCACACTGCAAAATCTTAGCTGCAGTCTTCTTAGCACTAAAATGACCCCCACATGCATGTTCATGACAAAAGGAGATAATACTAGACTGGTCACTCTCAGATACACATCTTCTATAAAAAATAATCTGGTCTGGACAATACTTAAACAGATAAGGATCGTCCCAAAATAAATGCTTAACCTCGGCTAAAAACCTAGAACGAACTTGCCTACCCCAATGTTAAGGGGTTTGACCAGTAACAAGATAATTCACTATATTTGCATACTAAGGTGATTGGGAAACAGAGAACAATTTTTCATCAGGAAAGCTATCCCTTATAGGAAGGGAATCGCTAGGGGAACTAACAACTAGCCTAGACAAGTGGTCTGCTACTACATTTTATGCACCCTTTTTGTCTCTAATGTATGGGGAAAATTCCTGTAACAATATGATCCATCTAATCAATCTAGGTTTGGTATCCTTCTTAGATAAAAGGTATTTCAAAGCAACATGATCTGTATAGATTATGATCTTAGAACCTAATAGGTAGGACCTAAACTTATCCAAGGCAAACAAGATGGCTAAAAGTTCCTTCTCGATAGTTGTGTAGTTCATTTGGGCATTATTCAGAGTTTTGATAGCATAATAAATCACATGAAGTAATTTGTTTTCTCGTTGTCCTAAAACGACGCATATAGCATAATCTGAAGAATCACACATAATCTCAAAGGGTAGGTTCCAGTTAGGTTCATGGACTATCGGGGCTGTAGTGAGTAAAGTTTTAAGCTTCACAAAAGCCTCTAAACAAGCATCATCAAAGACAAACTTAACATCTTTTGCAAGTAAATGGCAAAGAGGTCTAGAAATCAAGCTAAAATCCTTAATGAATCGACGGTAAAAACCTGCATGCCCTAGGGATGACCTAATATCTTTTACGGTTTTTGGGACCTGTAAAGTCTTAATAAAGTCAACTTTGGCTTTGTCTACCTCTATACCCTTTGAAGAGACGATGTGCCCTAACACAATTCCTGATTTAACCATGAAATGACATTTTTCCCAATTAAGCACTAAAAATTTTTCCTTACACCTAGTCAACACTAATGTCAAATGATGCAAGCACTCATCGAAAGATGAACCAAACACTGAAAAATCATCCATAAAGACCTCTAAGAACCGTTCTACCATATCAGAAAATATGCTCATCATACAACGCTGAAAAGTTGCAGGGGCATTACATAGCCCGAAATGCATGCGTCTATGCGCAAAGGTACCAAAGGGACAGGTAAAAGTGGTTTTCTTTTGGTCTTATGGGGCAATAACGATCTGATTATAACCGGAGTAGCCATCTAAGAAGCAATAGTGACTATGTCCAGCTAATCGCTCTAGCATTTGGTCGATAAAAGGAAGGGGAAAGTGATCCTTCCTTGTGACCTTGTTAAATTTCCTATAAGTCAATACACACACGCCATCCCGTCGTCACTCGGGTTGGGATTAATTCATTATTATCATTCTGGACTACAGTGATACCTGATTTCTTGGGGACAACCTGAACAGGGCTGACCCACTTACTGTCTGAAATTGGGTAAATAATACCCGCATCTAACAAATTAAGCACCTCTTTTCGAACCACCTCTTTCATGTTAGGGTTCATTCGACGTTGCATCTCCCTAGAAGGCTTGGAGTCTTCCTCTAAATGATTCTGAATACACACAGTAAGACTTATATCCTTAATGTCTGCTATATTCCACCCTAAAGCTTCCTTATTGTCTTGAAGTACATTTACTAGCCTACTTTCCTGATCACTATCCAAATTGGAAGCTACAATTACAGGTAAAGTCTCATATGGGCCTAAAAACACATACTTTAGAGTATCGGGTAGTGGTTTAAGGTCCAACTTTGGGGGCTCTTCTAAAGAAGGAATTAGGGTAGTCTCAGAAACTGGTAACGGTTCGAACCTATCTTTCCATCTATCAGTGTCTAACACAGGGGTAGAATCTAATAGAGCATTCACATGTTCAATAGTGTTATCGTTGTAAAAATCTAAACCAAAATGGGATAGACACCTTTCTAATGGGTCTTCAAACAAGATGTTTGGTAATGACTCCTGAACTAAGGCTTCTATCATGTTCACCTCCTCAACACATGTTTCATCTAGCTCATGAGGTTGCTTATTGACATTAAAAATGTTCATCTCCATAGTCATATTACCAAAAGATAAACTGATCACACCATTTCGACAGTTAATGATCGCATTAGGCGTAGCTAAAATGGGCGACCTAAAATCACAGGTATCTGGTTCTCTGGGTCAGGGACAGGTTGGGTATCTAGGACCACGAAATCCACTAAATAAATAAACTTGTCGACCTCAATAAGAACATCCTCGATAACACCTCGAGGGATTTTAACAGACCTATCAGCTAACTGCAGTGTCATCTGAGTAGGTTTCATTTCACCAAGTCCTAGCTGTAAGTATACATGGAATGGAAGTAAGTTCACACTGGCTCCTAAGTCAAGTAAATCTTTTTCTACTCGGAAGTTACCTATTGTGCAAGCAATGGTAGGAGAACCTGGGTCTTTGTACTTTGGAGTTGCGGTGTTCTGAATGATTGAACTTACGTGACCAGCTAAAAAGGCTTTCTTATGGACACTAAGTTTTGGCTTTCGCGTACACATATCCTTAAGGAACTTGGCATAAGAAGGAATTTGCCTAATTGCATCTATTAAGGGAAGGTTTATGGTAACTTGCTTAAAAACCTCCACTATGTCATTAAAGTTCGATTCATTCTTTGTTGGTACTAATAGCTGAGGAAATGGGGCTCTAGGCCTAAAATCAGACCTTTCAGGAACCGAATTCACATTATCAGAAACTTTATCAGTCTCTTCAGCTACTGGTTCTGAGAGGTGAGATCCTAAGGGGTGAACTACAGTATGTTCACTATCGGGCATGGTTACCTTATTGTCTACAACTCTACCACTTCTAAGGGTTCTAACAGCTTGATTCGATGGTTTTACACCGAATTCATGAACTCCTCTAGGGTTGGGTTGTGTTTGACTAGGAAAGTTACCTTTTTCTCTCAAAGAATCACTTATCAGACCAACCTGGGTTTTTAACTCGAAAATAGCCTGACTATTTTCTTGTCATATCCTGTTACTAGCTTGTAGACTCTGTTCTACGGATAACTGGAATTTTGCAGTTTGCTGAGTTAACAAGGCGAGAGATTCCTCTAAACTTAGGATTTTCTTATCTGACTGATTCTGAAACTGAGCTAGTCCTGAAGGATTCTTAGTGTAGCCAAAACCTGGGAGAGTATTAAAATTACTAAACTGACCTTGACTTTGGCCCTTAGACCACGAAAGGTTCGGATGGTTTCTCCAACCAGGATTATAGGTTTCTGAATATGGGTCAATATTTTGACGATTATCAAATCTAGTGTTATTATAAAGAGCATTGGCCTGCTCTTCAATATTATGGCCTTCCCAAAAAGGCTCCACTCTACCACTAGTCTGGCCCACTTCTAAGGCTTCTAACCTTTTTGCTATAGCAGCAATTTTGGCATCTGATTCATAGCCTCCTTCTACCCTATTAACGTTTCCTCTACTTAAAAGAATTGTTTTCTGGGGTGCCCTACTATTTTCCCATTGATGTGTTTTTTCGGCGATTTCATTAAAAAATTCCATCGCCGCATCAACAGTTTGGTTTTCAAATCCACCAGTGCATGGAGACTGAACCATGGTCGTTGTGGGATAATATAAACCCTCGTAAAGTATCTAAACTAGCATAACCTTTTCTAAACCATGATGAGGACACTGGGATAATAAATCATTGAACCTTTCCAAATACCTATATAAAGATTCTCCCTCTTGTTGTGAAAATGTGCATATTTGCGTCCTAATAGACGATGTTTTGTGCCTAGGGAAAAACTTATTGAAAAAGGCAGATGTAAGTTGTTCATATGTCTCAATTGACTCGGAGTCCAAACTATACAGCCACGACTTGGCCTTATCTTTCAGGGAAAATGGGAATGACCTAAGTTTCAAAGCATCATCATATAAGCCTCTATTTCTTAGAGTACTACAAATTTCCTCAAAATCCCTAACATGGTAATAAGGGTTTTCATTTTCTTTCCCTAAAAAGATTGGGAGCATCTGTAAGGTCCCAGGTTTCAGTTCATAGGGTTTCTCCATTTCAGCCAACTTAATACACGAAGGACGGACAGTCCTAGTTAGATTGAACAAAACTTTCAAAGTTGCCATTTCTGGCGCTATCGGAGCAATAGGGATTCTTTCCTCAGTCAAAAAACGTTCAAAAACAGACTCTTCAAAAGCTGGACTTTATAGATTAAGGTAATCGAGACGCTTCGAACTACTAGGTTTCTCTTTAACAAATCTACCTAGTGCGTCTCTTTTACGTTCAGGCATACAATAGAATTTTCTAAATTAGAAGGGTAAGAAAACACAGATCAAGGCCGACTCAACCAAATCAAACCTATTGATTTCTAGCAAACAAAAAGCATGATGGCTCCACTTAGATTGTTTCTAGACCAGCTTCTAATCCTTCGAACGGGAATTCATTACAATTTAAGCAAACCCCTCTGGAATCAATCCGAGTTAACGTAAGTTGAATAGAGGCGAGGGAATCTCGGTGGAGCTTTGATACCCAAGGCCTCACCGGTACTAAAAGGCGGCGCAGTCACGCATTCAACTTACAGAAACCGTCAAGAACTTCGAAGTATGCTTAAAAGAGTAACCAATATTTTTCGAATGACTTTCCTGTTAAGCTCGTTACCCTATCGGTCTCGTTCTAGTCAAAATTTTAGTCTTAGGTTCGCGTAGGTTACGTGTTTCTAAAGCGGGCAAGAAGAGAACGGTGATGAAATACGAACTTTTATCTTGTATGGCCAGGCCTTGCCCTTTACTAGAAAAATAAATGTCCGTATTCAGTCCTCAACATATATGCATACGAAGGAGTCCAGTAACTCGCTGACAGGGGATTCGCGAGTGTTTAGAATCTTACCTCCCGTTCCAGACGGGGGATGAATCGGTTGTAGTCGGGCCACTGACTCCGACGTCTAGTGTACGAACCCAAGGTACAGAAACAATATCGTAATTGTCCTCCTTCTCTGCAAACATTTTATATTTAAAGTACCCTTCCGTAGGATAATAAAAAAATAATGTCCCAAAGTCCAAAAGTCCAAAAGTCCAAAAAAAAAAATTACAAAAATAATAAACCCTAATACATTTTTGTTTTTTGTTTTTTAAAAATAAAATAAACAAACCCTAAACTAAAATTGGCTAAAATAAAGTTGTCTTCTTTTCTGTTCTTTTTGCTTTAATCTTTATCTCCAAGTCTTTATGAAATCACCAAACTCCTTGGCTCAATTTTCACCACGTTAAATTCTTTGTGTACTTTATTTATCGTTTTCTAGCCCTAATTTCACATCAAATCATCAATTTCATCGTGTTTAGTTCCTAAAAATAATTTTGGGTATAAACACTATCATATGAAAACAACAAGTGGCTGATGGGAGGAGCAGAGCTAGCACATTTGATACCATGCACCAAGTTCAAATATTCCAAATGTTTAAAATAAGATGAAATATCCTCGGTGAAGATAATATAAACATAGGGGGGATATGGTGAAAAGACGAGGATACCCAAATACACCACAACCTACCGTCTATGGACAGAGTCGAGACAATACGATAATTCAGTTCACACTTCGTGTGATCGTCTATGGATACGAGATCGAGACAATACAACAACAAGACAACTTATATGATTGACTATAGATACAAGATCGAGGCTATACGACAACAAAGTGTGTACTTGATAATAGGTTCCGAAAATCGAAACTCTATAGGATCACTATCAAGTATTATGGATTTAACATAAAGTAAAATCTACTTTAATTATAATAAAACAATTATAATGCGGAAAAGTAAAGTAAATGACACAACAAGATTTTGTTAACGAGGAAACTGCAAATGCAGAAAAACTCTAGGACCTAGTCCAGGTTTGAATACTCTCATAATTAAGCCGCTATACAAAATCTAAGACCAACTTTGTACAGTTGAGACCTAGCATACTACCCATAGATACTTAGTTCCTTCATTATCCCTGCGCCTTCGACTTATATAGTCACTCACGTGAATAACAAGTCCTTTGGATCGTATTCCAAACATCAAAGGAAGAATCCGTTTGGTAACCACTCTAATCAATCTTGCTACAAGATAAGATGAGTCATTGACAAAGTCTCTTATGTTTAATCTAATAAACTCCTTTGTCTGGTTAGATCAATCTAACTATAACGAAATAGTCAAGTATAGATTCGCGCTCAATATAGATTTCAAAGAGAAATATAGAGAATGTCGTTCTCACGCAACTAATCAATCATATCTAATTCTAGTTGGATCTCAGCCGATCAAGGTTTCTGCACTATGAAAAAGCGGGGGTCTAACAACCACACCCAATATTTCGCTTAGCAATCTGTATGGACTAACTCCAATATACTTTCAATAGAATCAACTAGACAGTCAGACTCAATCTTAAGAAAAGTATATCAAAAAGTTATATCTCAATTTTTCAATTCAATCTGCAATCAAACAAATAAGAATTTGCGAGCCCGATTGAATATAAGAAATAACTTGGACGGTATCAAAAACCAATATCCAAGTGTCAATCAATTTAATCAACAACCAAAGGTTGGATTAACAATTGATTGAACTTAGGCACAACCTGTGATATTTTAATTATATAAACAAATATAATGTGGAAAAAGAATAACACAGACACCAGAAGTTTTGTTAACGAGGAAACCGCAAATGCAGAAAACCCCCGGGACCTAGTCCAGATTTGAACACCACATTGTATTAAGCCGCTACGAACACTAGACTACTCCAAGTTAACTTCAGACTCGAATGTAGTTGATCCCTAACTAATCTCACACTGATCAAGGTAAAATCGCGTTCCTTACGCTAGAACCACGCCAGATTTTGCACACTTGATTCCCTTAGCTGATCTCACCCACAACTAAGAGTTGCTACGACCCAAAGTCGAAGACTTGATAAACCAATATGTGTTACACAAAAAAGTTTATTGAATAAATAAATATGTCTCCCACATATAAACATATTAGTTTTGTTCCGTCTTTTGATAAATCAAGGTGAACCGGAACCAATTGATATACCGGACTTATATTCCCTAAGAACAGCCTAAAAATATCAATCACCTCACAATAATCTTAATCATATGGTAGCGAAATAAGATATTGTGGAATCACAAACGATGAGACGAAGATGTTAGAGAAGATAGTACTCAATCACATAGGAGGTGTGGAGATTAGGTTTCCCAGTTGCTAGAGTTCTCCTTTATATAGTCTTCAAATCAGGGTTTGCAATCAATGCTACCTTGGTAACAAAATTGAAAATTCACCGTTAGATGAAAACCTGATTAGACTCAAGCTAATATCTTTCAACTGTTATATCGAACTTAGCTTGTTACACACAAATGAAAAGTGACTTCATTTATATATGAGTAACCGTACCTAAATGTGTACACCTTTGTTGGATCAACAATAGTTAACTGAAGTTATCCATCGATTAAAGCAAAACCGATTTTGATTCACTCGAATCAAGTCATGAACATTATAGCCACGGTTTGAAAAAGATTGCATTCCTTATTATATAAATGTATTAGTTCATGAACAAATCGATTTTAGAATTTATCTTACTCAAGTATGCATACGGGTACGCATACTTAAGTACCCGGACTAAGTTTGGGTTCGCCAGTATGCGAACGGGTACGCATACCTTCCAAACTCAGCAGAAATTCTCGGACATGAACCTCATGCCAGTACGCGTACAAGGTTCCCGGACTTTCACTAAACTAACCCGTACGCGTACGGCTATGCATACTATGGTTCCCGGACTTGGATTACATATAATCAAGTACGCATACTATGCTTATATCCAATTGTTCTAAATTCCATTTCAATCATTAAAACATTATCGGAAGACGACAATAGCTGTATCACACAAACTATCATCTTCAAAGCAATTTTAAAGTGATCGAATGATCAACATGAAACATTCCGAGTCTACATCAAATGGCTATCTCACACAAATCAAGTAAGATGTTACAAGGCGATTTTCACATGATCATCTTTTGACTTTCGTCAAGAATATAAGATGAACTTGGTTAAAGCGAAAGCTTACCAACACATATTTCGAAATATCAAATGTGCATATTGAAGTCTATATAGCTATACTACTTTTGTCAAATAGGAGGTGGAGTAGATATAATTTTGAGTGATAGATGAGTTAAAGTCTCCACATACCTTTTGTTGATGAAGTTCCAAAAGCTCTCCTTAGTAGTTCTTCGTCTTCAATCGATGAACTCCGTGAAGTCTAATGCTCAACTACACTTTCTATCCTAATCGGAGACTTATCCATAAGTAGACTAGAAATCAAGACTTATAGTTTTGGAAACTAAACTAGACAAACAAACTTGAGATAGCAATGCTTGCGAGTTCGACCGAGCAGTGCTCTAACAATCTCCTCCTTTATCAATTTTAGGGACAAAACTGTTAGAGCACTGCTCAGTCGAACTCGCATGCGTTGCTATCTCAAGCATGTTTGTCAATATTAGTGATCAAAACTATAAGTCTTGATTTCTAGCCTATTTATAGATGTCTCAGACTAAAACATAGATAGTGTAGTTGAGCTTATATTTGACAGATTTCATCATTTGAAGACGAAGAATTACTAAGGGGAGCTTGTGGAACTTCTTCGGTAAAAGTTATATGGAGACTTGAACTCATCTATCACATGGAAAGTCTATTTCTACTATCTCCTATATTGAGACATAAGTCGTGTTAAGATATAGTTTTCTCTACACACATTTGAGATTTCGAGCTGAGTATATCTCGCTTACATATTTCTCGAAATATGTGTTGTTAAGCTTTCGCTTCGATAATGATTATTTTAATATCTTGAAAATTGCTTTGATGCTAATAGTGTGTGAAAACGGCTGTTGTCATTATAGAAGAATATTTCAATGATTGAAATAAAGAGTTGAGAATGTAACCATGTTTGGATATAAGCATATATAGTGTGTTCGCACATTAGTGTATAAATCCATAAACCGAGAACCAAGTGTATGCATATGTGTGTATACCAAATTGGTGAAGGAGACAAGATAAGTATGCGTACCCGTACGCATACTGGCGGAAGTTTTCAAACCGAAAATTTCTGCTGAGTTTGGAAACTAAACAAACTCAAATCCGGTTGCTTTAGTATGCATACCCGTACACATACTTAAGCTGGTTACTTTGTCAAATCGGTCAGTTCATGGACTTAAACATTTAAATCGTAAAGAATGCAATCTTTCCAAACTGTGTCTATAATGTTCATGATTGATTCAAGTGAATCAAATCGATTTGATTTTAATTGTGTTTTCTATAACAATTTAACAACTCTTTAACTAGTTTCATTTGAGTCATTTGAACTAGTTATGGTTGCGATGAATAAGGTTGATATGAGAGTAATCATATGGCTAACCTTGGTTAACTATTTGTGAACCAACATGGTGTACACGTTTATCTACGGTTACACAAACCTAAATGAGGGTACATTTCCCTTGTGTGTAACAAGCTTAGTTCGATCTAACGGTTGAAAGATATTAGCTTGGTTGAATAAGGTTTTTCATCTAACGGTGATTATTGAATGATTTGTTAACAAGGTAACTTGGATTGTAAACCCTGATTTGAAAACTATATAAAGGAGAACTCTATCAACTGGGAAACCTAATCCCCACACCTCCTGTGTGTTACTAGTTGCATAACTAGAGTCGATTCTCCTTTACCCTTAGGTTTCTTCTCGATACCCTGTAGGTTAACGACCTGAAGACTTCATTGGGATTGTGAATCCAGACCCAACTATTATCTTTGTAGTTGCGTGATCTGATCTTGATGTTTCTATCATGTTGAGTACAATTGAAATAATTGTCTCGAGATTTTATATCTCTGATAGGCAAGATAGAAAAGTAATCACAAACACCTTCATCTCATCGTTTGTGATTCCACAATAACTTGTTTCGCTAGTCAATTAAGTTTATTTTGAGGTGATTGATAATTCTAGGTTTTTCTTCGGGAATATAAGTCCGGGTTGTCAATTGGTTCATGTTCATCTTGATTTATCAAAAGACGGAACAAAAACTCTTGGGTATTTCTGTGGGATACAGATTTATTCAATCCTATAGACTTTTCTGTGTGATACATATTTGTCTATCAAGTCTTCGACTTTGGGTCGTAGCAACTCTTGGTTGTGGGTGAGATCAACTAAGGGAATCAAGTGTGTAGTATCCTGATGGGATCAGAGTCGTAAGGAGCGCAATTGTACCTTGAATCACTGTGAGATTGATTAGGGTTCAACTATAGTCCAGTCTGCACTACACCAAATCAAGAATTTTGTAACAGGCTATACCTGTTACTTATTAAATTTGTAACGGTTATACCTGTAGTAAATAGGCCGTTATTGATAATTGTGATGGCATTTTGTAACGTTATTATCTGTGACAAACTCCAGATACAGTCACATCTAACAAGCGTTACAATAACTAATAGTCACAATTGGCCTGATTTTATGATTAGGACACGTGTCTTATTTGTGACATTTATTTAACGGCTATAACTGTTACTGAATCCTTGCAACGATTGTTTCGATGACACGTTTCTTTTTTGTCACGATAACAGTACCATATATTAACGTTGCCATTGTTTTATAACAATACTCATAGGACACCTGTCATCTTCTTGTCACGGCTTTTGTAACGATTAAACTATGACTCTCATTTGTAACAACAGTAAGATGATGACACGTGTTGTTCTTACTTCACAATTCTTGTCACAGTTATCCCCGTGAATTCTTTCAGTTACAATAAAAAAATGGGTCGCCCAGATCATTTTCATGGACCTGAGCTTCCAGTTTACAGGCCTACAATTTCTTATTTTTCAATCTGCAGTGCAGTTCGTGCATTCTCAAAAGAAGATTCATACATTCATTACGAACACAAGTACAACAGAATCGTTCCACTCGTTATGAAATTTAACCCAAAACAATTCAAAGCTAACACTCTTAGTTGCGATAAAGCAATACAACCCTTTAAAGCAATACAACCCTTTAATGACGCGTAATCTGTCCAGCATGTGCCTCACCATCAAGCCTTTAGTATGTAAACCCAAGCTGAAGAAAAAAATGGTATTCAACAATCAATGACTGACAGGATGACCGATTCAATCATTCAAGAAAGTGAAAACAGATTGTTCCGTAAAATTTTATTAAGAACAGTAATTGTACGCTTTCCTAGTGTTGGCTTGAGCCTTGGGAGCAAGCAGTTTTTGGCAACTGAAATAACTTGGTACAGGTTTGGCCACTCGTCATTACTGGAGATTAAGAGGAAAGCTAGTCACTAACTAGCTAGCACCTAATCTAGGCTCCGCGTAATTTTCATCTAAATGCCAATTTACAGCATATCAGAGTCTTTTTGTTCGGGAAAGCTTACTACTCTTCTCAAACACTCCAACAATAGAAGGTTCGCATCAGATTAGTATCACACCACACTGAAGTAATCTATCAGTAAAGTAATCTTTTTCCTACATTACGAAAAAACAGAAACTGACCATCTTGTACCATCTAAAGCAATGATCAAAGTTATGATACAGAGATTCTTACTTGAGCCAAGTAGTTCACAAATTGCTCGCTGGCGGTGCAGGGCATCCATATTTCTAAATGATCCACCTTATCACTGTTTAAAAGAATGCTTTCCATTAGTGAGAAATCATAACCATGCCCATGAGGCACTCATCATCCATGATATATATTTGTAAAATGCTCATCCCATTGAAATTCCAAATAAATTAGACAGTGCACATACACCATGTGGCATTGCTCAGAATGATGAAGAATAAAATAAACAGGATGCTCAGAATCAAATATATAAACAAATAATTATATTGGTGAAATCAAAATAAATCTACACTAGTTTTTAAACTTCTTTACGAAGATGGTTGCGAAATAGCTAGGCCAAGAAAATTATTAACATACTCGATCTCTTCCTTGTTACTGTATTATGCAGCCATACACCTGACTAGTACTATCGTTGTGAAGGTTATAATTAGGAACAGGTTCATCAGGAAATGGTGGAAGTTCATAACCATACTCAGACCTATCAAAGCCTCCTCCAGAATCACCACCTTGTAATCCAAAGTACAATAGAAAGCTGGACTAACAAACATAATCTTGTAATGCAAAAGTATCAATGAGTAGAAGATAAAACTTATATTTTGTTAGCCTTCTCCTCTATTATCTTGATAAACGCCTCAACCAAGTCTACAGAAGGACAATTCGTCTCAGTTATCTCGCAATGCTTTTGATTATTATTTCTTTGAATAACTGCAGTGCCTACAAAAAGAAATCACTTTGTAAAGTATCCTTATTTATTTAACTCTTTCACGAGCAGAAACTCAGACTCAACACTAAGATAACTTTGTTTCAGTTATCATATCGAAAAAACACGAGAGATTTCAACCATATATGATAATGATTTTTCAAAGAAGGTACACTTCAGTCGCTCAAAACCATAAAGCTAAGGACACAAGCTTTTGGCCTAAGATTCCATACATGCTTTTCAACATCAGACAGTATAACCAACTATGATATTTTCCAAACATGGTGTTGCTATATAAACACACTCAGTCATTAATAAAATACAGATCTAAGAAATTACCTCATCTTGTGGGTACCCAACTTTCGCTTAGCCACCTTAAGAGCACGCTTGTCCTTTCCAACTTTAAGAAGCTCAGTAATTCTCTTCTCATAAGGAGGAAATTTAGCAAGTTCCCTAGTCAAACTCCTAACAAAAAGAACTCTCTTGCTGGTCTTCTGCAACAACCCCATTCAGACAAACCAAAAACAACCAATCAACATGGGGCACAAACACTGAAAAAACAACAAGCAGACATCAAATAAAAATTGTTAAAACAGAACAGTACTGGGTAGAACAATGATTTGTACCCCTTTTCTGGCGGAAGGGCGAGTAGCAAGTTCTCTAGTAGTGACAATATGACCTTTGTTTAAACCAGCAAACAGCCCACTCTTAGGCACTGTGGGTGCCATTTTACCTGCACACAACATTTCCAAAACCACATAAACACACATTAAGAAACGCCTCTTTGCATCTTGTCCAAGTAAGTTCTCGTACACTTACACAGGAAACAAACAAAATAGAACATAGATCATGCTTTACATGAAAAACGAATCTAACACAATGCATTTTGTTAACTTGTAACTTTCATTTCTCCCTATGGGTTTACAAGAACTCCAACATTGTCTGCAAACACGAAAAATGACCAAATATCAGACAGAAATAAAACAATTCAAATTTACAGGCTAAGCACACAAGGAAGAAAAAAAAAGAATATCATCAGAAAAAAATTTAAGAGCCTAAGTAAGTTCTAATCAACAGATTCAAAGCGCAATGGCAGTTTCATGGCTTCACTGACATGCAAAACTGTAAATTCAAATATGACAAAGAGATGAAAATCATAACATAAAATAAAATAAAACCACATCTCACTTGTGGGTACTAGTTAAAACTTAAATCAATAAAATCTGAACCTTAGACATATAAAAGTTAGATCCAAACAAAAACAATAAAAAGGAAAAATTAGTAATCAAAAATCTGGAAATGAAGACTATGAAAACAATTTTATTTTTTTCTCGATCTGGAAATGAAGACTATAAACCCCTAAACATTAAGAACATAAGAAAAAACCTAATTTATAAAGATTATCAATAATTGGATTAATTTCTTAAAGAAAATTCGGGCTTCAGGATATGCAACTTCAGATCATAGATAAACTCTCACTGAAATCGTCTATTTATCATCATTAACCCATTGAATCTGATTTATATGTACTGATGTGATCGATTTAAAAAAAAAAATTAACGCAACAAACTAATATAAGTATGAACTTATCATACTATGGAAGATAAACTAGGATATCTTAAGCAGTCAAAATGCTTGATTCAATAATGCTTCAGACATCTAATGAGTGAGGGAAAAAGAAAGAGGGTAGAGCGGCGGTATGAGATGAGTTTTAGGTTTTAGATTTTGATTTCTCTCTATTCTTTAGAATATATAGAAACCCTTAATTTCCATCTCGAGGATCTATATATAGGAGATCAGGGGTATTTTCTTACCACGTGTCAAAAGGAAAACCAATGAATGGTTCTCCCCATGTGACACCCTTGTGTAATGGTCCACAGTCTCGAGAACAAAATTTTAATAGATATACATTTTTTTCTCACGTGTATATCACCTTTGTTAAAATAATATGGAATATAAGATTTAAAATTAAATATGAAAAGTGATATCGACTTTGGGTTGCTAGTAGTATTTGAGGACCCCAACTAACCATTGTACTAACCCATCAAAAAAAAAAAAATTGGGTTTGCCATCAGGATGCTTAGACGCATACGGGGAACATGCAGTTCATTGTAAGGTAGATCCTGGTTTTAAATATAGACATGATCACGTGAGAGATATCTTATATGATGTATTATGGAGGGCTGGAATTTCAGCAAAGAAAGAGGCGCCAGTCAACTTTTTGACGGATCCTCTTGAAGGGAGATCAACACTCAGGCAAGCAGATGTTCTTATTTTTGGATGATCCGATGGAAAACATGTGTGTGTTGACCTTACTGGGGTCTCTCCATTAGTAGACATCGGACAAAGCTCTTTCACAGTTGGACAGGCAGCTTCGAAAGCTGCCTCGGGTAAGATAGCGAAGCATGAAAAGGCGTCTATTGATAATGGACATGCTTTTATTCCCTTTTCCTTTGACACTTTTGGGTATTTAGCACCAGAGGCGGTTGGACTTATAGCGAGAGTTCAAAGAGTCATGCACAGTAATGTCATGACTCCTGATTCGAGAGAGTTTGTGTTTAAGAGAATAGGGTTTGCTATTCAAAAAGGGCTTGCGGCGCAACTTGTTGCTCGCTTGCCTACTATGTAACAATTTTAATTATTAATTAAATATATAGCCATAAATCCGAAAAATATTTCCTTCGTCCCACTATTAATTGATCTAGTAGTACAATTTAGAAATGATTTATCTCTAAAATTATACCACAGATGTTCGTAAATTTTATACATTGAAAAGCATTTTAAGACACCTACTTAACGAATATAAACATGAGCATCAAATGATATAAAATCAACTATTAGTGGGACAAAATCTAAAAATAAATAACTCAATCAATAATGGGGCGGAGGGAGTATAAAAAAACTATAACGTGGAAGAATGAGAAATGAAACTCAAAGAATCGGAAATTAATCTTCGCCTAAACACAAATCCGAAGAACTTTTAAGAGCAAAACTGAATCTGAAGAACAATAAACGAATCTAGGAAGATTGGAAATTGACCTTTGCCTATATACAAATACGAAGTATGTATAAAAATGAAAATAAATTTGAATAATTAGAAAGAACTTGACCTTCGTTATATTTCGTTTCAAATCTTTGGATATTGACTTTCGATGAACAAAGGATGTAAAATATCATAATTTATGAATTTAGGTTAACATATTAATATAGATAAACCCGACGTTCTCATTCCGAAGAACTGATGTTGTGAAATATCAGAATTTACAAACTTAGTTTACCAAATTATTAGAAATTGACCCGAGGTTCTCATTTCGGTGAACTGAAGTTGTGAAATATCAAAATTTACAAACTCATTTTTCCAGAGTACTAGAGATTGACCCAAGGTTCTCATTCCTGTGAACTGAAGTTGTGAAATATCAGAATTTACAAACTCAGTTTGCCAAATTACTAGAGATTGACCTGTGGTCCTCATTACAGTGAACTGAAGTTGTGAAATATCAGCATTTACAAACTCAGTTTGCCAAATTACTAGAGATAGACCCGAGGTTCTCATTCCGGTGAACTGAAGTTGTGAAATATCAGAATTTACAAACTCAGTTTTCCAGATTACTCGAGATAGAGTCGTGGTTCTCATTCCGGTGAACTGAAGTTGTGAAATATCAGAATTTACAAACTCAGTTTGCCAGATTGGTAGGTTCGGAAACCTACAATAAAATACTGCAAGTGCACAGTGTCTCACTAGTAGAACAATGGCAAGTACAGGTCGTTCCCAAGAGGAGTGTGAAAATACTACTTCTAACTAATACCAAGACCAAATATAGTAAGAGAACTTATGTAAGGACAAAATATATTAATCTTTCCTTTTTATTCATTTGCACGTGGTTATGGAGGTTATATTCTTCCATTCTTATGCTGACAATAATAAAGTCACTCTTGACCAATCTTAGGTGGCATTAATGTGCTGACATCGACTCGCTTCACCATTAAGTCTCACATTTTGATGTTTATTCACTGGATGATCGAATTCACTTGTACTTTCTACAAAAGCACTAAAATAGTGTCATTAGTCAAAATATTGAGTCCTAGCTAATATAAATATGGGTATAAAATGTAGCACTTTCGTGCTTATCAACACCCACACACTTATATTTTGCTAGTCCTCGAGCAAAACAAAGAATTGACCCGCTACACAGCTGGTCATATGAATATAGAGACCCGCTACACAGCTGGTCATATCATTTTTTTTCTTGTTTTTTTTAGACCCGCTACACAGCTGATCATCACCCTAAAAACCATAACGATAATAAAAGAATTTAATATTTCTAATTATTATCATGAATACAAAATTTAATAACAGTTATAACTGTTGCAGGACTTATCACAGGTGTATCTGTGACTGAAAAATAAACTGTGACAGGTTGCACTGTTACAAAATCCTGATTTTGGTGTAGTGCTGAAGTTAATTGGTAGTAGGCTAGTGTTTGTAGCGGCTTAATACAGTGTGGTGTTCAATCTGGACTAGGTCCCGGGGTTTTTATGCTTTTGCGGTTTCCTCGTTAACAAAATTCTGGTGTCTGTGTTATTTCTTTTCCACATTATATTTTGTTATATAATTGAAATATCACAGGTTGTGCGTTAAGATCAATTAATTAGATGATTACAGTTGAAATTGGTGGTGTTATGATATTTAGTATTCATGATCATGTTGGTGTAGTTCAAAGATGATTTTTGTGGTCTGAGATGGAGATGATTAGTGGTTTCAATTTACCTTGGTTAGCCATTGGGGATTTTAATGTTGTTACTTCAATTGAGGAGAAAGTTGGTGGTAAGACTCCAAATAAAAGAGCAATGATGGATTTTAACAATTGTTTAGACATTTGTGAATTGATGCAGGCTCCAAAAACAGGTCTTCAGCATTCTTGGCCCAATTGTCAACATGGGAGTAAAAGAATATTATGTAATCTTGATAGAGCAGTTTTCAATCAACTATGGCTACATAAATTTAATGGTTGGGGATATAAAGTGGGTTTGAGGATTGCTTTAGATCATGCCCCATTATTAGGTGGATGTGCTTCTATTCCTAAACCACACAATACTCCTATGAGGTTTCAAAAAATATGGATTTCACATCCAACATTTATGGAAGTTGTTGAGAAGTGTTGCTCTGAGGAGGTAGTGGGTGATCCAGCTTTCCTCTTTCAAACAAAACTAAAAAAGTTAAAAAGAATTCTTAAGGATTGGAATTGGACTGTGTTTGGAGATATAAATGTGCAAATAGAGGAAGCTGAAGTTAAAGTTCAGGAGGCAATGGTTAATTCAGACAATAACCCAAGTGATGAAGAATTACTTAGCATTTTGGTAAGTGCTCAAAATCTGTACAACTCAAAAGAAGTATAACTGAATACTTTCCTGAAACAAAAATCAAGAATTAAATGGATAAAAGAAGGTGCAGCAAACAATGATTTTCTACATGGAAATCTTAAAATCAGACAAGCAAGGAACACCATCAGTGAGTTAGAGGTTAATAATGGAGATATCATATCTGATCAAGAAAAGTTTTCTGAAGAATTAGTGAAATACTTTGAGAATAAATTTAAATTTCAAGAAGTGAAAAATATTGAGCACATGGTAGATGGCATCCCTGAAGTATTAACTAGTGATGATCAAAATATGTCAGAGGCTATCCGAGATGAGAATGAGATTAAAGACAATCTTTTTGCTATGGATCCTGAGAGTGCACCTGGGTCTGATGGTTTTTCAGGTTGCTTTTATAAAGCTTGTTGGCACATCATCAATAAAGATGTTGTCAATGCAATCCAATTTTGCTGGAAAAGGAAGTTTATACCCAAGCGGCTTAACTCAAAGTTTTTAGTTCTTCTTCCAAAAATTGAAGGAGCAAGAATTTCAAATCCGTATAGACCAATTGGTCTGAGCAATGTGAGTTTCAAAATTTTCACCAAAATCATGGCTACAAGAATGGGGCTTCTTATGCACAAACTAGTTTCTCCTCAACAAGCTTCTTATGTCAAGGGTAGATGTATTCAAGATCGGATTATGCTGGCTTCTGAAATGATTAATGAGATTGTAAAGAAGAGAAGATGTGGCAATGTGGGACTCAAGCTTGATATTTCTCAAGCATATGATTCAGTTAGCTGGGAATTCTTGTTTAAAGTACTTCAGAAGTTTGGTTTTTCAAAGAAGTAGTGTGAATGGATCCATATTCTATTTCAGACTGCAAGAATATTTGTTATGGTTAATGGGGGTCCCTGTGGTTTCTTTTCAGTAGGCAGGGATTGAGACAAGGGGTCTATTTGTATTAATGGTGGAAGCATTAAGTAGAAGATTAACTCAGATGGTGGATGCAGGCTTAATAATTCCAATGGTTGAAAGAAAAGGTATTCATCCAGCTCACTTACTATTTGCAGATGATGTTTTAATTTTCTGTAATGGTGCAAAGAAGAGCATTCTAAACTTGATGAAATTGCTTGAAGATTATCAAAAGTGTTTTGGTCAGATAATAAACAAACAGAAAAGTAAAATATTCATAGATGGTGCCTCTGAACTGAGGAAAAGTCAACTTAAAGAAATGATCCAAATAGAAAGAAATGTATTTCCAGATAAATACCTTAGAGTTATTCTTTGTGTTGTAAGGGTAAAAGTCTCAACAGTATGGCCAATGGTAGAACTGTTGCAGAACAAATTTGCTACATGGAAGGGTAAATTGTTATCCTTCCAGGAGAGGGTGGTTTTAATTAGATCAGTTCTTTGCAGCATTCCAGTCTACAGTATGGGAATTTACAAATGACCAGCATCAATTATTAAAACTTGTTAAAAGATCATAAGAAACTTTCTTTGGTCTGGAGATGGAGATACAAGAAAATATATCAAGTTTTCATGGAAAAAAGTTTGTACTCTACTAAAAGAAGGAGGATTGGGTATGCCAAGACTTGAAGCTTTGAACAAGATTTTTATCATGAAGATGATGTGGAAAATTAATAGCTCTAAAGAACATTGGGCATTGTTTTTCAGGCTAAATATAAAGATAAAAATGGGCAATGGAGCTCAAAGTGGCAGTTATCTTCAGTGTGGCCTGATTTGAAATGAGCTTGGGAAACCCTCAAGGAAGATATTAAATGGAGAATTGGTGATGGTAAACAAATATCTGTCTGGTTTGATAACTGGTTTGATGGGGCACATTAATAGATAAAAATTGGCTACACATCTTTAGTGAATGATAATATTCAGTTGAAAATTTCTGATATCATAGCTGATGGTGTTTGGTCTCTGCTAACTAAGCTTCAAGAGATAATTTCAAATGGGCAATTGCCTGAGATTTGTGGAGGAGAAGATGTCTTAATATGGACAGAGGACTTAAAAGATAAATTTTCTGTGCCTGAGGCTTTAAATAAAATTAGACATAAAGAACGGGAATTTAATTGGTCTAAGTATATATGGAATTCTTTTCTTCATCCTTCTACTGCCAGTAATGTTTGGAAGATCATTCAAGGTGTTTATACAGATGATACTACTATGATAAGTAATGGATATGAAATTGTATCAAGATGCTGCATTTGTGAGTCTGAAAAAGATAGTATGATGCACCTACTATGGGATTGCAGTTTTAGTATTTATATATGTAGGTGGATTTGTTTAATATTCAATTTTGTTCTGCCTAAATCTCTTAACGATATCTGGAGAAGTGCTTCAAACTGCAGCTCTATGATTAAATAGGTATGAATAACTGCTGCTTGCACCATTCTTAAGGAATTATGGTTCCAGAAAAACAAGAAATTCTTTGAAAATATCAAGCCAAATGCTCGGGCTTTTAAATGCAGAATTCTCAAATTGGTGAATGAAGGGGGTTTGAGGATTACAGGGACCAAATGGAATCAATCTTGTGATAATGAAATAATAAAAAGATTTAATTTGGGAACTAGATATTCTAAATTTCAGTTCATTAAAAGATTCCAATGGAATCCTCTTAAAATTGGTTTTGTTATGTTCTGCTGTGATGGATCTTCATTTGGGAATCCTGGTGCAGCAGGTTTTGGTGTATTTGTAAGAGACTCAGATTGTCAGGTAGTTGCAACTTTATCTGGAGGTATTAGGATTGCTTCAAATTATTTGGCACAAACTTATGATGTCATGAATGTAATGGAATTAGCAGTTCAATGGGAGATGCAGAACATTATAATTGTGTCAGACTCAAAAACAGTAATTGCAGAATTTTCTCAAGGAAATGCTCCCTGGTTTATTAAAGGAAGATGGTTAAAAGCTATAAGGCAGTTCAAACAAATAAGGTATATGCATTGTTACAGAGAGGTTAATTTCTCTGCATACAATATTGCCAAAAGGGGTGCTTCACTAGATGCAGGTGAAAGGAAGATTCATATTGGTAGACCTTAGTTTTTTCCTAGAATTGATATGCCCAATGTTGATTACTACAGGTTCTGTTGATTAAGGGTGAAAAAGCGGGGGTCTAACAACCACACCTAATATTTCGCTTAACAATTTTTATGGAAAAACTCCAATGTACTTTCTAGAGAATCAACTAGATAGTCAGACTCAATCTAGATAAAAGTATATCAAGGAGTTAATATCTCAATCTCTCGATTTGATCTATACTCAAGCAAATAGAAATCTGCGAGTCTTTATCAAAGGGAGATAACTTGGATGGTACCAAAGACCAATATCCAAGTTTCAATCAATTTAAATCAACAACCAAAGGTTGTATATTCTAATTGATTGAACCTAACGCACAACCTATGATATTTCAATTATAAAGATAAACAATATAATGCAGAAATAGAAATAACACAGACACCAGAATTTTGTTAACGAGGAAACCGCAAATGCAGAAAAACCCCGGTACCTAGTACAGATTGAACACACACTGTATTAAGCCGCAACAGACACTAGCCTACTTCAAACTAACTTAGGTCTGGACTGTAGTTGAACCCCAATCAATCTCACACTGATCCAAGGTACAGTTACGCTCCTACGTCTCTGATCCCAGCAGGATGATAATCTGTGCGCCCCAATTCTCGTGCTTCCCTCACCGTATACATAGCAGGGCGTTTATTGGTGAGGATGCACTTACAACACAATCAAGTTGTGTTGAGGTGAACAATATCTTGCTCACCACAAGTGGCTTTTTAATTATCATGAAAGAGATCGCTTTTAGAACCTTTCACATCCAAATCCATCTTTCCAAAGAACTTGTTAAGTTCCAACATCATGGATACTGCCTTATCCATAGTCATGGAATTTTCTAGAAGATCATTCCTTTTCACACTCAAAACATCATCGACTTTATTTGGTATCCACTTCTGAGTGCGTTTAGGAACAATTGAACCTTCTTCCTATTACTCTCCTCTAGAATTCTTGGAATAGAATTGGATTGACTATTCTTTTGCAAGTTAGTCTTTCTCCAATTGGGAGCATCTGATCTTGTCTTCGTCTTTACGAAGTTATCCTTTTGATAACCATTACGATTGTGAAAAGGATTCATATGACATTTATAGGCAAATCTAGGTTTATCACAGCATTGATTCCTTTTCCTAAAGGTTGGACAATTACAACCTGTAACGTTAAGGGGATTATTCTTAACATATGATCTTGGTTTCACAACTTCTTGTGATGACCAAACAAGAACATCATGAAGTTTCTCATTCCTTATACGGAAACGACATCTCCTTTCCAGGTGACCTTTATTTCCCCAATAGTGGCAAACATAAGGAATGTTCTTACCTTGATCCATGTGTGCTGACTTTGGAGGTTGATAAACTTTGATCTTTTGAACCTTAACTGCCGGCGAAGGTATTTCACTTTTTCCATTAGTGGAAACCTTTTGTTGATAAGAGTCACTAGCCTTGAAACATTTTACCTCTTTGCTAATACTTGGAGCATCTATTCCCTTATAGCCCAATCCTCGTGTATCACGATGATTTTTACTTGCTCCTAGCATAGTGGTTAATTTGCTTGAACTAGTATTGACCTTTTCAAGTCATCTTCCAACATCTTGATTTTATCAAGACCAGCAGCTAAATCAGCCTCAAGGTGTTTTTCTCGAGTGAGATAAACACTTTCTCTGTCGTCAAAACTTGTTTGCTGGGAGTTAATCCTTGCTTCAGATTCGGCGAGTTTATTTTCCAACAAAAAATACTTTTGAGAGAGATTATCATATTCAAGTGACTTCATACGCAGGTTTTCCTCATAATCCTTGAGGATCGATTCGTTAGAACGATTTGAAACATAAACACCTGCGTAACATCTTCTCGGTTTCTTGTTTTCACGACAGAGAGGAGTCAGAAGAGGAGTGACATGAGAATTTGTCATTTTCTTCTTTGCTAACGAATTCAAAACCTTCACATACTCAGATACTTCCTCATCAACATCTTATCAATATCTGAATCACCTTCATCAGAAAGTTCATCCAACTATTCTTCTAGTCGTGTTTCCCAGACTTCAACAGGTTTTACATTAAGAGAATGTTTAGAGACTGATCTACATGTGACATCCTCTCCGGTGAATCCAAGCTTTGAAAATCATCTGGTGATTTATAAACATGTACGTTATTAGAGATAGACTCGTCCATAATCAGATCGCTACAAACACAGACTTATGGTGTCTTAAATGTGTTTGCTTGCTCTGGTACCAATTGAAAAAGCGGGGGTCTAACAACCACACCCAATATTTCTCTTAGAAATCTGTATGGACAAACTCCAATATACTTTCTAGAGAATCAACTAGACAATTAGACTCAATCTAGATAAAAGTATATCAAGGAGATAATATCTCAATCTCTCGACTGGATCTATACTCAAGCAAATAGAAATCTGCGAGTCTTTATCAAAGAGAAATAACTTGGATGGTACCAAAGACCAATATCCAAGTGTCAATCAATTTAAATCAACAACCAAATGTTGGATATTCTAATTGATTGAACCTAACGCACAACCTGTGATATTTCAATTATAAAGATAAACAATATAACGCGGAAATAGAAATAACACAGACACCAGAATTTTATTAACGAGGAAACCGCAAATGCAGAAAAACCCCAGGACCTAGTCCAGATTGAACACACACTGTATTAAGCCGCTACAGACACTAGACTACTTCAAACTAACTTCGGTCTGGACTGTAGTTGAACCCAAATCAATCTCACACTGATCCAAGGTACAGTTATGCTCCTACGTCTCTGATCCCAGCAGGATGCTACTGTTTGAGGGTGAAAATGATTTCTGCTGATTTTGGTAATTTCGGGTGTGTGGGTGAGAAAGAGTTTAAACACTAAACAATGTACTTCAAGGGATTACTTTAGATTCGAGAGATCAATCTGTACAAATCCGGCCTAAACCAAGTGGCCGTTCCAGACTTGCTTCGGTCACAAAGTGAATGAGAAAGGTTGGTTTTGGGGAGGGAAGCGAAGAGAGTGTTGAGACCAGAATAGTTGATTCTGGAAGAGTAGTTTTTTCACGACTTGTATCAGAAAGTGGGAAGCTAACAAATGGAAAGCTAGCAAATATTTTTTGAGTGTTATATCCTCCTGACCTGAACTTGTTGTTCGGTGGAAATAGGTAAGAACTATTTATACAAGTCGAAGTGAAACGTATTCTGGTCTCGTAAGAAATAGAAAACGGATGAGTAAATGGGAGGAGGTGGTAACCGGTAACGCCTGGAATTGATGTTCCATAAAAGAAAGCGTTTTACCATTGCTCCCTGTATTTACTAACCGCCTCATCCTTATGACACTGTCTTGTAACGGGCGTAGTGTACGCCGCACGCTGTAAACCGCCAAACCAATACCAATGGCATCCCCCAGTTTGTGACATGTGTTCATGGCTCGAGTGTTTTTGTGGAAAACATGTAGCATTTTGTTGTTGTTTGGCAAGTTGAGCTCGGGAGACTTTCCGGCTCCGTGGTGACCTTCGACGGTCGAGATTTTGCATCTTGAGAGGATGGGTAGCCGTTGATTATTGCAACCCTTCGTTTGATAGACAGTGGCATGAAAGCATGGCCGACATGTCTTTATATGGCCTAGTTTAGGCGTGGCCAAAATCTAGGGTTTTGGTATTTTTTGGGCGCGACCAAAACTAGGGCTTGGCGTCGAGCCAAAAAGTTACCCTGCGTTAGCTGGTAACCTTGGACGGCTAAAATATGCGTCATAGATGGAAATGTGGACGTCGATTGTTGCAAGCCTTCGTTTTGGAAGTCGTGAAGAGAAGGCCGGCATGGTATGGTTTAGGCGTAGGTGTCTGGCACGGTATGCCATTGGCACATGTGGCATGGTCGGCATGCCTTGGAGCGGTTTAGGCGTGGCCAAAACTAGGCTTTTGGCGTTAGGCCAAAGGTTACCATGCATTGGTTGGTGACCTTGGATGGCTAAGATTTGCATTTAAGATGGACGAGTGGCCGTTGATTGTCACACGCCTTCGTTTTGGCAGCCGTGAGGGGAAGGATGGCATGGTATGGTTTAGGCGCAACAAGGTGGCTGACACGACATGCCATTGGGACATGTGGCATGGTCGGCATGCCTTGGCGCGGTTTAGGCGTGGCCAAAACTAGGATTTTGGCATTGGGCCAAAGGTTACCATGCGTTGGTTGGTGACCTAGGACGGCTAAGATTTGCATCTAAGATGGAAGGGTGGCCGTTGATTGTTGCACACCTTCGTTTTGGCAGCCGTGAAGGGAAGGCCGACATGGTATGGTTTAGGCGCGGCAAGGTGTCTGGCACGGCATGCCATTGGCACATGTGGCATGGTCGGCATGCCTTGGCGCGGTTTAGGCGTGGCCAAAACTAGGGTTTTTACGTTGGGAAAAAGGTTACCATGCGTTGGTTGGTGACCTTGGAAGGCTAAGATTTGCATCCAAGATGGAAGGGTGGTCGTTGATTGTTGCATGCCTTCGTTTTGGCAGCCGTGAAGGGAAGGCCGACATGGTATGGTTTAGGCGCGGCAAGGTGTCTGGCACGGCATGCCATTGGCACATGTGGCATGGTCGGCATGCCTTGGCGCGGTTTAGGCGTGGACAAAACTAGGGTTTTGGCGTTGGGCCAAAGGTTACCATGCGTTAGTTGGTGACCTTGGACGGTTAAGATTTGCATCTAAGATAGAAGGGTGGCTATTGATTGTCGCGCGCCTTCGTTTTGACAGCCGCGAGGGGAAGGCCCGCATGGTATGCTTTAGGTGCGGCAAGGTGGCTGGCACGACATGCCATTGGCACATGTGGCATGGTCGGCATGCCTTGGCGCGGTTTAGGCGTGGCCAAAACTAGGGTTTTTACGTTGGGAAAAAGGTTACCATGCGTTGGTTGGTGACCTTGGAAGGCTAAGATTTGCATCCAAGATGGAAGGGTGGTCGTTGATTGTTGCATGCCTTCGTTTTGGCAGCCGTGAAGGGAAGGCCGACATGGTATGGTTTAGGCGCGGCAAGGTGGCTGGCACAACATGCCATTGGCACATGTGGCATGGTCGACATGCCTTGGCGCGGTACAGGCGTTGCCAAAACTAGGGTTTTGGCGTTGGGCCAAAGGTTACCATGCGTTGGTTGGTGACCTTGGACGGCCAAGATTTGCATCTAAGATAGAAGGGTGGTCGTTGATTGTCGCATGCCTTCGTTTTGGTAGCCGTCAGGGGAAGGCCGACATGGTATGGTTTAGGCGCGACAAGGTGGCTGGCACGGCATGCCATTGGCACATGTGGCATGGTCGGCATGCCTTGGAACGGTTTAGGTGTGGCTAAAACTAGGGTTTTGGCGTTGGGCCAAAGGTTATCATGCGTTGGCTGGCGACCTTGGACGGCTAAGATCTGCATCTCAGATGGAAGGGTGGTTGTTGATTGTTGCAACCCTTCATTTTGGCAGCCAGCAAGATGTTGCGGGGCTTGCATGGTATCGTGGCTGGCATGGTTTGCCATTGGAACGGTGGCGCGGCTGGCATGGTTGGCATGTCTTGGCGCGGAGACGTGGCTGGCATGGTTTGCCATTGGCACGGTGGCGCGGCTGGCATGGTTAGCATGCTTTGGCGCGGAGACGTGCTGGCATGGTTTTCAATTGGCACGGTGGTGCGGCTGGCATGGTTGGCATGCCTTAGCGCAGAGACGTGGCTGGCATGGTTTGCCATTGGCATAGTGGTGCGGCTGGCATGGTTGACATGCCTTGGCGCGAAGATGTGGCTGGCACGGCTTGCCATTGGCACGGTGGCGCGGCTGGCATTGTTGGAATGCTTTGACGCGGAGACGTGGCTGGCATCGTTTGCCATTGGAACGGTGGTGCGGCTGGCATGACTTGGCGCGGAGATGTGGCTGGCATGGGTTGCCATTGGCACGATGGTGTAATAATTTATGGTTTGGTGTACGAAGGTGATGCCGGTCAATACTAAGGGTTCTACCGTGGAACATGACACATATATATGTAAAACAAAAGGTACCCTGGTAATTCTTATGTAAACATGTTGAATGATTCAATAAATGCGCTAGTGGTCCTAGTGATGTCATGTCATATGTAAGGTTTTACGATTTTAACCCTAAGCTAAAAACCATCATCAACATTAAGTCCCCTGCTTAGCTCGGAAAAGGAGCATTGTTGCGAGATAAGCATAAGATGGTGACGGGCGAGGATAAAATCGAAATGACATGTCGTGAAAAGATTGTCAAGAAGACTCGACTAACCTTTTTCGAGAGGTAAGGAGAGTTCATGATTCTCGTGTTGGCGGCCTTGCATAGATTCTACTTGTGGTGTTGCTGGCTAGACCTTGAAGTGGTGAGATGTAGATTGTCAGCTTGGAATGGGAGCCGCAGGCGTTGATCGGCTTGGAATGGAGGAAATTGGCTTCGGTCAGCGGAATGGTGGAAACTGTCTTCAGTACGCAGAATGGTGTAAACTTTTTTCCGAACTTCGGCTACCAAACGATGGTGATGACGCTGGAACTTCGGTTATCAAATGGTAGTGATGGTGCCTGGAAACTTTGTCGAAATCAGGGTTTGGGATGCCTAAACCCTAATTAGCGCTCCTTACTAAAATCGTTGTAGAATTCTCGTACGAACTCGGGTTTTGACGGTCCGCGCCTCAATCTGATCGGAAAAAATTTCCTATCTCCTTACGCGGGAATATTTAGGTTTTGAGCTCGTTTAGGATGTGAAAACGGCCCGACAGTGAAACTCAAGAAGAATTCGGGAATTTTGTTACGGGCCTGGGGTAGCATAGTCGTGCCGAGTCATCTTTTCCCTTTCATGGAGCAAGCAGGGAAATTTATTTTGTGCAAAACTCTAGAAACTCCGTCCGTATGAAAAGAGGTATTGACCTTCTTCTGTTTTCTGTTGCTCGTTTGTATCCGCGCTTTCATATGCAATGTCTCTCCAGTGGATTCCAAAATTTACCAAACTCCATTGCATTCTTGGGACGGATGGATGAAATATATGCTCGGCAATTATCATGTCAGGTTAATTCTGGAGATTGTGGTTGCGGTGTCGGTGCATCCTCGGCTTTAGGTTGTTCAGTTCCTGGACCTTATGATCGTGATGATGATGTTCTGTGAACGCTTGTATGGTCGAAAACTTCTGGCTCCCTCGGACCAAACAGGGAGACGTTCCGTTGTTAATGTGCTACTATCAAGTCTTGCAGGACTTTGTTCCAAGCGACATCCTTCGAACCATCTTCTGAATGTTCGACTATCGTATGGAATAAGATATGGTAAGAAGTCCCCAGTTATACTTCGGTTTGATACGATGGCATGGATGAATATGTGAATGTATCTTTGTGGCGTGCTCTTGAAGTCTTCGGTGTGTACATGTACGGCTTCGTGTTGAGAAATTCCTGCGGCTCGTGAAACTTCGACAGTGATGATGTTGAAATCAGAAATAACCTGGTTGAGGGGAGTGAAAGCGTCTCATGCTGGTAGTCCCCATGTGTATCCTATTTTCATTGCATCGCCTTGAATCCATGTCCACGTGATTTGATACAAGATTATCGTACTCTTCTGGATGTGACGCTGGGATGCTCATGATATCGCATGGACAAAATATTCTGGATAGCGAAGATGTAGGAATGAGAGAGTTATGTTGTTTATCATGGCTCCCTTTGTTTGTTCAAGAAAATGTTTCAGCCGCGTCTCTGGAGTTATCTCATGAGTCTTTGATGGTCATCGATGGACTGCGAAGAGGTCCCCAGTCGTATTTTTCTTCACTTTCTGAAGTTGTTTTCCTCTGAGCAGGCTTGGGATCCTCCGCGGCCTCATAAAGTGTTGAAGGCGTCTTCTAGACAGAGAGGTGATGATATTCTTGCGCTGCACCCTTGAAGAGTAGATGACCTTGTTGCGGCTATGGCCTTTTGGTTGATTGTGTCTTCTGAGCTTTGACAGTGAAGGGATTCCTTGTATATCCTCAGTCCTCAAGTATGGTTTACATGTTTCCATCTTTGTAGTGATTGTTGCTGTGGTGAAGCTCTGGCTGGTATCAACAAATGAGCGGCAACAATTCTTGGTAGCAGATGTAATCATAAGAGACTACATTGTCGTGGTAACAAAGTAGGTTGGATGGAATTGTATGGGCATCCGTGGAAGTAAAAGGATTGTCTGGAGTTGTACGGGCATCCGTGGAGTAAAAGGATTGGTTGGATGCGTAAGCGAGCAAATTGTCCATGACTACGAAGATTGGTTGGATGTGATCATGATCCTTGACATGGGGAGCATGGTGATACGACCCTATGCAGGAAGAAGCTTCGTTGAAGCAGCTTCGGCTCTTGGAGAAGATGTTGAAACTTAAGAAGACGAACGCTGAAGCCTCGTCTTCGGATCTTGGAGAATCTTATGTAGAGAACGCTGAAATGGAGCGGCTGCTGGAGCGAGCGTTGAAGCGGAGCGGCTGTCGGAGTGATCGTTGAAGCAGAGTCATTGCTGGAGGATGTTGAAGCGGAGCGGCTGCGTTAATCAGTATGCTGTCAAATTGGACACCCTTCAAGCGAACAATGGTTAGGAGTCCCCAGTTCCATCTATAAATCGTGCTTTCCAAGAAGGGTTGGGGTTTGGGAATGACTTCTCTGGTTGGAGACAACTGCTTTCCTGATGTAGTGCGGTTGAGGGATACAAATATTGCTTGACGTCGTGCCTTGGGAAAATATAGAATCTCACATAAATGTTTCATCATAGACTGCACGATTTTGCGGGCGAAGTCCCAAAAAATCATGCATCTCCTGACAGGGAAAAGAGTCTTTGTGAACTCAGGGGGGTTGCTAATTTTTCTTTGCTTCGATTTGAGAAGTCGTTCCTGATCTTTTCGTGTAATGAAATTAGATTGCTAATTCCCTTCTACTGGGCGTTCAAGAGCAACACTGGAAGGAGGCAAGCTGCTGGCGCAGGAAAGATGCAAGCTGCTGTAAAGATGCAAGCTGTTAGCGCTGGAAAGAATGCAAGTTGTTGGCGCTGTAAAGATGAAAGATGCTCTAAAGATGCAAGTTGTTAGCGCTAGAAGGAGGCAAGCTGCTGGCGCTAGAAAGATACAAGTTGTTAGCGCTAGAAAGGATGCAAGCTGCTGGCGCTGGAAAGATGCAAGCTGTTAGCGCTAGAAGGATGCAAGATGCTGGCGCTGGAAAGATGCAAGTTGTTAGCGCTGGATCGGCTTGGAATGGGCGCTGGCTTAGCGTGGACGCTGGCTTGGCATGGACACTGGCTTGGATTTGGTATGGAGCGGATTGTCGGTTGGGCAAGGCGCAGACTGTTGGCTTGGCGTGGCGCGGACTTGTTCTTTCTGGCCCAGTTGCCTCTTTCCATACGTAGCTCAAATAGGAAATCATTTCCTTATTCAAATTCCAAAAGTGTTATGCGTATGAAAGGGGTTGACTCTCCTTTTTATCTCGTATCTTTGTTCTCACGTCCTGGTGTTAGCGGTAGCGTGGTTGCAATAAAGTGGGCAAGCATATTCTATCTATGTACTCCAGCGTTTCTCTTTCAATTTATTTTCTTGTTTTCTTGTGTTGGTGCAAACCCTAGCCATAGGTATGCCTTATATAAATCTTTAGAAATATTGTTCTTCTGAACTGGTGTAAACCTAGCCGTGGGTATGCCTTTCATAAACTTGTAGAAATACTTCGTCATAAACAATTCCTCTTCGAATATCACCGTAGTAACGTCGGCTACCTCATTGATGGGTAATCATTATTATGCAAAGTAGGCACGTACGGGTAGGTGACTGTTTTTTTTTGAAAGGCAAACAAAGCGCTTGGTTTATGGTTTTGATTTTCTGGATTTTTGGGTTGATAGACAAGTATTACCCCTGAGGGTTTTTGATTATTATTTGGAATAAACTGTTTTAGAATATTGATGTTTTTGGTTATGAATATAAGTGGCATGAGTACCCCATGGAAGTCATGGAATTGTGAATGTTATTGTAGACCCTAAACAATATGGAATTGTGAATGTTGTAGTAGAAAGCATGAAACACGGGAAAAATATGGCTATCGGTTTTTTTATCTCCCCTGTGAATATTTGAAGTAGTAGACCATGTATTTTGTCTAGCAAGACTTACTCGGTTTTTCAGATCTCCTGATGAAAATGAATCTCTAGGGTGTAAGACCGAGTTTTGTGGGAAGCACCGCCGTGACTGTGGAAAGTCCCCAGTCATCCATTTTCGTATCATGACTGGTAACCGGGTCGTCTGGTAACTGATTCGTCGATCCCTGGGCGGGTCGTTTGGATTCTACCGTCCTGACGTCTTGGTTGAAATATGAGATAGAGGGTTGAAAGTTGACATTGTAACCGAAAGATTAATCTCCCACTGTGGTCTCCAATTGTTTGAGGGTGAAAACGATTTCTGCTGATTTTGGTAATTTTGGGTATGTGGGTGAGAAACGAGTTTAAACCCTAAACGATGTACTGCAAGGGAGTACTTTATATTCGAGAGATCAATCTGTACAAATCCGGCCTAAACCAAGAAATGGTCGTTCCAGACTTGCTTCGGTCACAAAGTGAAGGAGAAGGGTTGGTTTTGGGGAGGGAAGCGAAGAGAGTGTTGAGACCAGAATAGTTGATTCTGGAAGAGTAGTTGTTTCACGACTTGTATCGGAAAGTGGGAAGCTAACAGATGGAAAGCTAGCAAATATTTTCTGAGTGTTGTATCCTCCTGAGCTGAACTTGTTGTTCGGTGGAACTAGGTAAGACCTATTTATACAGGTCGAAGTGAAACGTACTCTGGTCTCGTAAGAAATGGAAAATGGATGAGTAAATGGGAGGAGGTGGTAACCGGTAACGCCTGGAATTGATGTTCCATAAAAGAAAGCGTTTTACCATTACTCCCTGTATTAACTAACCGCCTCATCCTTATGACAATGTCTTGTAACGGGCGTAGTGTACGCCGTACGCTGTGAACCGCCAAACCAATACCCAGTGAGCATCCCCCAGTTTGTGAAATGTGTTGATGTCTCGAGTGTTTTCGTGGAAAACATGTAGCATGTTGCTGTTGTTTGGCAATTTGAGCTTGGGAGACTTGCCGGCTCGGTGGTGACCTTCGACAGTCGAGATTTTGCATCTTGAGAGGATGGGTAGCCGTTGAATATTGTAACCCTTCGTTTGGTATCCAGTGGCATGAAAGCATGGACGACATGGATTTAATATGACCTAGTTTAGGCGTGGCCAAAATCTAGGGTTTTGGCATTGTTTGGGCACGACCAAAACTAGGGCTTGGCATCGAGCCAAGAGGTTGCCCTGCGTCAGCTGGTAACCTTGGACGGCTAAGATCTGCATCTTAGATGAAAATGTGGTCGTCGATTGTTGCAAGCCTTCATTTTGGAAGCCGTGAAGGGAAGGCCGGCATGGTATGGTTTAGGCGCATCAAGGTGGCTGGCACGGCATGCCATTGGACATGAGGCATGGTCGGCATGCCTTGGCGCGGTTTAGGCGTGGCCATAACTAGAGTTTTGGCGTTGGGCCAAAGGTTACCATGCGTTGGTTGCTGACCTTGGACGGATAAAATTTGCATCTAAGATGGAAGGGTGGTCGTTAATTGTCGCACGCCTTGTTTTGGCAGCCGTGAGGGGAAGGCCGGCATGGTATGGTTTAGGCGCAGCAAGGTGGCCGGCACGGCATTCCATTGGCACATGTGGCATGGTCGGCATGCCTTGGCGCGGTTTAGGCGTGGCCAAAACTAGGGTTTTGGCGTTGGGCCAAAGGTTACCATGAGTTGGTTGGTGACCTTGGACGGCTAAGATTTGCATTTAAGATGGAAGGGTGGTCATTGATTGTCGCATGCCTTCGTTTTGGCAGCCGTGAGGGGAAGGTCGACATGGTATGGTTTAGGCGCGGCAAGGTGGCTGGAACGGCATGCCATTGGCACATGTGGCATGGTCGGCATGCCTTGGCGCGGTTTAAACGTGGCCAAAACTAGGGTTTTTGCGTTGGTACAAAGGTTACCATGTATTGGTTGGTGACCTTGGACGGTTAAGATTTGCATCTAAGATGGAAGGGTGTCCATTGATTATCGCACGCCTTCGTTTTGGCAGTCGTGAGGGGAAGGCACGCATGGTATGGTTTATGAGCGGCAAGGTGGCTGGCACGGCATGCCATTGGCACATGTGGCATGGTCGGCATGCCTTGGCGCGGTTTAGGCGTGGACAAAACTAGGGTTTTGGCGTTGGGCCATAGGTTACCATGCGTTGGTTGGTGACCTTGGACGACTAAGATTTGCATCTAAGATGGAAGGGTGGTCGTTGATTGTCGCACGCCTTCGTTTTGGCAGCCGTGAGGGGAAGGCCGGCATGGTATGGTTTAGGCGCGGCAATGTGGCTGGCACGGCATGCCATTGGCACATGTGGCATGGTCGGCATGCCTTGGCGCGGTTTAGGCGTGGCCAAAACTAGGGTTTTAGCGTTGGGACAAAGGTTACCATGCGTTAATTGGTGACCTTGGACGGCTAAGATTTGCATCTAAGATGGAAGGTTGGTCGTTGATTGTCGCTCGCCTTCATTTTGGAAGCCGTGAGGGTAAGGCCGACATGGTATGGTTTAGGCGCGCCAAGGTGGCTGGCACGGCATGCAATTGGCACATGTGGCATGGTCGGCATGCCTTGGCGTGGTTTAGGCGTGGCCAAAACTAGGGTTTTGGTGTTGGGCCAAAGGTTACCATGCGTTGGTTGGCGACCTTGGATGGCTAAGATGTGCATATCAGATGGAAGGATGGGCGTTTATTGTTGCAACCCTTCGTTTTGGCATCCAGCGGCATGTAGCGAGGCCGGCATGGCTTTGGCATGAAATCATGGCTGGCATGGTTTTCCATTGGCACGGTGGCGCGGCTGGCATGGTTGGAATGCCTTGGCGTGGAGGTGTGGCTGGCACGACATGTCATTGGCACATGTGGTGCGGCTGGCATGGTTGGCATGCCTTGGCGTGGAGACGTGGCTGGCATGGTTTTCCATTGGCACGGTGGTGCGGCTGGCATGGTTGGCATGCTTTGGCGCGGAGACGTGGCTGGAATGGTTTTCCATTGGCACGGTGGTGCGGATGGCATGGTTGGCATTCCTTGGCGCGGAGACGTGGCTGGCATGGTTTGCCATTGGTACGGTGGTGTAAGAATTTAGGGTTTGGTGTACGAAGGTGATGTCGGTCACTACTAAGGGTTATACCGTGGAACATGACACATATATATGTAAAAAAAAGGTACCCTTGTAATTCTTACGTAGGCGTGTTGAATGATTCAATAAATGCGCTAACGGTCCTAGTGACGTCATGTCAGATGTAAGGTTTTACGATTTTAACCCTAATCTAAAAACCACCATCAACAGCTATGCACTTGATTCCCTTGGCTGATCTCACCCACAACTAAGAGTTGCTACGACCCAAAGTCGAAGACTTTAATAAACAAATTTGTATCACACAGAAAAGTCAACAGTAATAGATAAATCTGTCTCCCACAGAAATACCTACGAGTTTTGTTCTGTCTTTCGATAAATCAAGGTGAACATGAACCAATTGATAAACCGGACTTATATTCCCGAAGAACAGCCTAGTATTATCAATCACCTCACAACAATCTTAATCGACGCGGCGAAAGAAGATTTTGTGGAATCACAAACGATGATACGAAGATGTTTGTGATTACTTTTATATCCTTCCTATCGGAGATATTAATCTCAAGCCAATCCTTGTGATTGTACTCGTACGATAGAATATGCAAGATCAGATCATACAACTACGAGAAAGTAGTATCGGTATGGATTCACAATCCCAATGAAGTCTTTAAGTCATTAACCTGGTTTAGAAGAAGAAACCAAAGGTTAAAGGAGAATTGACTCTAGCTATGCAACTAATATCACACAGAAGGTATGGGGATTAGGTTTCCCAGTTGCTAGATTTTTCTTTTATATAGCCTTTAAAATCAGGGTTTGCAATCAACTTTAGCTTGGTAATAAAGCATTCAATATTCACCGTTAGATGAAAACTTGATTTATATTCAAGCTAATATCTTTCAACCGTTAGATCGAAAAACCTAGCTTGTTACACACAAATGAAATGTATAATTTTAGGTTTGTGTAACCGTACCCAAACATGTACATTTGTTGGTTCAATAGTAGTTAACCAAATGGTTACAGATGAGCACTTTCATATCAACGAATCTCTTCTTCACCATAACTAGTTCAAATGACTCAAATGAACTAGTTAGAGAATTGTTCAATTGCAAGGAAATATTATGTAACTACACAAGACACAATTGAAGCAAAACGATTTGATTCACTCGAATCGGTTTATGAACGTTATAGCCACGGTTTGCAAACTTGCATTCCTTAGTTTATATAAACACGAGTTCACAAACAATCGTCTTTAGATATTACCTAACTCAAGTTCGCGGACTTAAGTTTTCGGAAGGAATTCTCAAACTCCAGCAGATATTCTCATGTCGAGAACTTCCGTCAGTTCGCGGACTGAGTTCACGGCTCTTGTTCCGGTTTTCTTGATCAACAAAGTTCGCAAACTTCGGTTCAAGGAATAAGGACTTATACATATATGTATTTCCACAAGAATTCTTATATCCACCATTGGTTATATAATCTAAACTCTCATTTCAATCATTGAAAGTTTCTTCTATAATGTTATAATAGTCGTTAGACATAAAGAATCGACTATCGTCATCAAAGCCACTTTCAAAGTGATTGAAACATAACATGACTTTCGTCACTAGGTAAAGATAAGTTTGGACAAAACGAAAGCTTACCAACACATATTTTGAGAAATAGATAGGCGAGATAAACTCGGCTCGAAATAGCAAATGTGTATAATCGAAGTCTATATAGCACAACAACTTTTGTCTCAAGATAGGAGATAGAGTAGATAGACTTTTGAGTGATATATAAGTTCAAGTCTCCACATACCTTTTAGTCGATGAAGATCCACCGGTTCCTTGAGTAGTCCTTCTTCTTGTATGATGATCGCCATGGGGTTCTTGAGCTCAACTACACTTTATATCCTAGTCCGAGACCTTAGCTATAGTAGACTAGAAATCAAGACTTATAGTTTTGATCATTAACATTTACAAACATGCTTGAGATAGCAACACATGCGAGGTCGACCGAGCAATGCTCTAACAAAGGGTATCTTGTCTTGCTTTTTATTTTCAGTCTATTTGTTTGAACAATGAGCTCTGTTAATTGAGTTGTAAATTTTTCCATTGATAAATGAAATTATGTGATTCAGAAAAAAGAAAAAAAATCAATTAGAATATCCAACCTTTGGTTGTTGATTTACATTGATTGACACTTGAACATTCGTCTTTGGTACCGTTCAAGTTACTCCTCTTATTCAATCAAGTTCGCAGATTTTTATTTTTTGATTGCGAATTGAATTAAGAGTTAAAGATATTAAAATCTTTGATATACTTAACTCTAGATTGAGTCTGACTGTCTAGTTGATTATCTAGAAAGTATATTGGAGAAAGTCCTTTCAGATTTCCAAACGAATTGTTGGGTGTGGTTGTTAGACCCCCGCATTTTCAATTAGTATCAGAGCAGGCAAACATTATAAACCTAATAAGCTTGTGTTTGATTGATCCTTAAAAATTTTCCCTATGGGAAATTTCTTTGGAAAACTTGCTCTTGCCATATGTAACGCACGCCAGAACCCCTTAAAGATTGTTCGAAGATTATTAGGACAGAATATCTGGTTTCTCATAATAATCCTGTTTCATATAAGACCTTGGAAAACTTAGATGATGAAAAACAATCTGAAGGAAAAATTAAAAAGAAAGAAAGGTTGAGAAAACGTTCTTTAAGCTCAAAGATTTGGAATCTCACTATATTAACTCTTAATCTTTTTGAGGAATACTATCGTGATGGATCAATTGACAAAGATCTATTTAGAGCTTTTGAAAGCGTTTTTAGATTCTTAGAAAAACTTAATTCCGTTAAGTCTAAGAATCGATCCTATAATGGTTCGGTACATGTAAAATCATGTAATCATGATGTACGAACTAAACACGCTGTCAACACAAGTAGATCCAACAAAACGGGTTCCCATGTTGTTGACACAGTTTCAAGATATCGGAAAAATCTTCTGTCTCGTAAAATGAAGAGGAAGTTAGAAAGATCTAGTAACCCTGATTATCATCATTACTATGATTATATCACCGGCACTGCTCACAAATATCAACCAGAAATAGTGCATGAGAATCTCTCTGCACATCGTGTCACTTGGTAACAAGCTTGGCATTACCCCTTTTGTATATATATTGACATGGGGAAAGATATGGTTTGATTTGTGTATAGCTGGGTTAAAAAGTTATTATATCATTCTAGAATAATTAAGTAAGCTTTCTACTGCATCCGCCTCTTCACTCAAATTGTGCTTTCACGGGTTGCTCAACCTTGGTGTGTGAACATCAATGGAAATCCTACATTCCTTTTGTAGGTCGCGGTTCATGAACGGGTCCAAGCCCATTAGTGGGTATATAAAGAAGAAAGTACGCGTACCTTCTTCTTCATCCCATCAGTCCGCGTACGTGACTTTCTAGAGTTCATGAAAATCCTCCATTAAATTACTAGGAGGAAAATAAGACAAAGGGGTGTTCAAGGTTCATTCCAAGTAAGTGATTTCCTCTTGTTTTCCCTTCCAATTTCTAAATATCATGATGAATTTCAAAGTTTCAAAAAGGATTTCAAAAAATTTGGGTTCTTCATCTTCTAGCATGAATCCTCCTATAGATCAAGATTCTCTTAGGATTAGATTTGTCAATGATTCTTGTGCTAGATTTTTTGAAAGGATTTCATCTAATGGATTTATCCTAGAAAATAAATTGGATTTATATAGTGGTTATAAAGAGGATTTAATTTGTTTTGAAAAGTTTAAGCTTGGAGACATCTTTGATGGTCTTGGTGAAGGATTTGACCCTCTTACTAGAATCTTCCATGCTAACATTTATGATGTTGATCTTGAAGGCATGGAATTCAAGGCCATGGTCAATAGAGAAAGGATTCATGTTAGTAGAGAATTAATTTTAAAGAGTACCAAAATTCCTTAAGGTAATTTTCGCCTTCCTAGGCCAAGTGATGAAAGATCATCATATGAAACCATCTCAAAAAGCCTTTGTGGTAGAAGTGTTGTGTGGAATGAAGGAAAGTTTCCTACTAATCATCTAGATTTTCCTTTGATATCCTTTCGAAAATTTGGTATATCTAATCTTTGTCCCTCCACGGTTGAGAATTCTCGTTCGAGTCGTGAGTTTGTGGAATTAGTCTATTTCCTTGTAATGGAAACCAAAGGTCTTGACATTTGTGGATTTATTATTTATCAAATGTTAGCTACATCTTCCAACAAGAATTTAGGCTACCCTTGCTTGATTGAACGAATTTGTCGCAACCTTTCCATTGAGCCTAATGGAAACTCCATTGGAACTCCCAAGCTTGTGAAGAATAACTAGGGTTTGGAATAGCCATTATTGTGAGTACACATAGCTATGTCCTACAATTTCCATCTTCAATGTTTTTACATTTATTTATTTAAATTCTAAGTTTTTGGAAGATGATTTTTGCAATTTTAATCTTTATGATTTTATATATTGCAAATTGTTATGGGATATGTTGTTTACGTCCGTGAACCTGTGACTGTCCCATACTTATTCAAAAGTTATCTCTATTATGTCAGCATGAATGTATTGATAGAAGATAGAATGAACTTTTGACATGACGAAAGTTAAAGCATTTTATGTCATTGTTTTGATGGAAGAAAGGATAAAATTTTTGTTCACAAGGATTAAGTCTATTATATGTCATTGTGCAAATAGTGATGGAAAATAGAATGAATCCTTGTCTATTCCGCAGTATTGGTCGATCTCCGATCCACATCTTTGTGCATATACTGTGTTTCTCCGTAAGGTTCCTTATGTTTGAGCATGACCAACTAAATTGATCATTCTCTTTTGGTTATTTTAGTTGTTGCTCCGCAAGTTCTATTATGTCGAGCATGACCAATTGAATTGATCACATTGTGGTTAATTTGGTTGTGTACTCCAATTAAATTAATCGTGGGTTTTCTTGTGATTAGTTTGGTTGTATTTTTTCGATTGCATTAATCACGGGTTCTCTTGTGGTTAATTCAATTGAATACTTTGGATTCAAATTCATGTTTTCATGAGATTTGATTTTGTCCAAAGAAATCTTTCTTTTCTAGTGAAAGTAAGGCCTCCTTTGTTGTTCTTTTGGGAATGACATTTTATGGGGGAGAGTTCATTTTGAACTTGTGCTTAATTGCAAAATCTTTGTGGGGAGTGCGGCTGTGGAATATTAGCGGTTATCTTGTATCTTTATAAACTCCTTGATGAATGCATTTAGCTTCGGCTTTATGATGACATCTAAATAAGTTGATATGGTATTCTCTTTTAGTCATGAACTATCTCTGGAAAAATTTCATGAGGATCCCACTAGTTTTCGTACCTTTGCCAATTTATATTGAAAAAAAGGGGGAGGATTAATGTGTAGTGTGATACTAAAAGTGCATATGGTTTACAGATCATTATGTAAGGGGGAGTGGTTTTCATGTTGAGATGAAATATTGACTAAGGAGGAGTGATACATATCACCATAGTATTGTTGTCAAAGTTGTGATACAATTAAACTTTGATGCTGTGTAATAATACTATGACACTGTATAACAACGATTGAGAGCATTTTGTTTTCTTATTGTTATCGCTACGGATATTCAACAACTTTGATGCTGAACTTACAACCTTTAGGATCATGGAGTACTTGGAAGAGACGGAGATTTAGAGTCGCGTTGAAGATGCCAAGGAGATCAAGCATTTGGATGAGAAGTTACAATTTCTATCTATTTTGTAATCCATATGTATTTATAGTTTTGTCACTAAAATTGACAAAGGGGGAGATTGTTAGAGCATTGCTCGGTCGAACTCGCATGCGTTGCTATCTCAAGCATGTTTGTCAATGTTAGTGATCAAAACTATAAGTCTTGATTTCTAGCCTATTTATAGATGTCTCGTACTAGGACATAGATAGTTTAGTTGAGCTTAGATTTCATAGAGTTCATCAGTTGTAGACGAAGAACTACTAAGGGGAGCTTGTGGAACTTCTTCGACAAAAGTTATGTGGAGACTTGAACTCATCTATCACATGGAAAGTCTATTTCTACTATCTCCTATATTGAGATATAAGTCGTGTTAAGCTATAGTTTTCTCTATACACATTTGAGATTTTGAGCTGAGTATATCTCGCTTACATATTTCTCGAAATATGTGTTAGTAAGCTTTCGCTTCGACCAAGTTCGTCTTATATCATGAGAAAATTTCCGAGTAAAATCTTACATGGTTTGTGTGATACAATCATTTGATGTAGGCTTGGAATGTTTCGATAATGATTATTTCAATATCTTGAAAATTGCTTTGATGCTAATAGTGTGTGAAAACGGCTATTGTCATTATAGAAGAATGTTTAAATGATTGAAATAAAGAGTTGAGAATGTAACCATGATTATTCCAAGATAAGTATGCGTACCCATACACATACTGGCGGAAGTTTTTCGTTCAAACCGAAAATATCTGCTGAGTTTGGGAATTACAAACTCCTAAACTAGTCACCTTAAGTATGCATACCCGTACGCATACTGGTGGAAGTTTTCGAACCGGAAATTTCTGCTGAGTTTGGAAACTAAACAAACTCAAATCCGGTTGCTTAAGTACGCATACCCGTACGCATACTTAAGCTGGTTACTTTGTCAAATCGGCCAGTTCATGGACTTAAGCATTTAAATCATTAGGAATGAAATCTTTGCAAACCGTGGCTATAATGTTCCTGATTGGTTCAAGTGAATCAAATTTAATTTTGTTTTCTATAACAATTGAACAACTCTTTAACTAGTTTCATTTGAGTCATTTGAACAAGTTATGGTTGAGATGAATAAGGTTGATAAGAGAGTAATCATATGGCTAACCTTGGTTAACTATTTGTGAAACAACATGGTGTACACGTTTAGGTACGCTTACATGAACCTAAATGAGGGTACATTTCATTTGTGTGTAACAAGCTAAGTTCGATCTAACGGTTGAAAGATATTAGCTTGGTAGAATCAGGTTTTTCATCAAACAGTGATTATTGAACGCTTTGTTACCAAGGTAACTTGGATTGCAAAGGAGAACTCTAGCAACTGGGAAACCTAATCCCCACACCTCCTGTGTGTTACTAGTTGCATAACTAGAGTCGATTCTCATTTACCCTTAGGTTTCTTCTCGAGACCCTGTAGGTTAACGACCTGAAGACTTCATTGGGATTGTGAAGCCAGGCCCAACTGTTATCTTTGTAGTTGTTTGATCTGATCTTGCTGTTTCTATCGTGTTGAGTACAATTTAAATAATTGGCTCGAGATTTTATATCTCCGAAAGGTAAGATAGAAAAGTAATCATAAAAAAACCTTCGTCTTATCGTTTGTGATTCCACAATAACTTGTTTCGCTAGTCGATTAAGTTTATTGTCAGGTGATTGATAATTCTAGGCTGTTCTTCAGGAATATAAGTTCGGTTTATCAATTGGTTCATGTTCTCCTTGATTTATCAAAATACGGAACAAAAACTCTTGGGTATTTCCGTGGGAGATAGATTTATTCAATCCGATAGACTTTTCTGTGTGAGACATATTTGTTTATCAAGTCTTCGACTTTGGGTTGTAGAAACTCTTGGTTGTGGGTGAGATCAACTAAGGCAATCAAGTGTGTAGTATCCTGCTGGGATCAAAGGCGTAAGGCGCACAACTATACCTTGAATCAACGTGACATTGATTAGGGTTCAACTACAGTGCAATCTGAAGTTAATTGGTGGTAGTCTAGTGTCTGTAGCGGGTTAATACATTGTGGTGTTCAATCCGGACTAGGTCCCGAAGTTTTTCTGTTTTTGCGGTTTCCTCGTCAACAAAATTCTGGTGTCTGTGTTATTTCTTTTCGGTATTATATTTTTTTATATAATTGAAATATCACAGGTTGTGCATTAAGATCAATCAATTAGAATATCCAAACTTTGGTTGTTGATTTACATTGATTGATACTTGAACATTGGTCTTTGGTACCGTTTAAGTTACTCCTCATATTCAATCAGGCTCGCAGATTTCTATTTGCTGATTGCGGATTGAATTAAGAGTTAGAAATATTAAACTCTTTGATATACTTTACTCTAGATTGAGTCTGACTGTCTAGTTGATTCTCTAAAAAGTATATTGGAGTAAGTCCTCTCAGATTTCCAAACGAATTGTTGGGTGTGGTTGTTAGACCCTCGCAATTTCAATTGGTATCAGAGCAGGCAAACACTATAAACCTAATAAGTTTGTGTTTGATTGATCCTTAAAAATTTGCCCCATGGGAAATTTCTTTGGAAAACTTGCTCTTGGAATCTGTAATGCATGTCATAACCCCTTAAAGATTATTCGAAGATTATCATGGACAAAACATTTGGTTTCTGATAATAATCCCGTTTCATCTAAGTGATAGGGTGTAGAATACACCGTATTTAATATCTATTGGTTATGCTTTCTTTGTTACTTTTCGTGTGAATTATGTATTTTACGTGTGTTTTTGAGTTATTAGGTACTTTGGAGTCACATGGAAGAAAATAAGAAGAAATCATCTAAAATTGAGAAAGAAAGGACAAAAAGGTCATTTCACTGCGAGCAATATTGGCAGCCCAGTCAATGTTAAGGGGCAACTCTTTTAGAGGGGCACTATAGACAGGCCAGCTGGGTGGTTCTTCCACGTGGATAAATCCAACCCACTCTATAACCCTAAAATCGAGAATCACTCTTCTCATTCATTCACTTCTTTCACCTGAACCTGAAATTAAGAAAGCAACAATGGCTGCTGTTGGTCCGAGAAATCGAGATGGAGTATTGTTGCTGTTGAACAACACATAGAGGGTGAATTTGAGAGCATAATAGGGATTTGAGTAGATCTGTTACTGTTAGTATCGACTGATGCACATAAAGGATGAAATTAGGGATTTGAATCTGCAAATGAAGAACAAGAAGAGAAATTCAGTGGTTTAAATTGAAGAATGGAATCGCAGGACTAGTTGATGCAGCGAAGATAGTCGATGGGTTTTGACTGAATTTGTTGTTGTTGGATTGTAAAGGGTTTGGTGAAATTGGAAGATGATTAAGCTGCTGCTGCCATTGAATCTTTTGGAAGAACAAGAAATCTGTGAATGGGTACTAATGATTTTTATGGGTTTTAGATGAAATTGAAGGTTGGGTTGATATGAATTTGGGTTCGAGTTAAGATTGAACAAGAATTTGAAGATCTCTGTTGAATAAAGAAGATGGGTGTTGATGATTTAGGGTTTTCCTGTGAATTGAAGTATTAAAAATGGTGATGAATCTGCTGTTGAATCGAAGATAATGGTCGATGTTGTTGGTTCTATAAAGTGGTTGCTGGTCAACAAAAGGGTTTTGATGAAGAAATTGATATGGAATCTGAGATGGGTTATGTGTTGATGTTACAGTAAAGGCAAGAGTTGAATAGAAGATGAGCGAGTTAAGCTCTGCAGTGAAGAATGGCTTGAAACTAGATGAATGTTAGGATTGTCACAGACTCACAGGAGAAGAAAATGGCCTGAAATTATGTCCGGATTAGTCCTGAAAACGGAGGAAACTCTGTCTGAATTTCCCCTACGACGATTCAACTCGGTTCCGGCTGATGACCGATCCGACTCAGTTGAGTAAGGCCAGTTAGCCGAATAAGATGCTGACTCGGTGTCTGACTTCCCTTTCCTTGACCCGGTTGACTAACTGAGACCATCAGGTTGACAATTATATATGACGGAATATTCCTTTGACGACGAAGAATAATTCAGTGACCAGAGTGATTTCTGGTGATGTTTTCGGCCATATCCCGCCGATCCCAGTGATATCCCGGTTACCCAAAATAACAGTTTTTTGTGTGAGTTCCTCTCATAGGGTGTGAAGACTTAGATTTGTAATTGGATGAAGAATTGAGATTGAACTTGAAAAGAGGAGATGGGAGATTTGAGAAAGACAAGGACTTGAAAATAAGACTTACAAAGGGAAAGGGATTTTATTCCTAAGAGGATTGCAAGGAAATTGAAGCCTATAAATAGAGAAGTTCTCTACTGTTCTCTATTCACTTTTTCACACTTTTACACCTCTACGAACAACACTTCTCTTTTCTTTGTGTGAACTCCTTAGCATGAGTAGATAATTTTATTATTGATTGAGGATTAATTCCTAGTTCTTAACATGTTTTGAGTTTTATTTTAATTCTACTTTGAATTTTTCACATGATTATCGTTTGTTTTTACTAATATGAGTGTTTATGATTGATTGATAGGTTGTTTAGAATGCATGCTAAATTTATTTGTTAATTTGATCTAAAGCTAGTGAAAGTTAGGGAATAGGTAATCGTTTCTTGACTCTTTACACAAGTACAAAAAAACCCGAGACCTTGCAGAGGGATTCTGTGGAGCAATTGTGTGTGAAAACAACGCTAGAAAGTGGACCGAGCGAATCGAGTTTAACTACTAGTACTAAACCTAAATTCATAAATCTTAATGCGTTCGGGGAATTACATCTTGTAAGCGAACCTCAAGGTGGTTCTTTTGAATAGAATCTGATAACTAAACGGACCTATTACTTAGTGAAACAAGGAATTTTGGGGTTAGTTAAGTGAACCTTCTATCCTACGGTTGGTGATAATCTATGACTAATAAAAAGTGGAAAAACATAACTTGAATCATTGTTTTGCAACGAAGAACGATTCCTTGATCTTGCCGATAGTTATGCTCTTAATCAGAAAATTTATAGTTTTGCGAAAAATTGTCTTAACTTGGTACAACAAGAGCTTCAAAAAGTTGAAGAGACTAGAGAAGAGGAACTACAACAACATCGGGAAGACATTGCTAACCTACGAAGAGACATGGATCAATACATTAAGGATTCCTTGATCTTGTCTCTGTTATTGATTTCATTTATCTTTTGATTGCTTTATTTACTTTCTTTTACTTGTAAAATCTAAAACAAACCTCCCCTTCGTGACGTTATAAGACAACTAAAACCTCTCGCTCCTCGTGAGAACGAACTTGACTACACTATATTACTTGTTAATTAAATGGAAAAATACTAATTAATTTGTTGTGGTTACGACACGCATCAAATTTTGGCGCCACTGCCGGGAAGCAGCGGAGAAGCTTTAGTTGTTTTTATTTTCGTTTTATTTTAGTATTCTAACTTTCTTTTTTAGAATTTTTATTTCAGGTACTAGTTTTCCATGTATGGTGGACAAGAGCAAGCATATTACAACAATCAATACGGTTTTCAACCTCAACATTATGGCAACTTCCAACCATCCTTAGGATACAATAAAAACCAATATTTTGTCTATGATCAATTTCCTACAGAACCTTATGGATATTCTCATACATATCAACAATCTTATGACGGGTATGTAAGTGGACAATCACAAGGATGGGAGGATAGTTATGCTCTTGATCAGAAAGTTTCTAGTTTTGCAGAAAATTGTCTTAACTTGGTACAACAAGATCTTCAAAAAGTTGAAGAGACTAGAGAAGAGCAACTACAGCAACTTCGGGACGGCATTGCTAACCTACGAAGAGACATGGATCAATACAAGAAGGATTCCTTGATCTTGTCTCTATTATTGATTTCCTTTATCTTTTGATTGCTTTATTTACTTTCTTTTACTTTTAAAATATAAAACAAACCTCCCCCCCTTTGTGACGTTATAAGACAACTAAGACCTCTTGCTCCTCGTGGGAACGAACTTGACTACACTATATTACTTGTTAATTAAGTGAAAAAATATTAATTGATTTGTTGTGGTTACCACACGCATCACTAAGACCTTGGAAAACTTAGATGATGAAAAACAATCTGAAGGAAAAATTAAAAAGAAAGGAAGGTTGAGAAAACGTTCTTTAAGCTCAAAGATATTGAATCTCACTAGATTAACTCTTAATATTTTTGAGGAATACTATCGTGATGGATCAATTGGCAAACATCTATTTACAGCTTTTGAAAGCGTTATTAGATTCTTAGAAAAACTTAATTATGTTAAGTCTAAGAATCGATCCGATAATGGTTCGGTAATGTAAAATCATGTAATCATGATGTACGAACTAAACACGTTATCAACACAAGTAGATCAAATAAATCGGGTTCTCATATTGTTGACACAGTTTCAAGATATCGGAAAAATCTTCTGTCTGGTCAAATGAAGAGGAAGTTAGAAAGCTCTAGTAACCCTGATTATCATCATTACTATGATTATATCACCGGCACTGCTCACAAATATCAACTAGAAATAGTGCATGAGAATCTCTCTGCACATCGTGCCACTTGGTAACAAGCTTGGCATTACCCCATTTGTATATATCTTGAGATGGGCAAGAAATGGTTTGATTTGTGTATAGTTGGGTTAAAAAGTTATTTTGTCATTCTAAAATAATTAAGTAAGCTTTCTACTGTATCCGTCTCCTCACTCAAACTGTGTTTTCACGGGTTGCTCAACCTTGGTGTGTGAACATCAAAGGAAATACTACATTCCTTTTGTAGGTCGCGGTTCATAAACGGGTCCAAGCCCATTAGTGGGTATATAAAGAAGAAAGTACGCATACCTTCTTCTTCATCCCATCAGTCTGTGTACGTGAACTTTCTAGGGTTCATGAAAATCTCCATTAAATTCCTAGGAGGAAAGTAAGACAAAGGTGTTCAAGGTTCATTCCAAGTAAGTGATTTCCTCTTGTTTTCCCTTCCAATTTCTAGATCTCATGATGAATTTCAAAGTTTCAAAAAGGATTTCAAAAAATTTGGGTTCTTCATCTTCTAGCATGAATCCTCCTATAGATCAAGATTCTCTTAGGATTAGATTTGTCAATGATTCTTGTGCTAGAGTTTTTGAAAGGATTTCATCTAATGGATTTATCATAGAAAAGAAATTGGATTTTTCTAGTGGTTATAAAGAGGATTTAATTTGTTTGAAAAGTTTAAGCTTGGAGACATCTTTGACGGTCTTGGTGAAGGATTGATACTCTTACTTGAATCTTCTATGCCAACATTTATGATTTTGATATTGAAGACATGGAATTCAAGACCATGGTCAATAGAGAAAGGATTCATGTTAATAGAGAATTAGTTTCAAAGATTACCAAAATTCCTTTGGGTAATTTTCACCTTCCTAGGCCAAGTGATGAAAGACCATCATATGAAACCATCTCAAAAGGCCTTTGTAGTAGAAGTGTTGTGTGGAATGAAGGAAAATTTCCTACTAATCATCTAGATTTTCCTTTGATATCCTTTGGAAAACTTGGTATATCTAATCTTTATCCCTCCTCGGTTGAGAATTCTCGTTGGAGTCGTGAGTTTGCGAAATTGGTCTATTTCCTTGTAATGGAAACCAAAGGTCTTGACATTTGTGGATTTATTATTTATCAAATGTTAGATATGACATCTTCCAACAAGAAGTTAGGATACCCTTGCTTGATTGAGCGAATTGTCGCAACCTCTCCATTGAGCCTATTGGCAACTCCGTTGGAACTCCCAAGCTTGTCAGGCCGTGTACCTTCAATCGGATGAAGGAGAATGCTTGCAAGAGACAAAAGTGTGACACAAGTGATGGCTTGAGTGATCCTTCTTTGAATCTTCTTCTCCAAATTTACAAGGGTGTTTGTAAATTGAATACCAAAGTAAGTTGTGTACAAGAACAATTACTTGTGATTGCTACCAAGTTTCCCGATATTAAGGAAGACATGAGCAAAGTTCGTTCCACCTTTATGGTCTCCAATTATGAAGATGATGAGTATTTTCTCTTGTTTCTTAATGTTGGTTTTAATTTTTGTCTAGTAAATCTTCTTTTTATGTTTTTAGAAGAATAACTAGAGTTTGGAATAGGCATTATTGTGAGCACACATAGCCATGTCCAACAATTTTCATCTTCGATGTTTTTATATTTATTTATTTAAATTCTAAGTTTTTGGAAGATGATTTTTGCAATTTTAATCTTTATGACTTTATATATTGCAAACTGTTGTGGGATATGTTATTTACGTCCGTGAACCTGTGACTGTCCCATACTTGTTCAAAAGTTATCTCTATCATGTCGGTATGAATGTATTGATAGAAGATAGAATGAACTTTTGACACTACAAAAGTTAAAGCCTTTTATGTCATTGTTTTGATGGAAGAAAGGATAAAAATTTTGTTTACAAGGATTAAGTCTATTATATGTCATTGTGCAAATAGTGATGGAAAATAGAATGAATCCTTGTCTATTCCGCAGTATTGGTCGATCTCCGATCCACATCTTTCTGCATATACTATGTTGCTCCGTAAGGTTCCTTATGTTTGAGCATGACCAACTAAATTGATCATTCTCTTTTGGTATTTTAGTTGTTGCTCCGTAAGTTCTATTATGTCGAGCATAGCCAATTGAATTGATCACGTTGTGGTTAACTTGGTTGTGTACTCCAATTAAATTAATCGTGGGTTTTCTTGTGATTAATTTGGTTGTATTTTTTCGATTTCATTAATCACTGGTTCTCTTTTGGTTAATTCAACTGAATACTTTGGATTCAAATTCATGTTTTCATGAGATTTGATTTTGTCCAAAGAAATCCTTCTTTTCTAGTGAAAGTAAGGTCTCCTTTGTTGTTCTTTCGGGAATGACATTTTATGGGGAGAGTTCATTTTGAACTTGTGCTTAATTGCCAAATCTTTATGGGGAGTGCGTCTGTGGAATATTAGGGCTTATCTTGTATCTTTATAAACTCCTTGATGAATGCATTCAGCTTCGGCTTTATGATGGCATCTAAATAAGTTGATATGGTATTCTCTTTTATTCATGAACTATCTCTGTAAAAATTTCATGAGGATCCCACTAGTTTTCGTACCTTTGCCAATTTATATTGACAAAAAGGGGGAGGATTAATGTGTAGTGTGATACTAAAAATGCATATGGTTTACAGATCATTATGTAAGGGGGAGTGGTTTTCATGTTGAGATGAAATATTGACTAAGGAGGAGAGATACATATCACCATAATATTGTTGTCAAAGTTGTGATACAATTAAACTTTGATGCTGCGTAATAATACTATGACACTGTATAACAACGATTGAGAGCATTTTGTTTTCTTATTGTTATCGCTACGGATATTCAACAAATTTGATGCTGAACTTACAACCTTTAGGATCATGGAGTACTTGGAAGATACGAAGATTTAGAGTCGCGTTGAAGATGCCAAGGAGATCAAGCATTTGGATGAGAAGTTACAATTTCTATCTATTTTGTAATCCATATGTATTTATAGTTTTGTCATTAAAATTGACAAAGGGGGAGATTATTAGAGCACTGCTCGGTCGAACTCGCATGCGTTGCTATCTCAAGCATGTTTGTCAATGTTAGTGATCAAAACTATAAGTCTTGATTTCTAGCCTATTTATAGATGTCTCAGACTAGGACATAGATAGTGTAGTTGAGCTTAGATTTCATAGAGTTCATCATTTGTAGACGAAGAACTACTAAGGGGAGCTTGTGGAACTTCTTCGACAAAAGTTATGTGGAGACTTGAACTCATCTATCACATGGAAAGTCTATTTCTAATATCTCCTATATTGAGATATAAGTCGTGTTAAGCTATAGTTTTCTCTATACACATTTGAGATTTTGAGCTGAGTATATCTCGCTTACATATTTCTCGAAATATGTGTTGGTAAGCTTTCGATTCGACCAAGTTCGTCTTATATCATGAGAAAATTTACGAGTAACATCTTACATGGTTTGTGTGATACAATCATTTGATGTAGGCTTGGAATGTTTCGATAATGATTATTTCAATATCTTGAAAATTGCTTTGATGCTAATAGTGTGTGAAAACGACTATTGTCATTATAGAAGAATGTTTAAATGATTGAAATAAAGAGTTGAGAATGTAACCATGATTATTTCAAGATAAGTATGCGTACCCATACACATACTGGCGGAAGTTTTCGAACCGAAAATATCAGCTGAGTTTGGGAATTACAAACTCCTAAACTAGTCACCTTAAGTATGCATACCCGTACGCATACTGGTGGATGTTTTCGAACCGGAAATTTCTGCTGAGTTTGGAAACTAAACAAACTCAAATTCGGTTGTTTAAGTACGCATACCCGTACGCATACTTAAGCTGGTTACTTTGTCAAATCGGCCAGTTAATGGACTTAAGCATTTAAATCATTAGGAATGAAATCTTTGCAAACCGTGGATATAATGTTCCTGATTGGTTCAAGTGAATCAAATTTAATTGTGTTTTCTATAACAATTGAACAACTCTTTAACTAGTTTCATTTGAGTCATTTGAACTAGTTATGGTTGAGATGAACAAGGTTGATATGAGAGTAATCATATGGATAACCTTGGTTAACTATTTGTGAACCAACATGGTGTACACGTTTAGGTACGGTTACATGAAACTAAATGAGGGTACATTTAATTTGTGTGTAACAAGCTAAGTTCGATCTAACGGTTGAAAGATATTAGCTTGGTAGAATCAGGTTTTTCATCGAACGGTGATTATTGAATGCTTTGTTACCAAGGTAACTTGGATTGCAAAGGAGAACTCTAGCAACTGGGAAACCTAATCCCCACACCTCCTGTGTGTTACTAGTTGCATAACTAGAGTCGATTCTCATTTACCCTTAGGTTTCTTCTCGAGACCCTGTAGGTTAACGACCTGAAGACTTCATTGGGATTGTGAAGCCAGGTCCAACTATTATCTTTGTAGTTGTTTGATCTGATCTTGCTGTTTCTATCATTTTGAGAACAATTAAAATAATTGGCTCGAGATTTTATATCTCCGATAGGTAAGATAGAAAAGTAATCACAAACACCTTCATCTCATCGTTTGTGATTCCACAATAACTTGTTTCGGTAGTCGATTAAGTTTATTGTCAAGTGATTTATAATTCTAGGCTGTTCTTCGGGAATATAAGTCCGTTTTATCAATTGGTTCATGTTCTCCTTGATTTATCAAAGTACGGAACAAAAACTCTTGGGTATTTCTGTGGGAGACAGATTTATTCAATCCGATAGACTTTTCTGTGTGAGACAGATTTGTCTATAAAGTCTTCGACTTTGGGTCGTAGAAACTCTTGGTTGTGGGTGAGATCAACTAAGGGAATCAAGTGCGTAGTATCCTGCTGGGATCAGAGGCGTAGGGCACGCAACTGTACCTTGAATCAGTGTGATATTGATTAGGGTTCAACTACAGTCCAGTCTGAAGTTAATTGATGGTAGGCTAGTGTCTGTAGCGGCTTAATACAGTGTGGTGTTCAATCTAGACTATGTCCCGTGGTTTTTCTGCTTTTGCGGTTTCCTCATTAACAAAATTCTGGTGTCTGTGTTATTTCTTTTTCGCATTACATTTTGTTATATAATTGAAATATTATAGGTTGTGCATTAAGATCAATCAATTAGAATATCCAACCTTTGGTTGTTGATTTACATTGATTGACACTTGAACATTGGTCTTTGGTACCGTTTAAGTTACTCCTCTTATTCGATCAGGCTCGCAGGTTTCTATTTGCTGATTGCGGATTGAATTAAGAGTCAGAGATATTAAACTCTTTGATATACTTTACTCTTGATTGATTCTAAGTGTCTAGTTGATTCTCTAGAAAGTATATTGGAGTAAGTCCTCTCAGATTTCCAAACGAATTGTTGGGTGTGGTTGTTAGACCCTGCATGATACTGCATGTTTCTGACACGGCTTCAGGGATCCATGTGACGATTCGTGTTTTACGAAGTATGATACATATGTCGCTCGAAAGGCCTCTCCGGAGCATTCGACACCGGGCATTTCATCATAGCCTCTATGTAGAATAACGTAATTGGGCGGTTCTCCGTAAGATTGAGAGCTTAACGCCTTCAGAATGCCGGTGACACTCATTGTTCCCTGACTACATAGAGGAATTCGCCTCTACATAGAAGAACAATTGGGAGGTTCTCCGTAAGATTGAGAGCAATAACGTCTTCAGGACGGTGATACTCACTATTCCTGACTATGTAGAGAGACCCGTGTATAGACTCAGGAGGTCCTCCATACATGAAATGTTGAGAGGACAAAACGTCTTCGGGACATTAGCAACATTCGCTGATTTACTGACTATACGCAAGATATAAAATTCTAGGTCATATTCACCACTGAATTCCTAGAAGATAATCTATCTTATCTCATTAGTCCTATTTCATGATCGAAATGGGAATAGATAAATGTATTACTCCGATTTCATGATCGAATCCACGCTTGATCTCATGAAATGGTAATAGATGTTACTCCGATTTCATGGTCGAATCCACGACTGATCTCATGAAATGGTAATATCACCACTTATTTTATTACTCCGATTTCATGATCGAATCTATGGCTGATCTCATGAAATGGTAATAGATATTACTCTGATTTCATGGTCGAATCACCACGGTCCCATGGAATGGTAATATCACCGCACATTTCATTACTCCGATTTTATGGTCAAATCTGCGATTCCATGAGATGGTGATGAAAATATCATTTTATTATTCTGAATCCATAGTCCAATCCGCTGCTGATTTTATGGATTGAAAATAAACAACTACTCATCTTATTACTCAGTTTCATGAATTATTCTCCACTGAATTTCATAAATCAGTAATAAATACCCAACAACCGGGCATCTGGACCATCACTGAGTAAGCCCCATAAAAATGGTGCGAGTGTACTCGACAATGATGCACGACTGAGCACCCAGATGCACGAACGAGTGTCCAAAAATATGAAATAATGAGGAATCCTTGCAAAACAGGAGAAAAAAATGAATATTAATAAAATAATAAGAGGCACCCAAGGCCGGGCCCACCAGCCGCCCGCCGGCCGTGCCGCCATGGTCGGTCCGTGCCTCTCCCATTATTTTCCTTATTTTTTGTTATTTCGTGTACTCACGAAAACTCTTTGGTTTTAGCAACTTTCCTTGTTTTTGCAAAACTCGTGAATTCTCCATAACTTGGTGGATTCACGAAATAATATTATAAAATAAAGAGAGGTATGCGGGACCAGGAAACCTAACCGGCCGACCATGCCTAAGCCGTGGCCGGTCCAACACCTCACAATCCTTAGATTTTTATAATTATTATTCCCTAATCTCACGAAACTCCTCTGTTTCAACAAAAACTCGTGGATTCTCCATAACTTCAAGGATTCATGAAAAATAATAAAATAAGGAAAAGGTGTGGGGGATCGGGAAACCTAGCCGTCCGGACATGCCCTAGCCATGGCCGGTCCCACGCCTTGCAATCTCTAATCTTTCATAATTATTATTTTCCTTAATTCATGAAACTCCTGGGGTTTGAGCAAAATTCATGATTTCTCCATATTTTCTCGAATATTGCTCAAATCACGAAAAACCAAAAGCCAACATAGTCACACGACTGGCTAGCCTCTCATGGAAATTTTAAATATTAAAACACTTTTATTTTAATATTTTCAAAATATTGATGAATTGAGCATACATGCTCATTCCAACAAAAATCGAGAATTCTCAGTCAAGATGAAACTCTTCTGAAAATTCACTATGTTGCTCGAACGCGCATCAGAAAATACTGAAACTCTCAGTATGGAAACATGGACACCACAGCACATGTTCATGCCTCCATGACCGACCAGAGTCATTCATAAGGCTTGCACAAATCCGGTCCCACATGTTTTCATTATTCTAACCTAATTTGCTCAATTGCTCATACTGGGCCCGAACTCTCTCCAACTAACTGGAGAATCCTTCAAATGACCAACAACTGGTCCCGTGACCACCAAGAGCCGGTCCAATGCTCTCTTAGTCGGTCCTCATATCTCATACCTAGGTTTTGTCACCTAATGCTGAATCCAGCAATATTTCAATAAATGATGAAACCTGCATTTAATCATCGTTCTTTCACCAACTCTCAAACTGAGAACCCTGGTGCGTGCTCACTCGAGCACTGGGCATTAGATGGACGCTCATCGTCCCATGTGGTCGGTCCCTCTTCACTCATGACCAATTTTCAGCAATTCACCAATTGTTGAAGGATTGATCAAAAATTAGGGTTTCGAACAAACGCTCCACGAATCACCATTCTAAGCAAGTTCAAACACAAAATTATGTTGATTCAGCAATCAACATCCAAATTAATAGTATTCGGTAATTCACTAATATTTTTGATTAATATTTTATTGGGTCGCGATACCAGTAAATAATTCTTTGAATTGAGCAATACTTGCTCAGTTGCTCGAATATTGATCCAACCATCAATATTCGGTAATTCATCAGTAGTTTGTCGAATTGAGCAACACTTGCTCAATTGCACGTCAAATTACCAATATTCAGTATTTTGTTGAATTGAGCAACACTTGCTCAGTTGCACACCAAAATTATCGAATTCTTCGAATTGAGCAATACTTGTTCAGTTGCTCGACAAACTCTCGATATTCGGAAATTCGTCGAATTGAGCAATACTTGCTCAGTTTCTCAACAAACTCTCAATATTCGTAAATTCGTCGAGTTGAGAAATACTTGCTCAGTCGCTATAGTCAGTAATTCATTGACATCTCAGAGAACTACATGTTCAATCCATGAATCGCTGAGCATTCACCACTTATGCTCGATTCAACAAAACTAGAATCACAGTCTAAATCAGTCAACAACTAACCAACTAATACACGTCTGACTTGCAGATTCCACGATTTGGGAAATATCAATCACGTCACAAATGGAGGGATATCACTTAGGGTTTTGGTATGGGGGTCTAAAGCACGTGGATTCATCCACAACGAGAAATGTGCATAAGTCGTGTAAACGGTTGAAGGAGTTACCAAAGTAGTGGGTGCACGATCAGTCAAGTCTCCGCACGACATGGAACTAACTTTACCACGATCTCCCACTTTCCCACTCTTTCACTCAAGAAACCGTCACACATACAGGGATCAGTGGTACATCATTCTTGCAATATAAATAAGTCTAAATCGAGGACATCGAATATCATCGATCATCGATTATCATCATTATCCGTCAACAACTCGATATAAACTTATTTACAGAAATCAACTTCAGTAGTTCAGCAATATTGTAGAAACCTTCAACACACCCACAATCCTTGATCATCACTGATCCCACACAACTATCAGCTTCCCTCATACAGATCAACCCATCTCCCTCTTTGCGACCGAATTGACTCTGGAACGACCATTGTCTTGGTTTAGGTCGAAGTCATACAGATTGATTTCCCGAATCTAAGAACCCCCTTTGTAGCGGTGCATCTGTGTGAGGATTAACATTTTGCCCGACTGAGGAGTCTCGACAACACGCTCGACTCTTCACTTTCCCAAAAAAACGGCGGCCCATTTTCCCCATCTACAGATTGGCGACCACAGTGGGAGATTAATATCTCGGTTGCAATCTCACATTTTTTCAAAATGGTTGATCTTAGGTCAGGTTCAGTTACAAATCCTAACGCGAACATCGCTAGCACTAGCAACAACGGTGGTATTCCAGAAACCATTCCTGCTTCCAACAATGGTGGTGACACTACTCCTCCTCGAACCAACGTGGAAAACCATCCTCTCCTCGGCCGGTCTCCCGAGGAAATCAAAGAAAATCCGCCTACCATAGGTGATCTTATGAAGGTGCAAGAGACTCTTGCCAAAAATCAGATTGAAATGGCTGCAACACAGAAAGAGCTATGCAATTATCTCAAAACTCTCACTGACAAGATGTCATACAAAACTCAAGAGAAAGGAAAAGACAAGGAAACGTCTCCAACTGCTGATCCCGAAGTTATTCCAGTCCCTGACGATGATGAAACCCGCAAAGCTGCAGAACCTGAACCTGCCAGTTTCATCACCCGTGAAGACCTAGAACATTTTATGGAGAATCGAGGAAAAGGCCATGCACCGTCCGTGCACCGTCACCAACCTCCATATCCCGCTGCTACACAAAGAATTCCTCTCCCAAAAGGTTACACTTCTTCAACGTTCACACTCTACAACGGAACGGGGAATGCCCGAGAACATGTCTCTCGATTCTTGGAAGTATTAGGAGAGCATGAACACAACCATGTTGTCCGCTTGAAAGAGTTTTCAAAATCCCTAACGGGTCAAGCGTATACTTGGTACAACAACATTGCACCAGGTAGCATAGCTAATTGGGGAGAAATGATCAATGCTTTATACCGGAAGTACTTCTTTGTCTCTGAGAAAATTACTCTTTCTGACTTGGGAAGGATGGCTCAGAAGGCTGCCGAAAATCCGAATGATTATGTGAAGAGGTTCATGATTCAATCTTTGGACTGTCATGATCCAAACGTTACTGAACAAAAATTGGTGGAATTGTGCATCAATAGCATGATCTCAGTTTACAGGGCATTGCTGGAGAATATTCGCTTTCATACCTTTTCAGAACTTCATGAAACAGCCAAGCAATCAGCGACTACTGCTCCCGCCTTGTTAGAAATGACGAAAACTATCAAAGTAGAGGAATCGAAAGACAATTGAAGCAGTAATGCCCGGCGTATGATCAACAAACATTACAATGTTGAAGCCTACATGCATGTTGCTGAAGGGATCAAGAGAAAAGCCGAGGCACAACAACATAAGAATACTTCTTCAACGTCTCACTCTCTGAAAGCTCCAAGGAAGGACAACCAGACTAGAAATGCACAATCACCGAATCAACAGGATGATCAGGAAGTACCTGACTTCCCTTTTCCCATTGAAAAAGTGATCGAACTACTAGAAGTCTGGGTCCAAGATGGTGCAATCAAACTACCTCCTGTCAAGAAGGAACCAACTACGGAACAAATGGAAAACGCACGTTACTGCCATTTCCTTAGGTAAGTCAGTCATCCAACAAGTGAATTTAGAAATTTGAAACGCATATTCAAAGAGAAGGCCGACTCAAGAGAACTGAGGACTGAAGGAGTGCATATAAATCCTCTCCCAATCAGAACATTCGCACCCTCCGAGCAGCCGGTCAAGGAAGCGGTTCAATCCTTAATTGAGCACGTATGCGAGTTGATGTACCTGTCAAAGGCCCAGAGAGATGATATGTTTTCTACGCTAAACCATATTGTGTCTGGAAAGCGGCTACCAATCCAACAGACGCTCCTTGAACCTCCAGTAACAGACAACGAGATGTACGACTGGGGACTTATCACTATGGTGCATCTAAAGGGAAATGAATTCAAACGAGCATTAGTTAACGTTGGCACTGCTGGTAACATCATCCCTTTGAAAACCCTCAAAGATGATGGCATCACTCGACAAGAAGCGACTCATGCTCCTATTTCAGTCAGAGACCACGAAGGAATATCCAGGGAGGCTTACGGTTACATCATTCTTAACATAAGAAACGATTCAACCTGGACAGAAACTAAATTCTTCATAACTAAGGAGGATCCGAGATATGACATGATTCTTGGGCGAGCATGGATTCATGATGGAAGAATTGTTGCAGTATCTTCATCCTCAGTTGCACAATTCTCCGTCGAAGAAAGTTCTGACTCGAAAGATGATCAACCTTTCGAGCATTTGGAGAAGGTCCAAACCTTAACAGGACTCACAAAAAAGCCCGAGGAAAGCGCACATGAATTTATCAGGAGATTCCGCACGCAGACAAGTTTTATTCCCTCTCATAATTCCATATTAGCAACTTTCAAATATGCTACCTCTATCCGGGGACTCAATCATACTCATGATCAAGCTATCATCAAATGCTATGAGTGGATAGTATCGCCTCAGCAGTATTACACTAAATGGTTGGAATCTCTCCAAACTGAGGACCCCATTGGAAGGTTCATCGCTGAAGATCTGGCTCGGTTCCACAAGCATTATCCAACATACTCTCCTATACGTGAATGTCTACATGTGCCGCAAAATTGGAAAGCTCCACCAACGTGGAATCCACGAGGAATTCCAAACCAGCAGAAGATATTCAAATCACGTACAACCAAGCCTAACAAATTTCATGAAGGAGATTTGGTTCTTAAGGCAACCAGACACAATTTGCACTCCACAAAGAGTTCTAACTGTGAAGGACCTTTTATGATTGCTAAGTCAGTTACTGGAGGATACTACAAATTTTCTGACATCAAAGGCAAGAAAAGTGTACTAGTGATTTATGAGAATTGGCTCAAGACTTTCGAAACATGAAGCATTCAACATTGGATGTCTTATACCAAAAAAAACGCTCAAAGCATCTGGCGTTCACACCTTAGGATTTTCTTTTACTTGTATTTTTCAGTTCTTCCAAAATGTGTGCATATTTGCACTCAGTATTTGAAAATTCAGCAATTTATCAAAGTTCCTTATTTAAAAAAAATCTCTATCAAATCCAAAATCCAAAATCCAAAAGAAAATCCTCAGTCACTCAAAACCTGTCGAAAAATCAAAACCCAAATAAAACCTCACATCTCTCGGAAGTTCAATGTTCATGAGATTATGGAAAGGAAATTAAAGGAATCCATCGAAGTATGATTTCTGCTTCTCAGCATTCCCCAAGACTTTCAAATCCGCTCTCTCCAACTCCAGATTTTTGGTCAGCTCAGCAATCTTGGTCATTTTCTCCATCACATCATTACTAGTAAAAGGGATGTATTCACTACTGTATCCTTGATAATGTTGATCTTCTGACAAAGCCACTTCAAGTTAAAGCCAAGTCTCTCAGAATTCTCCAAGTTGTACTCCCAATCAAAGAGTACATCTCGAGTAACAGTAGTTCTGGCCCTGGTTCGTATGTCATCTATAACACGCAATATGTTTCCCAATTTCATTGTCAAGAAGTAGCTACGATCAGGATCCCTGGAAACAACAATATGACCATACATTTTCCACAACTTCTCATACATGTTGGCATACCCAGAAGGAACGCTGAATCCACCAACATACACATGATACGGGAGTTGAGCACAAAATGGAGGCTCGCAAACAATCCCTGCATTGGGATATTCGTGTATTACTACACGATTCTCAACTACTGGAGCATCCTCCATTGTCATTACAACATCTTCTTCTGGGACAGTCTCTTATGTTCTTTTCTCGGTTTCAATAGCAACTGGAGTCTCAGTTTCCTCTACGTCTTAAACAATGATATTCTCATAACCTGGATGTGGAGAGTTTGTGATGTTACTGCTTTGATTCAACACATTGCTAGACTCTTCAACATTGGTTCCGTTATTCTCAACTTCGGTATTTGGTACCTAATACGAAGATTACATGAGATTAGAGCAGGAAAATCAAAGGAAACCATAAAATTCAGAATGTAAGTAAATTAAAATCATCTAAGTTCCTTATTTTGCACCCAAACATGAGCAAATGGTGTAGAATCCATGAAACGCGTTTTCAAACAAGCTCATCCGAAGAGATTCTACACTTCCCTGTATTAAACGACGAACTGGGAGAAATTGGTAAGGAATTTGAGGTTGGGTCATATACCATTCTCTTCGTATGGAAGTCCTTTACAACATCTCAAAATTTCATAACGATTGGATGAACGTTCAAGGAGATGTGGCTAAAACATTGGACGACATGCAATCTGGAAAAGTTCTGAAAATCTCCTGGAAGTTTACGGTTTCGCCATTTTCAGGCCCTAAACATGCTCAAAAATCAAAAAGATTCTTTAAAAATCTTGGAAATTTCCTGGGCTTGAAGATACATATGCAGACATCGAAAATCCGACTCCAAACGAGGACTCTACGGTGTTTTTACTAAAAACTGAAGTCTGAAATTTCCTGGTGGCGTATTTCAGAAAAATTACTCGTATACTCGCATGTACTTTCACTCATTCATTCATAAATCATCAATATCATATATCTATGAAGAGGTCACAGGAGTTATACTTACTAGGGGAGTCTCTAAACCATTTGAAATCTCGGCGGTGTTGGAATCTCCGTTGGCAACTCCTTTATCTTCATTCGGTTTGAGATTTCGGGAACTCTCCATATCTCCATGACTCAAAGAAGAGTGTGCTTCATCAACATGCTGCTCATATACAATGACTTCCTCCTGGATACATCAACAACGATCATCATTAATTCATCCAAAGGCGTGTTACACTGATTAGCTTGAGGAGGGAATACTTACGTCAACTTCCTCGTCAGTGTTGTATCCTTGAATTATTCGACCAGGAGAAAAACGAAGACCATCGATAACAGATGGAGCAAAATTCTGAAACGAATTAACAATATTCGTTTAAGATCCCAATCACAGGGACGAGAAAGTCGCAACAATGAAGAAAAGTATTAACAACTCACCAAAGAAGCGGCAGGAGACTGTATATCGTTCGGGATCATCCTATGAGATGTCTTGCTCCTGCATTCTCCTCCTTGAGGATATTCTTGAAGGTTTGGAGATTTTACATCAACTCGAAATCTCACAGCACGACCATACTACCATGGATTCCACAATACAATTAAGAAGCGTGATTGGCGTACTTTGGCTAAAATCACGAAAAAGGTACCCACATGTGTCGCATTTGGAGACTCTTCCTTTTGTCTCCACTGGAAAGATATCTCTGCCTGGATCGATCAGAGATCATGTCAGAGGAAGGGAACTCTCGAACTGGGGACTTAACATCCATTGCAAACTCATACACACGCTCAAGTTGCTGACGCCAGAAGTCTATGTAACCCGGAGTCACGAAATTAGCACGATCAGAGTATGGGAATAAATAATCACTTCCCTCCACATGAGTGCAGTCCAGATTAGTCTTCAAATATTCAATTGATGGTTTGTTCATTCGGTGACCCGGAATACACTGATCAACACCCATCTGTCGAGCCGCTCTATCAATATTGTATTCTTCTACCCGGAATTCTCCATTCATTACTGATATCAAGAAACCAGGAGTACAACTCAAGACAAAAGACCTCTCTCCTTCACTCATACCAGCACCAGTACTCAACGTGATATTCTCGTCAGTAGTATTGAAAGTGATCAACTGTGAGAAAAGAGAAGGAACCGATACCCAGGGGAGAAAATTGAACACGGACTCAATGTCGAAAACGTCAGTAATGCATATCTTGTATTGTGGTTTCTTTCTAGACCATCGCATGATCCTGACGTTATTCTTCTCAAGGAAGGAGTGACGAGTGTCGACCTTGGGGCCTTGCAAAATTCTGCTGGGAATTGGGGCGTAACTCTCGAGATGCTCCCACATCAAGGCTTGGAGGAGCATGGTATTGGCATATGTCTCGACTTTCATGAAGCCATCAGAAATACTGGAGTCTATAACTAGAAAGTCTAAATTGGCGAACAACGAACCCAAGAATATACTGCCAATGGGAATTTTCTCACCTTTTGTCTTCTTTATGGCAAAGCGAATCACAAACAGCTTCAGCAAGTGTCCACAATCTTCAAAGATATCTCTGGAAAGCCACAGGCATAAGAAAGCAGCAATTGTTAAAGCGCCATCAACCGGTTCTTCAGGAATTTTATCTCTCGGCCACCAATGTGATAACCATTGAGCATTGCAGGATGTGGGTGACTCATTGAATTCGTGCATCTTGGCCTCTAATATGTTAGATATCTCCTTCTCCTCTGACGAAAGCTCTTCAGGGAAATTACCAGTAATTGGAAGGTGCAACAAAGCAACTACATGTTCTAAAGTAATGGTGAATTCTCCCCATATGCATATAGACGTGTAGGAACACACCAACAGGCGAGCAAGGCTACCATACTGGTATATCATGGTTGATGATTAAATCTCCGGCAGCTTGAATGGCTCGTGTTACCTGGGCACTATCCAATATGGTCCTAACACGGCTATGAACCAGCATGTGTCTTGCACATCCATAGAAATGCATCAGGGGCTTTCGTGAAAGCTTGAACTCCACATGAGAAGCCGAAAAGGTTTTTCCTTGCCAACAAAACCGGATTACTTCTTGAGGAGATACCAATTTATGCTGAGTAGTGCTCCTGGGATTTATTAACAACCGAAACGAGGAACTTAAGGGACACTTTTCAGGTCTATATAGATACGTAAAGAACTTATCCTCAGAAGTTGGAATGTTCTTAGTCTTGGGACTTCCCTCTTTCTCCTTGGAAAAATCTCAAAATCATCATTTCTGGAGGAACCATCACCTCTGGAAGAGGCATCTGTGGAAACATCCTCACTCGAAGAAGCATCATCTTCAGAAGCGCTACGGGACTGAGCCATTTTCACAAAGTTGTTGTGACATACATACACGAATTTCATCAATACAATGGAATTAAAGCAACAACACAATTATGATGCTCATATTGACGTCTACAAAAATGGTAATCCTTAACTCTTACCTATTTACGATTTCACGAACTAAATGATAACAATGTAAAATCCCAAAACTTGCTCGTTCTTTCAAACCTGCAAAGTCGAGCATAAAACATATTATCCAAGAGTCAACACTGGCTTTTCGAGAAACTATGAATAATTCACATAACTTTCCATGTGAACATTCGCTGACTTTTACGTGTACATACATTATAAAATCACTAAACTCACACATACACTACGAATTCATCGACTCATGAATTATTTGCTTTCAACAATTTTCATAAATCAAAACTTGATTTATATTTAATAAAACATGAACAGGTCATGTACCTTAAAAAAATAAAAAATCGTGAGTTATTAACTTTTTTGCTCAATCGAGCATCCGTCTATGAAACGAGGGTCTTTTTTATTTTTGCAAAAGTCTGCATATTTCAAAAATTTTTTTGAAAGTTCATAAACAAATTTTTATCATGAACTCCAGGTCTTTTCAAAATTCCTTTAACCCTAAGGATTATTATTTATTACTTTTACGAACAAACCTTCGTTTCTAAAAGTATTTACAAAATTCATGCTTCGAAAACAAACTTGGGTTTTCATGAAACCTAATAAACGAAACTTTTGCTACTGCAACTAGACCATGTATATTCAAAGTTTTATGTATCTCTTCCATATTAGGGATTTTTGCTAGTTCCTTCAACTAACGAACAAACGGGCATATACATACGTTTTCTAAAAACCCTTCATAAATCCTGCGCATGCATGCAACTAGGGGATTTCTCGTTTGGCGAACAACCCATGAATCATAAAACTAACAGCAAAAAGAAAAAAGAAAAAAAAAATTGGACTAACCTGTCGCCGGCCGGAAATTGGTCGGACGTTGATCATCGGCGGTGATCGGCGCTGGTTCTCCGGCGAAATTTTTTTCCTCCTCCCTGGTGCTGCTACTCGCGTGAAGTTGGTGATGACGCTTGGTTGACCAAAAAATAAAATAAATTTTTAGGGTTATTCCCTTTTATATCAAATTTATTTCCAAAACCTAATAAAACATGAGTTTCTTTTTTGGGGCTCGGGCCCGTAAATCCTAGACCGACCATAACTAAGCTTCCGAACGCCCAAATAAGTAGTGCCTCATCTCTCCACGCTCACGAGATGACACTCTATCTTACTATCAGGGTTCTCATCTGTGCATTTGCTCGTACATGACATCATTGGGGTAAATCGAGGATTCTGAAACTACCTTTGTAGACTGAGTTCAACCACTGATCTCGTCGACTGAAAATCACCATTTAATGCTTACAGCGGAACATGACTGTTCCTCACTAAGCAGGGGACTTAATGTAGATGGTGGATTTTCAACAAAGGTCAAAACCGTAAAATCATGATACTGCATGTTTCTGACACGGCTTCAGGGATCCATGTGGCAATTCGTGTTTTACGAAGTATGATGCATATGTCGCTCGAAAGGCCTCTCTGGAGCATTCGACACCGGGAATTTCATCATGGCCTCTATGTAGAATAACGTAATTGGGCGGTTCTCTGTAAGATTGAGAGCTTAACGCCTTCAAGATGCCGGTGACAGTCACTGCTCCCTGACTACATAGAGGAATTCGCCTCCACATAGAAGAACAATTGGGCGGTTCTCCGTAATATTGAGAGCAATAACGTCTCCAGGATGGTGATACTCACTGTTCCTGACTATGTAGAGAGACCCGTGTATAGACTCAGACGGTTCTCCATACATGAAATATTGAGAGGGAAAAACGTCTTCGGGACATTAACAACATTCGCTGATTTACTGACTATACGCAAGAGATTAAATTCTAGGTCATATTCACCACTGAATTCCTAGAAGATAATCTATCTTATCTCATTACTCCTATTTCATGATCGAAATGGTAATAGATAAATGTATTACTCCGATTTCATGAACGAATCCACGTCTGATCTCATGAAATGGTAATAGATGTTACTCCGATTTCATGGTCGAATCCACAGCTGATCTCATGAAATGGTAATATCACCACTTATTTTATTACTCCAATTTCATGATCGAATCCACGACCGATCTCATGAAATGGTAATAGATATTACTCCGATTTCATGGTCGAATCACCACGGTCCCATGGAATGGTAATATCGCCGCTCATTTCATTACTCCGATTTTATGGTCAAATATGCGATTCCATGAGATGGTGATGAAATTATCATTTTATTATTATGAATCCATAGTCCAATCCGTTGCTGATTTTATGGATTGATAATAAATAACTACTCATCTTATTACTCAGTTTCATGAATTATTCTCCACTGAATTTCATAAATAAGTAATAAATACCCAACAACTGGGCATCTGGACCATCACTGAGTAAGCCCCACAAAAATGGTGCGAGTGTACTCGACAATGATGCACGACTGAGCAACCGGATGCATGAACGAGTGTCCAAAAATATGAAATAATGAGGAATCCTTTGCAAAACAGGAGAAAACAATGAATATTAATAAAATAATAAGAGGCGCCCAAGGCCGGGCCCACCAGACGTCCGTGCCCTAGCCATGGTCGGTCCGTGCCTCTCCCATTAATTTTCTTATTTTTCGTTATTTCGTGAACTCACGAAAACTCCTTGGTTTTAACAACTTTCCTTGTTTTTGCGAAACTCGTGAATTCTCCATAACTTGGTGGATTCACGAAATAATATTATAAAATAAGGAGAGGTGTGGGGGACGGTCAACCTAACCGGCCGGCCATGCCTAAGCCGTGGCCGGTCCCACACCTCACAATCCTTAGCTTTTTATAATTATTATTCCCTAATCTCACGAAACTCCTCCGTTTCAACAAAAACTCGTGGATTCTCCATAACTTCAAGGATTCATGAAAAATAATAAAATAGGGAAAAGGTGTGCGGGACCGGGAAAACTAGCCGCCCGGCCATGCCCTATCCATGGCCGGTCCCACACCTTGCAATCCCTAATCTTTCATAATTATTATTTTCCTTAATTCATGAAACTCCTGGGGTTTGAGCAAAATTCATGATTTCTCCATATTTTCTCGAATATTGCTAAATTCACGAAAAACCAAAAGCCAACATAGTCATACGACTGGCTAGCCTCTCACGCCAATTTTAATTATTAAAACACTTTTATTTTAATATTTTCAAAATATTGATGAATTGAGCATACATGCTCATTCCAACAAAAATCGAGAATTCTCAGTCAAGATGAAACTCTTCTGAAAATTCGCTATGTTGCTCGAACGCGCATCAGAAAATACTAAACTCTCAGTATGGAAACACGGACACTACGACAGCACATGCATTCCTCTATGACCGACTAGAGTCATTCCTAGGGCTTGCACAAAGCCGGTCCCACATGTTTTCATAATTCTGACCTAATTTGCGCAATTGCTTATACTGGGCCCGAACTCTCTCCAACCAACTGGAGAATCCTTCAAATGACCAAAAACTGGTCCCATGACCACCAAATGCCGGTCCAATGCTCTCTTGGTCGGTTCCCATCTCTCATACCTAGGTTTTGTCACCTAATGCTGAATCCAACAATATTTCAATAAATGATGAAACCTGCATTTAATCATCGTTTTTCACCAACTCTCAAACTGAGAACCCTGGTGCGTGCTCACCCGATCACTGGGCATCACATGGACGCTCATCATCCCATGTGGTCAGTCCCTCTACACTCATGACCAATTTTCAGAAATTCACTAATTGTTGAAAGATTGATAAAAAATCAGGGTTTCGAACAAATGCTCCACGAATCACCATTCTGAGCAAGTTCAAACACAAAATTATGTTGATTCAGTAATCAACATCCAAATTAATAATATTCGATAATTCACTAATATTTTTGATTAATATTTTATTGGGTCACGGCACCAGTAAATAATTCTTTGAATTGAGCAATACTTGCTCAGTTGCTCGAATATTGATCCAACCATCAATATTCGGTAATTCATCAGTAGTTTGTCGAATTGAGCAACACTTGCTCAATTGCACGTCAAATTACCAATATTCAGTATTTTGTTGAATTGAGAAACACTTACTTAGTTGCACACCAAAATTATCGAATTCGTCGAATTGAGCAATACTTGCTCAGTTGCTCGACAAACTCTCGATATTCGGCAATTCGTCGAATTGAGCATTACTTGCTCAGTTGCTCAAAAAACTCTCAATATTCGGTAATTCGTCGAGTTGAGCAATACTTGCTCAGTCGCTCTAGTCAGTAATTCATTGACATCTCAGAGAACTACATGTTCAATCCATGAATCGCTGAGCATTCACCACTTATGCTCGATTCAACAAAACTAGACTCAAAGTCTAAATCAGTCAACAAATGACCAACTAATACACGTCTGCCTTGCAGACTCCACGATTCGTGAAATATCAATCACATCACAAATGGGGGGATATCAATTAGGGTTTTGGTCTGGCGGTCTAGAGCACGCGGATTCATCCACAACGAGAAATGTGCGTAAGTATTTGTTACTTCAACGGTGCATCTGTGTGAGGATCAACATTTTTCCCGGCTGAGGAGACTCGACATCACGCTCGACTCTTCAGTTTCCCAAAAAACCGGCAGCCCGTTTTTCCCCATCTACACCTATGAACATGTGCAACACGTTTTTAGGTAAAGGGGAACCGATCCTATGGACATGTGCAACACATATAAGTTAGATACCATAAATATGTGTGGAACGGATCCTAGCACCTATTCAACCGAATTTTGGAAAGCTAGTGTGACTATGCACAGTACTCACATGGAGATAGAATCGAAACTTGTTTTGGTAGAACCTTTAAACCCATGATTGTGATTGAATGTTTGTTTGATCAATCGCATAGTTCTTGAAAGTCAGATGAACGAATTCTAAACTTGTTTGGAAGTGTGGAAAATCGGTTTCAAGGTTGTAAGTGTGAAAGAGAACTTACAAAGTAAGGATGTCGACATACTTTGAGCACGTGCTGTGAATGTTTATTTCTTTAATTGTTCAAAGTTATTCCTTAATAGCTAAAGGAATAAAATCCCAGGATCGAAACATAAGTAAGTTAAGAATCTTTTAATTAATGTTATTAATTTCATTTTGTAGGGAAATACAAGAATTAGTAATGTGCATTTAGTAATTAGATTTTCCGAAAGATCTCGATCATTATTTTTGGACAGAGCATTTCAAGGAATTATGGAAACCGAATTTTTTCTTTAATGAATATCTTGAGAATATTTTCGGTTTTGGAAATTCCTTGGTGTCTAAACTCCCTTGTCTATAAATACTTGAAGTTTGCCTTTCTAGCAAACTAATCCTTCGTAACAACAGACTTCCTCTTTTGTTGTTGTTACCAGTGTAGCCGCCTATTCGGAGAGGAGAGTAACCTAATTAGGAGAAATATCTTATGGCCGCTCAGTTTAAAGTCTTCTTTGGGATTGAGAATCCCTAGCGTGTACCGTAAGTGGGAAACTAGATAATTGCGGTTTATCTTTTGTTTTCATTGATTTCATTGACTAACAGTGGTTGAAATCTTATTGCAACTAGTTTGTTTATGCTTGAGAATCTTCTCTTCTGATATACGATTCACTCAAACTAGTTCAGAGTTTCGACAGGGATATTTAGACTGTTGTTAGTTCTAAAGACGATCTTGTAATAATCCATTGTTAACAGACTCCGTTCTGTGCGTGATTGATCACAAGAGATTCAAGTGATTGTGTGCAGGTTTATATTGAAGATCTAAGAAGATTTGAAGACGAAGAAGATATTGAAGATTTCTGATTTGTGAGTTCATAATCTTTGGTGTGCACAATACTTGTTTCGGTAAAAGAGGATCCAATTAATAATCGGTTTATCCTTGTGGTAGATTGGATTGATTAATTGAGTAGATCGGCATCAACACAATTCTTTGGATTAGGAGTGTTGTTGGATTAATCTTAAACGATTACTTCGATAATTGAACATAAGATAGATCTAAGGACCCGACGAAGGAGTTTATGTTAAGATAAACAAAAGAGGTTTTGTCCAACTCATATCACTTGGTTGAAGAGAGTTGATACCAAACATATTTGTTGTTCCTTTACTGTTTGGGATATGAACCAAAGGAATTGATCCAAGTATGTGACTTATTTATAAGTTGGAGGCGTGGGAATACAGACGGAACTAGGTGAACTATAGGTTTAGTTGTTTGGTCTCAATTATACGAAGTTGGTGTAATTTTGTGTAGCGGCTTAATCCTGAGAGTATTCAATTCTAGACAAGGTCCCGGAGTTTTTCTGCATTTGCTTCCTCATTAACAAAATCTTGTTGTGTCATTTACTTTATATCTCCGCATTATAATTATAATAAAAAAATTATAATTAAAATAAATTACACAAGCGTTAATTCCTATTTACTTGATAAGCAATCCTATTGTGTTTGGTTAAGTCCAAACCTTTGTATCAAGTAAACATACTTCGTTGTTGTATTGTCTCGATCTTGTATCCATAGACGATCGCACAAAGTGTGAACCGGTTAGTTGTATTGTCTCGACTGAGTCCATAGACAATCATTTTCGGAGAAAGGACTTATAGGTAGGAAAAGTTTTAGCTTGAGGTATATTTGGGTACCTTCGCCTTTTCAATTGGTATCAGAACATGCAAACACGAAAAGATCTAACAATCTGTGTTTGGTGCGATCCAACCTATAAGAATTGAATCTAATGAATGATTCAGTTAACGTAAATCAAGACATAAAGATTTTTGAATTAACACTTGATGATGGCATCTACGATTTAATATCTGAAGAAATCATCTCTAGAGATTCTACGAGACAAGTTAATATTGTTAATAATGTAGAAACCGATAACGACTGGAAAATACGTCTACAAAAAAGGTTAGATGAAATTTCCGATGATGATGACTCAGATTTTGAACAAGAAGTATAAGAGGATATATCAGAATACTCTAAACTGCTGGAACCTTTGAAAAATGAAAAACTGAAAACTTTGGATTTTCTTGGTTTTATAACTCCTCTTTGTCGTGAGAACAAGAAATGAAGAAGGTTTTTCAAGGATATTATTGGTTACCAAAACAGTGATTATCTTCTTAAAGATCGTACAAACGATCTAAATTCTAAGAAATTAGAATGTGAAAATCTTCAAAGAGAACTATTTTAGTCGGAAAAGAAACAGGCTGAATCGGAAGAAATGTTTAATTCTCGACAAGTACAGGGCCTTGAAGAAAAATCCGGTGCTAGTCTCTCTCAAACAAAATAGTTAAAGAAAGAGCGTGATGTTGCTCTTGAAAAAATTCACTTGTTGGAAGAGAAACTTGTTGATTATGATGCAAGGATTAACTCTCAACAAAAGAGTTTTGAAGAGAAAGAAGGTGTATATCTCTCACGAGAAAAATTCCTTGAGGCTGATCTAGCCGGTGCTCTTGATAAAATAAAGATGTTGGAAGAACAAAATTTGGAACTTGTTGATGGTGGTTTTTAGCTTAGGGTTAAAATCGTAAAACCTTACATCTGACATGACGTCACTACGGCCACTAGCGCATTTATTGAATCATTCAACATGCCTACGTAAGAATTACCAGGGTACCTTTTTTTTATATACATGTGTCATGTTCAACGACATAACCCTTAGTATTGACCGACATCATCTTCATACCAAACCCTAATTCTCACACCACGCCTGCCAATGGAAAACCATGCCAGCCACGTCTCCGCGCCAAGGCATGCCAGCCGCGCCTCTGTGCCAATGGAAAACCATGCCAGCCACGTCTCCGCGCCAAGACATGCCAACCATTCCATCCGCGCCTCCGTGCCAAAGGCAAACCATGCCAGCCACGTCTCCGCGCCAAGGCATGCCAACCATGCCAGCCACGTCTTCGCGCCAAGGCATGCCAACCATGCCAGCCGCGCTACCGTGCCAATGGAAAATCACGCCATCCACGTCTCTGCGCCAAGGCATGCCAACCATGCCAGCCGCGCCTCCGTGCCAATGGAAAACCATGCCAGCCACGTCTCCACGCCAAGGCATGCCAACCATGCCAGCCGCGCCACCCTGTCAATGGCTAACCATGCCAGCCACGTCTCCGCGCCAAGGTATGCCAACCATGCCATTCGCACCACCGTTCCAATGGAAAACCATGCCAGCCACGTCGCGCCAAGGCATGCCAACCATGCCATCCGCGCCTCCGTGCCAAGGCATGCTTACCATGCCAGCCGCGCCACCGTGCCAATGGCAAACCATGCCAGCCACGTCTCCGCGCCAAGGCATGCCAACCATCCCAGCTACGTCTCCATGCCAAAGCCATGTCGGCCCTACTACATGCCGCTGGCTGCCAAAGCGAAGGGTCGCAACAATCAACGACCACTGTTCCATCTAAGATGCAAATCTTAGCCTTCAAATGTCGTCATCTAACGCGCGGTAACCTTGGCACAACGTCAAGCCCTAATTTTGGCCACACCCAAACTATGCCAAAACCCTAGTTTTTTTTCCGCGCCTAAACAATGCCAAAATCCTATCTTGGCCAAGCCTAAATCATGCCATGACCGGCCTTTCCTTCATGGCTGCCAAAACGAAGGGTTGCAACAATCAACAACCACCCTTCCATCTAAGATGCAAATCTTATCCGTTCCAGGTCGCCAGCTAACGCGTGGTAACCTTTGGCCCAACGTCAAGCCCTAATTTTGGTCGCGCCCAAACTATGCCAAAACCTTGTTTTTGGCCGCGCCTAAACTATGCCAAAATCCTAGCTTGGCCACGCCTAAATCATGCCATGACCGGCCTTCCCTTCACGGATGCCAAAACGAAGGGTTGCAACAATCAACGACCACCCTTCCATCTAAGATGAAAATCTTAGCCGTCCAAGGTTGCCAGCTAACGCGTGGTAACCTTTGGCCCAACGCCAAGCCCCAATTTTGGCCGCGCCCAAACTATGCTAAAACCCTAGTTTTTGGCCGTGCCTAAACTATGCCAAAATCCTAGCTTGGCCACGCCTAAACCATGCCAGCCGCACCACATGTGCCAATGGCATACCGTGCAACCTTTCCACGCCTAGACATGCCAACCATGCCACATGTGCCAATGGCATGCCGTGCAACCTTTCCGCGCCAAGGCATGCCAACCATGCCGCATGTGCCAACGACATGCCAAGCCACATCTCCGCGCCAAAGCATACCAACCATGTCGCATGTGCCAACGGCATGCCGCGCCACATCTCCGCGCCCAAAGCATTCCAACCATGACGGTGCTCCACATGTTCCAATGGCATGCCGGCCACATCTCCGCACAAGGCATGCCAACCATGCCAGCCGCACCGCTGTGCCAAAGGCATGCCAGCCTTTCTCCAGGTTGTTGGCTGCCAAAACGAAGGGTTCCGACAATCAACGACCACCCTTCCATTTAAGATGCTGATCTTAGCCTTCCAAGGTCACCAGTTAACGCGTGGAGACCTTTGTCCCAACGTCGCGCCTTAATTTTGGCCGCGCCCAAAATATGCCAAAACCCTAGTTCTTGGCCGCGCCTAAACTATGCCAAAATCCAAGCTTGGCCACGCCTAACCATGTCAAAGCCATGCCGACCATGCTTTCATGTTGCTTGCTACCAAATGAAGGGTTGCAATAATCAACGACTACCTTTCCTCTCAAGATGCAAATCCCGACCGTCGAGGGTCACCAACGAGTCGGCAAGTCTCCCAAGCTCAACTTTCCAAACGACAAAAAACATGCTACATGTTTTCCACAAAAACACTCGAGACATCACCATATGTCACAAACTGGGGGATGCTCATTAGGGTATTCGTTTGGCGGTTTACAGCGTGCGGCGTACACTACGCCCGTTACAAGACAGTGTCATAAGAATGAGGCGGTTAGTAAATATAGGGAGTAATGGTGAAACACTTTCCTTCATTATGGAACATCAATTCCAGGTGTTACCAGTTACCACCTCCTCCCATTTACTCATCTGTTTCCATTTATTACGAGATCAGAGTACGTTTCACTTCGACTTGTATAAATAGGTCTTACCTATTACCACCGAACAACAAGTTTTTGGTCAGGAGCATACATCACTCAGAAATCACCTGTTAGCTTTCCCATCTGTTAGCTTACGCTTGCTAATACAAGTCAAAACAACTACTCTTCCAGAATCGACTATTCTGGTCTCAACACTCTCTTCGCTTCCCTCCCCAAAACCAACCCTTCTCCTTCACTTTGTGACCGAAGAAAGTCTGGAACGGCCATTTCTTGGTTTAGGACGGATTTGTACAGATTGATCTCTCGAATCTAAAGTACTCCCTTGCAGTACATTGTTTAGGGTTTAGACTCGTTTCTCACCCACAACACACGAAATTACCCGTTTATAGGTGAAAACTGTTTCTGCGCTTTTTGGTAAATTTGGGTGTGTGTGGATGAGAAACGAATCTAAACCCTAAACAAATGCACTGCACGGGAGTGCTTTCTGATTCGAGGATCAATCTATAGAATTCTGTCCTAAACCAAGAAATGGCCATTCCAGACTTGCTTCGGCCACAAAGTGAAGGAGATGGGGTTGATCATAGGGAGGGAAGCGAAGAAGGTGTTGAGATTGTGAAGGTGTTGGCTGTTTATGACTTGTATCAGAATATCGAACTGGCTTGCAATAATGTAAGCAATCGGCTTTGGGTGTGTGGATACGTTGTATCAACACTTGATTTCTGTCTGTTTTGGAAATAGGGAGGAGAACCTATTTATATAAGCCATTGAGCATAAACCTCGTCTCTCGTGGAAAGTGAAGGAAGTGGAGTGATGAAATAGTGGGGTCGTGTTAGTGTCACACGATCAGTCTTTTCCAACTTCTCCCATCATCACTAACCGTCCATGCCTCCTGACATGTTCTTGTGATGGCGCGTTGTACACTGCACGATGTAAACCGCCAAACCAATACCCCAGTAAGTATCCCCCAGTTTGTGACATGCTTCATACGTCCAAGAAAATATGTCATGGTATTCTTTGAGAAGTCGCACGAGCTCCGTGCGTTCATCCGTGGACAAGGTTGAGTTGATGCAGATAGGCCTGAGAGATTCTTCATTCCCGATATTAATGATTTTGAGATCATCAGTTGTGGAGTTGGTGTCGTCTTGCAGCTGTCGTGGATCATCCAACACTTCTTCATGTGGCTCATCGTTGTTGTATCATTCCATTGGGCGGAGAGACTGGGTAGCAATCTCCCCTGCTAATTGCTAACAGTGGCATCGGTACATGGTTTTCCCTTTCTGATAACGGCTCGCCACAAAAGTTCGCTCCCTCTTAGCGTTAATGTGGGTCGCGGATTCATCGGATGAAGAAGAACACCTTGTCAGCAAAGGTGCATCGTGGGGCTTATCCCTCAATGATGCAAGCCGGTGCTCCTCTTGAATCGACGCCCACGTGGGGAGTGGGATGCAATGAACTTTGTCTGATTCTTCGCGCAGAGTTTCTCTTGGTTCAAACAATTCCATTCCACATATCGGTGCGTAAGGAGACAACGATGCAGGAACACGAACGACTTCTTTATTCAGAATAGCCTTCAGGCACTGATGATACGTTGAAGGGACAATCCTATTGTTATGAATCCACGGTCTCTCCAGTATCATATGGTAGTCTGGCTCCTTTTCTATGACTTCGAATTTCACCTTTGACTGGACAGGCCCTACAGATAAATTCAGATTGACATACCCGTACGTGTTGGTGTGGTTTCCTTTAAAGTCTGTCATCGTGGTAGGCTGCCGTACGATCTTTCCCCGGTGAACCTTAACCGTCCTGACAGTCTTGAGAGTAATCTCATTCGAAGATGCTCCCGTGTTGATGAGGGCCCTCTCGAACTCTGAATCCTTGATGCGTGCAGTAACGTGTAGGGCCCGGTTGTGACCCTCTTCCTCCATCATGTCTTACTCTGTAAATGTAACGTTATTCACAGATGTCTCTGATGTGTTTGAGACTTCTGGACGCGAAGGAGTTAAATGCACGTCCAAGGATATCTGGTTAATTGCAGCAAACGTATCCGCCCGCTGATTCTTTGAGAAGTGTAAAAGTTCGCACAAAATTTCCACTAGATAAGCTGCTTCATGATCCACTGGCCTCAGGTTCATAGTGAAACTATTGATTTGAGGAGGATAAGTCCCCAGTGTAGAAGTCTTCGCGACAGGACCGCTCATCTCTGATGTCATCTTGATGAGGAGATCGAGTGTGCCGTTTATCGTTTCTTTGATCAGGTCCATGTTCTCCGTGTGAATATCCTGCACCCGTGCTAACTCGATCAATGTTGGGATTCTTCTGTCTATACCAACAGATACCATTGGGAAGAGGGGTATCAACACCGGAAGAACTTCGACCAGGATTTGAAGCTGTTGGGGGAGTCCTAAGACCAACCATTTTGAAATCAACCAAATGGGATTGAGTATTGAAGAAATTAACTTCACAACCGAGAGACTAATATCCCACTGTGGTCGCCAGTTGTTTATGGGTGAAAACTGTTTCTGCGGTTTTTGGTAAATTTGGTTATGTGTGGATGAGAAACGAATCTAAACCCTAAACAAATGCACTGCACGGGAGTGCTTTCTGATTCGAGGATCAATCTATAGAATTCTGGCCTAAACCAAGAAATGGCCGTTCCAGACTTGCTTTGGTCACAAAGTGAAGGAGATGGGGTTGATCTTAGGGAGGGAAGCGAAGAAGGTGTTGAGATTGTAAAGGTGTTGGTTGTTTATGACTTGTATCAGAATATCGAACTGGCTTGCAATAATGTAAGCAATCATCTCTGGGTGTTTGGATACGTTGTATCAACACTTGATTTCTGTCTGTTTTGGAAATAGGGAGGAGAACCTATTTATACAAGCCATTGAGCATAACCCTCGTCTCTCGTGGGAAGTGGAGGAAGTGGAGTGATGGAATAGTGGGGTCGTGTTAGTGTCACATGATCAGTCTTTGCCCACTTCTCCCATCATCACTAACCGTCCATGCCTCCTGACACGTTCTTGTGATGGCGCGTTGTATGCTGGCTGTAAACCGCCAGACCAATACCCCAGTAAGTATCCCCCAGTTTGTGACATGCTTGATGTCTCGAATGAGTGGATCGTGGGACCCACTAGAAGTAGCATACGGTGCTAAGTTAAATAACCGAGTTATTTAGGAAATCAATATTCATGAAATATCGTGTATATTCTATGCATGTAATGCATCAAATATAATCAATATGTATGAAGCATCACTGTTTTAAAGCTTAACGGAGTAAATCGCGGATTAAGCATATTAAAACATATGCGTGTCTAGCCATCTTCGAGTGATCACTTGGAGGCTTCACAGGCAAACCCTCCCTTGGCCGATCACATGATGTGGTAGAGTGACGGATGGTAATCACCACGACATCTTATTGGTCATTTAACTCCTAGCCTGGGATGTCCAACCAAGCTGGTAGATTTGGACGGACGAGATGATCTATAACGCTCATCTGCGACCGTTGATGAAGTTTTATGGTTTTGAAGAGGTACGCAAGCATCACTCTTCAGCTTAGTCGAAACCGAGCATAGGGGGTGTTTTTGGCAGGACCGACCGGGCATGCGTGTAGACGGCTTGCCAGTGTACATGTCCGTACCTCACTGCGTCATGAAGGTACAGTCTAGGCCACTCAATTTTACCGGTAAAGAGGAGTGGCCGAGATCGATTTGCGACAGGAATCCTGTGCCGCAAAGGATTCTTAATGGGGCGCGAAATGCCACCTTCAAAGCACACGAATCGAGGCATCCGTCCATAGTTTGTCTTGGTCGGTCGGTCACAAGCATAGGTGGGCCCACGGTGACCACGTTGATACTCTCCGGACCTATTTAGTCTATACCTGCACCCTGCGTCCAAGCTGGCGAAGATGGACGCTCGTGATCGATTAACGACACATGCATGTCGCAAACCCTAATTAGGGTTTCACACCAGTCATCACCAATGCTACTTCAACCGGCCGAATTGCCAAGCTATGCTCCTCTCCTAGGGAGGCGAACCACGTGGGACCAACATTGTGCCAGCGGTGAACACGGTGATACCTGTCCGACGGCTATAGGCCTGATCTTAGCCATCCAAACATGCCGGTGAAGTTGGATGGTCGCGATCAATTTAAGACCTTAGTGGAATTTCCTGCGACCCTTAAGCATCACGCCGGTCATAGTTTGGGAAAACGCACACTACTCCATGGCTAGGTCAGGAGATGGTCGATCAGGTAGGTAGAAAGGGGCCCCGCCGGTGTGCATGACAATGCTTGTCCGACCGGACATGGACTGATCCACGCCGTCCAATCGTGCCGGTGAAGTTGAACGGCCGTGACTATTTTGAGACCGACATTGGCGGCCCTTGCTCGTGCGAGATTCTTCTGAGCCGCTCCATACCAGTCTGGACGTCCAACTCCGGGCTGGCGTTTGGTGGTTATTTGGAGGGCATGACATGCATTCGACCAGCCAGGGCATAAACGGGCCCACTGGTGGTCATCAAGGTGGTAGCCTTCTCCTGATGAGATCGTCTAGGCTGGTTAAATCATGCGGTCAACCTGTGTGGACGTGACTATTTCTGAGACTGATACGGTCAGTCCAGATTAAATATGCTCAATCGGGCTAATATAAGCACACCGAGAGTTGTTGCCTGTACGGGTATTTCGTGCATGCCTCATTATTGATACTTGGATATTCATGTTACTTTATTAAGAGCAACACTCAGTCATCATGCCGCACCAATAATGAGAGTCCTGCTGAGAACAATACAGGAAATACAAGGCGACTCATGCATTAATTAATAATGCTAGAAATTCACAGAATATTCGGGATTGTTGCTACATGCTCCTTATAGGTGAATTTTGTGTATTTAATTCACAGAATATTGGGATTGTTTCCACATGCTCCATTCTAGGTGAATTAATAAAGCGAAGAAGTATTCATCAGTTATCAAATAGTTTTATCCTCTGCAGGATGTCAGCGTATTAAGTTTTGGATTTTACAATTTTAGCCTCGAACAAAAATCCACCATGAACATTAAGTCCCCTGCCTAACGCATAATGGTTGCATTATTGTGGGGTAGGAATGAGATCGTGACAAACAGAGATAAAACTTATGAGACAAAGTTAGATGTTACCAGGAGAGAGGGGTCGTCCTGTCCCTGGAACATGTAACGTTCAAGAGGCATCCAGATGAGTGTTCCCCTAGCATGATGCCGGTTGGCCCCGTGTAGATTAGGCATACGGTTTGTATGTATGGATCGCTGAGGTGTTGAAGAGACTTCGGGAGAAAGCTTTGAAGCAAGCTTTTGGAGCAAGCGGGTCCCGGAGAGCGTTGAAGAATCTTTTAGAGAGAACATCGAAGCGAATCCTAAAGAGAGCGCTAAAGGATCTTCTGAAGCAAGCGGGTCCCGGAGAGCGTTGAAGCAAGCTTCTGGAGCAAGCGGGTCCCGGAGAGCGTTGAAGCAGCTTCTGGAGCGAACGTCGAAGCGAATACTGAAGAGAGCGCTAAAGGAGCTTCTGAAGCAAGCGGGTCCCGTAGAGCGTTGAAGCAAGATTTTGGAGCAAGCGGGTCCCGGAGAGTGTTGAAGCAGCTTCCTCTGGAGAGATCTGAAACTCCTTCTTCTGGAGAAAGAGCATTGAAGCCGCTTCTGCTGGAGGGAGCGTTGAAGCGGCTTCTGCTAGAGAGAGGGTTGAAGCGGCTTCTGCTGGAGGGAGCATTGAAGCGGCTTCTTCTGGAGAGAGTTTTGAAGCAGCCTCTTCTTCAGTTTGGTTTCCCCTTGCGAATTACATGATTCTTGATTGACCATCTCTCTTGTGTTGAAGAAGTTCTTGACTGACGGCGAACGAATTTCATACTGAGCCTCAGTCCCCAAGCGTGGTCTACGTGGCTCTATCTAGTATGCCCGATGGGTTTACCATAATAAAGGTATCGATCCAGCCTTCGTACTAGTAATCATATTACTTCTCCATCGGTAAAAATATGCAGAAGTTTTAGATTACCTTTGTACGTAGTGGTCGTTGATATGGTGAAGCTCTAGATGGTATCAATCGACGAGCAACAACGGTTCTTGGCAGCAGCTGTGATCAGAAGAGACTGGCAGGGAGAGGCGTGGTGGCAACTTGCACAAACTTGGCACTCTTTATAAAATGGTAGAGATCGTCCCGTTATTAGAGGGATAAGCTGGAACCGATGGCTTTTTTGATGTTTCTTCATTAAATAGAGAAGAGGGAGACAGTCCCCTGCCCATGAGTATCCAGAGCTTTCGACTTGATAGATGTTTTCACGCTAGGTTCATGAGGCTGTCTTTACGTCTGCTCTCTTGAGTATATCCTCGTCTTTGGACATCTTGGAATCATAATGATAGCGTGCTTGCATCTCACTAAATTCACCATCTTTGAGATGGGAATTTCTAAGCAGTCCCAGTCACACTCCTTTGGTAACGCAACTACTTCTTCTACGGGAGACAAATTCTGAAAGCGTCTCTCATTGATGTAGTTACCGTCGATCCAGATATGGAATATCTTGGACGTTGTTTAACCATTACGGCAGTCGTGCATATGGTACTGGAGTTGGAGTTGGTGATTTTGGACGTGCTTGATGTTGCATCTCGGTGGTTTTCCTCTTGCTGCTTCAACGAAAATGCTTACAGAAGGCTGAAGCTTGCATTGCCTGTTGGTGAGATGTATGCTTCCACGAACATTATGAGGATTTTCATTACGGGCAGGCTTGTTCTTTCTAGCAGGGCAGGTGCTGTTGCAACTTGAGCGTTTCGCAGCTTCACGGAGTTCATAGGATTTCTGAAAGCACAGGTTTTTCGACAAAACACGATTGACAGGTACCATCCTATTGATGCACAATTATACCACTTTTTGTTCATTCACATTTGGATTGTGACCCTTCAGTGCTTGAATTCGGGATCTCTTGACATAATCATTTGGATATTCGCTGTTTCGCTGAAGCATTCCTCTTAAGTCTGACAAAGTGATTCGCCCAAACTGCGGATTCTTTCTCGACATGATGATGCGGACATCACTATCTTCTTGAGGTTGATCCCTTGAGGTATCGACTCCAGTAGATCTGAAGATGTCCCGGGCTCGCTTTTCGTCCGGGCTGACATAATAGGCGAACCCTTTATGATGATTTGGAGATGAAAATATTCGTTGAATCTTCCGAAACGCTTCATGTTGTAGTGCAGTCCATACGAAACTTGCTCCTATCTTCAGCAAGGGGGTGAATAAAGCAATAAGCTGGGATAGACCAGGTATAAAACGTCGAATGTAGTTCACCTTTCCCATGAAGCCTTGGAGTTCCTTCATAGTTGGCGGAGGCAACATCGTGAGGATAGCTTTGAGTCTTGGGCGGGTCCTCCTTGATCCCCTCAACAGTTACCTTTCCAACACTTGTCGTAGGACTCCTGTGTGATCTTCCCGAGATTACGATTTGACTACTATATCATCCACATAGTCTTCGACTTGCTTATGCATGTCATGGAAGATTTCCGTCATAGCGCGTTGATACGTTGCACCAACATTCTTCAAACCAAATGGCATTACAGTATAAAAAAAATCTGAGAGGAGTTCGAAAAGTTGTCTTACTTGCGTCATACTAGTACATCCTTATCTGATTGTACCCGCTATATCCATCCATGAAGGAGAACATGCCATGTACGCTGGTGGCATATACTAACATGTCAATGTTAGGTAGAGGAAAATCGTCTTTTGGGCAGCATCTTTTCAAGTCTCTGAAATCTACGCAGCACCTGATCTGCCCGTCTTTCTTTTTTACCGGAACTGCATTAGCCAACCAGGTCGGATGATGGATGGGATTAATGAAGCCAGCAGCTAGAAGCTTCTGGATCTCAGTCTTGATTTGCTCTTCTACCTCGTGCCTGAATTTCCTCGGAGATTGCTTGATCGGCTTGGATCCATGTATGGCATGTAGATGATGGGTGACCAATTTTTCATCTAGACCGGGAATTTCTTCATACGTCTAAGCAAATATGTCCTGGTATTCTTTGAGAAGTTGCACGAGCTCCGTGCGTTCATTCGTGGACAAGGTTGAGCTGATGCAGATAGGCCTGAGAGATTCTTCATTCCCGATATTAATGATTTTGAGCTCATCCGTTTTGGAGTTGGTTTCGTCTTGCAACTGTAGTGGAGAATCCAACACTTCTTCCAGTGGCTCATCTTTGTTGTAGCATTCCATTGGAAGGAGAGACTGGGTAGCAATCTCCCCTGCTAATTGCTAACAACAACGTCGGTACATGGTTTTCCCTTTCTGATCAAGGCTCGCCACAAAAGTTCGCTCCCTCTTAGCATTAACGTGGGCCGCGGCTTTACTAGATGATGAAGAACACCTTGTCAGCAAAGGTGCATCGTGGGTCTTAGCCCTCAATAATGCAAGCCGGTCCTCCTCCTAAATTGACGCCCACGTGGGGAGTGGGATGTAATTAGGGCTGCACAAGACCCGCCCACGATACCCAAACCCACCCGTACCCGCTAAATCCGTGGGTTTTTAATCCATACCCGCCCGTTGTGGGTGCGGGGTTGGTTATGAAAAAAGAAAACCCGCTGTCTGTGGGTGCGAGGTTGGTTTAAGCTAATACCCGCCCAAAAAACCCGCAGATTATATATCATTAGATAAAACTAATCCTAATCGTCCATTATGAATCCCTGATACTAGTAGATAGGATAACTGATAACCCTCATTCACTTTCTACACTCTTCTCTCTGTTCGACCTCTCCTCTTCTTCCTCCTCAGTTCTTCTTCTTCACCTACGAACGATAATTACCAGAAATCTTCACCAGAAATCGACAACAACAACTTCGAATCTTCACCAGAAATCGACAACAATCGAAAAATCAACATATTCAACACTTAATCTTCATCTGTGAACTTCCTAGATATGAATATTTTGGGGGTTTTGGTTTTTTTTCTCACTTAATCAAGGAGAATAGAAGTTCCTCTAAATACTTGGATATAAAGCGGGTTTAAACCCGTTTAAACCCATACCCGCCCAACCCGTAGCGGGCGGGTAACAAAACCCGCCCGCTGTTTGTGGGTGCGGGGTTGGTTATGAAAAAAAAACCCGCAGTCTGTGGGTGCGAGGTTGGTTTTAGCTTATACCCTCCCATACCCGCCCATGTGCAGCCCTAGATTTAATGAACTTTGTCTGATTCTTCGCGTAGAGTTTCTCTTGGTTCAAACAATTCCACTCCACATACGGTGCGTAAGGAGACAACGATGCAGGAATACGAACGACTTCTTTATTCATCATAGTCTTCAGGCACTGGTGATACGTTGAAAGGACAATCCTATTTTTATGAAGCCACGGTCTCCCCAGTATCATATGGTAGTCTGGCTCCTTTTTTATGACTTCAAATTTCACCTTTGACTAAACGGGCCCTGCAGATAAATTCAGATTGACATACCCGTACGTGTTGGTGTGGTTTCCTTTAAAGTATGTCATCGTGGTAGGCTTCCGTACGATCTTTCCCCGGTGAACCTTAACCGTCATGAGAGTCTTGAGAGTAATCTCATTCGAAGACGCTCCCGTGTCGATGAGGGCCCTCTCGAACTCTGAATCCTTGATGCGTGCAGTAACGTGTAGGGCCCGGTTGTGACCCTCTTCCGCCATCATGCATTCCTCTGTAAATGTAACGTTATTTACAGATGTCTCTGATGTGTTTGAGACTTCTGGACGCGAAGGAGTTAAATGCACGTCCAAGGCTAACTGGTTAATTGCAGCAAACGTCTCTGCCAACTATGAAGGAACTCCAAGGCTTCATGGGAAAGGTGAACTAGAAAAGCTGCTTCCTGATCCACTGGCCTCCGGTTCATAGTGAAACTGTTGATTTGAGGAGGATCAGTCCCCAGTGTAGAAGTCTTCGCGATAGGACCGCTCATCTCTGATGTCATGTTGATGAGGAGATCGATTATGTCGTTTATCGTTTCTTTGATCAGGTCCATGTTCTTCGTGTGAATCTCCAGTACCCGTGCTTACTCGATCAATGTTTGGATTCTTCCGGCTATACCATCACATATACCGTTTGGAAGAGGGGTATCACCATCGGAGGAACTTCGACCAGGATTTGAAGCTGTTAGGGGAGTCCTAAGACCAACCGCTTTGAAAGCAACCAATTGGGATTGAGTATTGAAGAAATTGACTTCACAACCGAGAGACTAATCTCCCATTGTGGTCGCCAATTGTTTATGGGTGAAAACTGTTTCTGCGTTTTTTGGTAAATTTGGGTGTGTGTGGATGAGAAACGAATCTAAACCCTAAACAAATGCACTGCACAGGAGTACTTTCTCATTCGAGGATAAATCTATAGAATTCTGTCCTAAAGCAAGAAATGGCCGTTCCAGACTTGCTTCGGTCACAAAGTGAAGGAGATCTTAGGGAGGAAAGCGAAGAAGGTGTTGAGATTGTGAAGGTGTTGGCTGTTTATGACTTGTATCAGAATATCGAACTAGCTTGCAATACTGTAAGAAATCAGCTCTGAGTGTTTGGATACATTGTATCAACACTTGATTTCTGTCTGTTTTGGAAATAGGGAGGAGAACCTATTTATACAAGACATTGAGCATAACCCTCGTCTCTCATGGGAAGTGGAGTGATGGAATAGTTGGGTCGTGTTAGTGTCACACGATCAGTCTTTGCCCACTTCCCCATCATCACTAACCGTCCATGACTCATGACACGTTCTTGTGATGGCGCGTTGTACGATGCACGCTGTAAACTTCTAGACCAATACCCCAGTAAGTATCCCCCAGTTTGTGACATGCTTGATGTCTTGAATGAGTGGATCATGGGACCCACTGAAATTAGCATACGGTGCTAAGTTAAATAACTGAGTTATTTAGGAAATCGATATTCATGAAATATCGTGTATATTCTATGCATGTAATGCATCGAATATAATCAATATGTATGAAGCATCACTGTTTTAAAGCTTAACGGAGTAAGTCGCGGATTAAGCGTCTTAAAACAGATGCTTGTCTAGCCATCTTTGAGTGATCGCTTGGAGGCTGCACAGGCAAACCCTCCCTTGGCCGATCACATGATGTAGTAGAGTGACGAATAGTAATCACCACGACATCTTATTGGCCATTTAACTCCTAGCCTGGGCTTTCCAACTAAGATGGTATAGTTGGACGGACGAGATGATCTACGATGCTCATCTACGACTGTTGATGAAGTTTTAGGGTTTTGAAGAGGTGCGCAAGCATCACTCTTCAGCTTGGTCGAAACCGAGCATAGGAGGCGTTTTTGGTAGGACTGACCGGGCATGCGTTTAGACGGCTTGCCAGTGTACATGTCCGTACCTCATTGCCTCATGAAGGTGCGATCTAGGCCACTCAATTTTACCGGTAAAGAGGAGTGGCCGAGATCGATTTGTGACATGAATCTTGTGCTGCAAAGGATTCTTAAAAGGGAGCGGCATGCCACCTTCAGGGCACACGAATCAAGGCATCCGGCTATGGTTTGTCTTGGTCGGTCGGTCACAAGCATAGGTGGGCCCACGGTGATCACGTTGATACTCTCCAGACCTCCTTAGTCTATACCTGCACCCTTCATCCAAGCTCGCAAAGATGGACGCTCGTGATCGATTGACGACACATGCATGTCGCAAACCCTAATTAGGGTTTCACGCTGGTCATCACCAATACTACTTCAACCGACCGAATTGCCAAGCTATGCTCTTCTCCTGGAGAGGTGAACCACGTGGGATCCACATTGGGACAGCGATGAACATGGTGATACATGTCCGACGGCTATAGGTCTGATCTAAGCCATCCAAACATGCCGGTGAATTTGGATGGTCGCGATCAATTTAAGACCTTAGTGGAATTTCCTGCGACCCTTAAGCATCACACCGGCCATACTTTGGGCAAACGCACGCTACTCCATGGATAGGTCAGGAGATGGTCGATCAGGTAGGTAGAAAGGGGGCCCTCCGGTGTGCATGACAATGCTTGTCCGACCGGACATGGCCTGATCCACGCCGTCCAATCGTGTCGGTGAAGTTGAACGGCCGTGACTATTTTGAGACCGACATTGGCGGCCCTTGCTCGTGCGAGCTTCTTCCAAGCCGCTCCATACCAGTCTGGACGTCCAACTCCGGGCTGGCGTTTGGTATATAAAAATAAAAAAATTGGGTGGAAAATTAACATTATGGAATTTAACTTGGAAGATATATAAATTGGTTTGCAAGCTCGTCCAAGAGTGACTTCGGTAAAAAAATGGAAAATTAGCATTAAGTAATTCGTCTCGGTGGAAATACTCCCCGGAAACTTAGATTTGGACGAAAAGTTCTTGCTAAGATCGTGACATCGAAATAAATAAAAATTGGTTTAGAAGCTCGTCCAAGAGGGACATCGGTAAAAATTGAAAATTACCATAGATCATGACATCGAAATATAAATTGGTTTGCAAGCTCGTCCATGAGTGACATCGGTAAAAGTAGAAAATTAAATCAATTTATCTCAGTGAAAATACTCCCCAGAAACTTAGATTTGGACGACAAATACTTGCTAAGATCGTGACATCGAAATAAAAATTGGCTTACAAGCTCGTTCAAGAGTGACATCGGTAAAAATGGAAAATTACCATCAATCAATTTATCTTGGTGGAGATATTCCCCGTAATAGATTTGGACGATAAATTATACTTGCTAAGATCGTGACATCGAAATATAAATTGGTTTACAAGCTCGTCCATGAGTGACATCGGTAAAAATAAAAAATTGGATTTGGATAAAATATACTTGCTAAGATATCTCGGCGATCTCTGGAAACTTAGATTTGGATGAAATATACTTGCTAAGATATCTTGACATCGAAATAAAAAATCAGGGTTTTAGAAGCTCGTCCAAGAGTGACATCGGTAAAAATGGAAAATTACCATCAATCAATTTATCTTGGTGGAGATATGCCAGAAACTTGGATTTGGACGATAAATACTTGCTAAGATCGTGACATTGAAATAAAAATTGGTTTACAAGCTCGTTCAAGAGTGACATCTGAAAAAATGGAAAATTACCATCAATCGATTTATATTGGTGGAAAGACTCTCGCAAACTTAGATTTGGATGAACTATACTCTCTAAGATCGTGACATCGAAATAAAATTGGTTTAGCTGAATAAGCCATGTCCAAAAGTGACATTTGTCAAAAACTTGGATGTTGAGTCTTGTTGACGAAGCCAATCATAGTCGTTTGTGAATTCATAATGCCGACCAATCAAATAAACTAGTTACACCTGATAACCTAACATCCCCAAACATCCTTGCCAATATTATCGTCTGATCGGTCCGATACGACCAATAATACGATATTATCGGATATCCATATGTATGTATCACTGATATTTCATGTTTCGTCCAGATTAAAGGCACAGACATGATAAAATCCTATATTATCAGCCAGTATTTGAAAAAATAAATACTGATCGATCGGTTATTTTAATACAAATTTAATTGTAAGAGCTAGCTAGGCTTCTAAGAATATGAATTGGGATTTTAATCAAAAAAATTGCACCAAAAAGCATTTATGATCTTCCAAGGCACTAGCTACTATTATATTAATAATTTATTATTTTGCTTCTTTGAATATGTGAATTGGGAGTAAAATACCGGAAATGATTCACATCCCGCGGGTTAAATCCCGCGGGCCATACCGATGAGAGTGTGTGAGAGAGGGGGTGGGTCCCACACTTAACCCACTCCTGCTAAACCGTCGGGTTATAAGGAACCTGAGATTTTCTCTCTTACGGGGCATACCGCGGGATCCAGCCCGCGGTGAGTCTATCACTTCCGGTAAAATACTGCAATGTTGTTGACTAAGTAGTAAAGAAAAGATACTACTATATCCAAGGCACTAGTAACAAAGGAATTAGCTAGTACAATAATAAGTACAGTTTGCGGTGGTATTTTTTGATCTTTGATTATTTCTACTTTAATAATTTGTGTGGAATATCTAGTGGGACCCTATCCTAAATACCAGCCTCATCACTAAATACTAGGAGTATATATATGAAACATTCCTATGATTGGTTTTTGGATTTTAGAGGTACATTCCTATGATTGGTAGTTGTACTTTGGGACTTCTTGTTATGTGTGACTGAAAGAGAAGTATAACTGTATTATAACAAGAGCATGTATTGTATACCCCACAAGATCTGATAACTTTTGGTCTTATCAAAAACAATAAAAATTTGGTATAGCCACACTTATTTCTTAATTTACTTTTTTTGGTAACAAGATATAAAGCAGAGAAAGTAAACACGTAACTATATGCTTCTCAGTTCTCACACTCTTGACTTACCTAAATAAGTATTATTCTTAAATGTAGCAGTATTTTTGATCAGAGCAATGAATCCCTTTTTTTTGAATTTGTTAACATTTATTTTTTGGTAAAACTTGTGACCATATTATTTGGAAATATATATATATTACCTTAGATAAAAGTGGTTGATTGTTGCTCTTAACAGGGTTACTGATAGGGTTATGGGTGTTATCAAACCTTCTAGAGTATTCTCTCCTTCAAAGGAAGTATTCTGTCAATCACCACGCTACTGCTTTTGTCAATCATCTTTAGGCTTCAATTTCTCATATTATCATCATTAGGCTTCAATTTCTCATATTTCACTTCCACTGATCTATGCAATCACAATGAGTATCTTATTTTTTGTGCGCATGCAAATGAAGAAGATCTAGGTAGCCATAATGAGTATCTTGTTGCTTTCTTGGGTACATGCAAAAGAAAAGATAGATCTCTTCAGTACTCCTCTTCTTCTGTTTTGCCAAATAATATAGAGAAGATTATTTTTTGTTTGTAAAATGTCTGTCACATTTTTTTGGCTTGACCCAAATTTGGCATTGGTGCCAAGATACCTTGTGGTCCAGTCTTTCCATAAATTATTGTTATATTTCTTCCATTTGGTCGTGTCTAAATTAAAATTAAAATCTGATAACTATAAGGGCTTATGTTTATATAAGGTATATTATGGAAAACTGAATTGTGTCGACTCAACGAGTTAATTAAAATTGATCGATTAACAAACAAATACTATCAAACAAAGAATTTAAAGAACCAATATTTTTATAAAACTAAACGAAACAAAATAATACCAACATCCTCAACATTTAAAAAAAATAAATAATCAAGATAAACAATTTCTAAAAACAAAAACCACATTATTCGAAAGTTTCTTTGATAATATGCTCAACTAAAACCAACGCATCTGGTACTCGTGTTGCAGCGTTAGCAGGCTGTGCTGGAACTTCAAGTACCTTTTGCTCTAGAGGTGTCTCCCTGGGTATTTCTGGTGTGACAGACACAGTTTCACCAACATGCTCATTCGAATGAATGGGAGCATGGACACCATCCATTTCAACAGAAGCAGAAGCAGGAATAGTAAGATTGTCAACATGAGCTTGAACTTCAGCTAACAGGGGCATGCCAGGAACCTTACACACGCCATCAATAGTTATGGTGATCCTTAGCTTTCTAGGTACAGCCATTACTATCCTTGGAATTGTTTTCCTCTCGGTATTATTCTTATTGGAACTCATTTTCTTCCTCTAATATATCAATCTATCTTTTATGCTGGTGTGGTTTGTACGACCTCTTTAATAATATATATATGTATTAGAAAAACCCTAATTTTTTTAGGTTAGGAGCATTATCTCCAATTGCCTAATTTAGTTGTATTCTGTATATCACTCTCAAATAAACAAAATATAACAGTTTCCATATCGGTAAATATATGCTCATATACGCGTACAACACCACATTGATTTTAGTATATATATGATTTATCTAAATACGGAAAAATAACATGAAAAAATTGCGTAAACACAACCATGTTGATTGAGTATATGGAGTATATGCTTTATATTACAGTAGATCATAATCATGTACTCTTCGCTAATGTGCATGCCTTGGCTACACTCTTGCCAAATCTGTAGGTATATGAAGTATCTGTCTCCATGATTCGCCATGCCTAATCTTCTCTGAAAAAATTTCTATTTTTGGTGTAATTCCCTCGGTAATTCACACCTACTCAAAGCCATGCGCAAAAATTTCGTCCATCTAAGCGCTATAACCATGCCCAAATTCTCTTTTGGCTTTCGTATATTGGTCAACACCATAAATTACAGCTGTGATTGGAAATATAAATATATATTGGGATCATTTTTTTTTCTTCAAAAGATTAATATACTGTGGTCATAACCGTAATTTTTAAATTTGCAATGGACACATAAATAGAATGTTGATAAACTGGAATAAATCTCACACAAACACGTGAAAATATCCGTTTATTGTTTGGATCATGAATTTTTAAAGAACGCGGGCAGATTAAGGATGCGACCATTGACCAAACGGTGTAATGGTTAGCACCCCTTTAACCGAATAGATTTTGAAACCCCAAAAGACGTGATAGATTTTGAAACCCCCAAAAGACGTGAAAATTCCAACAGGTGTGTTGTGTGCGGACACATATTGCATCCATTGTATGTGTATATAAGCTTTACTCCCGAGATCCTAAATGCTTCTACATTAAAAAAAAATAATATTTCACCAGTAATAATAATGGAAATATTAACAGATTTAACTCCCGAGATACTACACCTCCTCCCAAGTACAAAAAGTATTTTGGCAAGCAAATGTATTTGCAAAGAGTGGAATTCTGTCCTTGCAGACAAAAGAATTGGGCTCCTTTTCGGTTTCGGTAAAAAAGTGGGAGAAGAAAATGTTACACAACTCTTCTATAGAGAACAAATTGAGGAGGAAGATTACTACACGATGATGGGAGATTTCAATCATATGTTATTTGGAAACAATGGTACCTGGAATATCCCATCCTATGATGTAAACATGTCACACCCAATCGTTGGATCTTGTAATGGTCTGGTATGTTTTTATGTTTCACACCACGGCATACAAGATCCTATTTATATTATGAATCCAACAACGGGTGAGCACCTCCATCTGCCGCAAATATGCGATCCAACACCAATGCCACAAATTAATTGGCTATATGCACGATACGTCGTAGGGGGTTTCGGCTACTGTGAACATACCGGTGAATACAAAGTAGTTCGAATTCAAGTGGGTAGTAAAGTGGACGTACACTCACTAGGAGACAACATGGGATGGAGGAATATCAAAGAATTTCCTTTTACTTTTCGGGATTCAGGTGTGTACGCACATGGTTGTATTTTTTGGATAAATCATTATATTTATAACAATGATCAGATAGTATCTTTCGATTTGGACAATGAGACACTCCAGTCACATTCGCCACCCCGCATCATATTTATCAGAATGGTGGTTTCAGTATTACAAAACTTGGAATGGTCTTGTCTGGAGTTCTCCTTTTATTTTACAACATTCACGATATTTATGATTTCCGGATTGATTTTTGATCACCCATTTCCGATAATGATATTCATGCACGGGCACCCGGTGTAGAATGAAATTGGGTACGTAAGAGGAGAATTTTCTTGGAAGATCCTTTGAATCCATGGGGGACGCATTAAAAGCTGATAGCCTTGGGAAATAACAATGACATCCTATTGCAAAACTACCAGTGTTTAGTGCGTTATAATGAACTCACCAGAACTTTGTCAGAAATTGGGGAGACAAGGTGTCCGGTAAGGGTTAGAGTTATTCATCACATGAGGAGCGCCGTCTCGTTGAGGAATTTTGGAGGACAATCGGAAACATGTACTGACGATGTCCATGCCACAAACATATTCCGTGTGTAGTGTTTTTGTTTTGATCAGAGTAATGTAGTTTGGTGTTCAATAACACTATTTCTCATCTTTGATTATTTTTTCTTATCTTGTCTGGACTAAAAGTTGTTTTTGAAATTTGAAGAATCGAACTTGGTTTTATTTTGGGTAATAATGGTTGGTATTTTTATTTAATGGAGTTGATGCTTTTAAACATATTCCTGACGAATTTAGAGGGGGACTTTCTTTTATGGTGGTAAATTTGGTATAGAGGGAGGCATTTATGTATTCCAGTTGTATTTATGGTTATAAATTTTGCGAATCTATAGGGAGACTTTTATGTGTTCCTAAAAGTAAATCCGAGAGAGAAAAAGAAAAATGTAAAAAGAAGTGAGAATTTGAGATGCAAAAGGTATAAGTGATTGATAGACAAATCAATGAATATTCTTGAAAATGCACATGAATGAAAAAGATTTTCGAGAAGTCCGAAAAAAAAATGTTGATTACGTGACTAATCGGGATTTTTTTTTGTAGACGAATTTTATATTTGAAACTGGTGTTTGACACCAAAACACAAAACCATAACATAAATGGGCAAAACAAATTAGAGACATATGTAACACATCATTTTAATTTCCAGAATTGTGTTATTACGTCTTTTTTATTAATAAATAACTAATAAATATAAGAAATACTGATCAATAAGAAACCTATTTTGTCAATCTAGTCTCTTTTTGAATCATGAACTATAAATGACACGTCCTAGTCGTTAATATCACGAAGCAATTGTTTTTGAAGCCGATCAATTCGTTGTTGAAGTATATTCACCTGTTGTTGGAGACCAAAATAATCATGATCAAAGGGACAACAACATCTACTTTCCCCATGCACCAATTCCACCAAATGCTCATCGACAGCAAATGCATTAATCTCACGCAAACGCCAATAATCTGCATGCTTCCTCATGCAGATTATGAACACGCCGAGTCTAGGCTGAAGAACTCGTACATCGTAATCTGAGATATTAAAATCAATGGTATCTAACAGTTTTAGGACCCATAGCAATAAATTGGTATCAATGGGATGTGCAGTTCATTCTGATAGAAAAGGAAGAGCGATTGGTAGCAGGAGAGAATAAAATCTCCTTGTACTGACAATTAGATATGGTGGCCGAAAAAAATTAGGTTGATTTATTTATTAAGTTATTTATGTTCAGAAACTACATCCGATTAAAAAGGAAATTAGATAAAGATGAAATATTCATTCCATATATATATCTCATTATCTATTTTCTGCCATTTTTATATATAGTGATATAGAAATTGAAATATTTGATTTTCTTTATCCAAAAAATGTAAGGTCTAAAAGAGAGATACATAAATTATGGTACCATTAGCCCATATTTGTAGTGGTAAATTCATGTTTCGTATTTTATGGATAGTTCCTATTTTGTGTTATCAACCAATGCCGTTGTAAATATGAAGATGTTGTTGTGATGGGTATTCTAATTCCAGGAGGTTAACATTAGTGAATTGGTTCATAAGTAGTTGTAATGAGAATCGCATCTGGTTTCTGCAATTCAAATGAAAGCCAGGAAGACCCCTTCCCCTTGATGGACCTAGTCTTATAGAATCCATGTAATTTCAGCAATCATTTGTGATTTCAATACAATGTCAAATTTGTGTAATAAAATTAGGCGTGATTTTTCCAAGTTTTCAACACAGTACTTGTGCTTTATATATATTCATATCCACTTCTTTGGTCATATATTGAGTTTGACAATGCAACCAACAACTCCAACACCATTCAATCATACACAAGAAAACAGTCATTAAACAAGAAAATTAATCCATTAGACAGTCATTAATTAAGCAACTCCAACACCATTCAGTCATTAACATTACAAAAAACATAAAAATAAATCCTAAATCCAAAACATAAATTCCAAAAATAGAACAAGATTCAGTCATCCACAGTCCACAATTTCCCATTAGACCACTCTTAATTCCAATTTTTCTCTGTACTTTGATGATACATATTTCTTCAAAATAGTAACTTGTGTAACCATTTGCAAAATATGTATCATCATTTCCATTAAAGCAACTTAACCCAAAAAATACACCAGCTATAAGAAAATTGGAATTGGTAGAGCCTTACCTGTTGCCGGCCATCACTCGGACTCGTAATCCGACTTTTCCCTATCCGATCACATATCAGTTTCAGAATCAGTCACTATGTTGTGTATGACCTTATTTTCATGTGTAGTTCGTGATAGGTACGCCTGATACTCATCCTCTACACTGATTTCATTCACAGGGTGGTATGTATAATCTTTATATCTTCCAGCATAAATTGATGCTCTTCTACCCTAATCCTTCTCATTAAAAACACACCTTGTCTCCTTTCCCTTTTCTGCAACAACTGCAAAAATTCTTCTAGGTATTCTTCATCTTTTACTTTCTCTATGCTTCTCTTCTTTGTCTCTTCATTTTCTGCCTCACATACTGATTTTTCATGATCAAACTCATTCTACAACAGATCCATATCATCATCTTGGTTATTGTTCTGCAAACCTACTTCTTCATCTTCTCTCATATTCCTTGCCTCTTTTTATTCAATCTTATTGCTTTCGATATATGGTATTTAGCTTTATCTAGTTGATCCAAATTCATTTCACATACTGCTAGTTTGAACCTCATCATTACTTCCTTTCTCTTCAAGCACTCCTCCTTATCAACTTCTTCCGCTGTCATTGGGGTCTTTCCTTTTGATGGTTTGGAACCACTCCCTTTTTCTGGGTTATTCGGAGCCATTGTTATCTCAAAACCTTTTTTTTCTTCCTCGTATCTCTTGGCTTAATATAATCCCTAATTCATCTTTCACATTTATTATCTTTTTTTTTTCTTTCTTTTTTCTTCTCAGACCTATTCCAAAGAGACGCGGTTGAATTCAAAGAAATAATTACACCCTACTAAAATGTCACGTCCTTTCAGACCTAAGAGACTTAATGGTTATCCTTTAGATTTTTCTTAATTTGGAGAAGGGTAATCATGGGAGGAAAAAATCAAAATTTAATATCGTTTGAAACTGTCAAAAAAGGAAATAAAAATGCTGGCTCCTTATTGGTCCCCCATACTCCCTTCGGATTTTGCCCCCATCAAAAAATTTCTCAACCGCTTATAGGATAAAACATGCAAATATGCGTTACTTGCCTGCTCATTAAGGACACGACCATTCAAATAATGCCAGCTCATCAAGGACGTGACCACTCGCCAACAGGTGTATTGGATGTCTATATAAGCTTTACTCGTACCTTCTTGAAGCATTATACAATATTAAGAAAATCCTAAAAGCTTGTAAAAATTTTTTTTTTGATAATCTTTCATCAGTATAATAGTGATGGGTATGTTGCCGTAATTAATTACCAAGATACTACAACACCTCCAAACTGCGGAAATCTTTTTAGCAAGCAAATGTGTTTCCAAAGAGTGGAATACTATCCTCAGGGACAAAATACTTGGACTCCTTTTTGGTGTCACGCCAAGAATGGGTAAAGATAAAGTTACTCAACTCTTTTATAGAAATGAAGATTTCAGCCCGATCGTAACAGCCAACAATCACGACGCCCAGAATGTTGGAACCCGTGAAGATTTGAATAAGTTGCACCCAATAGTTGGATCTTGCAATGGTCTGGTATGTTTTTATGTTTCACACCACGGCATACAAGATCCTGTGTATGTTATGAATCTAGAAACTGGTGAGCACCTACATCTGCCACAACTATGCATCCCAATTGCACGAGGTACTTTCGTGGTATCCACGATATAATGTAATTGGGGGTTTCGGCTACTGTCAACGTACCAATGAGTACAAGGTTTTTGAATTCACATGGATGGTAAAGTTCAAATACACACTCTAGGAGACAAGAAGGGATAGAAGAGGAGCTTCCTTATAATTTTCGGAGTTCAGTTGTGTACGCACATGGTTGTATTTTTTGGAAGGATTGTTGTCAGAGGGATGGTGGCATAGTTTCTTTCAATTTGGATACTGAGACATTTCATCAACATTCGTGACCCCCACATCATATTCCTGATAGTGATTTCCCATCACTTGGAATGGTTATGTTCGGAGTTCGCCTTTTATTTTACTACATCCATGAGTCCTATGATGAGGGGATTAATCGGCCCTAGATAGATTTCTGGGCACCCATTTCCAAAAAAAATATTCATGCATGGGCACCTGGCGGGGAATGGAATTGGAATCATGAGATAAGCATTTTCTTGGAAAAGGATGAGGATGAAGGGTGGCCTACCTATTACCCGATAGCTTTTGGAAAAAACAAGGACCTCCTATTGTGGCAGAATGGGTGTTTATTGCGTTACAATGAACTCACCAGAACTTGGACGGAAATTTTGGGGAAACTATTGTGGGAAACAAGCAGGGTTGCAATTATTCCTCATATGAGGAGCGCTGTCTCGTTGAAGAATTTTGGTGGAAAATCGGAAACATGTACTCATGATGTCCATGCCACTAACACATTCTTTGGGATATCTATGTAGCTTTTTTATTTTTTACTTGTAGTTGTGTTTTTTTTTTTTTTTTTTTTTGGTATTTGATTTTTTTCCATGTACAATTTATTCCTTGGGTTATCTATGCAACTTTTATTTCTCTTGTAGTTGTGTTTGTTTGTTGTTTTTTTTTTGGTGTTTGGATTATTTTCTATGTTGAAATGTACACTTTAATTAGTTTGGGTCATTGTTTAACTAGTCAACCTTTGGTTTTTTCCTTTCTTTTGCGTTACACCTATGGTCCAGCCGTCCGGGCCATCCCAACCAACCTAGGTAATTAGTCGAAAAGTAGAAAAATTATTTGGGTATTTCCTAAGAGATCATGATTTACATAGTTTTTTATGTTCGAAATGTATATTAGATCAAAAAGGAAATTAGATAAACATGAAAATATTCATTCCATATCTCATTATATTGCTACAATATCTCATTTTTTAGTAATATGGAAATTGAAATATTCGGTGTAAATACCAAAGAATAGTGATTTAAGATGGAAAACCTAAAAACATTAGCCAACAGGTGTATTGGATGTATATATATATATATATATATATATATATATATATATATATATATATATATATATATATATAATATTTACTCGTATCTGCTTGTAGCATTCTACAATAAGAAAATCCTAAAAGCTTGTAATTTTTTTTATAATCTTTAATCAGTATAATAGTGATGGATATGTTGCCGTAATTAACTACCAAGATACTTCAGCGCATCCAAACTGCATAAAGCGTTTTAGCAAGCAAATGTGTATGCACATAATGGAATACTATCCTTTGGGACAAAAGAATTGGATTCCTTTTTTGTGTCACACCAATAATGGGGAAAGATAAAGTTACCCAACTCTTTTATAGAGAGGAATATTTCAGACGGATCGCAACAGCCAACAATCACGATGCCCCGAATGATGGAACCCATGATGATTGGACTATGTTGCACCCAATAGTTGGATCTTGCAATGGTCTGGTATGTTTTTATTTTTCACACCACGGCATACAAGATCCTGCATATATTATGAATCCAGAAACTGGTGAGCACCTCCATCTGCCACAACTATGCATCCCAATTGCACCGGATCTAGTACTTTCGTGGTATCCACGATACAACATAATTGGGGGTTTCGGCTACTGTCAACGTACCAATGAGTACGAGATAGTTCGAATCCACATGGATGGTAAAGTTCAAATACACACTCTAGGAGACAAGAGAGGATGGAGGAACATAGAATAGGAGATTCCTTATAGTTTTCGGAGTTCAGGTATGTAAGCACATGGTTGTATCTTTTGGAAGGATTGTTTTCAGCAGGACACTGAGACGTTCCATCAAAATTCGCCACCCCCGCATCATATTCCTGGGAGTGAATTTTGGATAAATACTTACCCATCACTTGGGATGGTCATGTTCGGAGTTCGCATTTTATTTTACTACATCCATGAGGGGATTGATCGGCCCCGGATAGATTTTTTGGCTCCCATTTCTGAAGAAAATATTCATACATGGGCACCTGACGGGGAATGGAATTGGAATTATAAGATAAGCATTTACTTTGAAGAGGATGAATGGCTGACTTATAACCCGATAGCCTTTGTAAATAACAAGGACCTCTTATTTTGGCAGAATAGGCGTTTATTGTGTTACAGTACACTCACCAGAACTTGGACGGAAATTTGGGGGACACTACCGTGGGAAACAAGGGTTGCAATTATTCCTCACATGAGGAGCGCTGTCTCGTTGAAGAATTTTGGTGGACAATCGGAAACGTGTACTCATGATGTCCATGCCGCTAACACATTCCTTGGCTTATCTATGTATCTTTTTTTCTTGTAGTTGTGTTTTTTTTTTTGTTTTGGTATTTGGATTTTTTTTATGCTGAAATGTACAATTTATTACTTGGGTATCTCTTCTTTTTTTTTTTATTGTATTTGTGTTTTTTTTTGGCGTTTCGATTTTTTTCTATATATGTTGAAATGTTCAATTTCGTGTATCAACATGATAGTGTTGCCGCTAAATGTTGGGTCATTGTTTAACTAGCCAACCTATGGTTTTTTCCTTTTTTTTTGCGTTACACCTATGGTCCAGCCGGCCGGGCCACCCCAACCGACCTAGGTAATTAGTTGAAAAGTAGAAAAATTATTTGGGTATTTCCTAAGAGGCCGCGTATATTAAATTAAAAAGGAAATTAGATAAATATTAAAATATCATTCCATATCTCATAAGATCGTGATTTATTTTAGTTTGTTCTGTTCGTAATATATATTAGATCAAAAAGGAAGTTAGATAAACATGAAAATATTCATTCCATATCTCATTATACTGCTACAATATTCGGTGTAAATACCAAAGAATATGGGATTTAAGATAACGACGGAAAACTTAAAAAATTAGGGTTTTCCTTACAAATATATATAAATTCACCAAGCATAGAAAAAAGTTAACATAGAGTATTAAGAGGAAAATGAGTTCTGCTAAGAGAGATTGTAGAGATGAAACTGAAGATAGGATACAAAAATGTCCTCGACTGATGGCTGGTCCTCGAAAATTGAGGATTATCATTAATGTGGACGGAGTAACTACTGTTCCTGACGTTCCTCTCGACGTTGTTACTAGTTCTGTTTTCAGTAGTGTTGACAATGATGATATTCCTATATATGCTGATGTTATTCCTGGTGTTCCTCTTAACGCTGTAATCAGTGGTGTTGAGAATGCTGATGTTCCTACTGTGAATGATGATGCTCCTTCTTCTATTGTTGATGAAGATCCTGATGTCCCGGATATGGCAGAGGATCCAAAAGTTAAGAAGCATGATATTAACAAGCATGTGGAGCCTGATGAAGCAGAAAATGCCAAATCTGAGGATGACAAGGCGCCCAAGCCTGCTGGTTGGAGTGATCAAGTTCACCTCAGCATTGCGAGAATAATTGTTTGAAGATGGGGATGGTTCATTTGATATGTTTTTTTTTTTGATGATAGGGTTTGATTTATCGATTTCTTTTTGTGGACGCTTTGAAAGTTGTTTTCATTTCTTGTTTCGTCTTCTAGTTTTGTCATTTAGAAGAAGGTGATGTTTATGAATTCTTTTATTATTTAGGTATTGGAATCATGAAATAAATCAGAGAATTATTTACAAGTTCACAAACTTTACAGATTGCAATATACTCTTGCAAATTTATTTATTTATTGTGGTGTGCATTCTTTTGGAAAAATAAATATAATTAGCTGAAATAACGGAGGAAATGTAGAAAAATACAGTTGTTCCCCCCTGTAAATGATAAGAATCAATTTATCACTTTAGGTTTGATCTTATTATCTCCTTGCCAATATTTTTAACAAAAATACGAGTTTGAACAAGTAAAGTACTATTGAAAGTAAAGTACTGCTATACGACGATGTTAATGATAATGATCTTTGCATGGATTTGGATGAGAATGAGGAACCAGACTAATCTGAAAAATAACCAGACTAATTTGAAAAAGAACCAGACTCATCTAACAAGTTCTTTTCTTTTTAAACAGGGATTTTGATGTGTGAACTTTTAGTTGACGTATTTTTAAATATAAAGCATTTCGTCTGGCCATTTTGTTTTCAGTGGTGGTTGTATTTATTTTTTAAATGCATGCTTTTTACGTTGATAGGTAGGTTGACATTTATGTGATGAATGACTCACATTGAACTTTTATGTTTTCTGGAAATGATGAACATGAAAATGGATGGGTTTAGTTTATTTATCTTTAGTAGCTTAATGTATGATTAGAATAATACGTTTCCTACATAGGTGCCACTAATAATTCATACGTTTCCTCCCTAAACCAAGAATAATACAGGAGACAACCCAACTTAAAGTTATTAAGGAAAATATTATTCGAAATAGGAAAGTTTTATCTATAGCCTCTTCTCGAGTTGGTTAGAGATGGGAAACTAAATTTCAAAAATATTGGGAAACAATTTTATCATAACTGTCTACGATATATTCTCTCATAAAATAAGGAAATTAACCATATTTGTTACACATCAAAATTTGGAAATAAAAACACCAAAAATCTTTTTTTTGGCGGGTGATTAAAATGAATTTTACTAGGCGGGATGATTTCAAAAGGAAAATCAATTCCCGACCGATGGTTTGGTTAAATTCCAAAAAGAAAAACAAAGATGAATTCGATCTACTTTTTCAGTTTTTATTACTCGATTCATTCTCTCTATGAAATCATAATTCTACTTCAAGGAACCTACCTCTTCAGACTCGATCTTTGTTGTTGGTATTATTTTTACAACCCATTATCGAATGAATATTGAAATTGATGTTAGATTTTTTGTTCGATCTCATGGAATCAGATGTTAGATCTTATAGGTTTACTAGTTAAAGCATGATTAGGGTTTTTATTCTATTACTTCTTATAGGTTTATTAGTTAAAGCATGATCAGGGTTTTTATTCTATTATTATCTCTAATCTTTACAAGGAATCTACCTCTTTAAACTCAATCTTTGTTGCTGGTAATATTTCTACAACACATTATCGATATTAGATTTTTCGTTTGATCTCATGGAATCAGATGTTATATCTAATAGGTTTACTAGTTAAATCATGATTAGGGTTTTTATTCGGATGTATCAAAGAACAAGTTAATGACAATCATGGGTTGTACGATGAGGTGTGATTTCATTTTGTTACAACAATAATATTTTAGGCTTAAGTTACATGCATGAACTATTATAAGATTTAGGTAAGGATCTTTCTTTCATGTTACTTAGTTAGGATTTACTAGTTAGTTAGGTTTTACAAAATAAAAAAAAAAATTAACGATGCTAATTGTTTTCTAGGGTTTTTGTTATTGTTTGGGTTGGATTTTGATTGAGAGTTAATAACTCTACTTTGATCGACGATGTTGTGTCAATTATACATATATACAAGGCTTCTCAAGATTTAATCATTTGAGTCTCTGTTACTTGGCGAGCCTTGGCTTTTGTAACAAAAAGTTATATAAGACCGTTTAACCAGTACCTTTCGCTTTGTGGATAACACAATAATCATGATGAGATTTTGTGTGTTGCAGTGATGTTTTAGCCTCAAGTTACATGCATCAATGAGTTCATGTTTGTTTTCTTTTCATGTAATAGAAAATAGGTGTAACACATGTTGCCTATCCTGTTAGGTTTAGCTAATATTTTCCAAAATAAGCTCAAATTCCTAACTGAGATGCACGTACCTACACATCTTTTGTCATGGGAGAAGATGATGATTACAACGTGTCCCAGAGGAGGACCAGTGGAATGATGAGGTGGATTCTGATGCAGAAACGATAGACTTAGATGAGAGTCATGATGAGATTGTACAATCAGATGACGTTGATGGTGAAGATATGGTCCCCACTGATATATTTGAAGAATTAACAGGTAATGTTTGAAATCTTGTACTTACTTGTTTCTACTTAAACATCACATGGTTTCATATTTTGTCTCGGTTATTTCCAGAGTCAGAAGATTCTTAAAATGATGTTCCCGAAGTGTTAGAAGAAAAAGAATTGGAAAATGCTCTAGAAGCAGAAAAGCAGCCACAACAGGAAGACTCTACAGAAGAGATCAGAAAAGAGAGGGGAATGACAAGAATGTTGAAGCTTCATAGAGACTTCTCGAATTCTGAAGCCAAAAAAAGGGATATTGAATTTGACAAAATGTTCCGGCCTATTGGTGACCATAGAATTGAATTCAGTAGTTACCTAGGCTATTTGGACCCTGATATGGTTGGCATAAAACATTTATGTTGGAAATAAGTCCCTGCAACAAAAAAAGAAAATATGTGGGCGAAAATTCTGGTATGCATATGCGGTTATCAATTCGTCGTTTTTGTTGTCTAACTGTGAGTCAGTGATGAACATACATTAGTTGTTATTGCAGCTTCATTATGAGGTGCCCCATGACTATAAGCGAGTGGTCATGAAGCGTCTACCTGTTCAGTTGCGGGAATTCAGAAGGAAATTGTACAAGAATCATGTAAAACCCTTCCTGGAAAGACCTGACAAACTAAAAACTTTTCCCCAAAAGTACGAAACAGTAATGGACCAAGAAGACTGGGAAATTACCTTAATCATGTACTAGAATCGCCTATATTTAAGGTATGGAATACACATTGCTTTTTCTAATTTGTGTCTCGTTCTTATTGTCTATCCCAGCATACTAATGAAATTATTTTTATTTCCTCTGCAAGAAAAATTCGGAGAAAGGAAAAGAGGCAATATCACAATCGAAATTGAAAAAGCGGGGGTCTAACAACACCACCCAATATTTCACTTAGCAATTTGTATGGAAAAAACTCAAATATACTTTTAAGAGAATCAAAAAGACTCAATCAATTAAAAGTACATCAACGAGTTTATACCTCTCTCTCTTGATTTGATTTCCTCAAACAGAAACTGCGAGTACTAATCAAATACAAGGAATAACTTGGATGGTACCAAAGACCAATATCCAAGGATCAATCAATGACAATCAAAAACCAATTGTTGGATTACTCTAATTGATGATCTAACGCACAACCTGTATTATTTCAATTATAAAGATAAAACAATATAATGCGGAAACTGAAATAACACAGACACCAGAAATTTTGTTAACGAGGAAACCGCATATACAGAAAAACCCCTGGACCTAGTCCAGATTGAATACACACACTGTATTAAGCCGCTACAGACACTAGCCTACTCCAAGATAACTTCAGACTGGACCGTAGTTGAACCCAAATCAGTCTCCCACTGATCCAAGGTACAGTTGTACTCCCTAAGCCTCTGATCCCAGCAGCATACTGCACACTTGATTCCCTTAGATGATCTCACCCACAACTAAGAGTTGCTACGACCCAAAATCGCAAGCTTTGACAATAAACAAATTTGTCTCACACAGACAAGTCTATCAAAGGATCAATATGTATCCCACAGAAAATCCCTAAAGTTTTTGTTCCGTATTTTGATAATAATCAATGTGAACAAGAACTAATTGATAATACGTTCTTATAATCCCGAAGAACAGCCTAGATAAATCAATCAGCTCACAACAATCTTAATTGTATGGTAGCCAAACAAGATGTTGCGGAATCACAAACAATGAGACGAAGATTCTTGTGATTACTTTTTATATCTTGCCTATCGAAGATATTAATCTCAAGCCAATCAATATGATTGTACTTGTACGATAGAAGATGCAAGATCAGATCACACAACTACGATAAAAGTAGTATCAGCCTGGCTTCACAATCCCAATGAAGTCTTTAAGTCGTTAACCTGGTTTTAGAAGAAGAAAACCAAAGGATAAAGGATAAACGACTGTATCACGCAAACTAGTATCACACGTGAGGTGTGGGGATTAGTTTTGCAGAGTTGCTAGATGTCCCTTATATAGTCTTTCAAATCAGGGTTTCGCCTTGGTCACAAAGCAAACAATATGCACCGTTAAATGAAAACCTGATTTAGATTCAAGCTAATATTTCTCAACCGTTAGATCGAAACTTATCTTGTTATACACAAATGAAATGCACGCTTCTAGGTTTGTTAACCGTAACCAAACGTGTAAATTGTTGGTTCAACAATAGTTAACCAAAAGGTTATCCATATGAGCATTTCATACCAACCGTATTCTTCTTCACCATAACTAGTTCAAATGACTCAAATGAACTAGTTAGAGAGTTTTTCAATTGCAAGGAAATCTTATGTACTACACAAGACACAATTGAAGCAAAGATAATTTGTTTCACTCGAATCAGTTCATGAAATTTATAGCCACGGTTTGAAATTTGCATTCCTTAGTTTTTATAAGTCTATGTTCAGAAATCATGTTCAGATATATAACCTTCTTAAGTTCGCACACTAGGTTCGCGGACTTAAGCAACCGGGCATAGTTTAAAAACTCCAGCAGAAAATCTCGGCAAAGACTTTCCGCCGGTTCGGGGACTGGGTTTGCGGACTGGTACTCACGTAACATGTTTGTCAACTCCAGCAGAATTTCTCGGGATGAGAAGTTCGGCATTCCGCGGACTTGGCAACTAGCCATTCTTCCAGTTTCTCTTGATCAACAAAGTTCGCAAACTTTGGTTCAAGGGATAGGACTTATGCACATATGTGTTTCCACAACAATACTTATGTCCATCATTGGTTATGTAATCTAAACTCTCATTCCAACCATTGAAACATTCTTAGAGGACGTAATATAGTTGTTACACCATTTCTCGTCGAAGCAATTTTCAAAGTGATTGAAACATATCATGACTTATGTCACTAAGTAAAGATAAACATGGTCGAAGCGAAACGCTTACCAAAACATATTTCGAGATATAGATAGGAGAGGTATACTCGGATCGAAATACCAAATGTGTATAATCTAAGTCTATATATAGCATACGACTTTTTTGTCTCAAGAAGTAGGAGATAGAGTAGATATACTTTTGAGTGACAGATAAGTTCAAGTCTTCACATACCTTTTTGTCGAGAAGTTCCACCGGTTCCTTGAGTAGTTCTTCCTCTTATATGATGAATCGCCATGAAGTCCTTGAGCTCAACTACACTTTCTATCCTAGTCCGAGACTTAGCTATAGTAGACTAGAAATCAAGACTTATAGTTTTGATCACTTACATTGATAAACATGATTGAGATAGCAACGCATGCGAGTTCGACCGAGCAATGCTCTAACAATCTCCACCTTTGTTAATTTTACTGACAAAACTATCAATACATATGGAGTACAAAAAAGATAAAGAAACTTTAGTAGCTCTTATTTCACATGTCTAATCTTCAACATTCCTCGAAAGCTTCGTCACTTCCAAGTAATCCAATGATCCCAAAGGTTTTAACTTTAGCATCACCGTTGTTGAATATCCGTAGATATAACAATGAGAAAGCATCGGTCTCGATCATTGTTATACAGTGTCATAGTATTATTACACAGTGTCAAAGTCCAATTGTATCACAACTTCAACAATAATACTATGGTGATATGTGTCACTCCCCCTTAGTCAATACTCCATCTCACATGGAAACCACTCCCCCTTACACAATTATCCGAAAACCATATGTATTTGTAGTGTGAATTACATATTAATTATCCCCCTTTTTGTGAATAAAACTGGCAAAGGTACAAGAACGGGATCATAATAAAATTTCCGTAAGAGACATTTCATGACTAAAATAAAATACATACCATCTAATTTAGATGCAATCATATAGCCGAAGCTAGCATTCATCAAGGAGTTTAAAGATACAAGATAACCCCTTTAAAATTTCACAGCCGCACACCCCTCAAGATATGACCATTAAACACAAGTTCAAAAGAACTCTCCCCCATTTGATGTCATTCCCAAGGGAACAACAAGAGCGACCTTAATTTCAAAAGAAAAGAAGGATTTTTATTGGACACCAAAGCCCATGAGAATGATTTTCTATATCCAAAAACTCAATCAAATTAATCACAAGTAAACCCATGATTAATTTGATCGGAATACACAATCAAATTAAACACAAGAGGTGATCAATTCAATTGATTGTGCTCAACATAAGAGAACTAATGGAGACACTAAAATACTCAACTAGATCAATTACAAGAGAACCCATAATTAATCTAATTGAAATACACAACCAAACTAATCACAAAAGTAATCAATTTAATTGTCAATTATTTTGCTCGACATAAGAAAACTTACGGATCAATAACTAAATAACCAAACAAGATGATTAATTTAGTTCAATATGCTCGACATAACATATCTCACGGAACACCAACTAAGCTAAAAAATCAACTTGGTTGTATAGTGCTCAACATAAGATACATTACGGAGCCTCACAGTAATACATAAAATATGGATCAGGGATGATCAATACTGGAATACACAAGGATTGATTCTATCTTCCATCACTATTTGCATAACAATTTTTAATATACATAATCCTTGAACACAAAAGATTTTAACCTATCTTCCATCAAAGAATTGACAATATAGGCTTAACTTTTGTATATGTCAAAAGTCTATTCATCCTTAAATAAAAACATGAATACCGATCATGAACGACTTTACTTTTGACAATCAACATAGTTCACGGACGTAAACACCAATATCCCATAACAAATTTCAATATAACAACTCATAAAGATTAAATACTGCAAACCATCATCCTCCAAATATTTTTAGAATTTAAACCAATAAATCTAAAAACATGAAAATGAAAACGTTGGACATAGCTATGTGTACACACAATAATGGATATTCCAAACTCTAGTTATCCTTCTCAAAAACAAGAATAAATTCTCATAAGAAGTTTCCTAGGTATCAAGACAAACTCATAATGCACATATAAGATGATTTTTCCTTAGAAGGTAGAATCAATCTTTTTCGCACTGATTTACACCAATAATAACTACCAAAGGCATATAAAAATATTTTCTTAACAAATAAGAACATACAAAGTCAATAACGACCATGCACCATAGTTCACATAGGATGATTGTGAACATTCAAGAATTCCATAGCACTGCGTACTACTTTCCATTCTTGAACTTTCTTATTTGTGATTCACCAACAACATTCTAGTAAAAGCTAAAAATTAGCTTATAATAGTAGTACTCCAAGAATCCAAGTTCAAGAGAAGTGGAACAAGTGCAACGAAACGGAGCAAAATACTCAAAAACAAGAGACAGGACAAATACCAATATTAACTCATCCAAATACAAGAATTATCGTATCTATTTTGAAGAGAATTCAAATAGGAAGATAATGCAAAAATAATGAGGTCATTCCGAGTTCGGACGAAGAAGTTACGACCAAAACAAGTTTACCGAATATCGACTTCAGGTATGCATACGGGTTTGCAAACGAAATTTTCAAGTCCGCGAACTTAAACCCCTGGATTTTGATTTTAAAAGATGTTATGCATACCTGGTAGGTGTACCATGAAGTCCAAACATCCCGAACTACTATTTTCAAACCTAAACGTTTAAGAACCTTAAACACAGATCAAGTAAGGTAGAAATGAACAATAACCAAGGTACATGGATCATAAAAACACAAATCTTGCTCAGTTTTATAGACATACCTTTTTAGAAGAATCCATTCGAATTCTACAACCTTACCGAACATAATATGTGTGCCCAAATTCTCGTGCTTCCCTCACCGTATACATAACAGGGAATTTCTTGGTGAGGATGCACTTACAACACAATCAAGTTGTGTTGGGGTGAACAATGTCTTGCTCACCACAAGTGACCTTTGGATTATCATGAAAGAGATCGCTTTTAGAACCTTTCACATCCAATTCCATTTTTCCAAAAAACTTGTTAAGTTCCAACATCATGGATATTGCCTTCTCCATAGTCATGGAATTTTCTGGGAGATCATTCCTTTTCACACTCAAAACAACATTGGATTTCTTTGGTACCCACTTCTGAGTGCGTTTAGGAGCAATCAGAACCTTCTTCCCATTACTCTCTTCTAGATTTGAAGAAAGAGAATTGGATAGACTATTCTTTTGCAAGTTAGTCTTTCTCCAATTGGGAGCATCGGATCTTGTCTTCGTCTTTACAAAGTTATTCTTTTGATAATCATTACAATTGTGAAAAGACTTCGTATGACGTTTATAGGCAAATCTAGGATTATCACAACACTGATTCCTTTGCCTAAAGGTTGGACGTTTACAACCCGTAACGTCAAGAGTGTTAGCCTTAACATATGATCCTGGTTTAATCACTTCTTTTGACACCCAAACAAGAATATCATGAAGTTTTTCATTCCTTATACGAAAATGATATCTCCTTTACAGGTGACCTTTGTTTCCACAATAATGACAAATACAAGGAACATTCTTACCCTGATTCATGTGTGATGGTTTTGGAGGTTGATATACTTTGCTCTTTTGAACCTTAACTGCCGGCGAAGGTATTTCACTTTTGTTATCAGTGGAAACCTTTTGTTGAGAAGAATCACTAGCCTTGACAAATTTTACCTCTTTGCTAATACTTGGAGCATATATTCCCTTATAACCCAATCCTCGTGTATCACGATGATTTTTACTTGCTCCTAGCATAGTGGTTAATTTTCTTGAACTAGTATTGAACTTTTTCAAGTCATCTTCCAACATCTTGATTTTATCAAGAGCAGCAGCTAAATCAGCCCCAAGGTGTTTTTCTCGAGCGAGACAAGCACTTTCTCTGTCATCAAAACTAATTTGTTGATAGTTAAACCTTGCTTCAGATTCTGCAAGTTTCTCTTCCAACAAAAAGTACTTTTGATAAATATTATCACATTCAAGTGACTTCATACGTAGGTTTTCCTCAGAATCCTTGAGGATTGATTCGTTAGAACGATTCGAAAAATAAACACCTGCATAACATCTTCTCAATTTCTTGTTTTCTCGACATAGAGGAGTAAGAAGAGGTGTGACATGACAAGTTGTAATCTTCTTCATTTTCCATGAATCCAAAAACTTAACATACTCCGAGACTTCCTCATCAACATCTCTATCAATATCTGAATCACTTTCATCAGAAAGTTCATCCAACTGTTCTTCTAGGAGAGTTTCCCAATCAACAGTTTTTACATCAAGAGAATGTTTAAATACTGACTTAGATGTGACAGTTCTCTTAGGTGAATCCAAGCTTTTAGAATCATCTGGTAATTTCTGAACTGGTACTTTATTAGAGATAGAATTGTCCATACTCAGATCGCTACAAACACAGACTTATAAGGCCTTTAACGTGTTTTCCAGCTCTGGTACCAATTGAAAAGGCGGGGGTCTAACAACACCACCCAATATTTTGCTTAGAAATATGTATGGACCAACTCAACTATACTTTTAAGAGAATCAACAAGACACAATAAATTAAATGTACATCAACGAGTTTATATCTCTCTCTCTTGATTTGATTTCCTCAAACAGAAACTGCGAGTACTAATCAAATACAAGGAATAACTTGGATGGTACCAAAGACCAATATCCAAGGATCAATCAATGATAATCAACAACCAAAGGTTGGATTACTCTAATTGATGATCTAACGGACAACCTGTATTATTTCAATTATAAAGATAAAACAATATAATGCGGAAACTGAAATAACACAGACACCAGAAATTTTGTTAACGAGGAAACCGCAAATGCAGAAAAACCCCGGGACCTAGTCCAGATTGAACACACACTGTATTAAGCCTCTATAGACACTAGCCTACTCCAAGCTAACTTCGGACTGGACTGTAGTTGAACCCAAATAAGTCTCCCACTGATCCAAGGTACAGTTGTAATCCCTAAGCCTCTGATCCCAGCAACATATTGCGCACTTGATTCCCTTTGCTGATCTCACCCACAACTAAGAGTTGCTACGACCCAAAATTGCAGGCTTTGACAATAAACAAATCTGTCTCACAGAGACAACTCTATCAAAGGATCAATCTGTCTTCCACAGAAAAACCTTAAAGTTTTGTTCTGTCTTTTGATAATAATCAAGGTGAACAGGAACCAATTGATAATCCGGTCTTATATTCCCGAAGAACAACCTAGATAAATCAATCACCTCACGACAATCTTAATCGTATGGTAGCAAAACAAGATGTTGTTGAATTACAAACAATGAGACGAAGATGTTTGTGATTACTTTTTATATCTTGCCTATCGAAGATATTAATCTCAAGCAAATCAATATGATTGTACTCGTACGATAGAAGATGCAAGATCAGATCACACAACTACGATAAAAGTAGTATCGGTCTGGCTTCACAATCCCAATGAAGTCTTTAAGTCGTTAACCTGGTTTTAGAAGAAGAAAACCAAATGTTAAAGGAGAAACGACTCTAGCACGCAAACTAGTATCACACGTGAGGTGTGGGGATTAGTTTTGCAGAGTTGCTAGATGTCCCCTTATATAGTCTTTCAAATCAGGGTTTCGCCTTGGTCACAAAGCAAATAATATCCACCGTTAGATGAAAACCTGATTTAGATTCAAGCTAATATTTCTCAACCGTTAGATCGAAAACTTAACTTGTTATACACAAATGAAATGCACGCTTCTAGGTTTGTTAACCGTACCCAAACGTGTACATTGTTGGTTCAACAATACTTAACCAAAAGGTTAGCCATATGAGCATTCATACCAACCATATTTTTCTTCACCATAACTAGTTCAAATGACTCAAATTAACTAGTTAGAGAGTTGTTCAATTGCAAAGAAATCTTATGTACTACACAAGACATAATTGAAGCAAAGATGATTTGATTCAATCGAATAGGTTCATTAACTTTATATCCACGGTTTGAAAATTTCATTCCTTAGTATTTATAAGTTTAAGTTCAACAGTCATCTTCAGATATATAACCTTCTTAAGTTCACACACTAGGTTCGCGGACTTTAAGGAACCGGGCAGAGTTTACAAACTCCAGCAGAAAATCTCGGCAAAGACTTTCCGCCGGTTCGCGGACTGGTACTCACGCAACAAGTTTGTCAACTCCATCAGAATTTCTCGGGATGAGAAGTTCGGCAGTTCGCGGACTTGGCAACTAGCCATTCTTCCGGTTACTCTTGATCAACAAAGTTCGCAAACTTTGGTTCAAGGGATAGGACTTATGCACATATGTGTTTCCACAACAATACTTATGTCCATCATTGGTTATGTAATCTAAACTCTCATTCCAACCATTTAAACATTCTTAGAGGACGTTATACAGTTGTTACCCCATTTCTCGTCAAAGCAATTTTCAAAGTGATTGAAACATATCATGACTTATGTCACTAGGTAAAGATAAACATGGTCGAAGCGAAACGCTTACCAACACATATTTCGAGATATAGATAGGCGAGGTATACTCGGCTCCAAATACCAAATGTGTATAATCTAAGTCTATATATAGCATACGACTTTTTGTCTCAAGAAGTAGGAGATAGAGTAGATAGACTTTTGAGTGACAGATATATTCAAGTCTTCACATACCTTTTTGTCGAGAAGTTCCACCGGTTCCTTGAGTGTTCTTCTTCTTGTATGATGAATCGCCATGAAGTCCTTGAGCTCAACTACTTTTTCTATCCTAGTCCGAGACTTAGCTATAGTAGACTAGAAATCAAGACTTATAGTTTTGATCACTAACATTAACAAACATGCTTGAGATAGCAACGCATGCGAGTTCGACCGAGAAATGCTCTAACACAAGTTCCCACATCGGACGGGATGAGGAGGATACTAGGGATTAAAACTAAAATTAGTAAGTCTTTTGTCTTATTTATTATACACTGCAGAGTAAAACCAGGCATATCAGATACTTCTGTTTTGTATGTCGTTTTGCGTGTCTCATATATGCAGAAAATTATGTCTCATATATGCAGAAAATTATAACGGTATAGGGATGTGTCCTATTACACCAATCTGTAATTGTTTCACATTAGATGCTTTGGAATAGGTTTTCTGTTTTACACAGTTAATATTTGTGCGGATGTAAATCCTTACTTGTTTCTGGTAACTACTAGGTCAAAGAGGGAAAGGTTGCCGAAGAAGATCTTGAAGACCGGTGCTTCATGTGGGAAAAAGCACGCGAAAACAAACACGGAATTGTACCAGACGAATTTGTCAGGGAGAAGACAACAGAAGTTGTGAGAAAACAGAAACTTTACAGTCCTCATGTTTTTAACCAAAGTAAGTGCGCAAGGTTTAAATCAGAATTTAACACATTATTTGAAAAGGAAGAGAAGTGGAAGATGATTCGAGAGGGAACTCTAACGGTTGGGATTCCCTAACATTTGTGATCGGCCCGGATAAGGGTGGACGTGTCAAGGGGACTGGCTTTGGAGTGACGAAAACCCTTTACTTTCCAAATGGAAGAAAACCAAGACACTCGAAAGAGAATGAAGAACTGCGTGAAAAGATGAAAGCTAAGGAGAAAGAATTAGAGTCTACTAAAAATGCGTATCAAAGATTAACATATAACTTGTTATCTCAAGGTCACGACATTGCGAAAATTGTGGGCAACAGTATTAGAAAATCTGGAGGAAAGGTAAGTGAACTGAGTTTTGATTAGATTTTTTATTTTTTTTTTAAAACTGGCAGACAATATCTGATTTTTTCAAACAATGTGTTCAACTACAGTCACAGGATGCAGGACCTAGCAACGCCTCCAATCGAGCTAAGAATAACATAGGTCCAGAGTCAGTTAAGCAACTTCCAAAAAAACATTAGAAATCCGGTCCGCTGAAGTCATCTGAAAGCAGCAAAGGGTCCGCGAAGCTGAACTCTCCTTGTACTAAAACACCGACCGTTTCTACTGAATCCCCGACATCTTTAGTATCAAAAAAGAAGTCTATGTCTCCTCCATCCTCCGGGAAATCTCAGAATGTGGCATCTGAAAAAGTTAACATTGATGTATGGTTTTCCAATGCATTATACTTTTTAATCTTCCATTTACTATCTCTCATGCGCCATGTGTTTCTGCAGGGCATAGGATGCAAACTTTGGTCTGAAAAAAGGGACAACTTCTTTGCCATTGGTAAAGATTACTCTACAAAGACGGAACACTTAAAATTGAAGAAAAGAATCATTGGTTCAATTAATTGCTACAAGGTCCTGGTTACTGAAATGAAACCACCTAATTAACCTTTGACAAATCTGGGATAAAAACTTTAAAAGATGTTGGTGATGCTTTAATTAGTTCGCTATTCAATCAAACTATCTTGGATGAGAAGGTTGGTTGCTTGCCTTGTTTGCTTTATTAACTCATTGGATATGTTTTAACACAAACCAGTTTTATATATGTATCTTGTTTGATATAAGAGACGAATATGTTATCATCTATATGAATCACAGATGTTAGTGTATATTTTAGAGAACCTTATAGAACGAGATATGTGGTTAGCTATTTGATTGTGAGTCAGTTGTGCATTGTGCCTAAATGGTTTCACTGCAAAAAGAAGGTACAACTTTCATTTTAATTTTCTGATGCAGGCAAGTCAACCAAAACATTCCGAGGCTGTGAAATCAACGGCTCTACTCAACGGAATCCCATCTCGTATTGCAATATCTAAAAAAGTTCCAAAGGTATGTGTTTTAAACCAGTTACATGATCTTAAGACCATATGAGTCTGAAATATGCTATCAACTACATGAATCACGGATGCTAGGGTATATTTTGGAGAACCTTGTATATTTGGTACCTATCCAATTCATCCGTGTTTTCGCATTCACAGTGGAATTTGGTATATTTGTCACCCGAATATGGAATATTACTCTACTGCTGCAGGTAACTCAACAAAATTCGGGGAAACATACTCTGGATGTGACATCAAAAGCTACATCTAATCGGAGCAAATCTGAGATCACGAAACTGCAGCAGTTCATCCGGTGTTTGTTTTATCTTTACATGCATTTTATATGTTCTGATCTTGATTCGTTTCGTTCGTTTAGTTATTACATAACATGAAAATTGATTGAACCAATTTTTAAAATGGACATGTGTTTTATCGAGTTTATTTTAACATTAGAATGATCAACCACGTTTTATACTTTATAATATAACGTTACATATTTTGTGGCGTTACGAAATTAGCATAATATGTTTTTGTTTACCAATACCCGCCACCACCATAAAACCATATGAATCCATTTGTTTTATCCACCACCACCTAGTGGAAGAGCCAAGGGTTGACTAACCTGGCTCTAACCCCTTAATTTTTGATAACTACATAAATTTTTTAGTTTATTTTATAAAAAGTACTTTGTCCATATATATTTATGGTTTAGTCCACCATAGTTTACATGTTTCTTTTTTTAAAAAATAGGCCTCCCGAATGTCATTTTTTGACTCCACCACTGCCACCATCACTGCCGCCCGCCCCATGTAGGTTGTTGGACGCAATTCTAATTTTCAATCACAAATGCCATGTATGAGGTTTAGATTGAACAAAATTTCGTCAATTGATTAGTTTCATTATTTATTTTTCCATGTATATATTATTTTTTTGTATTGCAATCAATTTTATTTTAATATTAAAAAATCATGATTTATACGATATGGTACCAAAGATAACAGGGGTACCATTTGGGTGAGATCGTGAAAATAATATCTTGTATGATATCATCCCTGAAATATATGGTACCTTCCTTTATCAAAAGTGTTAAAAACAATCAACCACATCTTCCACACTACGATGTTATCGATGTTGTAACGACAACATAAAATTAATATTGTCCATCACTACGCACCAGCACTCACCGTCACTACTTATTCCACCACAAACCAGGGGCGGGGCCAGGATTTTAAGGAAAGTTGGAGAAAAAACTCTTGGAAAGTTGGATACATGTGAAAAATGGACTTTGTATCCCATTTTATGATAAAAGAACAAAAATAAATATAATTGTGCTTGGCGCCGCCCTTAACCACCACTAATCTTTCGGCCTCCACCTCTTCTACTACTCATTGTCGCCAAAAATGTTTATTGATATTATTTATCAAAATTAATAATAGAAATAAATATTATAATTAATTAAGAAAACATTTATAATTAAAAAATGATTAGTCATTTATTATGAGAAATTAGTGAAACACTAATTAATAAAACACTTTATAATGAATAGATTATTTATTATGTGAAATTAGTGAAACACTAATTAATAAAGAAATTATGATATTTAAGTTGAACAAACCACCACCGTTGATTTATCTTTTCTATTAATTCCAACCAAGGTGGAACACTGGTTAGAGGCCAACCTTATGACACAATAGGTCATGAGTTCGAACCTCCCCGTTATAATTTTTGAAAATCCATATCTTGACTTGAGTATTCATTTTTCATTCATAATATTGGAATTAGTGCCACGCGTGCGAGTTGTAGGGGGTGGTTAGGAGAACCACATCCCTTGATTTATCTTTGTCTGGACAAATCCTGACCAACACTAACACAGGCTAACTTAGCCTAGATTTGTTTTGTACTAATGATATGAATTTTTGGCATATATGAATTTCAGATTTAACCACAATTTATAAAGTATAAGAGAATTTGGATAGTGCCAGGTGGATGGTTTAGATGTGTCATATCTGAACAGCTTAGAGGCGTCACACGCGTAATACACACGCTTCGAGATTAATTGGCGTGGCTAAACATAACATAAAGACACATTAAGCAGATATAAATTGGCGTGGCTAAATATCACACAAAGACACGCTATATGGCGTGTCTATAGGTTCTCCGATGAACGGCTCGCAACGTTACATATGGACGGTCAACATTACATCTGAACGGTCAATACTGCATCATCTTAAACAAGATCCAATGGTTCCTAATACAGCCACGTGGATGAAGGTAATTTTAAATTGGCGTGGCAAAACATCACATTTAGCCACGCTATATGGCGTGGCTATCCAATGAACGGCTCACAACGTTACATGTGGACGATAAATGATGCATATAATTTAATGGTCAATATTGAATCATCTTAAACGAGATCCAATGGTTCCTAATACAACCACGTGGATGAAGTTAATTGTAAATTGGCATGGCAAAATATCACATTTAGCCACGCTATATGGCGTGTCTATAGGTTCTTCAATGAATGGCTCACAACGTTACATGTGGACGGTGAAGGATGCATATAATTTAACGGTCAATATTGCATCATATAAAATGAGATCCAACGATTCCTAATATGGCCACGTGGATCAAGGTAATTGGAAATTGGCGTGGCTAAATATCACATATAGCCACGCTCTATGGTGCGTGTCTATAGGATATCCAATGAATGGCTCACAACGTTACATGTGGACGGTGAAGGATGCATATAATTTAACCGTCAATATTGCATCATTTTAAATGAGATCCAATGATTACTAATACGTCCACGTGGATCAAGGTAATTGTAAATTGGCGTGGCTAAATATCACATATAGCCACGCTATATGGGGCGTGTCTATATGATATCCAATGAACGGCTCACAACGTTACATGTGGATGGTATTCAACGGTCCTAATACAGCCACGTGGATGAAGGTAAGTGAAATTGGTGTGGCTAAAACATAACATATAACCACGTTACACCTATATGGCGTGTCTATCGGATAACCAATGGCTACGCTAAAAAACAATTTGCATGTCTGAAGTGAACCAAATAGCCACGCCAAAAAGAAATGTGTGTGTCTATAGTGAATCAAATAGCCACGCCAAAAGAAATTTGCGTGTCTATAGTGAACCAAATACCCACACCAAAACAATAAATCGTGTGTCTATAGAGTATCAGTACTTAAGTTTTTGGCACACTATATAGCAACGCCTATATGGCTCTGGCGTGTCTATTTCATGCAGAAATATACACGCAAGGAAGGCGTGGCTATAAGCTACCTAAAAACACGCAAGCTGAAGCCACGCCAAGTCCAAACCAAATCGGAGTGTCATAACCCCTATGGACACGCCAATTTGGAGTGGCAAAAGGGTTTGTTTGTACTAGTGTTAACTCCATCCCATCTGTAGTCTGTCGCATCCAGTAGCTGCTTAGCAAAATTTCCAATTGTTTTCCTTTACTTTTTTAGTTTATAATAGTTAAACAAATCTGTGTATATAATCTTCACCTCATATCTTTAGTATTCTCTGTAGATAGTAATTTTGCTTCATTTAAATTACATGCATCATCATATATCTCGCATAGTTAAAAGCATTATGTCAGTACTTACTGTTACTCTTAGTTTGTTGTAACCCTGTAATTTTCATATCCTGTAACATATTGTAGTATTATTTGAGTAATAATTGTTGTAAAGCCTGTCTTAGCTTTTAACGTTGGTTGTAACTTTTGATTTTCAGTTACTTCATTCTCATAATTGCATCTAAGTTTTTTTCATTGCACTGTGACGTATCGTTAGCTGTAACCTTTTCAGTTGTTCCATTTTTTTTTCTTACATATATGCATCTCATTTCAGTTAGGTCAATTGCATCTAGTTTAGTTTCTTTCAGTTTTAGTCATCTGCATCAGTGTCTTGTCATACCTATTTCCTGTTAGTCATAACTAGTGTTAACTTATCTCAATCATAGCTAGTTTCATAGTTTAAAGCATATTCCACCTGTAGATATCCATCAGTAAGTTTAGATATACCATTTCAGTTTCATCTGTATTTCTATATTAGATTGTTGTTATAATCCTCTCGCATTCTGTCAGTTAGTATTAGTCCCAAAATAGTGTGTATATGTATTACTTCCATGCTGCTTTGTTTGCATCATTGATAATTGAATCCTGTAGTTTAGATTTCTGTTAAGTTTTCCTCTTCTATTTTTAACTTCTCAGTTTATCACATTTTACCATCTGTAAATATCCATCTTTAGTCATGTAAAATTCTGTAGGATTGAATTGTTTAGTTGTTCATTAATAATCGGTATTGTATAGTTGTTGTTTTAGTTTAAAATTTTGTTCTTTTTACTGTGTCAGCATCAGTTTGATTTAGGTTAGAGAGTCTGTAGATGCTTTCACATAATTTTCTTGTTATTATAGTCTGCATCTTAGAGTTAATATTAGATATAAATTCTAGTTTCAGTAATTCAATTTTCAATCACTTATTTGCATCTCTTCTGGTTTGAACTTTCTCAGTTTACTGCCCATTGTAATTTGTAGTTGTTTAATAGTTGCATCTCATGATATTTTTGTACGTCTAGCTCTCCAATCCACATATTCTGTTTCAGTAGTTGAACATTCTCATAACATACCTTAGATTTTGTAGTTTTTCATGCAAAGTGCATCTGTAGTTTAGTTGTACATTTGGTAGGTTTGTTGTATCTTTCACCATCTCAGCTTATAACATAACTACAATCTGTGCCTGTTCATACTAGTGGTAAAGAATAGCTCTTGCTTTTATTTTTAATTTCACTTAGATAACTGTATCTTAGCCCTGTTGTTTGTGGGTGAAAACGATTTTTGCTGGTGATGTAGTCTAAAATTGGAAGTTTCACTGAGATATGTGCGTAGACTTTGAGTTCAACGTCTCTTGGTTCTGTGAAGGTTTTTCCGAGATCCAAAAGTTGCAGGCTGAAGCGATCGAAGGTCCCTCTGCACATGTGATCAACCAACAGGAAGCAGAAGTCGAAAGGTTGTCTCAGGAGTTGAAGCTGAAACGGGCGGCTCTTCAAAGCGCGAAGGATGCTTTATCCAAGAAGAACGAACCATTGTTGAATGATTTCCCTTGAATATCTTCTGTCTTCTGAACTTCCTTTTCTTAGGTTTTTGTTTTTTTTGAAAGGAAAACAAAACGCCTAGTTTATGGTTAGATTTTCTGATTTTTTTGGATTGATAGATGATTGCTTCTTATGAAGTTTTTGGATTATTTTTGGAATGAACTATTTTATAAAGAATGCATAGCATAATTATTCCAGAAAAGTCACGAAACCATGAATGTCGTATGAAAATGGAAAATATGGGATAACATGAAATTTTGGGATAACATAGTTATCAGTTTCTATTATCAATGTTGAAACTCGAAGCAATAGGTCGTGTAAACATTGCCTGAGAAAACTTACTCGCTTTTAGGGTATTTCAATGAAACTGGATTCTCATGGTATAAATCCGAGTTTTGTGGGTGACACCGTCCATACTGCGAGAAGTCCCCAGTCGTTCTGTGAAACATCTTCATGTCGATCCGTGGTAAGACGGTGAATCTCCAGTCCCCGGGCGCAGTTCTCCTGAATCTATCTTTTCTTGGACAACTAACTTCAGAGCGTTCCAAATCTTCTCGTGTGACAAAATTGGATGATTGATATTGCAACCGAGAGATTAACCTCCCACTGTGGTCGCCAATTGTTTGTGGGTGAAAACGATTTCTGCTGGTTTTGGTAAATCCGTGTGTGTGGGTGAGAAACGAGTCTAAACCCTAGACAATGTACTGCACAAGAGTACTTTTGATTCGAAAGATCAATCTGTACAATCCTGTCCTAAACAAAGAAATGGACGTTCCAGGCTTGCTTCGGTCATAAAGTGAAGGAGAAGGGTTAGTCTTAGGGAGGGAAGCGAAGAAAGTGTTGAGACCAGAATCATTGATCCTGAAGGTGTGGTTGTTTATGACTTGTATTAGAAAGTAGAACTGGCAAGCAGAATGGAAAGCTACCAGGTGATTTCTGGATACTATGTTGTTCTCCGACCAAAACTTGTTGTCTGGTGGAAATAGGTGAAACCTATTTATACAAGTCGTAATAAAACGTACCCTGGCCTCGTAGGAAGTGGAAAACGATTGAGTAGTGGAAGCGTGGAGTAACGTGTAACGTTAGGAATTATGCTTCCATAATGAAGGATCCGTTTACACCATTACTTCTTGCCATTACTGACCTCCCAATTTTATAACACTTTCTTGTAACGGGCGTATTGCATGCCGCACGCTGTAAACCGCCAGACCAATACCCCGATGAGTATCCCCCAGTTTGTGACATGTTTGATGTCTCGAGTGTTTTCGTGAAAAACATGTAGCACTTTTCTACGTGTGGCAAGTTAAAATCAAGAGGCTTGCCGTTGGAAAAATAACATGTGATGCTATTAGGCTCGTCTTGGCTGGTCGCTTGAAACTTGCCACAAGTTTGTCAGTTCGGTGGAAAACTTCGATGGCTGAGATCACATCTCATGAGGAAGGGTAGTCGTTGATTATGGCTACCTTGTGTTGGCACATGATAATGGCACAGTGGCGTTTTGGTGTATGCCAGTGGCAGTGCGGCATGGCTCGTGCATGCCAGTGGCACGATGGTGCAAGTGGCGCCTGGCGTAGCCATGGCCACTAGACTTAGGTGGATGGTCGCCTAAAAGTTGCCACAAGTCTGTCAGTTCGGTGGCAAACTTGGATGGCTGAGATTGCATCTCATGAGGAAGGGTAGTTGTTTATTATGGCTACCTTCTATTGGCGTCTGATAGTGGCACAATGGCGCCTTTAGTGCATACCAGCTGCATTGCGGCATGGCTGGCATAGTTCGTGCATGCCAGTGGCACAATGGAATGGCTGGCATAGTTTGTGCATGCCAGCGGCACGATGGTGCAAGTGGCGCCTGGCGTAGCCATGGCCACTGAAATTTGGGCACGTTGGTGTTAGACTCAAACGTGGTGTGGCAACATCAGTTTCAATGGCCACATTGATCCCCATGTTTTGTGGAACATTGTTTGGCTCGGTTGGCGCAACAACTTTGCCTAAATTAGGGCTTGGCATGTCGAAACCCTAATTAGAATATATGGCATGTTGCGGGCCCGAGGTGGCATAGTTTTGTGCAACGATTAGAAATTAGGGTTTCTTCCACCGCTACTAGAGTATGACCGCGCCTAGGGTTTAGGCTAGCCAAGTTGAAGTCCGTTGTGAAGATGGTCACGCACGGAGAGTGGGTTGGCAAGTTTTGGCATGTTGCCGCGGTAAGTGGCGCGTTTGACATGTGCGTTTGGCATGTGCACCTAGCATGCTTGTTTTGGCATGTTTGGCATGCTGTTAGCATGATGGCACGGTTTTGGAAAGGCAACTTAGTATGTCGACCTCTTGACATAATTTCCACCTCTTTTAAGGCTTTGGCAGGTTTAGAGCAATCTGATTAGTAAATGAAAGTAGGGGGCGGCCAAGCACGGGCGAGGTTACCCTTTTGGTGCGCGTGGATGGTTTAATGCAACCGGATTGGTCGATAAGGGAATAAGGTCCAGTTGAGTAGCATGGGGCGTGGCCAAGCGGCGCTGGCTAGCCTATGGCGTGGCCACGCTCCCTTTTATTGCTGCTCCTACCCCGCGGCTCCTTTATTCTTTGAATTCTGATTTTGGGTAGGACCCTGCTCCTACTAATATACAGCGGATTAATTGCTTAGTTGTTTAAGCGTAGTCTCGACCGACGGTGTCTAATATACTGCACAGGGCGCAAAATACCTTAAATTTGTAGATTAGTCAGGTTCATGAGTTTTGTGAGTTATCACAAAATTGATTGAATTTTATGTGCTGGCACAAAGTTCTTTATTTACAGAGTGCAGTGTGCTTTCTGTTTGAGTATTTTGTGCAAGGGCCTTAACTTTGGTACTTGGAGATCCGTGCTACTCTGCTGCGAGTGAACGCAAATACTTCATGCCATACCGATATTAAGGGTTCTGCCGGGAACATAGCACAGGAAAGGTACTCAGTGAGTCTTATATGAATAAGTAATATAGCCAAGGTGCCGAATTTTACAGAGCATCTGGGGTTGTTGCTACATGCGCCAGTCTGGATAAATTTCATGTAAATATATTGAACGACTCAATAAATATGCCAGTGAATAGGTTGACACTCATGGATCTGCTTCCTTACAGAGTGACGTCACATCAGATGCAAGGTTTTACGATTTTAACCCTTGCTTAGCCTGTGACAGTGGCATTGTTGCGGGGTAAGCATGAGATAGTGACAGACAAGGATAAAATCAAAACAGAAAGTCATGAAGAGATTTTCAGGAAAATTTGGCTAACCTTTGGAAGGAGTCATGGTGAATCCGTGGGATCTACGTAACTCTGTCTTGGCCATAGGGTGTTGTCGTCAGTGCTGCAACTTTAGCTACTGATCGGCGGAGATGACACTGCAATTTGGTCCGCGGAACGGGTGCTGTATGGCTAGGCCACGGAACGTGCATATATGGTTCTTGGCATGGATTGGTGAAAAACTGGCTTCAGTCCGTGGAATGGTGGAAACTGGATTCATTCCATAAAATAGTGGAAACTGGCTTCGGTCCGCGGAATGGTGGAAACTGGTTTCAGTCCGCGGAATGGTGGAAACCGGCTTCAGTCCGCGGAATGGTAAAAACTGGCTCCAGTCTGCGGAATGGTGGAAACTGTCTCCAGTCCGCGGAATGGTGGAAACTGACTTCAGTCCGCGGAATGGTGGAAATTGGCTTCAGTCCGCGGAATGGTGGAAACTGGCTTCAATCCGTGGAATGGTGGAAACGACATTTGGAACTTTGGCTACCAAACAGTGAGGATGGAGCCGGCTGTAGATGGTGGATTTTCGATAAGGGTTAAAATCGTAAAACCATAATTATACATGCTCCTGATCAGGCAATCAGACGAGTATTGAGGCTCATGTCTCTCATTGAAGCATGAAAGCTCATGCCATGAAATCTCTGACTGAGAAGGATGTCTCTCAGAGTATATGTAGATGTGTAGTCTCTCAGCTGAAGCAACCACACATCTCATAAATACTGAGCAATATCAGTAATCACTTTTATATAGAATCGAACGATTGAACGGCTCCTAGACAGGATAACGTCTTCAGGATGTAACAATGTTTTCCATGACTATGTGAAAGATATGTGTATAGAATCTTAATGATTGGACGGCTCCTAGACATCTTGCCTGCTAGTATAGAGCAATAACTTCTTCAGGATGCAACAAGGTTTTCCATGACTATATGAAAGAGATATGAAGTTTCAACAAGCTCATATCTCTCAAATCTCAGATAATTAATGCTCATAGACAGCATGCCTGCTAGTATAGAGCCATCAATTGATTATCTCTAGTCGTTAACTGAATATTCAGCAATATTCTACGATTCTTTGTAATATTTCGTCACTTCAATTTGTGGTTCTTCCCAACAGAATTCCACGAGCTAGTGATAAATATTCAACGTTCAGGCATCTGAGCAGATATCGAGTAAGCCCTGATTAAAATGGTGCAAGTGTATTTTAGCAATAATGCACAAACAAGCACCTGAATGCGCAAACGAGCATTTCAAAACACGAAGGAACGATCAACCTATGCAAAATAGGAATAAAAATAATAATAATAAAATATTGGCAACGGCGCTAGGGGACTGGGCTCACCGGCCGGCCAGTCACGCCGTGGCCAGTCCCACGCATAATTTTATATTTTATCATGTTTTATTATTTTTCTCTGATCTCATAAAAATCCTTTCATTTGAGAAAATCTCCTTCGTCTCAAGAAAATTCCCTAGTCTCATGGTGTTTCCTTATGTCAAAGAAATAATAAAAATAAGGAAAGGTATCGTGGGACCAAGCTCACTAGCCGGCCGGCCGGCCATGCCCTAGCTGTGGCCGGTCCCACACATCATGGTTCCTTATTATTTTTATTATTTCCCTCATCCCATGAAAATTCCATGATTTCATGATATTTCCCTAAACCCATGAAAAATAATATAAAATTAGGGAAACTCGTGGGACCGGGCTCTAGCCGGCCGGTCATGCCCTAGCCGGTCCCACACACGCCTTGCTTTATTATTATTATTTTTTATGATTCCTCATCTTATGGAAACTCCTTGATTTCAACAAAATTCCCTGGTTTCAACAAACCTTTTTGATTTTATGATATTTCCCTAAAATCATGAAAAATTACATAAAATTGGGAAGAGTGCCTTGGGACCGTGCCCATTGGCTGGCCGGCCAGGCCCTGGACATAGACGGTCCCACACTTCATCACTTCCTATTTTATTATTATTATTATTATTTCCCTAATCTCATGGAAATTCCTTAATCTCATGAAATTCTTCAGTTTCATGGTATTTCCCTCACATCAGAGAAAATACATAAAAATTACATAAAATTGGGAAAAGTGTTGCCGAACCGAGCTTGCTAGCTGGACGACCATGCCCTAGCCGTGGTCGGTCCCACACCTTGCGATCTCATATTTTATTAATTATTTTTCATCATTTCATGAATTTTTTCCTAGTTTCAGCAAAACTCTGGATCCTTCATATTTTCTCAAAATGTTGGTCAAACGCGCACCGGAAAATATCGAAACTCTCAAAACTAAGACACGGACATTATGGACACGAGCATATCCCCTTGACAGACCAAGGCTGGCCCTAAGGCTTTCAAATAGCTGGTCTCGCATGTTTTAATAATTTTTACCTAATTTGCTCAATTTCTCATATTAGGTCCAAACTCTTTTCAAACAACTTGGAGTTTGCTCAAATGACCATCAGCTGGTCCCGCGACCACCAATGGCCAGTCTCATGCTCTATTGGTCGGTCCCTCATCTCTTCATAACTAGGTTTTACTACCTAACGCTCACACGAGCATTATTTTAATAAATGATTAAACCGGCATTTAATCATCCTTTCACCAACTGGTCTTCAGAGACTTTGGTATTTTGCTCACTTGAGCATCTGGGGGTTACATGGTCGACTCATCATCCCATGTATCCGGTCCCTCCTTCACTCTGTGGTTGATTTTCAATAAATCATCAATTGTTCAGCAATTGATCAAAATTAGGGTTTCGAATCCAGAGCTCTGCAAAAACGAAATTCTGAGTAGATTCAAATACTAATAATTTTACGTTGATCCCATGATAAACAATTTCATTATTATACTCGTCCTAATAGTCAGTATCTTAAATTAATATTTTATTTGGTCCTGCCACCTACAATTCATCAGACGAGCAACAGTCGCTCAGATGAGCAATATTTGCTCAGACTAAGGAATATTGGTTTAACTATCAATATTTACTCAAGTTATCGACATTTATTCGACAATGATACTTTTGTCTCAGCAGACATGTTCAATTCATGAGTCTCAGAACATTTTCAAAATTATGTTCAACTTAGCAGTACAAGGACTCATCGTCCCATAAAGTCAGCAACTGACTCACACGAGACATCAATCAATCGTGTCACATGGGGGATATTAACTAGGTTTTTTGTATGGCGGTCTACGGCACGTGTGTTCATGCACACGATAAGAATGTGAGCAATTCGTGCAATCAGTTGGAGGAGTTAGCAAATAAGTGGATGGAAAATCAACCAAGTCTTCGCACGATAAGCAACTGGTTTTGAAACGATTTCATACTTCCCCACTCTTTGACTCCAGCAACTGTCACACTTCATGGGATCAAGGTTTTTACAATTCAGCAATATAAAAAGGCCTCTGAATCATGATTGAAAAGAACGACATTCGTCTAGACAGGAATTTCTCGACAAGTTCATACAGATAATCTTTCGTCTACACGAACTCATCATTTGAGCAATCACTCTCAACTGAGTAAAATTCAATCATTCAGAACTTTCTTACGCAGCATACACAACACACCTACAATCTCGATTACCATTGATCTCACACATTTCTCAGCTTCCCTCCTACAGATCAACCCATCCTCTCTTGTGACCGAATTGACTCTGGAACGGCCATTGTCTTGGTTTAGGATGGAGTCCTACAGATTGATCTCTCGAACTTAAAGCACTCCCTTCTTGCAGTGCATATGTGGGAGGTTGAGCATTTGCTCGGTTCAATGAGTCTCCGCACGGTCATCTCCTCAATTCCGTAAAAACCACCAAATCGTTTTTTACCATCTACAGATTAGCGACCACAGTGGGAGATTAATCTCTCGGTTGCAATCTCAAGCTTTCACAAGATGGTTGATCTTAGGTCACGCACGATCGCATATCCTAACACAAATGATGCTAACACTAGCAACGATATTAATGATGATATTCCAGAAACCATTCCTGCTTCCAACAATGGCGGTGGCGTCACTCCTCATCAGACCGATACTGGAGCACATCCCATGTTTGGTCGTTTCCCTGAGGAAATCATAGAAAACCCACCTACCATAGCTGATCTCATGAAGGTGCAAAAGATTCTTGCAAAGAATCAGACTAACATGGCTGCAACACATAAGGAGATGTGCAATTATCTCAAAACTCTCACTGACAAGATGTCAGAGAAGACTCAAGAAAAGGGAAAAGGAAAATAAACATCCTCAGATGCTGACCCTGAGGTCGTTCCAGTTCATACAATGGATGACAATGAAGTCCGCAAAGCTGCATACGATTCATCAGCGAAGAAATCATCAAATTTCATTACTCGAGAAGATTTGGAACGCCTCCTGGAGAATCATGTAAAATACAAGACACCACATGTCGGCCACCAGCCTCCATAGCCTGTTGCTACGCAAAGGATTCCACTACCAAAAGGTTATGTCTCTCCAACGTTCACCCTTTATGATGGAACAGGCAATTCTCGAGAACATGTTTCTCAGTTTATGGAAGCTTTGGGTGAACATGAACATAACCATGTTGTTCGCCTCAAAGAATTTTCAAAATCCTTGAAAGGCAGAGCATACACCTGGGACAACAACATCGCACCAGGAACTATCAACAATTGGGGAGAAATGATTAACGCCTTCTACAGAAAGTACTTCTTTGTTTTAGAGCAAATTACTCTCTCTGATCTTGGAAGAATGTTTCAGAGGGGCAACGAACATCCCAATGACTACGTGAAAAAATTCAGAGTCCAGTCCCTGGACTGTCATGATCCAAACGTCACGGAGCAAGAACTGGTATACTTGTGTATCAACGGCATGATCCCGGTCTACAGATCTTTATTGGAAAATCTTCGTTTCCAGACCTTCTCAGAGCTTCATGAAGCGCCGAAGAGACCGGCAACTACTGCACCCGCTTTACTGGAAAGAACAAAAGCTACAAAGGCTGAAGAACCGCGAGAAACTTGAGGTAGCAGACGTCTGATCAACAAGAAGTACAACCTTCAGACTTCCACAAACACTGTTGCATAAGGGATAAAACAGAAAGCCGAACCTCCACGCAAGCATACCTCCAGCTCCTCTAAAAGCACCAAAGAAAGATAACCAATCTTGAAATGCACAAACCTTGACCCGGCATCAACGAACGGGGAAATGATCGGATAGACTCAAACTTCTCTCTTCTCATAAAGGAGTGATCGAGTTACTGGAAGTCTGGGTTCATAATGGTGCAATCAAATTGTCGTTCATCAGGAGAGAGCCAACTGAAGAAGAAATGGAGAATCCCAGGTACTGTCACCTTCATAGATTCATCAATCATCCAACAAGCAACTGCAATATTTTGAAGCACATTTTCAAAGAGAAGGTTGATACATAATAGCTTCAAATGGGGACTGAAGGAGTACACAAAAATCCTCTCTCAACCAGAACCTTTACATTCTCTGAACAACCTATCAAAGAGGAAGTTCAATCTTTCGTAGAATGTGAATTGCTCTATCTGTCGAAGGCACAAAGGAGAGACATGTTCACAACACTTGACCACATCATGTCAAGAAGTCCACTCCGGAAATACTTATTGAGCCTCCAGCCACAGACCAAGAGATGTACGACTGGGGACTGCTTACCACAGTCAATCTCAGAAGAAACGAATTTGGAAGAACGTTGATCGATGCTGGAACCTCCATCAACAAAATTCCATTGAAAACCATCGCATCCACAGGAATCACTCGACAAGAATCTACTCATGCTCCCATCTCAATCAGAGACCTTGAAGAAACGCTCGGAAATACTTATGGCTACATCACTCTCAAAGTGAACATAAGTTCAACCTTGACAGAAACCAAGTTTCACATAATCAGGAAGATCCAGGATATGACACGTCCTTCAGACGAGCGTGGATCCACGCTGAAAAGATGGGTGCTGAAGAAGCGCCTTTGGTTGCACATCTTTCCAACGAAGAAAGTTCTGATCCAGAATATTTGACGGACATTCTATCATCAGAGTACTTGGAGGAATTTCAACCTTTGACGAGGTTGAAGCAAGAACCTGCAAAAGATGCATAGACATTCATCAAGAGGTCCCACACTCAGGAAAGTGTCATTCCATGTCTATGTCATTTATTTCCTCACATGCTATCCTAGCATGGGGACTCAATTCTGCTAGCAACTCCGCAAGACGTTATGAATGATAGCTTCACCACATTAGTATTTTACCAAGTGGTTTAATCTGACGTTTCTCTGAATCAAGCACTGAAACATTCATTACTGAGATGATGTCCAAACATGGAAAAGAACACTTTGGGCGTTTCTCCTGCAAGTCCATGTGTTCCACAAAATCAGAAAGCTCTGATGTCTGCACAAGTGTCGAATCCCACTACCACAACGAAAGGGATGCTGAATCAATATAAGATACTCCAAGGCCGAGATGATAAAACCCCTAAGACATTCGATGCTTAGGGAATGTACGCTTCAACGCTCAAGCATCTAAGAAGCCTTCAAATTGTATTCCCAATTAAATAGTACACCTTCGATAATGGCGCATCTGGCTTCAGCACAAATATCTCGACGATGACACACTGATTCAACAATAGCACGATCAAAGTGAAATTGAACTACAATCGATAAGTCTTCATTATCCCATGATAAGACTTCTGAAGCAGATGCAACATTATTCATCCATCGATGGCACAAACTCCTTCACCATACACCGGGGACTTGATCTTATTGGAGAAATCAATTTTATTTCAATAAATTTTATCCACATAACAATTTATTGCGACCTGACGTGATTCCACCAACGGGTCTCTCTACATCGCAAGCCCCTGCACGACTAAGGAACTTCCTCTCTTCACCGATCACATCCAGAATGGAAACTGTCGCTGCTATCTACCGCAACAACATCGATTCCCTGACAAGGCACTTCAAAGTAAAGGTTCGGGAGAATTTTGGTTAAACCCTACACCCTCATCCCAGGGACGCTCAACTCATCAATTAGTTCATGAATGTAAAGGCTCACTGGATGATGAAGGAGTAAAGACTATGTCGATAATCATGGATCTAGCCTTTTCGGTCTCTGAAGAAACTCCGACCATAGTATCGGAATCAACAAGCATTTATGGAGAAAATTCTATCGGGATCCAGCATCAAACGACGGTCTCAGGGGAAACATCCTCATGACCAGCTTCATCAACTATCTGTTCTCTGAAGTGTTACTCGATGGATCGGACTTCTCCAAGCACTAATGATTCATATAAAGGTGTGTAGACATGAAATATGTTCACATGAAAGTCTTTCTGAAGCTTGCACAACAGGTGGGCACAATCCCAAGTCTTCTACAAGAAGTTCTCATCACCTCTACAAATGAGATACAACATACTTCAGCCCATGGGTTTACAAAAACGTACCAATGAGTGAGGAATGAGACAATATTTCCTCAACAAAAGATGTTCGTATATGTCTCTTATACAACATACCAAAAGGGCGCATCAATTGTACATACGAGATGAAATATATGTCCTTTACCGTCAGGTCTACGGAATCTGAAAAATTTGTACGGGATTACAAATTACAAATGTTCACGCTTCTTTGGCTGACCTATACAACTCCAAATTGAGTGATTCTTTTCTCACGTGATAACTCAGTCTCTTAGCTTCAAAAGTAGGGGTCAAACATCGAATTCTGACGTCGTATGAGGTTCCTACAGCTTCCAGAGTATACAACATGCATGCAGCAATTCTTGGACGGGATTCATAACTTCCACAGTCGATCGGTGTCCACCAGGTCTTTCCATCAATTCCTTCATCAAGGTACCTCCAACTTCGACCATCTAGGTCTTTGCATCAATTTTTCTACCCGGGTCCTTTATCTAGGTCTTGCCGGAAGAAAGGAAAACGAAAGGGAGAGATTTAACAGAATACTGGGGACTGACGGTCCACTGATCATGATGATCAGTTTCACAGTCCAAGACCCGTGGCACCGAACTCTCATGTGCTAATCATTCATCATAAAAGGAATGCTACGACCAGGACATGCAACCATCGTCATTACATCATCCCCTCTTGAGAGCAACCTCAGTTATGGTCATGTGACCAGGGTTTCAGAAGTGATGTTTCTACGGCTGACAGAAGCGAGATGGCACTGCAAGCACCATGCTCATGTATCAATCAAGGTTTCCTGATCTCAAATGACTCAATCACATTAAAATCCTTCACCAACCGTTCAAGACACAAGCGAATGGTCTAAAGACACAACAGGAGTGTTTTACAACAAGCTCGCCTGAGATGATTTTACACTGTCACGCACAAAGCAGCGAGCTGGGAGAAATTGTTAAAGAATATAGGGATGGTCATAACTATTCTCTTCATATGGATTTCCTATACAACATATCCAAAATTCATAGCAATTGGAGAAACGAGCAAAAAGATGTGGCCAAAACATTGGACTACATACCAGCTGAAAAATTTCTAGAAGTCTCCTGGAAGTTTACTGTTTCATCAATTTCGGCCCTTAAACGTGCTCAAAAGCCGAAAATATTCTTCTATAAAGCTTGGAAATTTTCTGAGGATGAAGAAACATGGGTAGATCACGAAAATCCGACATCGGACGAAGATTCTACAACATTTTCAATGAAGACCTGACTTCTGAATTTTCTGATGACGAATTATGACAAAATTCTTCATTCATCTACATCTGAATCAGAAGCTACGCCTTCCGCGCGAGATCAGACTTCATCTTCAACCTCTAGTCTCATTTTCTGAAGCCGGCGACGTTTTGCTGATAAGATGCAAGCCTTTCTTCTTCAGCTTTCCTTTTCACTAATAACTCATCTCGTCCCTGCTTCTCTTCTGCATTCGCTACATACAATGCATTGATTCCATCACGGACAGCTTTCCAGCGTCTCTGAAAGGTTGATTCACCTCGGTATGAACATCTGCAGAAGTCTTCATCTTTGACATGATATTTTTGGAGCGTTCCCCGGAAGGGCCAGAAGAGTGGTTGTAACCAGAAGTCACCACTATCTGAGGCGAAAGACATGGAGTCATGGATATACCAATAACAAACGCGTAACAAAATGGTAACAATCCAACTCTTACATATTTATAATTTCACTAGCTGTAGTGATTATAACGTCAGAATTTCGAAAACTTGTTCGTTCCCTCAAACCTGCAAAGACGAGCAAAATTCATTATTCAAAATCATGACTTGATTTTCATAAGACCGTGAACAACCCACGTGAATTTTGACATCCACTGGTTTTTCAAAAAATAGACAGACGTCCATTCTAAAATTGTGAAAACTCACATACAGACATTATTTCACCATGTATAATGGTCTACTTTCAAAAGTTGTTCAAAATCAAAACATGATTTTACAAAATATATAAATATTTAACGTGAAACTCACGTAAATTTGAAAAATATATCTATATATTTTTGCTCCCTTGCACGATGTCTTTGAAGAAAGAGTATATTTTCAAATATTTCTGAAAGCTCGAAGATAAAAAAATTTCATAAAAGCTCATAAACAAAATTTTATTACTAACAGAAGCACGTCTATTAAAAAAAAAATTCTCTCGTACGAACATCCACCTTTGAAACGAGAGTTTATTCCACTTTGTGAAATCTCACATATTCAAAAAAAATAAAAATCAAATTTTGGTTTTCATGAAAGCTCATAGACAAAATTTTAATATCATCAGACTGAGGTCTATTTTGTTTGTTCCTTAAACTAACAAACGAACGAGCGTCTGTTCCTAAAACAAGGATTTCTTTTCTTGGGCCCGGACCCATGAATCCTAAATCAGCAGTACTACACCAATTTGCGCTCGATGCTCTATCATGCTACTGGGATCTTCATTCAAGCCATGGTTCTCTCATTCAATCGAAAATCTGGTAACGTCTTATCTCACAACTAAGTTCAATTACTTATTTTGTTTTTAACTGGATCGTCATTCAGTGCTAAATGAGGAATATGAATGTCCCTCACTAAGCAGGGGACTTAATGTAGATGGTGAATTTTCGACAAGGGTTAAAATCGTAAAAACATAATTATACATGCTCCTGATCCGGCAATCAGATGAGTATTGAGGCTCATGTATCTCATTGAAGCATGAAAGCTCATGCCATGAAATATCTAACTGAGAAGGATGTCTCTCAGAGTATATATAGATGTGTAGTCCCTCAGCTGAGCCAACGACACATCTCATAAATACTGAGCAATATCAGTAATCACTTTTATGTAGAATCGAACAATCAGACGGCTCCTCGACACGTTGAATAGTCGGAAGGCCAAACCCTCCGAATTGTTTGAAAACCCACATCTTTTATTCATTTTAAAAACCCTTTTTTTCTGGCGATCTCTAAGAAAGGAAATCAACCACTTAACGAAGGTGGGAATATGCTTACTTACCTCGTTATCCATTCGATGTGCAGTTAGCACCACTCTCAGCATCCATAGAAACGTCTTCGGTCTTCAATCTTTTTCTTCATATTCGTCTTCGGTCTTCAACTCGTGATGATGGAATCTTGAACTTCGTAAAATCTTGACAATGTAACTCTCTTTCTTCAATTCCTTGTTGCTCAAAACTTCATTATGAATATTTCTTCTTCCATTGGCTTTGTTGAAAGAATACAAAACTTAAAATGAACTAAACAAACAAAAATATGACACAATGGATTTTTCTTGTCTCTTTTTTTCATTTTTTTTTTCTTTTTTTTTTCTTTTTTTTTTCTTCTTATTTTTTCTTTTTTTCTTTAAATTTTTTTATTTAATTGAGACAAGAAAAATAAAAAAAATACAAAATGAAAACAAAACAAAACAAAACAAAATAATAAAACTAATAATGAACCAAACAAAATTTTCTCTTGTCTTTTTTTTCAATCTTTTTTATTTATTTTTTCAATATTTTTTTCTTCATGAGACAAGAGAAATAAACAAAAACTGAAAATAAAAAAAGGGAATTTTAAGGAAATGCCACACTCTGCATTTCCGATATAAGAGCATGCCTCCGTTTTTTGAAAGTTTATTTAGTGCCACAAACGTTAGTGTTTTCGTCTGGACCCACTTGGCTGGTCAAAAGTTAGCTGACCAGGTAAAGATTCTGACACCTGTCTATATATCGACGGCTCTAGAGTGTGGCAACGAGAGAATTTGACACGCGGTAGCTGGTTAATTTACCTTCCTATCCTTCGCGAGAATGAAAGCACACCAAGGGTTTGACTTACTCATTTTTATTCTCTTTCTACGTTCTCTCCATGTCTTTCCAGCAGAGAAACTTAGGTTAGCAAAATTAGGGTTCTACAGAGAGATTTAATTTAGAGATTTTGATCAATCAAGATTCTGAGTATAGGGTTTCAGTAAAGTTGAAGATGTCGAAGAAGAAGAAAAACAGGAATAACAACAAGTGGTATGATTTACTAAAACCCTAAATTCGTTTTTCTCCATTTCCGAAGAAACCCATCTCTCTTTTCATCTTCTTATTAATTATTTATGTAAGTTGATGTTGTTGAATGTTTGATTTTAGGGTTTAAATTTGGGTGTTTTCTGTAGTTAGGGTTTGCGGATATTGGGGTCTATATTGGTTTTATTTTAGGGGGTTTTCTGTGATTAGGGTATTGTTTTACTAAATTGTTTCATTGTTGCTTATGATGCAGTGATGAAATATATTATCCATATAGAGACATCAGCGTGTTTGTTGAAAACAGTCAACTGACATTGCTATTCCCTCACATGGATAGAGAAAGAATTGACCTCAAGTAATTTGAGAAGATGTTGTGTGTTAAGTTGCACCTTAATGAGAAGGAAATTCCTAGTTTATATTGGAATACAGACCCATGTTTGGCTGAGTTTTTGGAATCAAATGAGGACTCGTTTAAGTTTTAGGAGCATGTTGTACCTGTGTAGAAAGGGTTTATGTGTTTGTGCTTGTCATTGTTAATTGGAATTGATGAGACTCCTAAGAAGTCCCCTAATAAGATTGCTACGAGGACAGTTTCAAAGGAAAAGTCTGTGAGGATAAATCAAGAAAAGAATGGAGAAGGTGTAAGGAGGTCACCAAGGTTGAAATCTCAATCAGAGAAGGAAAACTTAAATGGAGGAGCAGCTAGGCAATTGTTCATGGATCTGCTAACTAAAGTGGAGTCTTAAGGTTATTCTTGCCTTAGTCAAGCCAGTGTTGTTGGTTCAAGCAGTGTACCAATTCAGGTGACTGATACCTTCAATCATGATTACTGGGTTGATGCAGTGAACAATAGTGATGTAGTGAACAATAGTGATGCAGTGAACAACAATGATGCAGGATTCAACAGTGATGAAGAGGAGGAGAATGTGGTGCTAGAGAACACAAATATAGATGACTGTCACCCCATTGAAGACTCAGATGCTCCACCAATTTTTGGCAGTAATGAAGAGAATGATATTGAATATGAAGACATTGTCAAGACATATAAAGTTGGATATGAAAGCGCCGATTCAAGCAGTAGTGAAGAAGAAGAAGATAATGAAGAAGGTATGGAAGTATTAAGGGGTTTTAGTGTTTATAATTTGTTATTTATTTTTTTAAAATTTACTAACACTTTGATGTTATTTGTTGATTGCAGTTTCTAATGATTGTGGGAGTAATGATAAAGAAGATGGTCCTAAAGTAATTGATGATACATATGCCATACCAGAGTTTAATTATCAGAAATGGAAACAAGACTTTAGTATGCCCAATGATGAAGAAGAAGAGCCTTTATTCCTTGAAGAAGAAGAGGTCGCTCCTGTTGATCCTACTAAGATTGTGGTAAAGTATGCTTTTAATGACAAGAAGGCATTTAAGAAACATCTTAGAGGTTACTGTGTAAAACAAAATTTTCAATACAAGACATATAAGAGTAACAAAAAAAGACTAAGAGTCAGATGTAGGTTTAGGAAAGAGTATGGTTGTAACTGGTTTGTAAATGCTAGCATAAAAAGGAATGAGTCTACTTTTATTGTTAGGAAGGTAAATCTAGACATACTTGTGTTGGTAATCCAAAGAGTTTTAACAGCTGCAGATCCTGAGTTTGTGAAAGAGGTTGTACATGATAAGCTAAAGCAGACAACTGGGGCCTTAATTCCAAAGCCTATACACATTTCAAGGGACTTTTTTGTTACTCATAACATCAACATACCATATATTTGTGCATGGAAGGAAAGAAATATTCTTTCAGAAGATTTGGTTGGTAATTATGAAGACAGCTACAATGATGTACCTATCTTTTGTGCAACAGTGGCTCATACTAATCCAGGGTTTGTTGCTAAATACACTTGTGGGAAAAAAAGGTATGCATTTGTTGAATACATATGTTCAGTAATACTTCTTATTTATTTGTATGTTATGCTCAAATAATGACATAGTTTAGTTACTTAATTTGCAGATAAGGCATTCATGAGCATGATTATTTCATTTGCTGCACCAATGAGAGGATAGCAGAAATATGGAAGACCGGTCATAGGGTTAGATGCATTCCATCTAACTGGAAAGCGTGGTGGTGTTCTAATGGCTGCAACAACACTTTATGGTCAGAATAATCTTGTTCCTTTAGGTATTAAGGTCTGTCAGAGTGAAACTAAGGAGAACTGGACTTTGTTCGTCAAGTATTTGGCTCCAATGATCAATGCACATCATGCTGGCAGAATTAATTTTATTTCTGATAGGCAGAAAGGCCTATTGGAAGCTGTTCCTAAGGTTCTCCCTGGTGTAAGAGTTAGGTATTGTTTCAGGTAAGTAAATTTAATCCCCTGTTTTACATTATGTATGTGTTCTATTGGTTCAAGAACTAACTGAAGAACTAACTATTTATTTTCATATGCAGGCACTTATACAAGAACTTCAAGAAGTACTACAAGGCACCCACCTTGCATAACTCATTGTGGAATGCATGCAAAGCTTACGGAGTAAAGCATTTTTCAGGTTTGTGCCTCTTGTCAGAAAACTTCCCATATTTTTTGATTGTTAGTTTGTAGGTTATATATAATTGTGATTTATTTGCAATGTAGGAGCACTTTGATAGCATATGCAAAGAAAATGCTGATGAATATCTTAGGAAAGAAGATCCAAGTACTTAGTTTAGGGCCTGTTTTGATCCCATTAGCTGTTGTGAGCATATGAATAATAATTTTTCTGAATCTTGTAATTCCATGACTTCTAATATGAGAGATAAACCTATAATTCAACTAGGCATGATGTATGGTCAGTTAGTAATGGGTTTGTTCTTTAAGAGAAGGGAAGAATCTGCTAAGTGGGATTAAAATGGATTGGTCCCTGCTGCTGTTAAATTAATAAATAAAATGCTTGGCTTGGTTGGTAAGTTCGATGCAGAAGGCAGTGTCGTTGGACAAATTTATTTGGTAACTAATGTGATCACCAAGAAAATCTTCACAGTGAATATTGTAGACAAGCAATGCACTTGTTTGCAATGGCAGCTAAGGGGATTCCCTTGTCAACATGCTGTATGTGCATTGAAGTTGCTAAGGCCCAACTGGAAAGAGTAAGTTCTTTGTATTTTTCATGCACTTTATTGTAGTATTCCTGCACTTTTTTGTAGTATTCATTTACTTTTGTTTTTCAAAGTGGTTTGTATTATTTATTGTCCATAGTACTGACACATTTATTTTATTGGTTGAACAACTATTGTGCTTCTTACTATACTGTGGAATATTATAGGACCACATATTCAGATGTTGTCAAACCATTAGAAGACATAACTGAATGGGTGTGGAAATATCAGGTACATTTATAAACTTTATTGAATGTGGTGCATTTACTTTTAATATATTATATCTTTATTTTTCTTTATTCTCTATTTAAGAATCTTTAGGGTTTCATTACTTTAAGTTTCTCATTTCTTATCTCTTCTTTTGGTAGCCAACCATGGACATCAACATAAAGCCTCCTCCTTATCAGAGAAAAACTGGAAGACCAGCAAAGAAGAGGAAGAGAAGTTATGATGAACCTGAAACTGTGGTGAAGAAAAGAAAGTGTGGAAAATGTGGATCTAATACTGGTCACAACAAGAGAACCTGTGCTGGTGGTGATGTTGGTAAAAACCAAACTGGATTCTAGCCAAGCACTGAGTATGATGCTGCAAACTGCACCTTCACTAGTAGAGATCAGCCTGAAAGTAGCACTGCAAGGGGTAAAGCAAAGGAAAACACATCCATAGGTACATCATCATTTGTTGGTGACTCATCTGCAGGACCTAGCACTCATAGATGACCACCAACAGGACCTGGCACTAATCAAGATAATCAAAATTTCAGTCAGAACTTTGCTGGTATTGGATCTGTGAGTCAACATCTTGCAGTCACAAAGGGAAAGCAGGCAAAGTCTAAGAAGACTAGGAAGTAGAAGTGTATGTGTGTGTGTGTGTGTGTGTGTTTTTGGTGGGTTAGATCTGTTATGAACTTTGTTGGTAGGCAGGTGTTGGTTGGTTAGGTTTCTTTGTTGCTTTACACACTGATTCTGGTCTGGACATTTATATGTACCAGAAGTCAGTTTTATTTTGATGGGATAATCTTGCTGTGCTGTCTAACTTTGCTGTTGCTGCTGCTTCTTTTGCTACTGCAACTGTTACTTCTTGGAGAATTTATCACCATTTGGCTCATTTTTGCGTGTAATTGAAAAACTAGTTGAAAAATTGTGTTGAACTTCTGAAGAAATTGAGTAAAGAAGAGTCTGTGTTTTTCATAGCTATATATACATCTTGAAAATGATGAATATGTCCTGAATATGACCGTTAAGAATTTCTCCAGATCTGAAGAATTTAATGACACATGTATTCCGACCGTTATAAAATTGTTCACGTTTTTTTTCACGTGCACCGAGTCACGAGTTAACTATTGAATCAGTCACTGGTTAACTCGTTCCAGATAACTGATTCATGGGCTTCAATGTCATTTTATAGGGGTGATTTAATGCCACGTAAGCACTAACGGTTACTAACGCCAGGTTATTATTTTTTCAAAAAAACAGAACGGCAAAAGTCAAATGTGTTGCATTTTATAAACTTAGAAAAAAACGGTGGCACTTTATTAAAATCCCCATAAAAATAAAATAAGTACAAATGGCCATGGTGTAAGTACTTTATCGCATGATTCTTCAAAACTTGTATCGTCTCGATATCATAAACTTCTCGAACTCTCATCTTGATAATATTCGCTCTTGTATATAAGTCTTCAACTTGTAAAAATTATACTCCTTGCCTTGTTGCTTTACTTGAATCTGAAAAACTGCTCATTTATGTACTTTTGCTTGTAAACCTTGAACGTCTTCAACTTTCCTTCGAATTTGTGATGCTCCTCTTGTTGATGATGATGGTGTTTCTATGGACTTGTTGGTATAAAGAGAGATAAAGTGGATGGTGCTAACTGCGAACAAGATTACAAGTGTTATGTAAGTTAGAAATTCGATGTCACCATCATGATTGATAAAATAACACTCAAGAGATCAAAATAGTGCTTCTATTGGTGGGAGGTTGGGTATCTCACCATTCTACCCGGAGTTTACGTATGGTGACACACACTCTAAAAGCACAAATTTAGACACGTACAAAAAGTGAAGGTCGGTACCTCTCATGATGTGACATGGGTAGTCTACACTATAGGGGACCACAACTCTAATACCGAATTTAGTCTGCACCTCATTTTCCACTGGCATGGTTAAATCCAACTTTAACTCTTATACAAGTAAGAAACCCGATCACGTTCTCTGTTATCTCTAAGTTCAGTCACTCTTATGAGAATTTCGATGTAATCTTAGCGACATGTATACTATGTGACTCTAAACTAACTACAAGTTGGAGTTATTCATGCACTAATTTACAAAAAAGTTGAAAAATCATGAATTTTTTTACAATGCAAGCTTAACCACTCCCTCACACTAAAACTTTACATTGTCCTCAATGTAAATTGAATCGTCCAAAGAAAGTCAAGGTGGGAAATCTTATAATGATATGCGACAAGAAATCAGAAAAAGTAAAAACAAGACAAGAAAAAGATAAGAACAAGAGAAGAAATACTCATCCCATGGGTTTACTCCCATGTAGCGCTTGGTTTAAAGTCGTCATCCCGACTTGCAAGACGAATTCCCCATACACCAACAATCTGAAAAGTTGGGGATCCTCCCATAGAACCTGTTTTGCAAACACTAGCTTCACACAAATATTAGTAATATAAAACAGAAATGAAGCTATTAACCGATAAAAGTTTCTCCCACACTTATTCTTGTCCACACTTGGAAGTGTATAAAGAATATAGAAGTCAGGGACTACCACAGTTTCTTGTTCCAAAACCTGCATAGTTTGAGAATCAAGTATCTTAAATGGAGGATATCGTGAAACAAAGTCATTCAACAATATTCTCGAAGCACATACGTTCAAACCAATAATAGATAAAGGAGAAGAAACAACATGCAAAAGGTTAGACAAACCTATCACAATTTCTTGTTTCACGGAATCCTCTTCATCCTTGAAAAACTCAAGTGAATGATTCACCTCTTTTATATCATGGTCCTCTATCAAACCTTGCAACCATTCTTCGTCCATTTCTGCCTTAACCAAAATCTCGACATCAACATCTTCATTACAATCATTTGCAAGCTCAATTGGGTCTTCCATAATATTGGTCAAATCGTTCACATTCTCAACACATTCGTCATCATTAGACTCAAACCTTGTTGCAAGGAAGTTCTGTAAAACACTAGTTTCATCATACTCATGTACCTTTTGAATAGGTGTTTTATCATTATAAAGATCAAGAGTTGAGTCAACTACACTAATGCCATCAAATATCTCCAAAGGTTGGTCCTTTTCAACACAATCATCTTCATTTTTAGACTCACCATAATAAGAATCTTCATTGATTTCATAACTTTTATCCCGACGACGTTTAAGTTCCATATGAATGGTCCTACTAATTTCATTGACAAGCTCTTCCGAGGCTCCATCATCTTCCAACTTGTATAATTTCTGCGTAAGTTTCCTGACGTTCACACGCTTACCACCGTTGCCTACAATAGGTTCTCTTTCCCATGACTCTTCCCTTTGAATGGGTGTATGATCATAACTACGATCGGAAGTCGGGTAAGAAAAAGTGTTGCAGAAATCGGTTTGTGCGACGTTCTCTCTACCACGGTCAAGTTGGTCTAGTCTTTGTTGCATGTCTTGCAATCCATTCATAATATGCATACAACACGAATAAATCCAATTAGAAGTAGAATTATCCCACCTTGGTGCTTGACTTACATACCCACTACAAGGTTGTTGTTGGTATGTATGAAAATCACCATAAGGTTCTCTAGGATATGCATCATAGACAATAAATTGGTTTTGATTGTATCCCATAGATGGTGGGTAATTTTCAGAGTGTTGAGGTTGTTGAAAATCGTATTCATTGCTCCAATATGCTCCGTCCATAGAAATTTGTACCTGAAACAAGAGTTCTCAAAACTATGTTAAGAACCAGAAAATAAGAAATGTAAAAACAAGAGTTCTCAAAACTATGTTAAGAACCAGAAAATAAGAAATGTAAAAACAAAAATAAAAACCAAACTAAAAACAAAAAATAAAAAACCAAAAACAAGTGACAACCGCTGCTTCCGCGACAACGGCGCCAAAATTTGATCGTTGTCGTATGCGTCAAAAATAATTTTACTTCCTCACTCTACTAAATATAAATGAAGTACGTGGTAAGAAAGAGTTTGTTCCCACAGAGAGGTCTTAGGTTGTCAAATTTTTTTGGTTTCCTACATAAAACCATGGGGAGATTTTTTCTGATTTTTGTAAGGTAAAAATAAAATAAAAACAAATAAAGAAATAAACAAGCAAATCAAATAGAAGAGATATTGGTTAAGGATTCATCTTCATTCACAAACATGCTTTTTAACTGTTTGAAGTGTGTGGGCTTCCAACTCAAAACCAATTGGCAATGAGTGGAGTGGCTCACCACCTTATATATTAAGATCTAGGCTAAGGATTTAACTATGTGAGACTATCTTATAATTTCTCCAACATGCTCCCCCTCCACGTGTAGGGCGGAGGGCGCCCTTTGGGTTTACTTCTCATTCCACTCTCATACGGGCCTAGCTCTGATACCATGTTTGAAGTTTGTGGGCTTCCAACTCAAAACCAATTGGAAATGAGTGGAGTGGCCCTTCCATATTATATTTTAAGTTTTATTAAGGAGTTAGCAATGTGGGACTATCTTATAGTTTCTCCAACATGCTCCCCATCCACGTGTAGGGCGGAATAAACCACTACAAGGTGGACCTCTGTACGGGTGGACGGTCTCCCTTTGGGTCTACTTCTCATTCCACTCTCATACGGGCCTAGCTCTGATACCATGATAGATGTGTGTGGGCTTCCAACTCAAAACCAATTGGCAATGAGTGGAGTGGCTCCACACCTTATATATATCAAGATCTAGGCTAAGGAGTTAGCTATGTGGGACTATCTTATAGTTTCTCCAACATGCTCCCCCTCCACGTGTAGGGTGGAGATTAAACCACTACAACGTGGGCCTTTGTACGGGTGGACGGGCAGTCCTTTGGGTCTACTTCTCATTCCACTCTCATACGGGCCTAGCTCTGATACCATGTTTGAAGTGTGTGGGCTTCCAACTCAAAACCAATTGGCAATGAGTGAAGTGGCTCACCACCTTATATATTAAGATCTAGGCTAAGGAGTCAGCTATGTGAGACTATATTATAGTTTCTCCAACATTAACAATAACTATAATTGATATTTTAATCTCAACTTTTACCAAAAGCCCAAGGATACCTTGATCGCAAGTATATCCCGCAAATCTCCTCTTGTCATCAACAAACACATCAAAAGATGCGAATATGAATTATATCTTAGAGAATAACCTAACGTGTAAAAGAACTAATCAAGTTTAATTCCCTAGATGCATTAAGTTCTTTGAAATCAGGCCAATCAAAGCAATCGAACGTGTAAAAGCACTAATCCGATTTAACAAAGGTTATGGTTCACATGTGACTACTAGGATGTATCACTACAAGCAGTATTCACAATTATGCTACTTGTAATCAGGAATTTATCACTTTTACGTATAACAAATCCTAATCTAGCAATAGAGATGAAAACAAACTCAACCGATTCGCGACTCGATCAAACTAGCATTCAAATCATTTAACGATATAAATAGTGAATCATAATCGATAACATGGAGACAAAACTAATTCATTGCATAAAACTCATATTTGGAAATCCAACTTATTCCTTAAACCAATAATAAAACTAGGTATTCATAGCATAGGAGTTCATAACAAGAAGGAAAATAGAACCTATCATGTTTCTAAACTCTAGAACAAAAATAGAAGTAAAGATAAAGATGTCCCCCATAGAAATAGAATCAAAAACCCTTTTATAGACTTGTTGTATTTCTCCACTTCTTCCAAAACTAAGTCGCGCCCCGTGCCAATAAGTCTCTGCAGCCCATCAGCCAAGCCCAGGTCCATGTCCATCTGACTCAGACTAGGTCACTGAGTTAACCCGGCAGAATGAAATTTTGGCAGAGTTCCCTTTTTCTTGTTAATTTCCGACCCGTCTCAGGCTAATTTTCCTGCACAATTATAGTTCATACAAGCACATTCATTCTAATCCACTCAAGCAAGCATTCATTCATACGCGGTAACAGCCAACACCCATATACAACTTCAATCACCACAATCCATTTCCTTGTCAGGCAGTACACAATCTAACTGCAACATCATTGATCACCTGAATCCGTAATCAAACCTCCATCCAGCTGTAACTCGACAGCTACACACACTCTCTACAGTACAGAACCATTCATATAAATGTCCCTTATCAGTTCCTTCCGACCATTACAACTAGAACTACATCTCATCATGATCTGCATTACTCTCTTTGCATCACCAACTGCAGTTCAGCTTCACAAACCCTTCTCAGCACAGCCAAGCCAACAACTTCAGCCGAACTTCCTATTACAATGCAGCTGCAACTCAGTTCCTTGGCATCAACCATTAGCACCAGCTCTTCCATCTTATAACAGCAACAGACTCCAAACCTTGTTCCTGCAACATGCCTGCAAAACCATTACCAGTACCATCTGTAGCTCCAGCAGTTTCATGTATCTGGCAGCCATCCTGCAATTCTCATTTCCTGTACTTCACTGGCAAACACCATTTCCATTAACAGCTCAGTACTCGAGCCATTTCTTCTCAGCAGCATCAACGATTCTTCTTCATACCCTGTAATTTGAATCTCAGAACCAATCTCTGCTTCTCGGCTCGACTGCACTGTCACAGCAAACTTAAGCTCCCTGCAACAGCTGCAACTCAGCCCTACATAACCGCAGCTTCACTCCCATTCTCAGATACAACCACCACTGCCTTGTAATCTCCAGTATTACCACCTGCAATCTCAGTACCACCATCAATTCCACGGCAACCTGCAAAACTGTTCACTAGCACCAACTCAGCACCATTCTTTCAGCGCTTCAGTCACCAGAACCCATTTCTCTAATGTTTTATTCTCCATCTCAATCATTGCCACCATTTCCTTCGCTTCCATCTTCAGTTAACCAGCAATTGCTTCCAACACCAACTTGAGTTTCAATTCCTAAACATACATCTAATAGTTGCAGCTTCAGCACAACCCAGGCCATTGCATTCAATCCTTGGAAGCTATCCATGCCTGCAACCTGAATTCGAAGTACCAACAGTACCACCAATTCCAGCTCAATCTACTCAACAGGATCAGCATCTTCTAATCACCAACACCACTAGTGCATATATCTCATACCAACTTGCACCTGCAATACCTGTAGTTCAAAACTTCTCCAGCTCAAGTTCACCTACAATCATTCATTTGCAACCATCTCAAGCCTAAGACTCCAGCTCATCTCATAAGACCATTCAAACCCTTCACTATCAACAACAAGAATGCCACCATCTGAATCATACAACCTCAGACCCATCAGTTCACGGCTTCTTCTTCTTTGACATCCACCACATTCCTCATCTGTTAACGGGATCAGCAATTCTCCTCTGATTCAACTCATAATTGAGATTAAACTCAGATTCAAGCTAAACCCATCTCTTCAATTCATTTCAGAACTCAGACCTCATGAGCATCAACATCATTCACTGCCAATCTCATCAACCCAACTTCGAAACCCTAACTTCAATTTAGTCATCTTTTCTTGTTCTAAACAGCATCAGAATCATCACAGATTTAGCTCTCTATGTTTGATTTCTTCTCTCAATCTCTCAGCAACAGCTCCTTTCACTACCACCAATTTCATCTCTGATTTTCTCAGTCTCATGATGGTGCCGCCATCGACTTCAGGTGAAATTCGGAAATAAAGAGAAACATCTCTCCTAAATTTAGAGCTTGGTAATGATGAGAAGTACTTAAGGCACCCACTGTTAGATAAGAGCCACCAACAAATTATAAGGCCTGTCAGCTCCAGGTAACCGACAGTCTAATTCTTTACATCCTCCTTGCGCAATCTCAGTCGGCTCCAAATATGACTCTCCTATTCTGGATGGGGAAAAACAAGCCGCCGGTTTTTTGGGAAAGTGAAGAGTCGAGCGTGCTGTCCAGACTCCTCAGCCGGACAAAATGTTAATCCTCACACAGATGCACCGCTGCAAAGGGGGTGCTTAGATTCGGGAAATTAATTTGTACGACTCCGGCTTAAACCAAGACAATGGTCGTTCCAGAGTCAATTCAGTCGCAAAGAGGGAGATGGGTTGATCTGTTGGAGGGAAGCTGAGAGTTGTGTGGGATCAATGATGATCAAGGATTGTGGGTGTGTTGAAGGTTTCTGCAATATTGCTGAACTGCTGAAGTTGAGTTCTGTGAATAAGTTTATATCGAGTTGTTGACGGATAATGATGATAATCTATGATTGACGATATCCTGATGTCCTTGATTTAGACTTATTTTTTATTGCAAGAATGATGTACCACTGATCCCTGTAAGTATGACGGTTTCTTGAGTGAAAGAGTGGGAAAGTGGGAGATCGTGGTAAAGTCAGTTCCATGTCGTGCGGAGACTTGACTGATCGTGCACCCACTATTTTGCTAACTCCTGCAACCGTTTACACGACTTACACACATTTCTCGTTGTGGATGAATCCACGTGCCATAGACCGCCAGACCAAAACCCTAGGTGATATCCCCCCATTTGTGACGTGATTGATATTTCACGAATCGTGGAGTCTGCAAGGCAGACGTGTATTAGTTGGTCAATTGTTGACTGATTTAGACTGTGAGTCTAGTTTTGTTGAATCGAGCATAAGTGGTGAATGCTCAACGATTCATGGATTGAACATTTAGTTCTCTGAGATGTTAATGAATTACTGACTAGAGCGACTGAGTAAGTATTGCTCAACTCGACGAATTGTCGAATATTGAGAGTTTGTCGAGAAACTGAGCAAGTATTGCTCAATTCGATGAATTGCCGAATATCGAGAGTTTGTCGAGCAACTGAGCAAGTATTGCTCTATTCAAAGAATTATTTACTAGTGTCGTGACCCAATAAAATATTAATCAAAAATATTGGTAAATTACCGAATATTATTAATTTGGATGTTGATTGCTGAATCAACATAATTTTGTGTTTGAACTTGCTCAGAATGGTGATTCGTGGAGCGTTTGTTCGAAACCCTAATTTTTGATCAATCCTTCAACAATTGGTGAATTGCTGAAAATTGGTCATGAGTGAAGAGGGACCGACCACATGGGACGATGAGCGTCCATGTGATTCCCAGTGCTCGAGTGAGCACGCACCAGGGTTCTCAGTTTGAGAGTTGGTGAAAGAACGATGATTAAATGCAGGTTTCATCATTTATTCAAATATTGCTGGATTCAGCATTAGGTGACAAAACCTAGGTATGAGAGATGAGGACCGACCAAGAGAGCAAGAGACCGGATTTTGGTGGTCACGGGACCAATTGTTGGCCATTTGAAGGATTCTCCAGTTGGTTGGAGAGAGTTCCTGCCCAGTATGAGCAATTGAGCAAATTAGGTCAGAATTATGAAAACATGTGGGACCGGCTTTGTGCAATCCCTAGGAATGACTCTGGTCGGTCATGGAGGCATGCACGTGTTGCTGTGGTGTCTGTGTTTCCATACTGAGAGTTTTAGTATTTTCTAATGCGCGTTCGAGCAACATAGTGAATGTTCAGAAGAGTTTCATCTTGACTGAGAATTCTCGATTTTGTTGGAATGAGCATTTATGCTCAATTCATCAATATTCTGAAAATATTAAAATAAAAGTGTTTTAATATTTAAAATTGTCGTGAGAGGATAGCCAGTCGTGCGACTATGTTGCCTTTTGGTTTTTCGTGATTTGAGCAATATTTGAGAAAATATGGAGAAATCATGAATTTTGTTCAAACCCAGGAGTTTCATGAATTGAGGAAAATAATAATTATGCAAGATTATGGATTGTAAGGTGTGGGACCGACCATGGATAGGGCATGGCTGGCCGGCTAGGTTGCCCGATCCCGCACACCTTTTCCTATTTTATTATTTTTCATGAATCCTTGAAGTTATGGAGAATCCTTGAAGTTATAGAGAATCCACGAGTTTTTGTTGAAACGGAGGAGTTTCGTGAGATTAGGGAATAATAATTATAAAAATCTAAGGATTGTGAGGTGTGGGACCGGCCACGGCTTAGGCATGGCCGGTCGGTAAGGTTTCCCGGTCCCGCACACCTCTTTTTATTTTATAATATTATTTCGTGAATCCACGAAGTTATGGAGAATTCACGGGTTTTGAAAAAATAAGGAAAGTTGCTAAAACCAAGGAGTTTTCGTGAGTTCACGAAATAACAAAAAATAAGGAAAATAATGGGAGAGGCACGGATCGACCATGGCTAGGGAACGGCCGGCCGACCCGTTGGTGGGCCCGGCCTTGGGCGCCTCTTATTATTTTATTAATATTTATTGTTTTCTCCTGCTTTGCGAAGGATTCCTCATTATTTCATAATTTTGGACACTTGTTCGTGCATCCGGGTGCTCAGTCGTGCATCATTGTCGAGTAAACTCACACCATTTTTGTGGGGCTTACTCAGTGATAGTCCAGATGCCCGGTTATTAAGTATTTATTACCAATTTATGAAATTCAGTGGAGAATAATTCATGAAACTGAGTAATAAAAATGAATAGTTGTTCATTATTAATTCGCAGGATCAACTGTGGATTCGACTATGAATTCAGAATAATAAAAAAAGCATTAGCATCCTATGGGATCGTGGATTCGACCATGGAATCGGAGTAATTAAGATTATCTATTCCCATTTCATGAGATCAGTGGATTCGATCATGAAATCAGAGTAATAAGATAGCACAGTTGTTTTATTGTCATTCTATGAAATCAAGCCGTGGATTCGATCATAGAATCGAAGCAATTGTTATTGCCATTCCATGGGATCAGGTCGTGTATTCGACCCTATAATAGGAGCAATTGTTATTGCCATTACATGGGATCATGCCGTGCATTCGACCATGGAATAGGACCAATAATAGATTATTCTGGGAATTCAGTGGTGAATGTCGCGGCAGAACTAATCTATTGCAGAAAGGATATTAGCCAGTTAAAGCGCCACATCTATTTTGAAGGGTGCATAGTCAGGGAGTCACGGTGTTGTTTACGACCTGAAGGCGTTTGTGCTCTCAATCTACGGAGAACCGCCTGAATCTATACACGGTCTCTCCACATAATCAGGGAACGGCGAGTGTCACCGACGTCCTGAAGGCGTCCGCTTCCCAACTATTCTTCTATGTGGAGGTGGGTCTCTCTCCTGCAGTCAGGGAATAGTGAGTATCACCGACGTCCTGAAGGAGTTAAACTCTCAATCTACGGAGAACCGCCCAATTATGTTATTCTGCACAGAGGTCACGATGAAATGCCAGGGATCGACTTTTCAAAAACATACTCATCATGGCTTCGTAAAATATGAATCGTTGCATGCTTGAAAGCCGTGTCAAAAACATGCCTCACGATTTTACGGTTTTTCCTTTTGTTGAAAATCCACCATCAACACATATGAATTGATCTTTTTTCCCTTTTTGCTCCAAATGGACGTTTTCTCCTTCTTTTCCACATAATGACTCCATTGCACCTAACAAATTCAAAATCAAACATAAGATACATAATTTACAAGAAAAGTATCAAAGAAAGCATAAACAATACATAATAATTAAGGCGTTTACAACACGTATCAGTAGAACCAAACCTTTTTTTGTTAGAACCGTAAAACCCATGTTTGGTGATTTGATAGGATAATCAATCACGTTGTTTTTGGAAGTCAGATGAACCGATTCTAAAATTGTTTGGAAGTGTGGCAAATAGGTTCCAAGATTGTAAGTATGAAAAAGGACTTACAAAGTAAAGATGTCGACATACTTTAAACATGTGCAGTAACACTTATCTTTTATTTTTCAAAGATATTCCTTAATGGCTAAAGGAGAATCCCGGATCGAAAATAAATTGAGAATCTTTTAGTTAAGGTTTTTAATTTTATATTTGGAAAATAAAAAATTAGTAATGTGCATTTACTAGCTGGAGATTTTCTAAGAGATTTCGGTAAATATTTGGACAGTGTATTTCCAGGAATGATGGAAACCGAATTTGGTAATAAAATGCATATCTTGAGAATATTTTCGGTTTTGGAAATTCCTTGGTGTCCAAACTTCCTTGGTTTATATATATTGAAGTTTGTATTTCGAGCAAACTAATCCTCAGAACCAGCAAAACTACCTAGTTCTGTTGTTACTGGTGAAGCCGCATATTCAGAGAGGAAAGTAACCTAATTAGGAGAAATCTCTTACGGCCGCTCGGTTTAAAAACTTCTTTGGGATTGAGAATCTCTATTAGTACCGTTGGTGCGAAACTAGATAATTGCAGTTTATCTTTTGTTTTCTATTGATTTGATTGACTAACGATTGTTGAACTTTTATTGCACCTAGTTTGTTTATGCTTGAGAATCTTCTCTTCTGATATAAGATTCACTCAAACTAGATCTAAGTTTCGACGAGGATCTTTATACTGTTTGTAGATATAAAGACGTCTTGTTATAATCCATCATTAATAGACTCCGTTCTGTGTGTGATTGATCAAAAGAGATTCAAGTTGATTGTGTGCATGTGTTTATTGAAGATCTAAAAAGATTTGAAGACGAAGAAGATTTCTGATTTGGTTTCATAATCTTTGGTGTGCACAATACTTATTTCGGGTAAAGAGGATCCAACTATAATCGGTTTATCTTTGTGATAGATTGGATTGATTAGTTGAGTAGATCGGCATCAAAGTATTGATTACAAAATCTTAACAATTATTTTGGTAGTTGTTGATAAGATAGATCTAAGGACCTGACAAAGGAGTTTATTGGGATAAACGAAGAGCCTTTTGTCGAACTCATATCACTTGGTTGAAAAGAGTTGTTACCGAACAGATTTGTTGTTCCTTTAATGTTTGGAATACGAACCAAAGGAATTTTTCCAAGTGCGTGACTTACTGCAAGTTGGAGGCGCAGGGATACAGACGGAACTAAGTAAATTATAGGTTTAGTTGTTTGGTCTCAACTATACGAAGTTGTTTTGATTTGGTATAGCGGCTTAATCCTGAGAATATTCAATTCTGGACAAGGTCCCGGGGTTTTTCTGCATTTGCAGTTTCCTCGTTAACAAAATCTTGCTGTGTCATTTACTTTTATTTTCCGTAATTATAATTGTTGTTATTATAATTTAAAGTAAATTACACAAACGTTAATTCCTATTTACTTGATAGAAATCCTATTGTGTTTGGTTAAGTCCGAACCTTTTATCAAATAAACATACTTCGTTGTTGTATTGTCTCGATCTTATATCCATAGACGATCACACGAAGTGTGAACCGATTAGTTGTATTGTCTCGACTCGGTCCATAGACAATCGTTTTCGGAGAAAGGACTTATAAATGGAAAAGTTTTAGATTGAGGTATATTTGGGTACCCTCGTCTTTTCAATTGGTATCAGAGAAGGAAAACATGAAAAGATCTAACAATCTATGTTTGGTGCGATCCAACCTATAAGAAAATAAATCTTGTGAGTGATTCAGTTAACGTACCACCAAGATTTAATAGGATGAATTACCCATTTTTAAAAGATGTTATGAGAACCTTTATTCAATCCCGAGATTTTAATACTGGGCTATTAATCTAAGACGGATATGAAAGACCAAGAGTAGAATATCCAGAAGCAGAGTTTAAACGCTTAGCAGTCTACACTTTTGAAGAAAGAGCTCTTGCAAAGAAGAACTCTGATGGTCTAAATTCCATCATACACGCAGCAAGTGATGATCTTTGTCATCATGTCATGTCATGTGAAACTTCTAAGGAGGCATGGGATACTCTTGAGACCGTATTCGAAGGTAATAATACTGAAAAAGAAGCGCGACTTCTGTCCCTTTCATCTGAATGGGAATACCTTAAAATGGATGATAACGATACCTTTGAGGAGTTTAACACTAAACTTTCTGAGATTGTCAATGCTTCTTTCTTAGTAGGAAAGTCTATCCTGAAAAGGAAATAGTATGCAAAATTCTCAGATCGTTACCATCCAGATACGAGTCTAAGAAACATGCCATAATAGAAGCAAATGATCTTTCTACACTTTCTCAAAGCCCTCTTCTAGGAAAGTTAAAGATCGTTGATAGAGAAATTCTGCTGAAGAATCAAACTGAGAAACGTTGCTAAGAGGACAAGGTACCTGTTGAAAAAGAGCTTGACTCAACTATTGTGCTTCTAGCGTAACGAATTAAGGACATCTTATCCAATGATAAACATGATCCTGGTCCATTATCGTTTTGTCATAAAAAAGGTAATGAAGAAGTAAAATTCTTCAAGTGCCGTAAATTCGGACATATGGCAAAACATTGTCCTAGCAGAAGAACTCAAAAGTGCAACAAGGCGTATGTCTCCACTCTTGATGATATTCCGGAGGAAGAATCAAATGAAGAAATATCTAACTGTAATGCACTTCTTGCCAACTCAAACAATGATGAATCCGGTGAGTCTAATCAACTCCTAGAAAAACTTTAGTTGGGAATTAAGGAAAATAAAAGGTTAAGCCTGGTACTTGAAAACCTTTTGAAATTCCTATCAAATAAAACTTGTAAGGTAAAATCTGAACAAGAAGAATTGGGTGGAAAACCAAAAGAATCAGAAACTAGTTTTTCTGATAAAATGATAAGTTCTTCATGTGGAAGAAATAATCACACTGCAGTCTTCCTTGGAAATAAACTTGTCAAGGCTCTTCGCAAGGGAATAAAGAAGGCTAGTAAGTTTATGAGATCTCAAAAGGAAATTGCAAACTCTTGTAACTACAAGAGAAAGAAAGATAGAAAGGAAACAAAGTCCTTTGTGTTTATAAGTCATCCTAAGGATGTCTTTGTTACCTATGGTGAGAATAATTCTCACCTCAACACACACTGATTGTGTTGAAGATTGCATCCTCACTTGTTGCCCAAAATTATGATTGTGAGGAAGCATAAATCTTGGAAGGTTGTTCATGTCTATTCCTTTAGTGAAAAATAATAGATATCTTTTATTTTTAGGAAAAAATATTTTTGGCTCCAACCAAATTATTCCTTGATTTTCTCCCATCTTATATATCTTCTTCCTGTCTGCAAAAAGATTATTTTATTTCAATGGAGAAATCAGTAAAAGAAGAGTCATCTCTTGATGATTTAGCACTTTATGCATCAGTTATGGCTGAAACTCATGATGTCTCTCTTCATCATAGTTCTCAAGATTCTCTAAGAAAACAGATTCTTACTGTTAAAGGTTGCATTAGATATCATGAGATGATGATAAAGGATTCAAAAGAAGTACTAGCTAATCTTCATTCTCAACTGTTTGAGATTATCAGAGAAGTGAATTTCTCTGCAGATGGCCTAGCAAAGATGGGTGTCTCCTTACCCAGAGGTGAGAAGAGAATTTTCCTGAATAAGCCAATGTTTTTGTCTAATCTAGAACATCCAAATAAAGTTTATTATAGATTTGGGTAAGAATTGAGAGAGTTAAGTGGATGTAATAACTCTTTCTGAATAACTTTTTGTAACCTCTTTTTGGATCTAACAAAATATTATTATTAAGCAAAAAAAAAATGAACAAATTGTCTAATAAAAAGGAAAGTGCTCAGAAGAATTTGAATCCAGTTTTTGAAAGCAATCTGTTAAGTGCATATTTTGCATGTATTTATCTTCGAATTCCATACTAGTAATTGCTTATATTCTTGCAAATTATTGTATATTACGTTTGTTTTATCTTATTTGTGTTTGTTTAGGAGAATCGTCCAAAAGAAGTAAATTTGCACTTAATTATGCAATAAAAGAAGTTAGCTACTAGTGGAGAAGAGCCAAAGACCAATTGGAATTCTTTCAACTCTACGAGTTCTTGGTATCACCTTGAAGATGACTTAAAGACGAATCCAGCGGCGGAAGAATGGGGTCAATCCGATATCATACGAAGAAATTATGCGCAAAACAAGAATGATGTAGAGGACTGAACTGTCAGTCCTGCAAAACTGACAGTTGAATGGGATTACTAAAGGCACACGACTATTTTACTCGGGGATGTCACCATCAACTTCTTCACTTTACGTGGCTCAGGGATTGGTGTTAAGTTCGTGTTGTTGCCACAATTAACACAGGGGACGTATGGTTGCTGTCATGGGTATCTACGGTATGGAGAAGAGATGAACTGATGTTATGGCAGTGACGTTAACTGGTAGAGAAGATTGATGGGCAGAGACAAGAAGGTCGAGACTGTGATGATCATTGATGGAGTTGTGGACAGAGAGGATTGGCTGGAGTCTGTAGAAGGCAGTTGGAAGTGGTCGATGTCACTGAGAGATGGAAGGCAGAACTCGCAACTCGAGAATCCAGAGAGATATAATGACGGTGATGTGATATCGGTGGATAATGGTGTTGATGAATGCTGAAATGAAGGTCTCGAACTCAGAAGAATGGAGTTTGAGTTGAGCTGTAAGGGATGATGAACAGAGCTGCAGTGTTTCTGCCATTAATGGCGATGGAGAAGAGAGATATCAGTTGAGCTCGAGATGAGATAGAAGGAGGAGTTAGCTGGAGGTGAATGGTGCTGGATTGGAATCTGAGTTTTGCTGTGACGATAATGCAGCAATGGAATGAGCCTTGGCAATAGACGATTTGCAATGATGACGAGAGATGCTGCTGATGATCAACGAGATGGAACTCGAGTAACAAGACAGAAGATGATGGGCAATGATGGTGATGGCTGCTATTACTATATCGCTGGAGCAGTTTTGATTGCAGATGAGAATGAAGCTCGAGTTTATATAGAACAAAGGAGTGTTGGGTGACGGGAGATAAAGAAGAGAAGCTGGTTGGGATGATAGGAAACATGGTGATCATGATGGACTAGGTTGTGCTGAGTTCGTGGTCTTGAGATGATACGAATGAAACGGCAGTGGTGATTGAACATGAAGGAGAAAGAATAATGGTTCGCTACTGTGAAGGCAAACTGAAGTTGAATGCTCAGAGAAGCAGATGGTTTTCACGGAGTGCCTGGTATACATGGAGGTTCTGTGTCGGAGCTGAAAATCCAGGGAGTTTGGAAACTCACGATTACCAGTGTCTCCGTGGATGTCTGGGGTTGAGAATCAAAATCCAGGGAAATTTATTTCTCACGGAGGGAGAAGTGTCCGTGGAAGTTTGGTCGATAAACTAAAAATCCCGTAACTTTTAAAACTCACGGAGGCGTGAGTATCCGTGATTTGGACGGGAGAAAACCAAAACTCCGGGGAAAATTATATTCACGGAGGGAGAAGTGTCCGTGGATCTGACGGAGGAAAGTTGAAAGTCCAGGGGAAAAGTTATTTCACGGATACATGACTGTCCGTGGATGAAGAAGCCATGGATATTAGGATCGGGCCTTTTGCAACCTGCACAAGCCCAACGGTTGTGTTAGCACATCTTTACACGGCAGTTTACGGAATTGAGCTATTTGGCTGGTGTTTTGGCAAGTCATGGCGACCATTCGACCGGGATTTGGTGCAAGGGCACAACTATAAGTTGGATACCTATAAAAAGAGAATTTCTATCTAAAATCCGAAAAAATATTTTAATCTTTAATCACGCCTTCGGAGAGAAAAACACAAGGAAGAAAGTTAGGGTTTTTGATCGATTTCACCATCGTAACAATTTCTCTTTCATTTTCTTATATGTTTAACATGGGTGTTTTTACATCCATGAGTAGCTAAACCCACAATTGATTGAGCATGAATTCTAGGTTCTAAACTTGATTTGGATTAATATATGCATCTATTTTGAGTTCTTCATATGATTATTGTTTGCTTCTACTTTAACGAATGTCTATGATTGGTTAATTGATTGCTCTTGGTGGCCAACTATAGTAGTTTATTGATTGATTTATTGCTAGTAAAGGGTTAGGATATTCTTGTCATTGTTGAATAACCCATACACAAGTAGAAAACATGAGACCTTGCAGAAGGATTATGTGGAGCAATCGAATGTAGAACAACATTAGAAAGTGGACGTTGCGCTAAGAGTCTAACTACTAAGATTAACCTAAGTCATAAAATATAAACCATTCGACCAAGTTACACCTTGAGTGCGCTACTACTTGGTGGCTTGGACGAATAGAATCTGATATTCGAGCGCTTGGGTATCCAGTGACCAAAGGACTTTAGGGGATAGCACTGCGCTTGGGTATCCGATGTCATACGAAGAAATTATGCGCGAAACAAGGATGATGCAGAAGACGGATCTGTCAGTCCTGCAAAACTGACAGTTGAATGGGATTACTAAAGACACCCGACTATTTTACTCGGGGATGTCACCATCAACTTCTTCACTTTACGTGGCTCGGGGATTGGTGTTAAGTTCGTGCTGTTGCCACAATTAACACAGGGGACGTATGGTTGCTGTCATGGGTGTTTACGGTATGGAGAATAGATGAACTGATGTTATGGCAGTGACGTTAACTGGTAGAGAAGATTGATGGGCAGAGACAAGAAGGTCGAGACTGTGATGATCATTGATGGAGTTGTGGACAGAGAGGATTGGCTGGAGTCTGTAGAAGGCAGTTGGAAGTGATCGATGTCACTGAGAGATGGAAGGCAGAACTCGCAACTCGAGAATACAAAGAGTTATAATGACGGTGTTGTAATATCGGTGGATAATGGTGTTGATGAATGCTGATATGAAGGTCTCGAACTCAGAATAATGGAGTTTGAGTTGAGCTGTAAGGGATGATGAACGGGGCTGCAGTGTTTCTGCCATTAATAGCGATGGACAAGAGAGATATCAGTTGAGATAGAGATGAGATAGAAGGAGGAGTTAGCTGGAGGTGAATGGTGATGGATTGGAATCTGAGCTTTGCTGTGACGATAATGCAGCAACGCAATGAGCCTTGGAAATAGACGATTGGCAGTGATGACGAGAGATGCTTCTGATGATCAACGAGATGGAACTCGAGTAACAAGACAGAAGATGATGGGAAATGATGGTGATGGCTGTTGTTACTATATCGCTGGAGTGGTTTTGCCTGCAGATGAGAATGAAGCTCGAGTTTATATAGAACAAGGGAGTGTTGGCTGACGGGAGATAAATAAGAGAAGCTGGTTGCGATGATAGGAAACATGGTGATCATGATGGACTAGGTTGTGCTGAGTTCGTGGTCTTGAGATGATACGAATGAAACGGCAGTGGTGATTGAACACGGAGGAGAAAGAATAATGGTTTGCTACTGTGAAGGCAAACTGAAGTTGAATGCTCAGAGAAGCAGATGGTTTTCACGGAGTGCCTGGTATACGTGGAGGTTATGTGCCGGAGCCGAAAATCCAGGGAGTTTGGAAACTCACGATTACCTGAGTCTCCGTGGATGTCTGGGGTTGAGAATCAAAATCCAGGGAAATTTATTTCTCACGGAGGGTGAAGTGTCCGTGGAAGTTTGGTCGAGAAACTAAAAATCCCGTAACTTTTAAAACTCACGGAGGCATGAGTATCCGTGATTTTTCGGGAGAAAACAAAAACTCAAGGGAAAATTATATTCACGGAGGGAGAAGTGTCCGTGGTTCTGACGGAGGAAAGTTGAAAGTCTAGGGGAAAAGTTATTTCACGGATACATGACTGTCCGTGGATGAAGAATCCATGGATATTAGGATTGGGCCTTTTGCGACCTGCACAAGCCCAATGGTTGTGTTAGCACATCTTTACACGGCAGTTTACGGAATTGAGCTATTTCGCTGGTGTTTTGGTAAGTCATGGCGACTATTCGACCGGGATTTGGTGCACACGCATAACTATCATTTGGATACCTATAAAAAGAGAAAACAAGGAAGAAAGCTAGGGTTTTGGAGCGATTTCACAATCGTAACAATTTCTCTTTCATTTTCATATATGTTTAACATGGGTGTTTCTACATCCATGAGTAGCTAAACCCATAATTGATTGAGCATGAATTCTAAGTTCTAGACTTGATTTGGATTAATATATGCATCTATTTTGAGTTCTTCATATGATTATTGTTTGCTTCTACTTTAATGAATGTCTATGATTGGTTAATTGATTGTTCTGGGTGGCCAACTATAGTAGTTTATTGATTGATTTATTGCTAGTAAAGGGTTAGGATATTCGTGTCATTGTTGAATAACCCATACACAAGTAGAAAACGTGAGACTTTGCAGAGGGATTCTGTGGAGCAATCGAATGTAGAACAACATTAGAAAGTGGACCTTGCGCTAAGAGTCTAACTACTAAAATTAACCTAAGTCATAAAATATAAACCATTCGACCAAGTTACACCTTGAGTGCGCTACTACTTGGTGGCTTGGACGAATAGAATCTGATATTCGAGCGCTTCGGTATCCAGTGACCAAAGGACTTTAGGGGATAGCACTGCGCTAGTTGTTATTCCACGGTTGATAATAATCTATGATTAATGATGAATTGATGAATATATTAACTCATTGACGGTTTAGTAACAAAGAAGGATTCCTCGATCATCTCTCTCTATATTGCTTACAACTTAATCCTTTAATTACTCTGTTTATATACTTTTAAATCTAAAACAAAACACCCGTCGTGACCTTTTGAACAACTAAAACTCACTGCTTTTCGTGGGAACGATCCTTGCTTCCATTATATTACTAGTTAATTGTGTGGAAATAAGTAATTTAATTTGATTGCACCTACGAAACGCATCAAATTTTGGCGCTGCTGCCAGGGAGCAGTCGGTAGCTTTAGTTATTTATTTTTGTTTTTAGATATTTTTTTTTTTAGTTTTTAACTTTGTTTTCTAGATTTTTTTATTTTACGTACCTAATCCCTGGCACCGAAACAGTGGGATTACCCAAGGTGCGGAATTCGAATTCGCAAGGGAACAATACTACAAGCACATCAACAGTCGCAACCAGAACCTTCTACAGAAGATATGGTTAATACATACGACGAGAGACATCCTCCACCATCCCCACCTACGAATAGGAAGTTAGGAGAGTTGACATCTCCATGCTTAGATTCGCAACCACTGTGCATTATAATCACTAACTCAGTGGAGATGAAGTCGAATCTACTTCATCATCTACCAAAGTTCAAGGGACATCCAGGTGAAAATCCAAATCGACACCTTTAAAAGTTCCAGAACACGATGACAAGTCTGAGGCATGCAACTGCAGACAGAGATATGGCTATGCTACAAGCCTTCCCGTTCTCATTGACAGACTTAGCAGAAGAATGGTTGTATTGTCTTCCTCCAGGGAGTGTTACAACATGGACTGAGATGAAAAAGCTATTTCTGTAGAAATGTTTTCCTGCTTCCAAAGCGGCGTCCGTTCGTAAGGAGATTGGTGACATTCTACAAATGTCTGGGGAGTCTCTATATGAATATTGGGAGAGAGGTATAAGAGGTTGTTGGCAAGATACCCACACCATAATATATCCTAAATACTTATCATTTAATACTTCTATGAAGGATTACTTCCAGAACAGAGGAACTTGATTGATACGGCTGTCGGTGGTTCACTTACTGAGAAGGAAATCTCACAGGCAACCAGTTTGATTGAGAGTATGACTGCCAATGCTCAAAAATTATACACCAGAAACAACTCTAATGTCAGAAAAGTTAGCGAAATGGGAGAGTCTGCACAGTCAGAGCAACGGATGAACAACATAGAGAAGGTAGTACAACGAATGGCATGAAGAAGAGTCTGACCAGGTGAATGTTGTGTTCCCTAATCAGAGGCCAAGGTATGATCCCTACTCTAATACTGATAATCCAGGTTGGAAAGATCACCCAAATTTCATTTATGCAAATCAGCAAGCTACAACTCCTAATCCTTATGGGCGACAAAGTGGTTTTCAACAACCACAGTTCCGACCACAACCTCCACCTTAGCCTCAACAGCATACTCAAAATTCTAGTTTAGAGGAGATGATGAAAATGATGATGCAAAAGCAATATGCAAATGCTCAGCGTCAAGATACGATTCTCCAGAAACAGGATATGGCTATAAAAGACTTGCAAAAACAGTTTGGAAAGTTGTCTACATAAATGAATGAAATAAAGGCACAGAGACAAAGTTGCCATCACAAACTTTTGTGAATTCAAGATAGAATGTTAATGCATTGCTTTTTAGGAGTGGAAAGCAAACAGAAGAGCCAAAGAAACAAGAAATGGTTATTCATGACCTGGAAAAAGAAGTAGAGATGGAAACTGTTACAAAGGAAAATCCAAATTCAACCGGCCAACCTAAGGACAGGGTTCCTAATTTTACCACAACATCTCCTTTTCCTAGTCGTTTTGCTAAGTCAAAGAAGCAAGTTTTAGACAAGGAGATCATGGATATTTTCAGCAAGGTGTATATCAACATTCCATTTATTGAGGCCATCAGAACGGTACCCAGGTACGCCAAGGTTCTGAAGGATTTGTACACAATGAATGAGAGGTTGATTCCTAACGAGATCACTCAGGTGGGAGAAAATGCTTCATCTATGTTGCTAAAGAAGATGCCTGCAAAGTGTGAAGATCCTGGTGGTTTTACAGTGCCAGTTACTATTGGTGAAAAACGGTTTGAGCGTGCTTTGCTTGATTTGGGAGCTTCCATAAGCGTGATGTCAGCCGATGTTTATGATTCCTTGAATCTGGGACCTTTAAAGGAGACAGAGATTATCATTCAATCAGCTAATAACTCTAACATATATCCTAAGGGACTCGTGGAAGACGTGTTGGTTCAAGTAAATGAACTAATCTTTCCGGTTGATTTCTTTGTTGTGGATATGCAGAATGGGTATAATTGTTCGTCTACTTCATTACTTCTTGGGAGACCATTTATGAAGACTGCTAAGACGAAGATCAATTGTGATACTAGGACACTCACTATGGAGTTTGACAAAGAGGTTATACGCTTCAATATATTTGAAGCTATGTGTTATCCAAGTGATATCCATTCTGCATTTTTTGTTGATGTTATTGGTTCGTTGGCACAACAGATGTTTGATTTTATCAACGAAGATGAGCTTGAATCTTTGCTACAAAATAACATTGATTTGGATGTCCATGGCATGCCTAACTTGGACGTTGATATTCCCAAGGACTTTGTCGAGACATATGGTGCTTTAACGGCATCACAAGAAGTTAAAATAGGAAATATTTCCTATATCTCTTTACTTGTAACTGATGAAGTTCATTTACTTTATGTTGTGCAGGCACCTAAATTAGAACTGAAACCCCTACCTGATCACTTAAAGTATGCTTACTTTGGCGATGGGGAAGAGCTTCCAGTCATTATTGCAAAGAATCTCACAGCAGTATAGGAAGAACGCCTCCTTAAGGTTCTAAAAGAGCACAAAACGTCTATTGGTTGGATAATTGCTGATATTAAAGGAATTAGTCCAGCCATGTGCATGCATAGAATCCTAATGGAAGATGATGTAAATCCAGTACGTGATGCTCAGCGTAGTCTTAATCCTCTAATGATGGAGGTCGTGAAGAAAGAGATCCTGAAATTGCTAAGTGTGGGGGTGATTTACCCAATTTCTGACAACAAATGGGTTAGTCCGGTGCAAGTGGTACCTAAGAAATCAGGTGTCACTGTTGTTAGATATCAAGATGATGAACTCGTTCCTACAAGATTTCAAACAGGATGGCGAGTGTGCATATACTACAGAAAGCTCAATTCTGCTACCCGCAAGGATCACTTTCCTTTTCCTTTCATTGATCAAATGTTAGAGAGGTTAGCGGGACATTCTCATTATTGCTTTTTGGATGGTTATTCGGGATACAATCAAATTGTTATTGCACTAGAGGATCAAGAGAATAGTACTTTCACTTGTCCTTTCGGTACATTCTCATATAGAAGAATGCCATTTGGTCTTTGCAATGCGCCTGCCACTTTTCAGAGATGCAAGGTTAGTATATTTTATGATTACGTGGAAAACATCATTGAGGTATTTATGGACGACTTTAGTGTTTATGGCGATTCATTTGATGTCTTTTTTAAATAATCTTGAACTTGTACTTGGCCACATTGTGTCCTCTCGAGGGCTCGAGGTAGACAAGGAAAAGATAGAGTTGATTAGGAACTTACAATACCCCACTTCGGTGAGGGAAATTCGCTCGTTTCTTGGTCATGTAGGTTTTTATAGGAGGTTTATCAAAGATTTCTCCAAAATCTCAATGCCGATGTGCAAATTGTTGCAAAAGGAGGTTGCCTTTAACTTCTACCAGGAGTGCAAGGATGCCTTTAATAAATTGAAAGAATTGTTGACTATTGCACCAATTATTAAGTCACCTGACTGGAGTTTGTCGTTTGAGTTAATGTGTGATGCAAGTGATTATGCAGTCAGAGATGTTTTGGGTCAAAAAGTAGACAAGAGGTCACATGTGATTTATTATGCATCAAGGACCCTAAACGATGCTCAAATCAACTATTCTATTACTTCTAAAGAGTTGTTGGCTTTAATATTTTCATTAGAAAAATTTAGAGCTTATTTGGTGGTACCAATGTGATTGTATATTCTGATCATGCAGCACTAAGGTACCTATTGAAAAAGAAGGAGGCCAATCCAAGACTCATACATTGGATTCTTTTGTTGCAAGAATTCAATATGGAAATCCGAGATAAGAAAGGTGTTGAGAATACAGTTACCGATCATCTTAGTAGACTTGTTTTTTCTGAAGAAAAACTCCCCTTACAGGATCGTTTTCCAGACGAACAACTTTTCTCGATTGAAGAATCAACACCTTGGTACGCTGATATAGTGAACTATTTGGTTACAAGGCAAGTACCTAGTACGATGTCTACTTTTCAAAAGCTGTAGCTTAATAAAATATCCAAGCAGTATGTGTGGGATGAGCCTTACTTGTGGAAATATGGTGCTGATCAGATTATCCGCAGGTGAGTACCAAACTCTAAATTTCAATCGTTTTTATCTTTTTGTCATTCTTATGCTTGTGGTAGTCACTTTGGTGCAAAACATATCGCTCTCAAATTCCTTGAGAGTGGCTTTTATTGGCTACCCCATTTGAGGATGCATATGCTTTTTGCAAATCTTGTGATAGATGTCAATGAACGGGCAATCTAGGTGCTCGAAATCAAATGCCACTCAATCTTATTCTCACTGTCGAGATTTTTGATGTGTGCGGCATTGATTTTATGGGTCCTTTTGTTAATTCGAATGGGAAATTTTATATACTTCTTGTTGTGGATTATGTTTCTAAATGGGTGGAAGCTAAAGCCACCCCTACTAATGATTCTCAAGTTGTTTGTGATTTTGTGAAGGAATATATTTTCTTTAGACATGGTACACCACGAGTGGTTATCAGTGATGGAGGATCGCACTTCAAGAAATCCTTCCATGCTCTCCTCAAGAAGTACAACATTACACACAAGATTGGTACGCCGTATCACCCACAAACTAGTGGGGAAACTGAAATTTCAAATCGTTAGATTAAGTCCATCCTTGATAAAACCGTTAACACTACATGGAAGGATTGGAGTCATAGGCTTAATGGTAGGCCAGGGATTGTATAAGAAACAAGAGCAAAGGATAAGGGGAGACAGAAAGGCCTACATGTTAAACTGCAAGTGCACAGTTGTCATTATAGTGTGTATGTGCAAGAACAGGTCATCTCCACAGGGACTAGGGTGTATAGTTGAAGTTTTTAAGCTAGTTATCTAAATGCAAAATAGTGAAAATGGACTAAAACAATGGCAATGTGAAGGTGGCAGTGAAAAAAGTGAAGCAGTGAGTAACAATGGAAAAAGAAACAAGGAAACAGTGAAACAAAGACAAACAAACCAAGGCAGTGAGCCAAGGGCAATGAGCAAAGATTACAGCTACAGATACAATGTGAAACAAGGAAACACTAGGTTTTGAATCCACATCTTGATCCTAAACTAAGGAAGTTATTATGCAAGCTATGTCTTGTTCTTTCATGGAAGACTACAATGAGTGATTTACTAACTAATCTCACTAACTTACCCCTAGCATCAACTGTCTTCTTACAGCACAGTTGATCACAGGCTTGTTTGCTCAACCAATTAACTATCAATTCTAAGGCAATTAAGCACAAACCTTCAAATGGACTGAATTCTTAACCACTATCACTAACTTCACCCCTAGCATCAGCTGTCTTCTTACAGCACAGCTGATCATAGGTGAATTAGCTCAAATGGCTAATTATCAGTCCTACTTCAGTTTAAACATCACAAGAACAACAACATGTATATTAACTATCCTAGCATGCAATCAAGAGTTTCATCTAAGCCCTAGCAAGTGATAAATTAAAACATGATGAATATGTGAAAATAAAACTGAATTTGAAAGTGAAACAAAAACAGAACATGAACAATTGAGGAACTGTCTAGTCCAGTCCTCTTGGTGGTGCACTGGCTAGTCCTGGCATGCCCAAAAACAACACCCAAGAACCCTATTTATACATGCAAACCAAATATCCAAAAATCCCCAAAATATAAAATTTAGGGTTACACAAAAAATCCGAAATTGACCTTTACCTAATCTCTGAAATCAATCAATGGTCTCGACCCATTCTTCTATTGCTTCTCCTCTTCCGTAATTGGTGGTTTGATTTCACTAACTCCGTTTCTCTCGAACCTAGTTTCTAGGTTCACTGTTTTTGAAAAGATAAAAGGGTTGAGAGAGAAGGAGCTAGAGGGTATCATGGTGGTGTCCTTTAGTGATGGCGGGGGTGGCTGATTGATGGGGTACAGTGATGGAGGTGGTTGAGCGGAGTTGGTGGCGGACATGGTGGTGGTGATGGTCGCTGTGAAGAAGAGGGGAAGAAGAAGGAAGAGAACTCGATAGAGTTTCTCTTAGGGGATCTTTGATTTAGGGTAAATAGGTTAGGGTTCTAGAGTATTGAGCGGACCCATCGTATTTTGATGCTCAGATGGTGAAAGACGATGGATGAAAAGATGAGAGAATGTCTATGATTGGTTAATTGATTGCTCTTGGTGGCCAACTATAGTAGTTTATTGATTGATTTATTGCTAGTAAAGGGTTAGGATATTCGTGTCATTGTTGAATAACCCATACACAAGTAGAAAACGTGAGACTTTGCAGAGGGATTCTGTGGAGCAATCGAATGTAGAACAACATTAGAAAGTGGACCTTTCGCTAAGAGTCTAACTACTAAGATTAACCTAAGTCATAAAATATAAACCATTCGACCAAGTTACACCTTGAGTGCGCTACTACTTGGTGGCTTGGACGAATAGAATCTGATATTCGAGCGCTTCGGTATCCAGTGACCAAAGGACTTTAGGGGATAGCACTGCGCTAGTTGTTATTCCACGGTTGATAATAATCTATGATTAATGATGAATTGATGAATATATTAACTCATTGACGGTTTAGTAACAAAGAAGGATTCCTCGATCATCTCTCTCTATATTGCTTACAACTTAATCCTTTAATTACTCTGTTTATCTACTTTTAAATCTAAAACAAAACACCCGTCGTGACCTTTTGAACAACTAAAACTCACTGCTTTTCGTGGGAACGATCCTTGCTTCCATTATATTACTAGTTAATTGTGTGGAAATAAGTAATTTAATTTGATTGCACCTACGACACGCATCAAATTTTGGCGCTGCTGCCAGGGAGCAGTCGGTAGCTTTAGTTGTTATTATTTTTGTTTTTAGATATTTTTTTTTAGTTTTTAACTTTGTTTTCTAGATTTTTTTATTTTCGGTACCTAATCCCTGGCACCGAAACAGTGGGATTACCCAAGGTGCGGAATTCGAATTCGCAAGGGAACAGTACTACAAGCATATCAACAGTCGCAACCAGAACCTTCTACAGAAGATATGGTTAATACATACGACGAGAGACATCCTCCACCATCCCCACCTACGAATAGGAAGTTAGGAGAGTTGACATCTCCATGCTTAGATTCGCAACCACTGTGCATTATAATCACTAACTCAGTGGAGATGAAGTCGAATCTACTTCATCATATACCAAAGTTCAAGGGACATCCAGGTGAAAATCCAAATCGACACCTTTAAAAGTTCCAGAACACGATGACAAGTCTGAGGCATGCAACTGCAGACAGAGATATGGCTATGCTACAAGCCTTCCCGTTCTCATTGACAGACTTAGCAGAAGAATGGTTGTATTGTCTTCCTCCAGGGAGTGTTACAACATGGACTGAGATGAAAAAGCTATTTCTGTAGAAATGTTTTCCTGCTTCTAAAGCGGCGTCCGTTCGTAAGGAGATTGGTGACATTCTACAAATGTCTGGGGAGTCTCTATATGAATATTGGGAGAGAGGTATAAGAGGTTGTTGGCAAGATACCCACACCATAATATATCCTAAATACTTATCATTTAATACTTCTATGAAGGATTACTTCCAGAACAGAGGAACTTGATTGATACGGCTGTCGGTGGTTCACTTACTGAGAAGGAAATCTCACAGGCAACCATTTTGATTGAGAGTATGACTACCAATGCTCAACAATTATAGACCAGAAACAACTCTAATGTCAGAAAAGTTAGCGAAATGGGAGAGTCTGCACAGTCAGAGCAACGGATGAACAACATAGAGAAGGTAGTACAACGAATGGCATGAAGAAGAGTCTGACCAGGTGAATGTTGTGTTCCCTAATCAGAGGCCAAGGTATGATCCCTACTCTAATACTGATAATCCAGGTTGGAAAGATCACCCAAATTTCATTTATGCAAATCAGCAAGCTACAACTCCTAATCCTTATGGGAGACAAAGTGGTTTTCAACAACCACAGTTCCGACCACAACCTCCACCTTAGCCTCAACAGCATACTCAAAATTCTAGTTTAGAGGAGATGATGAAAATGATGATGCAAAAGCAATATGCAAATGCTCAGCGTCAAGATACGATTCTCCAGAAACATGATATGGCTATAAAAGACTTGCAAAAACAGTTTGGACAGTTGGCTACATAAATGAATGAAATAAAGGCACAGAGACAAAGTTGCCATCACAAACTTTTGTGAATTCAAGATAGAATGTTAATGCATTGCTTTTTAGGAGTGGAAAGCAAACAGAAGATCCATATGCTTGTGGTGGTCACTTTGGTGCAAAACATATCGCTCTCAAATTCCTTGAGAGTGGCTTTTATTGGCTACCCCATTTGAGGATGCATATGCTTTTTGCAAATCTTGTGATAGATGTCAATGAACGGGCAATCTAGGTGCTCGAAATCAAATGCCACTCAATCTTATTCTCACTGTCGAGATTTTTGATGTGTGCGGCATTGATTTTATGGGTCCTTTTGTTAATTCGAATGGGAAATTTTATATACTTCTTGTTGTGGATTATGTTTCTAAATGGGTGGAAGCTAAAGCCACCCCTACTAATGATTCTCAAGTTGTTTGTGATTTTGTGAAGGAATATATTTTCTTTAGACATGGTACACCACGAGTGGTTATCAGTGATGGAGGATCGCACTTCAAGAAATCCTTCCATGCTCTCCTCAAGAAGTACAACATTACACACAAGATTGGTACGCCGTATCACCCACAAACTAGTGGGGAAACTGAAATTTCAAATCGTTAGATTAAGTCCATCCTTGATAAAACCGTTAACACTACATGGAAGGATTGGAGTCATAGGCTTAATGGTAGGCCAGGGATTGTATAAGAAACAAGAGCAAAGGATAAGGGGAGACAGAAAGGCCTACATGTTAAACTGCAAGTGCACAGTTGTCATTGTTGTGTGTATGTGCAAGAACAGGTCATCTCCACAGGGACTAGGGTGTATAGTTGAAGTTTTTAAGCTAGTTATCTAAATGCAAAATAGTGAAAATGGACTAAAACAATGGCAATGTGAAGGTGGCAGTGAACAAAGTGAAGCAGTGAGTAACAATGGAAAAAGAAACAAGGAAACAGTGAAACAAAGACAAACAAACCAAGGCAGTGAGCCAAGGGAAATGAGCAAAGATTACAGCTACAGATACAATGTGAAACAAGGAAACACTAGGTTTTGAATCCACATCTTGATCCTAAACTAAGGAAGTTATTATGCAAGCTATGTCTTGTTCTTTCATGGAAGACTACAATGAGTGATTTACTAACTAATCTCACTAACTTACCCCTAGCATCAACTGTCTTCTTACAGCACAGCTGATCACAGGCTTGTTTGCTCAACCAATTAACTATCAATTCTAAGGCAATTAAGCACAACCCTTCAAATGGACTGAATTCTTAACCACTATCACTAACTTCACCCCTAGCATCAGCTGTCTTCTTACAACACAGCTGATCACAGGTGAATTAGCTCAAATGGCTAATTATCAGTCCTACTTCAGTTTAAACATCACAAGAACAACAACATGTATATTAACTATCCTAGCATGCAATCAAGAGTTTCATCTAAGCCCTAGCAAGTGATAAATTAAAACATGATGAATATGTGAAAATAAAACTGAATTTGAAAGTGAAACAAAAACAGAACATGAAAAATTGAGGAACTGGCTAGTCCAGTCCTCTTGGTGGTGCACTGGCTAGTCCAGGCATGCCCAAAAACAACACCCAAGAACCCTATTTATACATGCAAACCAAATATCCAAAAATCCCCAAAATATAAAATTTAGGGTTACACAAAAAATCCGAAATTGACCTTTACCTAATCTCTGAAATCAATCAATGGTCTCGACCCATTCTTCTATTGCTTCTCCTCTTCCGTAATTGGTGGTTTGATTTCACTAACTCCGTTTCTCTCAAACCTAGTTTCTAGGTTCACTGTTTTTGAAAAGATAAAAGGGTTGAGAGAGAAGGAGCTAGAGGGTATCATGGTGGTGTCCTTTAGTGATGGCGGGGGTGGCTGATTGATGGGGTACAGTGATGGAGGTGGTTGAGCGCAGTTGGTGGCGGACATGGTGGTGGTGATAGTCGCTGTGAAGAAGAGGGGAAGAAGAAGGAAGAGAACTCGATAGAGTTTCTCTTAGGGGATGTTTTATTTAGGGTAAATAGGTTAGGGTTCTAGAGTATTGAGCGGACCCATCATATTTTGATGCTCAGATGGTGAAAGACGATGGATGAAAAGATGAGAGAATTATCCAACGGCGAGAAGGAAATGGGAGTGGAGCGACCGTTGGATCTGAGATACATCAAAACTGACGGTCTGAGATGGATTTAGGTGCTAAAGTGTTAGACAGGAACATCAAACTTTGATGTACTGGCGATGCTGCGACCATTGGATTCAGATGTGATCCAATCTGACGGCTGGCGAAGGAGACGGGTATGGATATTGGAAATGGGTTTGGGTAAGGGTTTTGGACCTTGGGTATGCCAAGCCCATATCTTCTTTAAGAAGAATTCTTCCTTGTTAAGCCCATTTCTAGCCTTTTGGTCTTGTGCACAACATTCCTCGCGGCTTCCTTGCGTAATTCCTCCCGACTTTTCACTACTTTTCTGCTCTTTTCGCTCCGCAATTCATCCAAAATTTATTTAAAACCTAAAAATGCAAAATTAATTAATAAAAATATTTATTCTTGAAAACAACGAAAACACAGAATATGGGATAAAATGGAGCGTTAGTGCACAAAAGATGAGTTAAATGCCAATAAAAAGATATAGAAATATGCACTTTTTAGCACTCATCAAATACCCCCAAACCTGAATTTTACTTGTCCTCAAGTAAAACAAAACTAAGGAAATCCTAACTATACCACTGTCGCTGGTCTCTCGATTACATTTAGCGAATGCAATAAGCCTTTTAAACCACTAAGTGTCCCTAGTGGACGAGTTGAAGTCTCGTGAAGGTTTGCTTAGAACGTACCTACAAAGTTCTAGGACAAAATATAAGCTCAGATTCCATGAAATGTGACATGTGCAAGACAGTAGAAGCTCACAGCAAAATGGAGATGTCAATCTAGCTATCAAAGGCACAATCCTAGCACTGATAACAAATAAAGACATGTGATAAGAGTGTAAAGTGTATCTACACATGTGTAAAGAAAGATCGGATGTTATGACTACTAATCACCAAGAGATAGTTTCTCAGGATAAGAACCGAGGTCGAAATCTAGCTAGCTGTCCGGACTTTACGAGCATTGTGAATGAGTTGGAGGTATTTCACAATTACTCGCGTTGTACATCAATGGCATACACCCTTCCTTGCTTATAACACAAAAACACAAAAGATGACTCTTTACATGACTCTTATTTACATTGACTACTCTCTTTTATTTTTGGAACAAGAGAGGATGGAATTGATAAATACTTGATTTTTTTTTATTTTTTTTTGATATTTTTCTGAATATATACATAGTTTTTTATTTTTTTATTTTTTTCAAAGTAAAATTTACCACATAATAACTCTTTTGATATGTAAACAAAAAGAAACAAAAAATTACATGACACTTTGCAAGAGGTAGCCCTTTTTGATGCACCCAGTTAAATTCGATGGTTGTCTTTCTTAATGTAACCTCCACCTTCTATCCCAACCAACCAAAGAACAAGCTAGTCAAGTTTCGTTCAATATTCTAAAGTGATTGGAAACTAAAACTTCCGATAGAACACCTCAAGGATGAGGCTATACATGTATTGGTAGATCGTGCACGTGCAAGTTTCTTATCACTATGTGAATTGTGCTAGAATCCGGGTGCCTAAATATCTAGACTAAGAATCCTTATGTTTACATACATGCACAAGAGTCAACATTTCAAGGTAAATGAGCTCCATTTTTATGTTTTTTTTTTCAAATTTTTTAATTTTTTATTTTGATTTTTTCATATTTTTTTTCAAAAGAAAGAGTTCTATTTTTGGATTATAGCATGTTATCAAAGTATCTACTTTTCACCCCCAAACCTAAACTAAACATTGTCCTCAATGTTTCAATAGATGGATAAAATTATACGACAACATACGAATAGGACCATGTTGAGTAGAGAAAAAGGAAAGAGAATACCCGATTTGACGAAAGAAAGAACCGAACTCCTTTATTCAATGGCTAGGATCCAACATAACTTAAGTGAAAGCACATTGGATTAGCACAATATATACAAAAGAAAACATAAAAGATTCCACTAAACATTACCTACCGGATTATATACAAAAAATTCACTATATACATAAAGTCTAAAGAGTTGAGGATCAACCCAAAAGACAAAGTGTTGAGACATAGACAGTTTCAAAACACCAAAATTGGACTGAAATGGGAGTGAGAGTGAAAAACCGAATGAATCACCCCTAAACCTAAATTTTTCAAAAGATTTAATTTTAAGCACAAAATCTAGCAATTTTGGGGGTTCGGGATTCACAAGGTCTAACCCAAAATGGACTTTTTGCGGGATGGGCAAAGAAATGTATTCCAATTGTGGCTCCTTAAAAGTATTATATTTTGATGCAAAATAGTCCAAAAGGACTTGGGAGGCACACAGTTCCAATCCTAGATTAGGAATTTTTAGAAAAGTTGGTTTAAAATTTTTGTTACAAACCAAATCGAGGTTGGGTGGAATAATCTCAATATGTGATTTAGGTAAGAAAGTTGGTACTTCTAAATTATTTTCATGGACAAGATCAATAGTACCAACATATACTTTCCCTAAATCAGAAACAGGTAAAACATGCTCACATTCATCGAACAAATCATCAAGACCTAACTTGGTATCATGATTGTCCGAAGTACTCAAATCAACATCGGAAGACATAACATTTTGTGACTTAGGCAAGGAATCAGACACATCAAATTCGTTTTTATGCATAATAAAATTAGTGTCTACAGAAGATTCAATTTCTCCTATGTCATGCTCATCTTCACAGAATAATTGTACAAGCCCCATATCAATATCAAGATCATATGAATTACAATAATTATTAGAAGAAACAACATTCATGAAGGTCGAGGGCGAGAAGCCATATGTTATTGAACCAAAAGGTTCCACAATATTTTCGGCAAAAACATGTTTTTCTAACATAACATCATCATCATCATAATCATCATAATCCTCATCATGGTAACATGCATATTGGTCCTCATTAAAAGTGGTGGTGTCCTTAGTCGATTCATGTTCATCTAAATTAGGTTCATATTCAACATCATTTACATGAATGGGACTAGACACTTCATTAGGGACAACATACATTTCCTCATGAATTTCCTCCTTTTGTAGGTGAAGAAAAATCTGATCTAACTTCGCCTGAATTCGTGATGTAGATCTATCGAAGTTTAGCTCACTGAGATCTTCTATGGTGGAGTCTAAATTCATGGGAGTACAAAATTCTTCATGTTCAAATTGTGGTGATTGGTACATGTGTGCATGGTCATTAGGATCTACAAAATATTGATCGCAACCCTCAAAGGATTGATTATGGTCCCAATGACTACCGGCCTCACAATCTGTGGGCATTTCATAAGTTGGATTTTCATGGTATCCCCTAGATTGCCTAAATTCATGCAAAATATAGCAATATTCATCAAGGTGGTCTAAACCACCACATAAGGTACAAGCATGCATTTCCGGTTGGCTAGGTTGATACATGGGTGAATAGTTATACGGGTTTGCATATTGAGGCTCATGACCTTGAAAAGGTACATAATTATAATCCCTATAACTATTGACATCATGGTCTGTCGGAGGCTCATAAGGTGAATCTTGCCCGTAAGCTTCTCTAATAGATTTATTCCCAGTGGCAGACCAAAATCCGTTCATTTTTAGATTTAGGGCCGAAGTGATGCTTTTAAATGGATGGCAATAAAATCAATGATACCCATCAAACAAGTTATACAAACAAAGCAAACCCATAATCTAAAAAGGTTAAGCCCAAAATTTGGTTTTTGAAGGGAAAGAGAAAATTTGGTTTTTAGGGAAAAAGGCCCAGCTGAGAAGTTTGGACGAAGCCCAGCTAACGAGTTGAAATCAGTGAGACGAGGCCCAGCTGCGAGTTTTTTTTCTGATTGTTGGGCTCTCAGTTAGCCAAAGATCGAGGCCCAACTGGGCTTTGAAAACGTTTTATAAAATTTTTGTGGGTCAAGCCCAGAGTTCAGTTTAGTTGGGTTTACACAATTTCAGAACTGGCTACAAGCCTAGAATTTTAGTGGAAGAGAAAATAATACCCAACCCAGTGAACTGGGTGAACTTCAGGCTCAGCCCACAGGCTGCTTTGCCTTGGCAGCAGCACAGCAGCAGTAGCAGGTAGCAGCAACAACAGGCAGCAGCAACAGCAACAGTACCAGGCAGTTCAGCAGCAGCACAACAAGCTTGTACCTGGTGGCTCAGAAGAGAAGAATTAGTTCTCACAGGTCCAAAAGAAGAATGACAGGAGACAGCAGCTAAGCTAAAGTTGCAGATTCCAAAAGAATCAGTTGCAACCAGATGAATGGCTACAGTCACACTTGGACAGGATAAAGCTGATTGCAGAATGCAGGACAAGTTTTACAATGCAGGAATGTCTAAATTGATATGTTACAGGGTGATGCAGATGCAAAGCTAATGATACACATATGCAGATGCAGTTGGGTATGCTACAGAGTATGCAAGAATGCAAAGAAGAAAAGCTACAGATGCAAGATGCTACTACATCTAACACTACAAAGCTAGGATGCAGGAATGCAAGTTATGATGGCAGTTAATGCAGCTAATGATGCAGATGCAGGTGGAAGATGCAGATGCAGATGCAATATGCAAGAATTACAGATGCTAAGATGATGCAGAACTAAGTTAACAATGATGCACAACGGAGTTAACAATGATGCACAACTAAGTTACATGGCAGACTAAACTAACACACGCCAGACTAAGTTACAGCTACAGATGCAATATGCAAGATGATACAGAACAGCAAGATAAAGAAGAAAAATCAACTACACAGCTACCAAATCCCCGGCAGCGGCGCCAAAAACTTGGTAGGCCAGGGATTGTATAAGAAACAAGAGCAAAGGATAAGGGGAGACAGAAAGGCCTACATGTTAAACTGCAAGTGCACAGTTGTCATTGTAGTGTGTATGTGCAAGAACATGTCATCTCCACAGGGACTAGGGTGTATAGTTGAAGTTTTTAAGCTAGTTATCTAAATGCAAAATAGTGAAAATGGACTAAAACAATGGCAATGTGAAGGTGGCAGTGAACAAATTGAAGCAGTGAGTAACAGTGGCAAAAGAAACAAAGAAACAATGAAACAAAGACAAACAAACCAAGGCAGTGAGCCAAGGGCAATGAGCAAAGATTACAGCTACAGATACAATGTGAAACAAGGAAACACTAGGTTTTGAATCCACATCTTGATCCTAAACTAAGGAAGTTCTTATGCAAGCTATGTCTTGTTCTTTCATGGAAGACTACAATGAGTGATTTACTAACTAATCTCACTAACTTACCCCTAGCATCAACTGTCTTCTTACAGCACAGCTGATCACAGGCTTGTTTGCTCAACCAGTTAACTATCAATTCTAAGGAAATTAAGCACAACCCTTCAAATGGACTGAATTCTTAACCACTATCACTAACTTCACCCCTAGCATAGCTGTCTTCTTACAGCACAGCTGATCACAGGTGAATTAGCTCAAATGGCTAATTATCAGTCCTACTTCAGTTTAAACATCACAAGAACAACAACATGTATATTAACTATCCTAGCATGCAATCAAGAGTTTCATCTAAGCCCTAGCAAGTGATAAATTAAAACATGATGAATATGTGAAAATAAAACTGAATTTGAAAGTGAAACAAAAACAGAACATGAAAAATTGAGGAACTGGCTAGTCCAGTCCTCTTGGTGGTGCACTGGCTAGTCCAGGCATGCCCAAAAACAACACCCAAGAACCCTATTTATACATGCAAACCAAATATCCAAAAATCCTCAAAATATAAAATTTAGGGTTACACAAAAAATCCGAAATTGACCTTTACCTAATCTCTGAAATCAATCAATGGTCTCGACCCATTCTTCTATTGCTTCTCCTCTTCCGTAATTGGTGGTTTGATTTCACTAACTCCGTTTCTCTCAAACCTAGTTTCTAGGTTCACTGTTTTTGAAAAGATAAAAGGGTTGAGAGAGAAGGATCTAGAGGGTATCATGGTGGTGTCCTTTAGTGATGGCGGGGGTGGCTGATTGATGGGGTACAGTGATGGAGGTGGTTGAGCGGAGTTGGTGGCGGACATGGTGGTGGTGATGGTCGCTGTGAAGAAGAGGGGAAGAAGAAGGAAGAGAACTCGATAGAGTTTCTCTTAGGGGATGTTTGATTTAGGGTAAATAGGTTAGGGTTCTAGAGTATTGAGCGGACCCATCGTATTTTGATGCTCAGATGGTGAAAGACGATGGATGCAAAGATGAGAGAATTATCCAACGGAGAGAAGGAAATGGGAGTGGAGCGACCGTTGGATCTGAGATACATCAAAACTGACGGTCTGAGATGGAGTTAGGTGCTAAAGTGTTAGACAGCATATAAGACACCGATGGTATGTCTCCATATCGATTGGTTTATGGGAAAGCTTGTAATCTCCCAGTTGAACTTGAGCATAAAACATTATGGGCGGTAAAGATATGCAACATGTAGTATGACAAATCGGGAAAACAAAGGCATCTACAAATTAATGAGCTAGAGTAGATACGTAACGATGCTTACGAGAGTGCTTGTATATATAAGGAGAAGACTAAACTTTTCCATGACAAGATGATTTCTCGAAAGAGTTTTGTTGTGGGTCAAAAATTTCTTCTATTTAATTCTCGTCTTAAGTTATTTCCTGGTAAGCTAAGGTCCCGTTGGAGTGGACCGTTTGTTGTTACTAATGTTTTTCCTCATGGTGCAGTTGAGGTTAGTAGTCTCGCAACAGGAACAACTTTCAAAGTTAATGTACATAGATTGAAGCCATATTATGAAAACTTCCCTATGGAGAATGTGGACGTGATTGAACTTCAGGATTTACTCCCTCTGGATGAGTCGTAAGGAGAATGCCAAGTCGGGCTGACGACTTTAAACCAAGCGCTAAATGGGAGGCAACCCATAGGTTTTGTATCTTAAACCCTTTTATTTTTTGTTTTTATTATTTTCATATCATATTTGCATCCCCATGTTTAATTTCATTCAGTTCGGAATCTATCTTAGAAGAAAATTATGACGAATACCTTTTCGTCAGAAAAAGTCAGACTGCACGTAGTTCAGTCCATAGACCATAACTATCAGACCGTTTATCAAAACACTGTTCCCTTTTAACACATAGTAGAAAACACGTAAATGAACAACTTTTGTGAAATTGAGTTTTTCCAAATTCCTTACCAATTTTCACAGTTTTTGCTTTTTATATTCTGTTACGTCAGAATTCAGAATTTTCGGTTTTACACATTGAGGACAATGTGAAGTTTAAGTGTGGGGGAGTATTTTGCATATAGATTTTTCAGTTTTTGTTGTACATATTTGCATGAAAAAACTCCAACTTTTAGTTAGTTTAGAGTCACATAGTATACATGTCGCTAAGATTAACTCGAAACTCTCACAACAGTGACTGAACTGAAAGATGCCAGAGAACGTGATCGAGTTTCTTGCTTGTTTGAGAGTTAAAGTTGGATTTAACCATGTCAGTGGAAAATGAGGTGCAGAATGAATTCGGTAGTAGAATTGTGATCCCCTATAGTGGAGACTACCTATTGTTACATCATGTGAGACACCGACCTTCAATTCTTTGTACGTGTCTAAATATGTGCTTTTAGAGTGTGTGTCACCGTACGTTAGGTCCGGGTACAATGGTGAGCTACCCAAGCTCCCACCAATATAAGCACTAGTTTTATCTCTTGAGTGCTATTTTATCAATCATGATGGTGACATGGAATTGCTAACTTACATACCACTTGTAATCTTGTTCGCAGTTAGCACCATCCACTTTATCTCTATCTACACCAACAGGTCCATAGAAACACATCATTATCAACAAGGGAGCGACATCAAAATCTACAAGGAAAGTTGAAGACGTTTTAGGTTTACAGGCAATGGTACAAAAATGGGCAGATTTCAGATTAAATTAAAGCAACAAGATAATGAGCAGAATTTCCACATGTTGAAAACTTATGTGCAAGAGCGAAGATTATCAAGATGAGAGTTCAAGAAATTTATGATATCAAGACATACAAGTTGTGAAGAATCAAACGGCAAAGTACTTACACTATGTTCTTTGTACTTACATTTTTATTTTATCTTTATCTTTATTTGTAATTGTATTGTTTTCTCGTCTTAAAAAAAAAAGTCACAAGAGAAAATTTTGTTAGGTTCATTATTAGTTTTGTTGTTTTGTTTTGTTTTCATTTTATCTTTGTTTTATTTTTCTTGTCTCAATTAAAAAAACAGAGAAGAAAATACCTGGGTTCTTTCTATGAATTCATATCTGGGAAAATACCAATATAGTGTTGGTATTCCGTGCGGTGGTGAAGCTATTCTGCACTCGGCTAATAGATTGTTGGAGATACAAGGTGCTGATTCTTCCAAGACCATGTTGCTCCTAGATTTTTCCAACACTTTTAATCTCGTTGACAGGTCCAACATCATTAAAGATGTGAGATCTCATTGTCCCAGTATCTCTCATTGGGTTAAGTTTTGCTACGCAAAACCAGCTAAGTTGTATTACCTAGACTCAGTTCCATCTTCGGCCAAAGGCGTGCAGCTGGGTGACCCCATCGGTCCCCTTCTTTTTGCACTAGCGCTTCATCCTATTGTCGAAAAGATCTCATCTTAATGTACTTTGGATCTTCATGCGTGGTACCTAGATGATGGCACCATAGTTGGCGATACTATGGAAGTATCTAAATATTTGAAGATTATACAAGACGATGGCCCTAGTTATGGTTTGCACCTGAATATATTGAAGACCGAAATTTTCTAGCCTTCTTATGACCCAAAAAGAGACAACTGCAACGTTTTCCCTCATAATATTGGTAAACCAGTGGATGGAGTTAAGCTCCTTGGCGGACCAGTCAGCTTGAGCATGGAGTTTTGTAGCAACATGGTGCTGTCGAGGGTTGAAAAATCAGTGCAATTAATGGGAAAAATCCAAGAACTGGAGGATCCTCAAAGTGAGTTACTCTTTTTGCATAACTCCAAGGGTTACCAGGATGTATTTTACCCTCTGTGCTACAACTCCTAAAGCTATTCAGCCGTCTGTTGATCTGTTTGATAAACATCTCTTGGATTATTTGCGCCGTTTGGTGGTTGGTGACAGTTCTAGCTTCTGTTTGGTCCAACAAAGACTGGCCACACTTCCCATTAAGGAAGATGGTATGGGTGTGCTTACAATGGCCGATACAAGTATGTACTGTTACCTTGCATCTCAGTCTCAAACTCAACAGTTGCAGCAAACGATCTTGGGGTTAACGGACACTACAGATCCCTGCCTCGGTTATCAACACGCTCTACAGGTTTTCACTGAAGTTTGTGATCTTTCCCCTCCGGGTTTAAACATTAGTAATCCTTCTCCCCATTACATGAAGTCTCTGGAAGTTATTTACTTTGATGTTGTCAAAAAAAAGATACCTTCTAGTCCCCTTAACAGCGCGTGACTACACTTTATGGCAGTGCAACCGAGTAGAACATGCCATGGACTTTCTTAAGGCCATTCCTATATCTGGGCTTAACCAAACTGTTGGTCCTAGACTATTCAGTTCTAACTTGCAGCACCGACTAGGGGTACCTTTCTTCGAGGAGAACATCTTATTCTCTTGCTGCAAACGACCCATAGATGTCTTCGGCGACCATGCTATTCATTGCGCCAGTGAGGTTGGACAGAAATTTCTCCATGAGTTAGTGAAATATGTCTTCGCTGACATTTATAATGCGGGTGTGGCTTCTAGGAAGGAAGTCTCTTTGGGTTTCTCTAGGGATAGTAGTGATCTCAAGCCTGCGGATATTATGGTTTATAATTAGGAGGACGGTGAGGATGTATGCATGGATGTTACGGGTGTATCGCCTTTTACAAGTGCTCAGACTCGTGTACCTGGCCAGACCATTGGACACCTGATCTTCACTAATGCTATCACTCCCAAAAACAAGAACTACTTGGACACCTGATCTTCACTTAGCTATGGTTTTGGTGGTGCTGGCCTTTACCACCTTAGGTGAGCTCGGACCGGGTATAATCTCCTTTCTCAAAAGACTGAGGAATTGCATGGATAGACATGATGCCAATTTCAAGCTGCGCAATTCTCTTTTCTATATGCTAGGAATTGTTATTGAAAATGGTGTTGGCGCCCAACTTGTTGCTAGCCTGCCGACCATTCCTTGTAATATTGATTTTTCTTTATAATAATAAAAAATAAATAAATAAAAGAGACAAGAAAAATATGTTGTATCATATTTTGGTTTGTTTTTAGTTTTGTTCTTTCAATAAATCCAATAGAAATAAGGAATATTTATAATGAAGTTTCAAGCAACAAGGATTTAAAGAAAAAGAGTTACATTGTCAAGATTCTACGAAGTTCAAGAGTTATCATCTAGACTTGAAGACCGAAGATGAAGATGAAGACAAGGATTGAAGACAGAAGACGTTTCTATGGATACTGTGAGAGTGGTGCTAACTGCACGACGAACGGATAACGAGGTAAGTAAGCATATTCCCACCTTCGTTAAGTGGTTGATTTCCTTTCTTAGAGATAGTTAGAAAAAAATATATAAAAGGGTTTTCAAAATGATAAAAGATGTGGGTTTTTAAAACAATTCGGAGGGTTTTTCTTCCTACTATTCAACCTGTCACAAGATTCTCTCTTCATTCCTACTTGGACACATGTGTGACCCATAAAAAGCGGTTTATTATTGAGAACAACTTCATAAAACCCGTTCTGGTGAGGCAGAGTCGAGACTTTCGATCACTCTCGAACTTGGATTATTTCAATAAGGCATGGATATTTTTCTGTAAACTTTTAAGGATGAGATTGTGTTCATATGTAAGTCTAACTTCTTATGACTAGTGTGCAGAATCTCTATGTCTTCTTAGCGCGTTGGATGATGTCATTTGGGAGAACTAGTAAGTTGGAAAAGTAGGTTTTGTGGGTATATGTCTAGTAAACCCTCACGAGACTATAACTCGTCCACTAGGGACACCTAGGGGTTTAAAGGCATGTTGCATTAGCTAAGTGCATCCGTTTTCTCGATGATATGGAGTTGTTGTATTCAAGATAGTTCGCTCGAGGACTAGCAAAAGCCAAGTGTGGGGGAATTTGTTAAATGTATATTTTGCATATATTTATTGTCGAATTCCATGCTAGTAATTGCTAATATTCTTGCAAATTATTGTAAATTACGTTTGTTTTCTTTTATTTGTGTTTGTTTAGGAGAATCGTCCAAAAGAAGTGAATTTTCACTTAATTATGCAATAAAAGAAGTTAAGTACTAGTGGAGAATGGCCAAAGACTAAGTGGAATTCTTTCAACTCTAGGAGTTCTTGCTATCACCTTGAAGATGACAAAAAGACGAAGCCAGTGGTGGAAGAATGGGGTCAATCCGATGTCATACGAAGAAATTATGCGTGAAACAAGGATGATGCAGAAGACGGAACTGTCAGTCCTGCAAAACTGACAGTTGAATGGGATTACTAAAGACACCCGACTATTTTACTCGGGGATGTCACCATCAACTTCTTCACTTTACGTGGCTCAGGGATTGGTGTTAAGTTCGTGTTGTTGCCACAATTAACACAGGGGACGTATGGTTGCTGTCATGGGTGTTTACGGTATGGAGAATAGATGAACTGATGTTATGGCAGTGACGTTAACTGGTAGAGAAGATTGATGGGCAGAGACAAGAAGGTCGAGACTGTGATGATCATTGATGGAGTTGTGGACAGAGAGGATTGGCTGGAGTCTGTAGAAGGCAGATGGAAGTGATCGATGTCACTGAGAGATGGAAGGCAGAACTCGCAACTCGAGAATACAAAGAGTTATAATGACGGTATTGTAATATCGGTGGATAATGGTGTTGATGAATGCTGATATGAAGGTCTCGAACTCAGAATAATGGAGTTTGAGTTGAGCTGTAAGGGATGATGAACGGGGCTGCAGTGTTTCTGCCATTAATAGCGATGGACAAGAGAGATATCAGTTGAGATAGAGATGAGATATAAGGAGGAGTTAGCTGGAGGTGAATGGTGATGGATTGGAATCTGAGCTTTGCTGTGACGATAATGCAGCAATGGAATGAGCCTTGGCAATAGACGATTGGCAGTGATGACGAGAGATGCTTCTGATGATCAACGAGATGGAACTCGAGTAACAAGACAGAAGATGATGGGAAATGATGGTGATGGCTGCTGTTACTATATCGCTGGAGTGGTTTTGACTGCAGATGAGAATGAAGCTCGAGTTTATATAGAACAACGGAGTGTTGGCTGACGGGAGATAAATAAGAGAAGCTGGTTGCGATGATAGGAAACATGGTGATCATGATGGACTAGGTTGTGCTGAGTTCGTGGTCTTGAGATGATACGAATGAAACGGCAGTGGTGATTGAACACGGAGGAGAAAGAATAATGGTTCGCTACTGTGAAGGCAAACTGAAGTTGAATGCTCAGAGAAGCAGATGGTTTTCACGGAGTGCCTGGTATACGTGGAGGTTCTGTGCCGGAGCCGAAAATCCAGGGAGTTTGGAAACTCACGATTACCTGAGTCTCCGTGGATGTCTGGGGTTGAGAATCAAAATCCAGGGAAATTTATTTCTCATGGAGGGAGAAGTGTCCGTGGAAGTTTGGTCGAGAAACTAAAAATGCCGTAACTTTTAAAACTCACGGAGGCATGAGTATCCGTGATTTTTCGGGAGAAAACAAAAACTCAAGGGAAAATTATATTCACGGAGGGAGAAGTGTCCGTGGTTCTGACGGAGGAAAGTTGAAAGTCTGGGGGAAAAGTTATTTCACGGATACATGACTGTCCGTGGATGAAGAAGCCATGGATATTAGGATTGGGCCTTTTGCGACCTGCACAAGCCCAATGGTTGTGTTAGCACATCTTTACACGGCAGTTTACGGAATTGAGCTATTTCGCTGGTGTTTTGGTAAGTCATGGCGACTATTCGACCGGGATTTGGTGCACAGGCATAACTATAATTTGGATACCTATAAAAAGAGAAAACAAGGAAGAAAGCTAGGGTTTTGGAGCGATTTCACAATCGTAACAATTTCTCTTTCATTTTCTTATATGTTTAACATGGGTGTTTCTACATCCATGAGTAGCTAAACCCATAATTGATTGAGCATGAATTCTAAGTTCTAGACTTGATTTGGATTAATATATGCATCTATTTTGAGTTCCTCATATGATTATTGTTTGCTTCTACTTTAATGAATGTCTATGATTGGTTAATTGATTGCTCTTGGTGGCCAACTATAGTAGTTTATTGATTGATTTATTGCTAGTAAAGGGTTAGGATATTCGTGTCATTGTTGAATAACCCATACACAAGTAGAAAACGTGAGACCTTGCAGAGGGATTCTGTGGAGCAATCGAATGTAGAACAACATTAGAAAGTGGACCTTGCGCTAAGAGTCTAACTACTAAGATTAACCTAAGTCATAAAATATAAACCATTCGACCAAGTTACACCTTGAGTGCGCTACTACTTGGTGGCTTGGACGAATAGAATCTGATATTCGAGCGCTTCGGTATCCAGTGACCAAAGGAATTTAGGGGATAGCACTGCGCTAGTTGTTATTCCACGGTTGATAATAATCTATGATTAATGATGAATTGATGAATATATTAACTCATTGGCGGTTTAGTAACAAAGAAGGATTCCTCGATCATCTTTCTCTATATTGCATACAACTTAATTCTTTAATTACTCTGTTTATCTACTTTTAAATCTAAAACAAAAGCCCCATTGTGACCTTTTGAACAACTAAAACTCACTGCTCTTCGTGGGAAAGATCCTTGGTTCCATTATATTATTAGTTAATTGTGTGGAAATAAGTAATTTAATTTGATTGTACCTATGACACGCATCAAAATCATCACAAGAATTGAGACTAGAGAAAATAGACATCAGTTTTTGATTTCTTTCAATAATTGTATATAAGGTCTATTATGAATAAAACTATCTTATTATGAATAAAATTATTAGTTTAGAATTTTTCTTGTGATAATTTTTCGTTTACATAGCCTGTGCTTGAATGCTTTAGATTATTACTATGTATGTTTATGGGATGTTTGATTTCGGTTTTCATAACCTTGATATTCGATCTCATATTGTGTGAACCCTTATGGTTTGGATGACTTTTTGATTTAGCAGGATTAAATTCTAGCCCATGTTGGTAGGCTTTATCAAAGGATCATGAGGGGTTCTGATTGAAACAATATGTGAAGAAGTCACAATATGTTGAATCGTTTGGTTTAGCATAAAAGCATATGTGTTTCGGGGTTTCAACTTTTGCATTGCATAAGTTAAAACCGGTTTTCAACCTTTCTCTGGTAAAGATTGGTTGTTATTATTCTTTTTTCTTGCAAGAGGATGACAACATAATGATATTTTGGTATCAATTCTCCCTGGGAAAATGCAAACATTATTGGAGAAGAGGATGTGAAATTTGAGGTAACGACTTTGTTAGTTAATCGTTTTCCTGTTTAAGAAAAGCCTGATTTTATTGCATATATTTATTGCTTTTGCTTAACAAAATTTTGGTGCAATTGATGTTTTATTCCATTATTTGTGTATGGATATGTGTGTGATTCAATTGTTTCCGGTTAAGAAAAACTATTGTTATCCTTCTTTATGTTTGATATTAATCGTTTAGGCTTACAAAATTTCGGTAGAATTGCGGTACTTTAATGTCTATGTTGTTTCAATTGCTTCCGGTTGAGGTAAATAATTATGCAAGTTGATTTACTTGGTTTGTATGAATTTTTTATGGCTTAACAAAAGAGTTTTCGGGATGAATTGTTTAGTCCAATTTGATTCCGGATAAGAGAAAGTAAGTTAATTCTGATCTTCGTTAGACTTATCAAAGTGGAGGTTTCGGTTATTCAAGTCTAATCGAATGCCTTAACAAGAAATGCTAGTTAACTAACCTAGTACTTGTCTTGTTTAAAATTGAAAGGTCTAAGTTATATGGATAATTAGAACCTGATAAGAAAAATAGAGTTAATTCTGATCTTTATCTTGGTCTTATCGAACAAGTGGTTGTATTTGTACAATCGGTTTAGCAAAGGAACTAAGGTGCTTAGTCGATTTTTGGTTTGCTAAACTATTAGGGAAAATTGCTTCGGGAAATTGTTTCCTTGGTAACATATCAAAACAAAATTACTTTGTAGTTTCGGTTTTGATATTGGCTATCAAAAATGGTGTGTAGAACCCTCGTGCTTAACTCTTATAGGTTTTGCAAGTCTCTTTGTGAGATTTGAAAGATCCTTTCGGTTTTCTTTTTTATTTTCTCGTACCTTTGTCATTTTGTGACAAAAAGGGGGAGAAATATATGGAGTAAACAAGTGATACTTATATTGATTTGTATTGATTTGGTATCACTAAGGGAAAGGACAATGGTGCTTAAACGTTATATCTAACGAAAAGAGTAAAGCATAGACTAAGGGGGAGTAACATATCATATGATGAGAATAAAAAATACGTGCGGATTGAAAATCTACCTATCTTACCTTTAGGGGGAGTATTAGCTTTGTTATTATAATGTCAACAACGGCATTTAAAGGATTGAATGTATAGATGTTATTGTGTTGTTGAATTTGGGAATCAAGCGTATGTGTAATGAGACATTACAAGTATTACGAGAAGATTTTAAGAATGAGAAGAAGTAAGAAGCTAAAACGACGACATCATCCTTCCACCTGAGGTTAGTAATATTTGACTTGAACTGTTTCCTTCCCTAACATATCTTTCAAGTCGTGCATATTGAAAACATAACTGCGAAGATGTCAATGATTATACTCTAGTTAGACATAGTATTAAGGAATACAATACGAAGTATAACACTTATCTTTTGAACTTCGTATATAAGACATCGACATAATCGTATGAATGTTATTGTGATTATGTATGGGTATGAGATGAAGATTTCTTCCTAGGAAACAATGTTTTACATTCGTTTAAAGGAAGTACATTCATAAACTTGTTTTGTGAATCGAAAGGGAAATCGCTTGGCTTATTGGTATTGTTATTCATTGCAAATCTTTTGAATTACCAATATGTGTGTTTAGTATAACCGCTCATGACTTGCTTATGTTCTTGGTAAAACTATTCACAAGGCCTGAATTTTGTATTGGTATGACTTTTACTGGTGAAACCGATCTTAAGTAATCACCTGAGATGGTATGATCGATTTGTTGTAATTGGTATGACCAACTCTAGGAAAAGGGGAATCGATCCTGGTAAGAGGTCCAACCGATCACAAAAGGGGAATTGATCCTTGTAAGAGGTGCGACAAGTTTCTAGTTATTGGGAACTGATCCTATGAACATGTGCAACACGTTTTTAGATATTGAGAACTGATCCTATGGACATGTGCACCAGATACAAGTTAGATACCATATATATGTGGGAACCGATCCTAGTACCTAGTCAACCAAGTTTTGGTAACTAGTGTGACTAATTCTAATACCCACATGGAGGTAGAACCAAAACTTGTTTTGGTATAACCGTTAAACCCATGTTTGGTGATTTGATAGGATAATCAATCACGTAGTTCTTGAAATTCAGATGAACCAATTCTAAACTTGTTTGGAAGTGTGGAAAATCGGTTCCAAGATTGTAAGCATGAAAAAGTACTTACAAAGTAAAGATGTCGACATTCTTTGAACATGTGCAGTAACGCTTTTCTTTTATTGTTCAAAAAGATATTCCTTAATAGCTAAAGGAGAATGCCGGATCGAAAATAAATTGAGAATCTTTTAATTAAGGTTTTTAATTTTATATTCGGAAGATAAAAAATTAATAATGTGCATTTACTAGTTGGAGATTTTCTAAGAGATTTCGGTCAATATTTGGACAGTGCATTTTCAGGAATTATGGAAACCGAATTTGGTAATATATTGCATATCTTGAGAGTATTATCGGTTTTGGAAATTCCTTGGGGTACAAACTTCCTTGGTCTATAAATATTGAAGTTTGCATTTCGAGCAAACTAATCCTCAGAGCCAGCAAAACTACCTAGTTGTGTTGTTACTGGTGGATCCGCCTATTCGGAGAGGAAAGTAACCTAATTAGGCGAAATCTCTTACGACCGCTCGGTTTAAAGACTTCTTTGGGATTGAGAAGCTCTATTAGTACCGTTGGTAGGAAACTAGATTGAAGTTTATATTTTGTTTTCGATTGATTTTATTAACTAACGATTGTTGAACTTTGATTGCACCTAGTTTATTTATGCTTGAGAATCTTCTCTTTTGATATAAGATTCACTCAAACTAGATCAAAGTTTCGACGGGGATCTTTAGACTGTTTGTAGATCTAAAGACATCTTGTGATAATCCATCATTAACAGACTCCGTTCTGTGTGTGATTGATCACAAGAGATTCAAGTTGATTGTGTGCAGGTGTTTATTGAAGATCTAAGAAGATTTGAGGACGAAGAAGATTTCTGATTTGGGTTCATAATCTTTGGTGTGCACAATACTTGTTTCGGGTAAAGAGGATCCAACTATAATCGGTTTATCTTTGTGATAGATTGGATTGATTAGTTGAGTAGATCGGCATCAATACGTTTATTTGTGATTAAAAGTATTGATTGCAAAACCTTAACAATTACTTTGGTAGTTGTTGATAAGATAGATCTAAGGACCTGAGAAAGGAGTTTATTGTAATAAATGGAAGAGCCTTTTGTCGAACTCATATCACTTGGTTTAAAAAGAGTTGTTACCGAACAGATTTGTTGTTCCTTTACTGTTTGTAATACGAACCAAAGGAATTGTTCCAAGTGCGTGACTTATTGCAAGTTGGAGGCGCAGGGATACAGACGGAACTAAGTGAACTATAGATTTAGTTGCTTGGTCTCAACTATACGAAGTTGGTTTGATTCTGTATAGCGTCTTAATCCTGAGAGTATTCAATTCTGGACAAGGTCCCGTGGTTTTTCTGCATTTGCAGTTTCCTTGTTAACAAAATCTTGTTATGTTATTTACTTTTATTTTTCGCAATTATAATTATTGTTATTATAATTTAAAGTAAATTACACAAACGTTAATTCTTATTTAATTGATAGCAATCCTATTGTGGTTGGTAAAGTTCGAACCTTTTATCAAGTAAACATACTTCGTTGTTGTATTGTCTCGATCTTGTATCCATAGACGATTACACGAAGTGTGAACCGATTAGTTGTAATGTCTCGACTCGGTCCATAGACAATCACTTTCGGAGAAAGGACTTGTAGGTGGAAAAGTTTTAGATTGAGGTATATTTGGGCCCCCTCGTCTTTTCATGGTTTACAGCGTGCGGCGTGCAACAAGCCCATTATGAGAAAGTGTCGGGAAAGGTGGACAGTTAGTGGCAGTAGAGAAGTAGTGGGAGTAAAACCAACCAGTCTTCCCCTCAAGGTAGGGACGTAGTTTTTACCATTCCACACGATCTCCACTTCTCCATCACTCAACTACTTCCACTTCCTATGAGATCAGTGTGTGTTCGACTATGACTTGTATAAATAAATTTTTCAATCTATTTACCCAACGTTTTTTGGTTATCAACACAAGCACTAAGAAATCGTCTGAAACCTATATCTTACATCCTGCAAGCAGACCTTCTGATAGAAGTCATAAACAACCACGCCTTACAGAGACTATCACTCTGATCTCGACACCTTCTTTGCTTCCCTCCCAAAAATTAACCCTTCTCCTTCATTTTGTAACCGAAGCAAGACTGGAACGGCCATTTCTTGGTTTAGTCCAGGATTGTACAGATTGATCTCTCGAATCTAAAGTACTCTTGTGCAGTACATTTGTTTAGGGTTTAGATTTGTTTCTCGGAGGCACACCCAATTTACCATTTTAGCAAAATTAGTTTTTACCCTACTACAACATATTTATCCTACATTAAATCGACGTAGATAATCCTAAAAATTTTACAATCTATTTATATTATTACGATCACAATATTTGTTGGAGAGATGAGTTAAAAAGGGCATAACTCTAATCCAGGAATCATGAGTAAGAAAAAATAACAAGAGGTGTTAGAGCATAGCTCGGTTGAACCCACCAGGTGTTGGTATGTCAAGTGTCATATTTTAGTATCAACACTCATCTAGGGACGCTTGATTAAATACTAGAGTCAACTTCGTTTAGGTTAGACTAGAAAGTCTAGGAATGTTGTGACATACAAGTATTACTCCGAATACCTAAAGAATGAGTAGAAGTAATAACTAGAAATACGACATCATCCTTCCACTTGAGGTTAGTAATATTGACTTGATGTTGTTTCCATTCCTAACGTATCTTTCAAGTCGTGCTAGGTTAAAAACTTAACATGTGAAACTGTATGTATTGTATGTAATACTCTAGTGGTGAAACTTGGTTATAATAATATGATCAAAGTATCAAGGAAAATATATTAGAACTTCGTAAATACGTGAAAATATTTACGAAAGTATTCCCTATTAGACTCTAAATATAAATCCGCGTTAGCTTAGAGTTATTTATTGACTGCGTAAGATAAACTTACATTAATAACTGTGTCACCCCTCATTAATTACGTGAAGTTGTATAAGTTTTTCAGAAGAAAAAAAATCGTGCTTAAAATAGTTGTACTGTTTGAAAGTTGTAGTTGTTTAGAAGTTGTAACTAAAGATACTATAAGTATATTGCTCGACGAAGGGAGACATTATATACGATGATGTGACTGCATATTGTCAGTCACGTATTTTTATCTTTGTTTTCCAAGCATTTTAAAATTCTATTCCAATCGATCAAATTGGATAGCAATTAATCAAAAAAAGAAAAAATATTCAAAATTATTTTGTTAATCAAAGATTAGCATTACTAATTGTTGTTAAACATCATTTACCCGTACCGAATACGACTCCTACTTATTGGAAATTAAATTTAACTTGAAAAGGTGCGGTGTAAAACAAAAATTGGTGTATAATATAAACAATTAGGAACGATTATATATTCATTCTAACTGTTTTTCTTTCGCCAAATACATGAGTTTCAGTTAAAAGTGATTCAGATCAAATTTTCAGCCTACCCCATTGTGGACACTGTTGATGAGCACAGGTTTAGGTGCGTGAGGAAGTCCCCCTGCTTCATTCTTTTTTCTTTTAAACCCCCTCTTTAATAGCTATCTTGACCTGCAAATCCCAGATTCATACACATTCCACATTCCATCACATACACCAACTCTCAAAATTACCAAATCTCAGCCATTCACCACCCAAAATAATCGGCAAACGCAGCACCTCGTGACTGTTTTGTAGCTTTAAACGGCAGCAGCAACAAGATCTATTTAAGCTGGCTGTATTGAAAGCATGTCCAAAACCCCACAAAAACTGTCCAAAACTGAATCGGGTCCCTACCCAAACTTCGTGCTTGTATTGATTTCTAAACCCTTCTAATCTGTCAGAAACGACCACAAAATTCACAACAGCAATTCCAGCTAAAATACATTCGAATCTCGACCCCAAAATCACTAAAACTCATTTTCATCGCGTCCACATCACATCAAACCCTTAGAAACATCCACCAAACCCATGACCGTTAGCGGCAATAGTTTGGTGAAGTACTTGGTCGCGATAATAATAACTAAGAAGTGTCGATTTCCAACAACAACAACTGTTGGTAGGATGGTCAAGGACTAGATTAGGAAATCTAGTTGATTTGGGAAACCAATTACTAGTGTCCTAAGTATAGCAACTTAAGAGGTTTGTCTTTTAGAGTTAAGTTAGGAAACCCTATACTTGTAGGAAAGTAATCCTTATTAAGGAATGTGTCCATCCGTATTGATATGTATAAATAGCCATAGAGAGCACTAGAGAAAACACACCAGAACCAAGTAAAAGGTTCTCTTGTTCTCTGCCTAGGCTTTGTATATTCCAACATATACGGTGATATATAAAATTGCTTATTCCTTCCCGAGGATTCAACCTCGTTAAATACTTGTTCTTCTTGTGTGTGTGATTGTGTTCTTGGAGATATTGAGATACCTCGTAGTAGTGCAAACCTAACGCTTCCTCAGGCTTTGGCACAACAACTGGTATCAGAGCGATCCAATTGTCCCAACAATTGGTATCAGATCAAGGAGACGCTATTGGATATGGGTACTCGGATTGAATTTTAAGTGAAGGTATTTTTCTGAAGATTACTTGAGATAATACTAATCTCAAAGGTTCTGTTTTTTTATCTATATTTGGTTGTTTAAGAACAATGGTTGACGGGGATAAACCAGTTGATTCGAAAGATCCTTTAGGAGAACATACGGAGTCCACAAGTAAAGATAAAGAAACAAAAGAAGAAATACTTCATTCACATAGATCACAACTCAAGGTAGAAAAGTTTACAGGAACCAATAACTTTGGTTTATGGAGAACGGACGTAATGGATGCTCTTGTTCATCTTGACCTAGAAGAAGCTCTAGAAGATTATCCAGTTGAGATGTCTGATAAGCAGGGGAACAAGATGAATAGATTATGTCTTGCTTCGATACGAGGGTGTTTAGAAAATGTAGTAAGAGTTAATTATCAGCACGAGACTTCAGCTAAGGATCTCTGGAAAAAGATAGAGAAAGAATACCTTGTGAAGAATGTGGCCAATAAGATACATCTTAAAAGGAATTTGTATCTCTATAACATGAAGAAAGGTGCAACCCTAACTGAGCACCTAGATTCATGTAATAAACTTCTTGTTGAGTTGGTTAACTACGATGAGAAGATCAACGACTAGGAACAAGATTTGTGTCTGATAAATTCTCTTCCTGAAAAGTATGACCTGTGATTAACGCATTAATGCACGACAAGGATAAGATGACATACGTTGAGGTCACTACATCATTGTGTAGTGAGGAGTTCAGGAAGATGGAACGTGAAGACCTTGCAAGTAAAGCTAATAATGATGTGCTTCTTGCAAGAAGTTGTTCAACAGACAGGAGAAAGAAGAATGGTGCTTATTGTAAAGGTAGAGGGCGTTCTAAGAGTAGAACACGTCTGCGTAAAGATGAGTGTGCTTGGTGCCATGATTTAGGTAATTGGGCTAAGGATTGTACCAAGCGTAAGGAAAGAGAAGTAGATAATAGTAATACCGAGGTGAACATTATTAAAGGTAATGAAGAATCAGATGATGCTTCTGATTTCTCGTTGACTGTGACACCATCAACTTGTACTATTACAGATGGTACATGGGTATTAGATACTGGAGCAACGTATCATATATGTCCATATCGGGACTGGTTCTCAAGTTTTGAAGAGCCTGATGGAGAAGTACGTATGGGAACAATCATACCTGCAGGGTGATTGGAATTGGTAGCGTTTGTATCAAGATGCATGATAGTATGGTTAGAAAGCTAAAGGAGGTAAGATTTGTACCTGCCATAAAGAAGAATCGGATTTCACTCGAAACTTTAGAATCTAAGGGCTATAAGATAATCGCTGAAAATGGTGTTCTAAAGGTAATCTCTGGATCATTGGTAATCATGAAGAGAACACGTCATCATAACTTGTATTACTTGAATGGGAGTACAATAACAGGGGATGTGTCTATTTCTGAACACATAGAGAGTGCAGTTACAGAGAAGACGAAGCTATGGCACATGAGACTTGCACATCCAGGTGAGAAGTCGTTGCATAGGTTGATTCAACAATACTTGTTGAAAGGTGTTATTTCCTGCAAGTTAGCATTTTGTGAACATTGTGTTAAGGGAAAGAAAACAAGAACAAGCTTTGGAAGAGCTATTCACAATACTAGTGGAGTTCTTGACTATGTTCACTCAGATGTTTGGGGTCCTTCCAAGAATGCATCATTGGGAGAGAAACATTTATTTGTGTCGTTCATTGATGATTATTCTAGGCGCGTATGGGCGTACACCATGAGGCATAAGGATGAAGTCCTAGAAATCTTTGTGAGGTGGAAAAAGGCAACTAAGACTCAAACTGGCAGAAATATCAAAGTACTACGTTCGGACAATGGTGGAGAGTACAAGAGTGATCCGTTCTTGCAAGTATGCCAGGATGAGAGGATAAAGAGGAACTTCACAGTTAAGAAGACACCACAACAGAATGGGGTAGATGAACGCATGAATCGTACTTTGCTGGAGAAGGTACGATGTATGTTATCTAATGTTGGATTAGGTAAGGCGTTTTGGGTTGAGGAAGTTACCTATGCATGCTTCCTCATTAATAGGTTGCCATCATCTGCATTAGAAGGTAAAAATCCTATGGAGAAGTGGTTTGGTAAACCATCTTATGATTATGACTCAATCCATATCTTTGGGTGTCCTGCGTGGTATCATGTTAGTGAAAACAAGCTTGATAGCCGTGTTATAAAAAGAATATTTGTGGGTATGAAGAGTGGAGTAAAAGGGTTCAAGATTTGGAATCCAGTTGAGAAGAAGATAGTCATGAGTATAGATGTCACATTTGATGAGATGTCTATGGTAACATCTTGGGGTTCTCAACAGGTGGAGAACAAAAGCACCAGTACTGATGAGCCTTTGCAGCAGGTGGAGATTGATGCAACTCTACCATTTCCAGTTAAGTCTGTATCTGTTCAGAATACTTCTGAAGACATTGTGTCTACAAGAGAGGTAACTACTGAAGTTCCAAATGATAGTGACACTATTGAGGAAGAGGAAGAAGAGTTAGTAGAAGATACAGAAGCTACGGTCACGGAGACCATAGCAACAAGCAAACCGAGAAAATCAACCAGGTTGCCTGGTTGGATGAATGATTACATTGCTTATGAATTACCAGTTGTAGAAGATGGTACTCCTACTTCCTATTTAGAAGATGTACGTAGTGCAGAGTGTAAAGAATGGGAAGGTGCAATGCAGGACGAGATGGAGTCTCTTTACAAGAATGGCACATGGATTCTTATGAAGCTTCCGAACAGTAAGAATTCCATAGGGTGCAAGTGGGTATATGCTATGAAAGACGGATCTTCGATGAATCAAGTACGCTACAAAACAAGGTTAGTTGCAAAAGGTTATGCCCAACGAGAAGGGATTGACTACAATGAGGTGTTTTCTCCGGTGGTAAAACACTCGTCAATCCGTATTTTGTTGGCCTTGGTAGCACAATATGATTTAGACCTAGTTCAGCTAGATGTTAAGACAATATTCTTACATGGTGATCTAGAAGAGGAGATCTATATGACTCAGGCGAGTGGGTTTAAAATTGATGGAAAAGAAGATTGTGTATGTAAACTGAAGAGATCGTTGTACGGGCTGAAGAAGTATCCAAGACAATGGTACAAGCAATTTGACAAGTTTATGATAGGCAAAACATACACAAGAAGTCACTATGACCATTGTGTATACTTTAAGAAGCTACATGATGGGTCTTTCATATATTTGCTCTTGTATGTCGATGATATGCTGATATCATCGAATAACAAGAAAGAGATTGATAATTTGAAGCACAAGCTGTCATCTGAGTTTGAGATGTAAGATCCAGGAGAAGCTAAGAAGATTATTGGTATGGAGATTCAACGTTACAGAGATAAGGCTAAGGTTTGTTTATCTCAAAAGGCATATTTGAAGAAAGTGTTACAGAAGTTTGGTGTCTACAAAGGAACTAAATCTGTAAGTACTCCCCTTGCTGCTCATTTTAAATTGAATGCACGTATGTCTCCCACTACTGAAGAAGAGCGAAAGTATATGGCCCAAGTCCCATATGCTGAGGATGTTGGTAGCTTGATGTATACGAGGGTATGTACAAGGCCAGACATTTCACAAGTTGTTAGTATGGTCAGCCGTTATATGCATTTTCCTGGTAAGGAATATTGGCAAGCTGTGAAATAGATTTTGAGGTATCTTTACGGTACGGTTGATGTTGGCTTGGAGTTTGTGAAGGATAAAAGTAACAATCAGTTGTATGTTGGGTATGTGGATTCTGACTATGCTGGTGATTTGGACAAGAGACGTTCAACTACAGGGTATGCATTTATCGTAGTAGTGGCACCAGTAAGTTGGAGATCAATCTTGCAGTCTACTGTGGCGCTTTCAACTACGGAGGCGGAGTATATGGAACTGAGGCATTTAAGGAGGCTATATGGTTACAAGGTTTTCTAGATGACTTAGGAGTTGTGCAAGACCAACTTCCTGTGCATTGTGATAGTCTAAGTGCAATTTATTTGGCTAAGAATCAAGTGCATCATGCTAGAACCAAACATATAGACGTACCATTTCACTTTGTGACATAAATTCTTGAAGAAAAAGACATTCTACTTGTGAAGATCGATACCAAAGACAATCCAGCTGATATGTTGACTAAAGTAGTATCTGGGATCAAGTTTCGACATTGTTCGAAATTGATCCACATCCTTCCGGTTTGGTGAAAGGCCCTTTTGGGGTAGAGGTTCTTAGGAACCTGGTGGAGGTCTTCTAGCAAGTCCATTTGAGAGAACTACGGTCGGGTTTGATTCCTATTGAGGATAGTAAGCATCCAGTGATGGTTCAATCGACGTTGGAAGATAGAGGTGATTTTATCTATTGATCGTCTCATGCATGAATGCATAATCTGAGGTGGAGAATTGTTGGTAGGATGGTCAAGTACTAGATTAGGAAATCTAGTTGGTTTGGGAAACCAATTACTAGTGTCCTAAGTATAGCAACTTAAGAGGTTTGTCTCTTAGAGTTAAGTTAGGAAACCATATACTTTTAGGAAAGTAATTCTTATTAAGGAATGTGTCCATACCTATTGATATGTATAAATAGCCATAGAGAGAACTAGAGAAAAGACACTAGAACTAAGTAAAAAGTTCTCTTCTTCTCTGCTTAGGCTTCGTATATTCCAACCTATACGGTGATATATAAAATTGATTATTCCTTCCCGAGGATTCAACCTCGTTAAATACTTGTTCTTCTTGTGTGTGTGATTGTGTTCTTGGCGATATTGAGATATCTCGTAGTAGTGCAAACCTAACGCTTCCGCAGGCTTTGGCGCAATAATTGATATCAGAACGATCCAATTGTCCCAACAACAACAACAACAACAAAAAAAAAAAACTAAGAAGTACCGGTTCTTAACTTCAGGTTAAAAGAGAATAAATTGTCCGCCCCTAAGAAATGGTCTTTATTTTCACGTACAGGATTCAAATTCAATGTTGATGCCCAGGTCAGGCCCAAAATACAAAGAGAACTAAAATTTTGAAATTTTTGGTGTCAAGCAAACGACTTAATATATCCTTAACCTCTTCACGTGTTTGAAACCCTGACGAGATTGGGGTATACCCAGATTAATTGGGGTATACCTAATGAGACAAAACCTAGGTTATTTTGAAGTAAAATAAGACATCCCTTAACCATATATTTTCTAAATGCCTGATATACCATTGTTTAATTAACACAAAAAAATTTTGATTAGGTTAATTAGTTGAGTTTGAATTAATTAATTGAGTAGATTAAAACTTATAAATTTAAGTTATGAAATTTTGTTTTGGTTGTACTTATGTGAGAAGATTTTTGATGAAAAAAATTTGTTTTGAGAATATCTTTTGCAACGGAAATGAAAGCACACTACCTAAACACTTCTAAAAAAGGGATTGCAAAGCTGTTGTATGAAATCATACTCAAAAATAAATAAGAAATCATCACTTTCAATTTTGAAATTATGAAAAGTCGGCAAGGTCGACGAATGAAGAAGATGCCGACTAACTTTGGCTGGCATGCTTATTTCTAAATAACAATGCCGACTTTATTATTTTTGACACACATGAGACTGTTGTAAATGCTTCACTAGTAGGCATCTTATTGATTTCTTACCTTGCCGGCTAACTTATAGTGAGCAAGGTCGACAAAAAAAATACCCTGCCGACTATAATATTTTTGACATACAGAGAAAGGTGTTACAAATGCATGATTAGTCGGCAAGGTATTAATTCCACAACCTGCCGACTAAACAATAGTCGACTAGGTATAAGGATGAATACCGTGATAACCCTATAAAAGCTAATTTCAGAGATGAAAAATCATCACGATATTCAACCTAGGAAGATAACTGAAAAAGTGGGGGTCTAACAACCACACCCAATATTTCGCTTAGAAATCTGTATGGACAAAATCCAATATACTTTCTATATAATCAACTAGACAGTCAGACTCAATCTAGATAAAAAGTATATCAAAGAGTTTATATCTCAATCTCTCGATTTGATATATACTCAAGCAAATAAAAATCTGCGAGTCTTTATCAAATACTAGAGACATAACTTGGATGGTACCAAAGACCAATATCCAAGTGTCAATCAATTTAAATCAACAACCAAAAGGTCGAATATTCTAATTGATTGAACAATGCACAACCTGTGATATTTCAATTATATAACAAAATATAATGCGGAATAGAAATAACACAGACACAAGAATTTTGTTAACGAGGAAACCGAAAATGCAGAAAAACCCAGGGACCTAGTCCAGATTGAACACACACTGTATTAAGCCGCTACAAACACTAGCCTACTAAAAATTAACTTCGGCCTGGACTATAGTTGAACCCCAACCAATCTCACACTGATCCAAGGTACAATTATGCTCCTACGTCTCTGATCCCAGCAGGACACTACGACCTTGAATCCCTTAGATGATCTCACCCACAACTAAGAGTTGCTACGACCCAAAGTCGAAGACTTTAATAAAAAAATCTATATCACACAGAAAAGTCTACGGTAATAGATAAATCCGTATCCCACGAATATACCTATGAGTTTTATTCCGTCTTTTGATAGAGATCAAGGTGAACATGAACCAATTGATAAACTGGACTTATATTCATGAAAAACAACTTAGTATTATCAATCACCTCAAAATAATCTTAACCGACGCGGCGAAAGAAGATATTGTGGAACACAAATGATGAGATGAAGATGTTTGTGATTACTTTTTATCTTGCCCTATCGGAGATATAATCTCAAGCCAATTCTTTCAATTGAACTCGTACGATAGAAAAAAGCAAGATCAGATCACACAACTACGAGAAAGTAGTATCGGTTTGGCTTCACAATCCCAATGAAGTCTTTAAGTCGTTAACCTCGTTTAGAAGAAGAAACCAACGGTTAAAGGAGAATAGAATCTAGCTTAGCACAACTAGTAACACACAAAATGTGTGGGGATTAGGTTTCCCAGTTGCTAGAGTTCTTCCTCACATAGTCTTTCAAATCAGGGTTTACAATCAATGTTAGCTTGGTAAAAAAGCATTCAATATTCACCGTTAGATGAAAATCTAATTAGATTCAATCTAATATTTATCAACCATTAGATCGAAAACATAGCTTGTTATACACAAATGAAATGCACGTTTCTAGGCTTGCGCAACCGTACCCAAACTTGTACATTGGTTGAAAAATAGTTAACCAAATGGTTAGCCATATGATCACTTTCATATCAACCATATTGTACTTCACCATAACTAGTTCAAATGACTCAACTGAACTAGTTCGAGAGTTGTTCAATTGCAAGGAAATCTTATGTACTACACAAGAAACAATTGAAGAAAAAACGATGTGATTCACTCGAATCGGTTCATGAACTATCTAGCCACGGTTTGAAATTGCATTCCTTCGTTTATATAAGAATAAGTTCACAAACATCGTTTTTAGATATAACCTACTCAAGTTCGCGGACTGGGTTCACGGACTTAAGTTCCCGGATTGAGTTCGCAGACTCCAGCAGAAATTCTCGGGTCGAGAACTTCCGCCAGTTCGCGGACTGGGCTCACGCACTACTCCGGTTCTCTTGATCAACAAAGTTCGCAAACTTCGGTTCAAGGAATAAGGAATTATATATATATATATATATATGTGTTTCCACAACAATGCTTATATCCTCCAATGGTTACAAACTCTCATTTCAATCATTTGGAACATTCTTAGAGGACTTTATTATATAGTTTTTATTCACAAACTATTTTTCGTCAAAGTAAGCAATTTCCAAAGTGATTGAAACTTGTCATGACTTTCATCACTAGTCAAAGATGAACTTGGATAAAGCGAAAGTTTTACCAACACATATTTCGAGAAATAGATAGGCGAGATAAACTCGGCTCGAAATACCAAATATTTATAATCTAAGTCTCTATAGTAAAACGACTTTTGTCTCAAGATAGGAGATAAATAGACTTTTAAGTGATAGATAAGTTCAAGTCTCCACATACCTTTTAGTCGATGAAGATCCACCGGTTCCTTAAATAGTCCGTCGTCTTGTATGATGATTGCCATGGAGTTCTTGAGATCAAGTACACTTTTCTATCCTAGTCCGAGACCTTAGCTATAGTAGACTAGAAATCAATACTTATAGTTTTGATTAATAACATTGACAAACATGCTTGAGATAGCAACGCATGCGAGTTCGACCGAGCAATGTTCTAACAATCTCCTCCTCTGTCAATTTTAGTGACAAAACTATCAATACATATGGAATACAAAAAATATATAAATAAACTTTTCTAGCTCCTATTCCACATGCCTAATCTTCAACATTACTCGAAATCTTCGACTTCCAAGTACTCCAATGATCCAAAAGGTTGTAAGTTTAGCATCATCGTTGTTGAAAATCCGTAGCTATAACAATGAGAAAACAAGAGTTATCAATCATTGTTATATTATACAGTGTCATAGTATCATTACACAGCGTCAAAGTTCAATTGTATCACAACTTTAACAACAATACTATGGTGATATGTCACTCCCCCTTAGTCAATACTCCATCACATATGGAAACCACTCCCCCTTATATAATGATCTGAAAATCATATGTATTGGTAGTGTGAACTAAATATTAATTCTCCCCATTTTTGTCAATAAAATTGACAAAGGTACAAGAACGGGATCCGAATGAAATTTCCGAAAGAGACATTTTATGACCAAAAGAAAGCATATATCATCTTATTTAGATGCAATCATTAAGCCGAAGCTAAATGCATTCATCAAGGAGTTTATAAAGGTACAAGATAAACCCTATAATATTCCACAGCCGCACTCCCCACAAAGATTTGGCAATTAAGCACAAGTTCATTTAAAAACTCTCCCCCATAATATGTCATTCCTGAAAGAACAACAAGAGCGACCTTAATTTCAAAAAGAAAAGAAGGATTTCTTTGGACACAACAAATCAAATACAAGTATGAATTTGAATCCAAAATATTCAATTAAATTAACCATAAGAGAACCCACAATTAACTTAATCGAACATGCTCAACATAAGTAAACTTATAGAGACTTAAAAACACTCAATTAGATTAATCACAAGAAAACCCATGATTAATCTAATCGAAATACACAACTAAACTAATCACAAAAATAATCAATTTAATTGGTCATGCTCGACACAAAGTATCTCATGGAACAACAACTATGCCAAAACAATGACTCAGTCGATAGATCTCAACACAAGACACCTTATGTAACAACACAGTATGTACAAAAAAAATTGCGGATCGGAGATCGACCTTATACCGTGGAATAAACAAGGACTCATTCTATTTTCCATCACCATTTGCACAATGACACACAATAGATATAATCCTTGAATGCAAAAGATTTGAACCCATCTTTCATCAATAAATCACGTAATAGGCTTAACTTTTGTATTTGTCAAAAGTCAATTCATTCTTTTATCAATACATGCATATCAACTGATGAACGACTATACTTTTGACAAGGTATGGGACAATCAAGTTCACGGACGCAAACATACATATCCCATAACAATATTGCAATACATAAAACCATAAATATTAATACTGCAAAAATCATCTTCCAAACAATTTTAGAATTTAAACCAAGAAATCTAAAAACATGAAGATGAAACGTTTGAAATAGCTATGTGTAATCACAATAATGGATATTCCAAACTCTAGTTTTTCTTCTAAACAAAACAAGAAAAATAGAAAATTTACTAGGAAATAAGACCTTTGAAGAATTCTTTATCGTCCCCGAACTCCTTGTCGTCAACAATCATTGGAACATAAGGTTCATTAAGGTGGGAGTTTATATCAATAAACCTTCTTGGCTGATGTTGTCGAACCAGGGCCTTCTGAATCTCATGAGTCTTATACACAAAATCCTTTATTTGTTGAGTCTCCTTTCGCATCTCCTTCAACACTTCAAGAACATCAGAAAACTTCTGAGAATTTGAAGGAACGGCTCTTGGCTTCCTCACATTCCTTCTTTTCCTTTTCAATATTGGAGATAATGGAGATTTTTCTTTTTCCTTCATGATTGATGGCTTAACAATCATATTAACATCTTTTCCATCAAAAGACATCATTCTTGGAGTATCCATAAACGTATGGGTTTGTGAGAGGAAATCACAATTTGCTCAACAAGTAGTCTTGAGATAAAAGGAGGTTACAGAGGAGGAAAAAGGAATGTAGGGTGTCGAAACCTTTAAAAAGGTTCGTACACGTCCAACTCTCAACCCTATGAAGAGTAAAATTGTCGATAATACCCTTCCTTTATTGATAAAAAAAAGACTAAGAAAAGAATAAAAAAAACTTTTCCTAAAGCCTGAGAGGTACAAAATCATTGTCTCTTTTGATCAGGCACATGAGACAAGATTTCAAAGACAACACAATCAAGTTGTGTTGTAGTGAACAACAATTTGTCCACCATTTTCCTCTTGAGATGAATCCACAGACCTCTGTCTATCAAAACGACTTGACCAATACTTTCTTCTCTAATGGTCTTGGTTTATCCTTGGAAACTAACTTCTTAGACGAAGATAAAATCCTACATACCTCAGCGGTATTCCGAGCAAGTTTAAGCTTATTTTCTAATTGATTTTCTCTTCGTTGAAGTTTGTTGACGTGCCTCAATTGGTGTTTTTACTTGTAACACTTTGAAAGTTCATGAGCCTTTAGAGAACAATACAAGCACGTCAAACTAGGGTAAAATTCAGGCTTCTGAGATGTGCACGCAGCTAGACACATAGTGGAACCTACAACATTACATATAGAGTTTCCAAAGAACGGGTCAATATTTTCTTCCAAAACAGTTGGGTTTTCTTCTGAAAGAATATCGAGATTGATGTATGTATTGCTACAGTTATCAAAATCAAGAATTTCACCGAGAAGTGAAACACTTGATTTCTCGTCTTCATTAGACTCACAGCTGTCAGACATTTCATCAAGAGTTGCAGCAAGACCTTTGTTCCCTGTGTATTTTCTACGATTTGGGCACTCGTTTTCAAAATGACCAAATCCTTTACACTTAAAGCACTGAGGCATATCATCGTCATCAGTTTCATCAATATCCATGTTTTTAGGAGGAACACGATTATGAGGTTTGACTGATGCCTTAGTCTTATCTCTGGAAAACCGTTTACTTCTCTTCAGCAGAAGATCCCTAAACTGTCTTGTGATCATCGAGACCGATTTGTCAAGATCTTCATCTGATGAATCAGTCTCAGAGTGACCGTCTTCAGAGATATATACTTTTTTTACTTTTATCAAGTAATTTAGTGTCCTTTAGTGCTTTGAACGCAACATCCTTAGATTTGGACGAATGTTCATGATCAAAGATCTTAAGCTTCCCAACCAGCGTATTTCTGGAGCGATTATCAAGGTTATTTCCCTCAACGATGGCATGCTTCTTAGAAACGTATCTCGATGGCAGCGATCAGAGAATTTTCATCACAATGTCCTTTTCAAGAATAGTCTTACCCAATGCAAAAGATGCATTAACAATTTCAGAATCTTTGTGATTAAACTCATCAAATGTTTCTTCATCTGCCATACGAAGGTTTTCTCAATCGGAATTAAGGTTTTGAAGCCTAACTTCCTTTTCACTGGTATTTCCTTCAAATACGGTTTCTATGATATCCCAAGCTTCTTTAGACTTAGTGCAATTTGAAACATGGTGCTGAAGATTTTGAGTAATGGCATGTATAATGGCATTCAAACCGTCGGAATTTTGCTTTGCAGCATTTATCTCGGCAGGGGTGTAATCACCAATGTCCTTGGGAACGTTTACATCTCCAACGGCCACAATGGGAGCATTATATCCATTAACTACATATACCCATGATTGAAAATCACGTGCTTGAAGAAAAGATTGCATAGAAATTTTCCACCATAAGTAATTAGAGTCATCGAAGACTGATGGTATGTTAATAGATATAGCACCTCTGTTCATGTTCATAGAGTCATATCGCTATAAACACAGACTTATAAGGTCTTGAACGTGTTTGCCTTCTCTGATACCAATTGAAAAAGCGGGGTTCTAACAACCACACCCAATATTTCGCTTAGCAATCTGTATGGACAAACTCCAATATACTTTCTAGAGAATCAACTAGACAGTCAGACTCAATCAAGATAAAAAGTATATCAAAGAGTTTATATCTCAATATCTCGATTTGATATATACTCAAGCAAATAGAAATCTGCGAGTCTTTATCAAATACTAGAGAGATAACTTGGATGGTACCAAAGACCAATATCCAAGTGTCAATCAATTTAAATCAACAAACAAAAGGTTGGATATTCAAATTTATTGAACAACGCACAACCTGTGATATTTCAATTATATAACAAAATATAATGCGGAATAGAAATAACACAGACACAAGAATTTTGTTAATGAGAAAACCGCAAATGCAGAAAAACCACGGGACCTAGTCCAGATTGAACACACAGTGTATTAAGCCGCTACAGACACTAGCCTACTACAAATTAACTTCGATCAGGACTGTAGTTGAACCCCAAATAATCTCATACTGATCCAAGGTACAATTATTCTCATATGTCTCTGATCCCAACAGGATAATACATACTTGATTCCCTTAGATGATCTCACCCACAACTAAGAGTTGCTATGACCCAAAGTCGAAGACTTTAATAAGCAAATCTGTATCACACAGAAAAGTCTACGGTAATACATAAATACCTCTCCCACGAATATACCTATGATTTTTGTTCCGTCTTTTGATAGAGATCATGGTGAACAGGAACCAATTGATAAACCGGACTTATATTCTCGAAGAACAGCCTAGTATTATCAATCACCTCACAATAATCTTAATCGACGCGGCGAAAGAAGATATTGTGGAATCACAAACGATGGCACGAAGATGTTTGTCATTACTTTTTATCTTGCCCTATCGGAGATATAATCTCAAGCCAATTCTTTCAATTGAACTCGTACGATAGAAAATGGCAAGATCAGATTACACAACTACGAGAAAGTAGTATCGGTCTGGCTTCACAATCCTAATAAAGTATTTAAGTCGTTGACCGGGTTTAGAAGAAGAAACCAACGGTTAAAGGAGAATCGACTCTAGCTTAGCACAACTAGTATCACACATAATGTGTGGGTATTACGTTTCCCAGTTGCTAGAATTCTCCCTTATATAGTCTTTCAAATCAGGGTTTGCAATCAATATTAGCTTGGTAACAAAGCATTCAATATTCACCGTTAGATGAAAACCTGATTAGATTCAAGCTAATATTTATCAACCGTTAGATCGAAAACATAGCTTATTATACAAAAATGAAATGCACGTTTCTAGGCTTGTGTAACCGTACCCAAACTTGTACATTAGTTGGTTCAACAATAGTTAACCAAATGGTTATCCATATGATCACTTTCATATCAACCATATTCTTCTTCACCATTACTAATTCAAATGACTCAAATGAACTAGTTAGAGAGTTGTTCAATTGCAAGGAAATATTATGTACTGCACAAGATACAATTGAAGAAAAAACGATGTGATTCACTCGAATCGGTTCATGAACTATATAGCCACGGTTTGCAATTGCATTCCTTAGTTTATATAAGAATAAGTTCACAAACATCGTTTTTAGATATAACCTAATCAAGTTCGCGGACTGGGTTCGCGGACTTAAGTTCCCGGATGGATTTCAGAAACTACAGCAGAAATTCTCGGGTCGAGAACTTCCGCCAGTTCGCGGACTGAGTTTGCGGACTTAGCTCACGCACTACTCCGGTTCTCTTGATCAACAAAGTTCGCAAACTTCGGTTCAAGGAATAAGGATTTATACATATATGTGTTTCCACAACAATGCTTATATCCTCAAACGGTTATATAATCTAAACTCTCATTACAATCATTTGGAACATTTTTAGAGGACCTTATTATATAGTTGTTATTCACAAACTATTTTTCGTCAAAGTAAGAAATTTCCAAAGTGATTGAAACTTGTCATGAATTTCATCACTAGGCAAAGATGAACTTGGCTTTACCAACACATATTTCGAGAAAAAGATAGGCGAGATAAACTCGGTTCGAAATACCTAATGTGTATAATCTAAGTCTATACAGCAAAACGACTTTTGTCTCAAGATAGGAGATAAATAGACTTTTGAGTGATAGATAAGTTCAAGTCTCCACATACCTTTTAGTCGATGAAGATCCACCGGTTCCTTGAGTAGTCCCTCGTCTTGTATGATGATTTCCATGGAGTTCTTGAGCTCAACTACACTTTTCTATCCTAGTCCGAGACCTTAGCTTTAGTAGACTAGAAATCAAGACTTATAGTTTTGATCAATAACATTGACAAACATGCTTGAGATAGAAACCATGCGAGTTCGACCGAGCAATGCTCTACCATTCTTGATGAGTTTAGTTGGAAACAATTTATTTGTTGGAAACTAAATATAATGTCTAAAGATGATCAAGTGAAAATTACCTTGAACATCTTATATGATTTGTGTGAAACAGTCATTTGATGTTAGCTTGAGAAGTTTCGTATTGATCATTTGATCACTTGAAAATTACATGAAGCTAATGGTTTGTGTGTGACAACCATTATCGTCTTCCAAGGATGTTTCAATGAGTGAAGTGAGAGTTTAGAACAATTACCCATGTCTGGATACAACATGGTATGCGTACCTAGTATGCGAACTGTATTGTGATGGTTCAGGTCAGGAACTCTTGTTTGTACCTAGTATACGAACGGATTTATCTGAGAAGGTCAGGAACTATTGTTTGCATACCTAGTATGCGAACGGGTTTACCTGTTGGGTTAGGGACAGTTGTTTGCGAACCGGGTTTGCGGAGCTGCTGTTCGCATACCTGGTTGGCGAACACAGTGGTAAAGTTCTAGAATCGGTCATATACTCATGAATTAATAAATTTATGATTTAAGGAATACAATAGTTGCAAACCGTGGCTTAATTTTCATGAATTGATTCTTGTATAAGTACTTTGTACAATTACGAATAAAATCGATTTCGATTCAGTTTGTTTATATATATTTCTATGAGATGGTGGACAATTGAACAACTCTATTTGAAAAACAATTATATTCATTTGATTATCTTTCATGATTGATTGATCATCATATTTGATCTTGAAGTGTTATATGAATACGGCTAAGACAAAAGTGTTCATATGGCTAACTTCGGTTAACTATTATTGAGCCAACTCAATATACACGTTTAGGTACGGTAATCCATATCTAAATGAAGGTATTATTCATTTGTGTGTAACAAGCTAAGACCATCTAACAGTGTCAATTTATTGCTTTATTTTTAAGCAGACTTAGCTTGAATCTTAAATCAAATTTTCATCTAACGGTGAATATTGAATGCTTTGTTACTAAGATATCTTAGCTTTGATTGAAAGCAACCATGATTTGAAAGACTATATAAGGGAGAACTCTAGCAATGGGAAAACCTAATCCCCACACATATTTGTGTTCCTAGTTGCGTATTAGATTCGATTCTCCTTTAACCTAGGTTTTCCAAAAACCATTATAGGTTAACGACTTGAAGACTTTATTGGGATTCGTGAAGCTAGATCCAATTATTTTCTTTGTAGTTGCGTATTCTGACCTTACTTGTTCTATCGTATTGAGTTTTATCTCCTCTAAGATTTTCTCGAGATTTATCTCCGATAGGTAAGATATAAAAAGTAATCACAACAGTTCTTCGTCTCAGATTCTTGTGATTCCGCAATAACTTTTATTTTTAATCAGTTGGGTTATTGTGAGGTGACTAATATTTCTAGGCTGCTCTTTGGGAGTATAAGATCGGATTATTAGTTGGTTACTGTTCACCTTGATTTTATCAAAAGACAGAACAAAAATCGAATAAAGAATAGACATATGTGGGAGAAAGATTTGTTTATAAGTCTTCGACTTTAGAGGTCGTAGAAATTCTTAGTTATGGGTGAGATCTACTAAGGGAATCAAGTGCGCAGAATCCGGAGTGGTTCTAGAGGCGTAAGGAAAGAGACTGTACCTTAATCGGTATGAGATTTGGTTAGGGCTCAACTACATTCCAGTCTGAAGTTAACATGTAATACGCTAGAGTCTGTACAGCTTAATACAGTGTGGTGTTCAAATCTGGACCAGGTCCCGGGGCTTTTCTGCATTTGTTGTATCCTCGTTAACAATTTTTTTGGTGTTAGTGTTATTTCTTTTCCGCATTATATTTTTATATAATTGAAATATCACAAGTTGTGCGTAGTTCAATCAGTTGATAAATCCGACCTTGTTTGTAGGATAGAACTTGATTGACACTTGGGCATTGGTCTTTGGTATTGTCCAAGTTATTTCTCATATCAATCAGGCTCGCAGATTTTTATCTGTTTGATTTGCTGATTATATTGAGAAAGAGATATAAACTCTTTGATTTAATTCTTGATTGAGTCTCGCTTCTAAGTTGGTGCTCTCGGAATTAAGTTGGATTTTAGTACATACATATTGCCGAACAAATTATTAGGTGTGGTTATTATAACCCCGCTTTTTCAATTGGTACAGAGCAGGCAAACATGCTAAGACCTCATAAGTTTGTGTTCGTAGCAAGCTGACTCTATGGACAGAAGTCCCATCTCTATAAATGTACCGCCAGTCTTCGATGGCTCGAATTACTTATGGTGGAAATTTTCTATGCGTGCCTTTCTTCAAGTGCGTGATTTTCAATCATGGGTTCGTGTTGTTCACGGCTATAATCCTCTATTAGTTACAGTATATGGTGTAACTATTGCAAAGGATATTGATGAGTATGATCTTGTCGATATTCTCGCTGCAAAGAAAAATTCTGACAGATTAAATGCTATCATCCATGCCATTACCCCAAATCTTCAACACCATATAACTACGTACACTCGGTCTAAAGATGCTTGAGATATATTAGAAGCCGTATTTGAAGAGAATACCTCTGAGAAAGAAGCTAGGTTTCAAATCCTAAATTCTGATTGGGAAAACCTTCATATGGTTGATGAAGCGTTATTTGATGAGTTTAATCACAAAGTGTCTGAAATTATTAATGCATCTTTTGCATTGGGTAAGACTATTCCTGAAAAGGACATTGTGATGAAAATTCCCAGATCGCTACCAGCTAGATACGATTATAAGATACAGGTCATCGTTGATGGAAATAACCTTGAAATACTTTCCATAAATACACTTGTTGGAAAGTTAAAGATATTTGATCATAAGCATTCATCTAAAGACGAAAACGATGTTGCTTTCAAAGCACAAAAGAAGACTAAATTACTTGATCAAAGTAAAAGTGTTGGAAACTCTATGGATGATCATATTGAGACTGAATCATCAGATGAAGATCTTGATAACTCAGTTTAATTGATCACAAGATAGTTTAGAGATTTTCTTTTGAAGAGAAGTAAACGATTCACCAGAGATGAACCTAGATCATCAGTTAAACCCCATGATCATTCCCCTCCTAAAAACAGGGATACTGTCGACATTGATGATGAGGATATGCCACAGTGCTTTAAGTGTAAGGGTTTTGGTCATTTTGCCAATGAATGTCCAAATCGGAAAAAATACACTGGGAACAAGGTTCTTGCTGTAACTATTGATGAAACATCTGATCACTATGATTCAACTGAAGATGAAAAATCAAGTGTTTCACTCCTTGGCCAAAATATTAATTTTTATAATTGTAGTAATACTCACATCAACCTTGATATTTTTCCAGGAGAAATCTCTTCGACCACGTTGGAGGATGAAATGGATTTTTCTATGACTAATGAAAACTCTACCTCACATGTTCCAGTTACTTCACTTTGTTTAGCATCATGTTCGGCTATGGTGCCTGAACCATCCTCCACTTTGACATGTTCTTATTGTACTATTAAGGGTCATGAACTCTCCAATGGTTTCAAGTACAAACATAAAGTAAGATATGTCAACAAACTGCAACAGAGAGCTAATCGATTATCAAACAAGCTCAAACTTGTTTTAAAGTCAAATCCATCCGAGGTATGTCTTTTTAGTCCATCTTCTAATAAGTTGAAGTCTAAGTATAAAGTTAGATCTCTACATAAAATAACTAGGTCCAAACGACCTATGAAAAGGAGTATTGAAAATCCCATGCAGGAACCATGTGGTGGACAAATTATTGTTCATCCCAACACAGTCTAATTGTGTTGAAAGTGCATTTTGTCTCAAATGCCCACATTTCGAAAAGAGACAAGAGTTGTGCACAGTTGGGTTATAGGATCAGAAGCAATTATAGGTTGTTTAATTTTCTTGAATTTTGTTTTCTGATTTTCTGGTTATTCTTTTCATATCAACAACTAATGATATTTGAAAAGGTTTCTCAGTATTTGAATATAAAGGAAAAAAAAGAGGAGGGTCAAAATCGACATTCCTAACCTTTTTAAGCTGTGTGTGTTGATCGTACGTGAACCCTATTACTCTGTATATAGATTCCGGAACCCTACATTATTTTCCTTCTATGAAACTCTTTTCATCAAAAGGTTGATTGTTGAGCTATTGCTTTTGTGTGTGTTTCACAAACCCCATATTTTAATGAAAACTCCAAGCATCATCTCTTCTGATGGAAAAGATGTTAATATGATTGTTAAGCCATCAGTCATGAAGGAAAAAGAAAAATCTCATTCCTCTACAACTTTAAAGAAAAAAAGGAAGAATATGAAGAAACCAAGGGCTAACACCTCAAATCTTCAAAAAAATTCTGTTGTTCTTGAAGAGTTCAAAAAAACAAGGATGGAGATTCAGGAAATAAAGGATATTTTTCTATGAACTCTTGAAATTCAGAAGTCCCTGGTTTTGCAACAGTCAAGAAGGTTTGTTGGAATTCACTCCTTTCTTCATGAACCTTATGTTCAAATGTCTGTTGACGACAAGGAGTTCGGGGACGATAAAGAATTTTTCAAGAATCTTAATGTCTAGGAAACTTCTTATGAGAATTTATTCTTATGTTTAAGAAGGATAACTAGGGTTTGGAATAGCATTAATTGTTATTACACATATCTATTTCAACGATTATCATCTTGCAATGTTTTTAGATTTATTTAAATTCTAAAGTTATTTGGAAGATGATTTTTGCAGTATTTAATCTTTTTGATTTCATATATTGCAAATTGCTTATGAGATATATATGTGCTTACATTCGTGAACTGTGATTTTCTCATATATGTTCAAAAGTTAAGTCTATTGTGTCATTATGCAAATATTGATGAAATATATAATGAACTTTTTAAAATATTCTGCATTATTGATCTTTCCCTGACCCAATTTTATGTGAAAGTACTGTATGGCTTCGTAAGTTTTCTTATGTTGAGCGTTTCCGATTAAATTAATCAATAAGGTCTTCTTGTGGTTAATTTATTCGAGTTTACTGGGTACATATCCATGTGATTTGTTAATGTCCAAAGAAATCCTTCTTTTCTTGTAAAAGTAAGGTTGCTCATGTTGTTCTCTTGGGATTGACATCAAAAGGGGGAGAGTTCTTAGTTGAACTTGTGCTTAATTTCCATATCTTTATGGGGAGTGCGACTGTGGAATATTGTAGGAGTTATCTTGTATCTTTATAAACTCCTTGATGAATACACTAAGTTTCGACTATGTGGAATCATCGAAGCAAAGTTGATATGTCATCTTTTAGTCATGAAATATCTTTTTGAAAATTTCATTATGATCCCATAGTTTTCGTACCTTTGCCAATTTATATTGACAAAAAGAGGGAGAATTATTTGGTAGTTCACACTACATAGATATGGTTTACGGATCATTATGTAAGGGGGTGAGGTTTTCATCGTAAGATGAAGTATTGAAAAATGGGTAATGATACATATCACCATAGTATTATTTCAAAGTAGTGATACAATTGAACTTTGATTATCTATAGTAATACTATGATACTATATAATAATGATTGAGAACATATGTTTTCTTATCTTCAACAACAATGATGCTGAGTTGAACACGTTCAGAATCGCCGAAGTATTTGAAGTAGCGAAAAATTCAAGGAATGTTTAAGAGCCATGGAAATCAAGCATGATGGATGAGAAGCTACAAAGTTGATATATTTTGTAATCCATATGTATTGATAGTTTTGTCACTAAACTTGACAAAGGGGGAGATTGTTAGAGCACTGCTCGGTCGCAAGCGTTGATATCTCACGCTTGTTTTTCAAGTTTAGTTGATCAAAACTATATACTTGATTTCTAGTCTACTTATAGCTATGTCTCGGATTAGGATAAAATGTGTAGCTGAGCTTTAGACTTCACGACGTTCATTGATTGAAGACAAATATCTAATGAGGAGAGCTTGGAGGAACTTCATCAACAAAAGGTATGTGGAGACTAAAACTTATCTATCACTCAGAAGTCTATTCTATTCTATCTCCTAATGAGACTAAGTCGTATAGCTATATAGACTCTTATATTATACACATTTGATATTTCGAGCCGAGTTTATCTCGCTTATCTATTTCTAGAAATATGTGTTCTAAACTTTTTTCTTTAGATATGTTCATCATATTCTTGACGAGTTTAGTTGGAAACAATTTATTTGTTGGATCTCACCAAACACGGATTGTTAGATATTTTCGTATTTGCCTGCTCTGATACCAATTGAAAATATAAGGATACCCAAATACACCAAAATATTTTATTTATCCACCTATTAGTCCTCTACCGAATGTGATCGTCTATGTGCGGAGTCGAGACAATACAAAAAATTCGGTTCACACTTCATGTGATCGTATATGGATACGAGATAAAGACAATAAAATAACAAGGTCACTTGTGTGATTGACTATGGATACAAGATCGAGACGATACACAACAAAGCGTGCACTTGATAATAGGTTTAGTAATAACCGAAACTTTATAGGATCAATATCTATTGATTCAGAATTGACGTACAAGTGCAATTTATTTTAAACTATATAGACCAAATATAATTGTGGAATAGTAAAGTAAATGACACAACAAGATTTTGTTAACGAGGAAACCGCAAATGCAGAAAAACCCCAGGACCTAGTCCAGTTTTGAATACTCTCATAATTAAGTCGTTATACAAAATCTAATACCAAGTTCGTATAGATTAGACCAAGCAAAATACCCCTAGATACTTAGTTCCTTTAGTATCCTCGTGCCTTCGACTTCTAGAGTCACGCACGTGAATAGCAAGTCCTTTGGATCATATTCCAAACAACAAAGGAAGAATCTTTTTGGTAACCACTCTAATCAATCTTGCTAGAAGATATGTGATGAGTTGTTGAAAAAGGTTCTTATGTTTAATATAATAAACTCCTTTATCTGGTTAGATCAATCTTAATATTGATTACCGAAATAATTAAATTCTATATTCGCAATCAATCAATATAGATCTCAAAGAGAAACTATAAAGTGATGTCGTTCTCATGCAACTAATCAATAGTGTCTATCAAAGATAAATCGATTCTAGTTGGATCCCAGCCGATCAAGGTTTGTGCACTAAATCCACAAGATAGAAAACTAATAAGAATTCTTCTTAGTCTTCAAATCTTTTATTACCTTCAAACACCTGCACAACAACACTTGAATCCTCTTGTGATCAATCACATATAAAACGAATTCTGTTAACAATGTATTATCACAAGATGTCTTTAAATATGAAGATGGTTCCAAAGATCCTATCGGTACTTTGATCTAGTTTGAGGGAATCTTATATCAGAAGAGAAGATTCTTAAGAATAAACAAACTAGGTGGAATCAAAGTTACAACAACCGTTAGTCAATAAAATCAATAATGGAAAACTAATAACACTGTAATTATCTAGTTTCCCACCAATGGTACTCGTAGAGCTTCTTGATCCCACAAAAGTCTTTAAACGAGCGGTCGTAAGAGATTTCGCCTAATTAGGGTACTTTCCTCTTCGAATAGACGGCTCCACAAGAAACTACAAGAAATGAAGTTTCCTGGCTCTTAGGATAGTTTGCAAGAAATGAAAACTCAAGTATTAATGGACCAAGGTTGTTTGGACAACAAGGAAATTCCAAAACCGAAAATATTCTCAAGATATGCATTAAAGTACCTAAATTCAGTTTTCTATTTCCAATTAATGTTGCCAACATTTCTGAAAACTCTCATGGAAAAACTTTCATTATTATTCTAGCACATTAACTAATAATATTTTCCAGAGGAATGCTTTAATTGCTAGTAATTAAAACTGAAAAAGCGGGGGTCTACCAACGACACCCAATATTTCGCTTAGCAATCTGTATGGACTAACTCCAATATACTTTCAAGAGAATCAACTAGACAGTCAGACTCAATATTAATAAAAGTACATCCAAGAGTTATATCTCAATTTCTTAATTCAATCTGCAATCAAACAAATAAAAATTTGCGAGCCCGATTGAATATAAGAAATAACTTGGACGGTATCAAAAACCAATATCCAAGTGTCAATCAATTTAATCAACAACCAAAGGTTGGACTCACAATTGATTGAACTTATGCATAACCTGTGATGTTTCAATTATATAAAAAATATAATGTTGAAAAGAAATAACACAAACACCAGAAATTTTGTTAACGAGGAAATCGCAAATGCAGAAAAACCCTGGGACCTCGTCCAGATTTGAACACCACACTGTATTAAGCCGCTACAGACACTAGCCTACTCCAAGTTAACTTCGGACAGGAACGTAGTTGAGCCCTAACCACTCTCACACTGATAAAGGTATAGTCGCGTTCCTTATGCCTCTAGAACCACGCGGGATTCTACGCACTTGATTCCCTTAGATGATTCCGTTATAGTCTTCAAATCAGGGTTTGTAATCAATGTTACCTAGCTAACTAAGCATTCAATATTCACCGTTATATGAAAACCTGATTAGACTCAAGCTAATATCTTTCAATTGTTAGATCGAACTTAGCTTGATACATACAAATGAAAGTCACTTTATTTAGATATGAGTAACCGTACCTAAACGTGAACACCTTGTTGGTTCAACAATAGTTAAACGAAGTTAGCAATATGAACACTTTCATATCAACCATATTCATCTTAACCATAACTAGTTCAAATGACTCAAATGAAACTAGTTCTAGAGTTGTTCAATTGTTTATATTCTCATAGAAGTATACAAGACACAACTGAAGCAAAATCGATTTTAATTCACTCAATTGTTTATCTTAACTGTTATGACCTGATTAGAGATTATACCGTTCAATTTTTTGAATCAAAGGTCAATGGTGCAAAACAACCTATTGATGAGAGTCTTTTTCTATATGAACATGAGTGTATCTCTGAGGAAGAAAGTATTCTGATGGATGTTGTACCTTAAGTGGAGGAGACTAAGAGGGCAGTTTATACGTTGGATGTTGATAGTGCTTCGGGTACGATGATTTCTCAGTGTGTTTTTATAGACATTGTTGGGATATCATACATCAGGATCTCTTTAATGCAATCACATATTGCTGGCAGCATAATTTAATTCCTCAGGGTTCGAATTCGAGCCTTTTAATTCTTTTGGCCAAGGTAAGAGGTGCTAACACTCTTCGTAACTTTCGTCCTATTGGTCTTAGTAATTTTTTCTTTAAAATCTTTACTAAGATTTTGGCTGCTAGACTTGGTGGAGTTCTTGATAAACTTGTTTCAGAAGAACTAGTTGCTTTCATGAAAGGTAGAAAAATTGATGAAAACATCAGTGTGGCTTCTGAAATGGTGAATGAGTTGAAATGCCAGCGCAAGGATGGAAATGTGGGTCTTAAGTTAGATATTTCTCAAGATTTTGACAATGTTAGTTGGTCCTTTATCTTGGAGGTGTTTAGAAGATATGATTGCTCGGAGAATTGGTGTTCGTGGATTCTTACTATTCTCAGTTCAGCTCGTATTTCAGTTCATCTTAATGGAAGTCCCGAGGGTTTCTTTAAAATTAATAGATGTTCGAGACAGGGTGATCCTTTGTCCCCTCTTATTTTTGTTCTGATTGAAGTTGTTCTTAGTAGGAATCTCACCAAGCTTTTTCTAAATAAAAGCATGACTCCTATGCTGTCAAAAAAAGGTATTTCCCCTACTCATCTATTCTTTGCTGATGACATTATGACATCTCTTCTTTGCTGATGAAATTATGAAGAGTTTGAATAATTTATTGAGTTTACTTGGTAAATATCAAGCTGCTTTCAGTTAAACAGTTCGTCGCCAAAAAAACAAAGTTTATTATGGTGGTAACTCTATAAGAAGGTGTAGAACAATCACGGACTTGTTGGGTATGGAAGTTTTAACTTTTACATATCGTTATTTTGGTGTGCAAATTACGCCTGGGTATATTAAGTATCGTCACATTTGTAATGTGATTGACAAGATTAAGAAGCAGCTTTCGGTTTGGAAAGGGAGATTGCTTTCTTTTTCAAGATCGGGTGGTTTTCATTAACCAGGTAATTGCTAGTTATTGTATTCACAACATGGTTGTTTATAAATGACCTCACAAGTTTATTGATCAATTTGAGAGAGTTATTATTAATTTTCTTTGGTCAGGGGACGCTGAGGTAAGTAGTAAATTTGTGTTGCTTATGGTAAAGTTTGCTGCCCGGTGAAGGAAGGTGGTTTAGGCATTACTAAATTATATGTTACCAATAAGGCTCTTCTTATGAAGCTGTGGTGGAACATTCGGTCTTCAAAAAAGAAATGGGCTCGGTTTCTTTATGCTAAGTACACCACTAAAAATGATAGAATTAAGGAGTATTGTGTCAAATCCTCCATTCATCCTGGTATTAAGCAAATTTATAAAGAGGTGGATCGTAATACTAAGGTTTTGCTTAGGGACGGTCGCTCTACATCTCTTTATTTTGATATCTGGTATGGTTATACTTCAATCGCTGAGATTATTGGTGAGTCAGGCTTGGATAGCACGGTAAAGGTCATTGATTTGCTCGTTAATAACGAATGGGTCATCCCTGATGCTCATATGCATAATCTTATTAATGCTGGTGTAGTTTTGGATGAGTTACCAAGACCTTTGGGAGGGGACGATTGTAGGATTTGGATGCCAAATTTGAAAGGTATTTTCTCTGTCAGTTCAGCCAAGTGTTTAATTCGAAAGAAGTATGCCCAAGAAGAAGTTTACTCTCTATTATGACATAAGGTTGTGCATCCAAACCTTGCGGCAAAAAAATGGAAGATTGAAATGAGGGCTTGTGCAACTCTGGATAAAATCCAAAACAGATTCAAAATAAGCATCATGAATAGATGTTCTCTGTGTAAGTTGGAGGAGGAATCATTAGATCACATTTTGTGGTCTTGTGCGTTTGAAGTTCAGGTTTGGGACTGGGTCTCATACATTTTAATATAGTTCCACATTTAAATCTCATTACTTCATATAAGGGTGCCAAGGGAAGGAGTCGCATTGTCAAGTACTTATGGCTGATCACCAATATGATTGTTGGAGATGAACTGTGGCTAACTCGAAACAAGATTGTGTATGGTAAGTTGGCAGTGAGCATTGATTTTTTTAAGAAGAGGGTGTTCTATCTGGTTCATGAACATTCAGTGCGTGTAAAAATCTATATGCATAATATCGTTTCAGACTTGAACATTCTGAATTTCTTTAGAGTGCGTCACAGAATGGTGAAGAATATTCAGCCACTTGAATGTCATTGGCATCCTTCTCCAAGGAATTTCTTGCTTCTTTGCTGCGATGGAGCTTCTAGAGACAATCCGGGGTGTGCTGGTGCTGGTATTGTTGCGAGAGATTATGATTGCAATGTAGTAGGAGCTATGAGTATCGGTATGGGAATTACAAACAATTTCATGGCTGAATTGTTTGGTATCATTGTGGGTTTAGAGTGGGATGTGCAATGGGGATGGAGACAGGTTATTGTGCATTCTGATTCAGTTAGTGCAGTCATAGCTTACACTAATTCAGACGTACCTTGGTTAATCAAGCAACGTTGGGCTCAGGTTTGAAGTTCTTATGATTCAATTATTTTCGAACATACATATAGAAAGGCAAATTTTTCGGCTGATACTATGGGTAAATGAGGTTTCCTTCTAAGAAATGGTGAAGGGTTGAGCTATGTAGAAAGACCTATTTTTCTAACTAGTATTGAATATACAAATGTTTCCTATTTTAGATTCAAGTAATTTATTATGAGTTTTTTGGGGTCTTTGACCTCTTTTTTTGTAATCTCTTTGTACATATTTCTATTTATTAATACAATTTGGATTTACCAATAAAAAACAATTTTGATTCACTCGAATCAATTCATGAAAATTATAGCCACGGTTTGCAACAGATTGCATTCCTTATTATATAAATGTAATTAGTTCATGAACAAACCGATTTTAGAACATAGCCTACTCAAATGTGCAAACGGGTACGCATACCTAAGTGGTCGGACTAAGTTTGGGTTCGCCAGTATGCGAAAGGGTACGCATACCTTCCAAACTCAGTTGAATTTTCGGAACTTGAAACTCATGCCAGTACGCATACCTGTATGCATACTAAGTTCTCGGACTTTCATTAACCAATCGGTACGCGTACGGGTATGCATACTGTGGTTCCCGGACTTGGAATAACTTGCAACAGTTAGCATACAAGTACGCATATTGTGCTATATCCAATCAAGGTTATTTGTTCTAAACTCCCATTTCAATCATTGAAACATTCTTAGAAGACGACAATAGCTGTCTCACACAAACTATTAGCTTCAAAGCCATTTTCAAGTGATCGAATGATCAATAGGAAACATTTCGAGTCCACATTAAATGACTGTCTCACACAAATCATGTAAGATGTTACAAGGCGATTTTCACATGATCATCTTTTGACTTTCGTCAAGAATATAAGATGAACTTGGTTAACGTGAAAGCTTACTAACACATATTTCGAGAAATACGTAAGTGAGTTAAATTCAGCTCGAAATATCAAATGTGTATAACCGAAGTTTATATAGATATACGACTTTTGTATCAAATAGGAGATAGAGTAGATAGACTTTTGAGTGATATATGAGTTCAAGTCTCCACATACCTTTTGTTGATGAAGTTCCACAAGATCCCCTTAGTAGTTCTTCGTCTTCAATCGATGAACATCGTGAAATATAATGCTCAACTACACTTTCTATCCTAATCTGAGACTTAGCTATAAGTAGACGAGAAATCAAGACTTATAGTTTTGGCTACTAAACTTGACAAACAAGTTTGAGATAGCAACGCTTGCGAGTTCGACCGAGCAGTGCTCTAACAATCTCCTCATTTGTCAATTTTAGTGACAAAACTATCAATACATATGGATTACAAAATAAATAAACTTTGTAGCTTCTCATCCAAATGCTTGATTTCCTTGGTTATTCAACATTACTCGAAATCTTCGTCACTTCCAAGTACTCCAGTGATTCTGAACGTGTTCAACTGAGCATCATAGTTGTTGAAGATCTGTAGCTATAACAATGAGAAAACAGTAGATCTAAATAATTGTTATACATTGTCATAGTATTATTACACAGCATCAAAGTCCAATTGTATCAAACTTTGACAACAATACTATGGTGATATGTATCACTCCCCCTTAGTCAATACATCATCTCACAATGAAAATCACACCCCCTTACATAATGATCCGTAAACCATATGTATTTGTAGTGTGAACTACTCATTAATAGTCCCCTTTTTTGTCAATATAAATTGGCAAGGGTACGAAAACTAGTGGGATCATAATGAAATTCTCATAGAGATACTTCATGACTAAAAGAGAACATACCAACTTTGTTTCTATGATTTCATATAGTCGAAACTTAGTGTATTCATCAAGGAGTTTATAAAGATACAAGAAAACTCCTACAATATTCCACAGCCGCACTCCCCACAAAGATTTGGCAATTAAGCATAAGTTCAATTAAGAACTCTCCCTCATAAAATGTCATTCCCGAAAGAACAACAAGAGCGACCTTACTTATACAAGAAAAGAAGGATTTCTTTAGACATTAACAAATTAAATGAAACATGAATTTGTATCCAGAAGGCTCAATTAAATTAACCAAAAGAGAACTCATGATCAATTTAATCGGAAATGCTCAACATAAGAGAACTTACGGAGCCGCATAGTACTTCCACATAGAAGTGGATCAGGGAAAGATCAATATTGTGGAATATACAAAGATTCATTCTATTTTTCATCAATATTTGCATAAAGACATATAATAGACTTAATCTTTTCCATCAAAAGTTCATCCTATCTTCCATCAATATTTGCATAATGACATAATAGGCTTAACTTTTGACGTATATGGGACAATCATAGTTCACGGACGCAAACACACATATCCCATAACAATTTTTGCAATATTTAAAACCAATAAAGATTAATACTGCAAAATCATCTTCCAAATAAACTTTAGAATTTAAATAAATAAATCTAAAAACATTGCAAGATGAAAAACGTTGGAAATAGCTATGTGTATTGCTATTCCAAACCCTAGTTATCCTTCTTAAAACACAAGAATAAATTCTCATAAGAAGTTTCAAATAAATTTAAGTAAGAACCAAAAACAATTTCACTTACTTTGAAGACTCTTCTCATATTCCATATAATCATCAAGTTCATCTTCGATTAAGTCAATCCTGGATTCAAGATTATCCATCTTGTCTTCAAGTCTTTTGATGGAGGATTCTAGTTCACCCTTAAACGCACGTACTTGATCCAAGATAAGATTCATGGTTAATGAGAGTTAGGATTTCCATTAGAGGATGAATCACGTTTATCTTGACACATCTCATTATCAGAAGAACCAAAACGAACTTTCTTAGAGGGAAAGAGAACATTCCATACATCATCATCTTTACTGGAAAGACTTGAAGAGGACATGATAGAGAAGGTAAATGAAATGCTTGCTTAAGGGAAGGAAATATCTTATTAAAAATAAAAAGAGATGGGATAAATTCCCAAAATGACCTTTGACAAAAACCCTAACAAAACCTTAACAGAGATAGAAAAAACATCCAAGTTCAGAAACGGTTTTTCGCTTAAAAACCAAAACTATAGCAGTTTAGGGAGACACATGAACAAGTCAGCAGAAATCTTTTCACACCTCTCTTGGAGATTATTATTCTTGTCCAAGGGAAATAGACAAGAACAATCTTAAAACTTACAATGAGTAATTTCTCCCACCTAAAGAAGGATCGGGAGGTTTCACAAGAGAGGAGAATGAATTTGTTAAACCTTGTTTCATATTCCTCTTTGTTGAGTGAGAATCCGAAGAGGATATTTTCTTCCTTTATTTTTCTGAACAGATTGTTCATCGATTTTTGCACACTATGAATGGTTCTGAAAATCTCTTTAGAAAATGACATAGTTTCTTATGAGATTTGTTTTTCTTTTTCTGAAAACGTGATTTAGAAGAATTTTTTTAAGAACTAGAAAGACGAGAGTGCCCAAATATACCACAATCTTAAACTTTTCCACCTATAAGTCCTCTTCCCGAAAGTGATTGTCTGTGGACTGAGTCGAGACAATACAACGAATCGGTATTCACACTTTGTGTGATCGTCTATGGATACGAGATCGAGACAATACAATAATTAAAATGCGATTACTTGATAATAGGTTCGGACTTAACCAAACTCTATTGGATTACTATCAAGTAATACATAGTTAACGTTTGTGTAATTTACTTTAAATTATAATAACAACAATTATAATTACGGAAAACAAAAGTAAATGACACATCAAGATTTTGTTAATGAGGAAACCGCAAATGCAGAAAAACCCCGGGACCTAGTCCAGAATTGAATACTCTCAGAATTAAGCCGCTATACAAAATCAAAACAAACTTCGTATAGTTGAGACCAAGCAACTAAACCTATAGTTCACCTAGTTTCTTTAGTATCCCTGCGCTTCCTACATTCAATAAGTGCACGCACCGGAACAATTCCTTTGGTTCGTATTCCAAACAGTAAAGGAACAACAAATTTGTTCGGTAACAACTCTATTCAATATCAGTGATATGAGTTAGACAAATGCTCTTTTGTTTAATCCAATAAACTCCTTTGTCGGGTTTAGATCAATCTATCCAACAACTACCAAAGTAGCAGAGTTTAGATTATGCAATCAATAATTGGATCTTATCCATATGCTACATACTGATGCCGATCTACGCAACTAATCAATAAAATCTATCAAAGATAAATCGATTATAGTTGGATCCCAGACGATCAAGTTTTTTCCACACCAAAGATTATGAAACCAAATAAGAAATCTTCGTCGTCTTCAAATCTTCTTAAATCTTCAATAAACACCTGCACACCACAACTTGAATCTCTTGTGATCAATCACGCACAAAACGGAGTCTGTTAACAATGGATTATCACAAGACGTCTTTAGATCTACAAAAAGTTCTAAAGATCCCGTCGATACTTCGATCTAGTTTGAGTGAATCTTATATCAGAAGAGAAGATTCTCAAGAATAAACAAACTAGGTGCAATCAAATTTCAACAACCGATAGTTAATCAAATCAAATCCAAAATTAATAATACTGCAATTATCTAGTTTTCCACCAACGGTACTCGTAGAGCTTCTTGATCCCACAAAAGTCTTTAAACGAGCGGTCGTAAGAGATTTCGCCTAATTAGGATACTTTCCTCTCCAAATATACGGCTCCACCAGTAACAACACAACAAGGTAGTTTTGCTGGCTCTTAGGATAGTTTGCTCGAAATGCAAACTTGGGTATTTATAGACCAAGGGAGTTTGCACACCAAGGAATTTCCAAAACCGAAAATATTCTTAAGATATGCAATATATTTCCAAATTCGGTTTTCATAATTCCTAGAAATGCTCTGTCCAATATTAACCGAAATCCTACTAGAGATATGCACATTCCAATTTTTATTTTCCAGAGATATGCATTTTAATTGCTGGTAATTAAAAGCACATAAAATTAACAACCTTAATTAAAAGATTCTCAACTTATTTCGGTCTGGGATCTCCTTGAGTTATTAAGGAATATCTTTGAACGATGAAAGATAAGAGTTACTGAACATGTTCAAAGTATGTCGACATCTTATTTATTTGTAAATCCTCTTTCATATTTACAATCTTGGAACCAATTATACCACACTTCCAAACAGGTTTAGAACTGGTTCATCTAATTTCCAAGAACTATGTGATTGATCAAATCAACACACTAATCATGGGTTTACGGTTCTACCAAACACAAGGATCAGTTCTACCTTAATATGGTTACTGGGACCAGTTACATCAGTTACCAAATTGGTCACATCAATTACCAAGACCGCTTACCATATTCTCATGGCATTACTTGTGATCGGTCCCTCCAGTTACCAGGATCGGTTACACCAATTACAAGGACCGGTTACACCAATTACAAGGATCGATTACATATTCTTTTTGTGATCGGTCACACCAATTACTAGGATCGGTTATACCAATTACTAGGATCGGTCACACCAATTACAAATATCGATCATACCGTCTTAGGTGATTAATTAGTATCGGTTACACTAATAAAAGTCATACCAGTACATAAGTCAGGCATTGTGATTAGTTTTACCAAGATACATAACAAGTTATGATCGGTTCTACTAACTCACACATATTGGTAATCCAAAGATATGCAATGAATAACAATACCAATAAACCTAGCGATTTCCCTTTTGATTCAAAAAGAAACTTCATGAATGTACTTCCTTAACAAATGTAAACATTGTTTCCTAGGAATAAATATTCACCCATACCCATACACATAATCACAATAGCATTCATACGATTATGTCGATCTCTTATATACGAAGTTTAAAAGATAAGAGTTATAATTCGTATTGTAATTCCTTAACACTGTGTCTACTAGAGTATAATCACTCATAGCTTCGCAGTTATGTTTTCAATATAGTACGACTTGAAAGATATGTCGGGAATGAAACAGTTCAAGTTAAAATATTACTAACCTCAAGAGGAAGGATGATGTCGTTGATGTATCTTGTTACTTCTTCACATTCTTCAAGTCTTCGAGTAATACTTGTATGTCTCATTATCCTAATCTTTCTATCCTAACCTATACGAAGTTGTCTCTAGTACATAATCAAGCGACTTTTTAATTGAGTTTTGATTTACTAAAATATGACAACCAAACTTGACATACCAACGCTTGATGGGTTCAACCGAGTTATGCTCTAACAATCTCCCCCTTTGTCAATTCTAGTGACAAAACTCTTACAATCATATGGATAAACAAATTACAAAAATTCATTATACATACCCTTGATTCCAAGTTTCAACGACACAATACCCTGCATATATTCAATCCATAAATACCGTTGATGGCATTTAAATAACAAAGCTAATATTCCCCTAAAGGTGAGATAGGTATATTTTCAATCCGCACATGTTTGTTGTTTCCCTTTGTAGTTCAAATAACTACAATCATCATATGATATGTATCTCCCTCCTTAGTCAATGCTTTACTCTTTCATTAGATATAACTGGTAGGTCTAGAGCCTACATTTACTATAAGTGCACGGCGTCTATTGTGACAGGGAAAATACAGGTCGATCCCACAGGGAGTTGTTACGATGTGAAACTAGACTTCTAAGTTCTACTCTTACTAATTTAACAAACGAAAAGGTTTTGTCGATACGACAAGGATATGGATGATTATACTACAAACACAAGATTAAAACAAATACAATGGTAAACAAGGGTTTCAAATCTGCCGCCTAAATGCATAGAAATCCTAGATTTGATAAACTAGTTCTCTTTTCAATCAAGGAGCTATAGAGGTTATAGCCTCAAACTACCTTGAAGATGTGATAAACCACTTGCACAAATAGATGATTTAACCTCAAGCCAAAAATATGTCAATTCCTAGCATTATCTATCTCTTCAAAGCATAGATAATCACAAATTGAGCTAAATCAGTTTACGACAGTGCTTGAAACATACAAAGAATTATTTTAACTGCCATGGATGCATGACATACAAGGTGAAAGTAATTTGATGCTTTCCACAGATTAAATCATGCTTTCAATAAACGTTTCATGGAGAACAATGTAAAATTAAACCGAAGGATTCTAGTTATTTAGGGGTTTCATCTCAACCCAAAGAAGAGATTAAAACATAACCAAAGAAAATACAAACCCTAAATTACTACTACAACTTGCAGCACCAGCTACTCCGGGCATTCCTTTGTCATCAAAAACCCTAATTTTCACCAAATGTCAACAACAAACAACTGTGGAATTAGGTATAACAGTTGTGTTGCTTACTAGTTGTCTGACATCAATTGAACCACTTGACTCTTGATTGCTCACTGTCTTCAGTATGGTGTTGGTGAATACATTTATTTCCTCAACACTATGTACCAAGTAGAGAAGAGATCTGCATCTCGGAGTCAACTCAGGCGATTGACTCGGTTCCGAAATTCTTCATTGATTTCTCTTTTTCTATGTTGTTTCAATTAATTCAGGTGTTTTTCGATAAGATCCTATGATTGGTGTTAGATTATTACATCTTTTCTCTTATATAAATCATTAATCTACATCATTCAAGATGGAAAATCGATCGGAAATTTTTTTTTTCTAGTTCATTTCCTCAAATTTTTGGATCTAATTTTTCAAACCTAAATAATTCAGTAAATATTCAGGAGCAGCTTAACGACAATCCAGTTTGTTTCATTCCGGATGAAATGATTGATGAAATATTGGATGAATGGAGATATAGCTTAATTAGGAGATTAGATTTAGTGGAACTGAAATTGATGTTGTTGTTACAATTCTAAAGCAACAATGGAAAATCAAAGTTGATGTTCACTGTATTCTACTTGGTAAGGGCTTTTTCATCATCAAATTAGATAATCCTGAGGATAAACAATATATTTGGGATGGATATTGGCCAGTAAAAGCTCAAACTCTAAAACTAAGAGCTTGGGAACCCAATTTTAATCCTGCTAATCAAAAATCTACTAAAGAATTTATGTGGGTTCAATTTCCTGGTCTTAGTATTGAATACTGGAAGGAGAGTATATTGATGTATATTAGCAGATCAATTGGTAAGCCAGTTAAAGTAGATTAAACAACTCTCAAGAGAGAGATTGGGTACTATGCTAGAGTTTTAGTGGAAATAGATTTATCAAAAGTTATTCCTAGCAAGGTGCAAGTAGAGACTAAGTATTGCAGTTTTGAACAAGCAGTGCAAATTCCAAATATACCAAAATTTTGCTCTCATTGTTCTGTTATTGGGAACTATGTTACTGAATGTTAATCCAAGAGGAAGGAACCAATTCCACAACAAAATATTCCAGTACCAGAGAAGTATACAAAAGTTTGGAGGAAGGTAAATCATAAATAGAAGAATAAAAGTTTTGATATTTGCTTTACAGCTGAGGAATTGGCAGCTATGCAAACTTCATCCCATCAAGGTAATAATAATGTTTCAGATAATATGCAAGTTGCACAAGAAGATAGTGTTGTGGATGTGATTATACCTTCCTTGAGTAATGACCTAGGGAGTTCAAATCATCAGGATAAAGTTATTAACTCAGGAAAATTTCAAGTTCTTCACCAAATAGATGAAAACATTTTGGAGTCTCATACTGAATTCCATGCTTTAACTATTGAACAAGTGATTCAAGCTGTTACTAGCTCTCCTTCCTTAAATTCTGTTGTCAAAGTAATTTCTCCACTGGGTAAAGGGGGTACAAGTTCTTCTAATGCTGCTCCTGTTAAGAAGAAACAAAATGTCGGAAAGTCACAACAAGATAACAAGCAGCTACTTTAAGTTCAAATGGTCTGAGAATCCTTTCTTCTCAACCACCCAGAAACTTTAGTCTTATGCATAGGACAATCAGAAGAAACATCATATTGTGACCCAGGCAGGAAATCAGACTCATCAAATTTATTTTCATGCAAGATATCGTTGGTGTCTGCATAAAATTCAACATTCCCTAAGTTACACACAAGTTGTGTGTCATGCTCTTCTTCACAGAACAATTGTACAATCCCCAAACTAGGATCAGCATCACTTGTATATATGGATTGAATATTAGAAGAAGCATCATTTATAAAGGTTGCAGCAGAGAAGCCTAATGTCTTTGAACCCGAAGGTTCTATAACAAAAATTTTAGAATAAACATGCTCTTCTAACATAACATCATCATCATCATAACAAGAATACAATTCCCTATTCAAAATCATAGTGTCTCTAGTCCATTCGTTTACCTCTAGATTAGGTTCATTTTCAACATTAGTAGCCTGACTATGAACATAAACACCATTTTCAAAATTTACTTCATTAGGGATGACAAACATTTCATTTTGAAATTCCCCCCTTCCTTCATTTTGTAAATGAATCAGATTCATCCTTAAGATCATATTAAGTTGTTCAATGGAAGGGGAGTCTTCAACAGTGGGTTTCCTCATTTAACCTGGGTATTCGGAACATGGTTGCACATGAGGGTCACAATAGAAAGGAATTTCAGAAGTGTTGGTATATGGATTAACATGTAATACTTTCAATTCAAATCTAGCATTATTCTGTTCGATGAGTTTGAGATTTTCTATTAGAGATTGCATACGAGGGCTCAAGGGAGTACAAAATTGTTCAACATCCAATGGTGGTGACTGGTACATGTATGGATAACAATTAGGGTCTATATATTGTGTCTCGAAACCTTGAAAAGGTCAGTAATTTTCCCTAAAGTTGTTAAAACCATGATCTATGGAATTCTCATAATATAAAGCATGCTTGTAGGAGAGTTCTCTAAGTGATTTGTTCGATAATTTCTCATCCCTAATAGCTGACAAAAATCCAGACATTTTTTTTAAATGAAATAAACAACTACTATTCTATATGCTACTAACAAATCCTAAACAGAATGATGCAATAGCTATAATAACAGAACAGACCTATCACGAAAAATGAAAACAAAAAGGTGCACTTGGTTCATAAAATAGATTTGCCACCCGGGTGGTCAGATGTTCTACAAAGGATGTATATATCGTCACTATACTAAGATTCCCCTAATCTCAAAGAAATTGTCAACCTGTACTACCAAAGTTTCTATTTGATTTTAGCAGTTAAAATGTGTTTAACTAACGAGTGGCCAGTTCGTACTTGTCAACAGAAATATGAAACTCTTTTTACTAAACCGAATTTCGAAACTAGTCATACTCGGTAGCAACCATGGGCAGAATTCAGCTCAAAGAATTATGAAGCTTACCTCTTGCAACAGCCTAGAACAGGCGTAACAATTCCATCTCCCTCTCTTCTTTATTTACTGCAGTTGTAGACGCCTTCTTAATGCCTGACAGTACTAGACACTTTAAGTGATTGCACCAGTCAAATAATCAAAACCTAGAACACCACCAACGGACTCACTAAATAAGAAAACGCAAAAATAAAATGAAAAATATATAAAACTGATCTTTAAACAAGCTATCTATACCGATTATAAACTAACGCAACTACTAACGAAAGCTAAGACTAACTCCATCTAATACTAAAACTACGACTACTAAGTAAAAGACAAAATGAAATGCCTAAACACCTTAAGACCTACAGGTTCAGAGATAACTAACTTAACTGTGAAAAGAAAACAAACATGACAAATGCAATCTTAATCAAAATGCAAAGCTACAAGACAAAATAAGTGAGATATAAATCAAAAAGCTACTGAACAGTGAACACTTTTGAACTAAAACTAAAAAAAAGAAAAATGAAACACTAAAGAAATACAGTACAAGAGAAAACTAAACCAATACATACACTATTACTACGAACTATAAACACTGAAGCAAATTATAAACACTATTACTACGAACACTAAACAGTACAAGAGCAAACTAAACCAATATATACAAGAGAAAACTAAACCAATATATACAAGCTACAGAGCAACACATTCCTAATCGTACTATCAACACAAAACCTACAAATACAAAAGAATCAAAATGGAATGCAAATTCAAAAAGCTGCAGGGCACGGTCTAATTATATACAGTCCTAATATATTACTAACAAAACAATGAGCGGCTACGACAAACTAAAAATGGGAAAGAATACTAATTAGATGCAACTATGTACAGAAAATGAAATGCATGTACAGATTGTATTAAACTATGACCAGATTAAGCTAAAACAGAAAGCTATTGTTAAGCAATCTAGATAAGATCCTGAGCTACTACTAATTTACATGGGTGTTCACTATAGACAAGACTAATAGATAGAAAATGACAAAATGCACATAAAAGTAGTAACTGCTACTACTAATTTACCCTGAGCTACTTCAAAGATCTTGATAACTCAGTTTGATTGATCACAAGATAGTTTAGAGATTTTCTTTTGAAGAGAAGTAAACGATTCACCAGAGATAAACCTAGATCATCAGTTAAACCCCATGATCATTCCCCTCCTAAAAACAGGGATATTGTCGACATTGATGATGAGGATATGCCACAGTGCTTTAAGTGTAAGGGTTTTGGTAATTTTGCCAATGAAAGTCCAAATCGGAGAAAATACACTGGGAACAAGGTTCTTGCTGTAACTATTGATGAAACATCTGATCACTATGATTCAACTGAAGATAAAAAATCAAGTGTTTCACTCCTTGGCCAAAATATTAATTTTTATAATTGTAGCAATACTCACATCAACCTTGATATTTTTCCAGGGTAAATCTCTTCGACCACGTTGGAGGATGAAATGGATTTTTCTATGACTAATGAAAACTCTACCTCACATGTTCCAGTTACTTCACTTTGTTTAGCAGCATGTTCGGCTATGGTGCCTGAACCATCCTCCACTTTGACATGTTCTTATTGTACTATTAAGGGTCATGAACTCTCCAATGGTTTCAAGTACAAACATAAAGTAAGATATGTCAACAAACTGCAACAGAGAGCTAATCGATTAGCAAACAAGCTCAAACTTGTTTTAAAGTCAAATCCATCCGAGGTATGTCTTTTTAGTCCATCTTCTAATAAGTTGAAGTCTAAGGATAAAGTTAGATCTCTACAAAAAATAACTAGGTCCAAACGACCTATGAAAAGGAGTATTGAAAATCCCGTGCAGGAACCATGTGGTGGACAAATTATTGTTCACCCCAACACAGTCTAATTGTGTTGAAAGTGCATTTTTTCTCAAATGCCCACATTTCGAAAAGAGACAAGAGTTGTGCACAGTTGGGTTATAGGATCAGAAGCAATTATAGGTTGTTTAATTTTCTTGAATTTTGTTTTCTGATTTTCTGGTTATTCTTTTCATATCAACAACTAATGATATTTGAAAAGGTTTCTCAGTATTTGAATATAAAGGAAAAAAAAGAGGAGGGTCAAAATCGACATTCCTAACCTTTTTAAGCTGTGTGTGTTGATCGTACGTGAACCCTATTACTCTATATATAGATTCTGGAACCCTACATTATTTTCCTTCTATGAAACTCTTTTCATCAAAAGGTTGATTGTTGAGCTATTGCTTTTGTGTGTGTTTCACAAACCCCATATTTTAATGAAAACTCCAAGCATCATCTCTTCTGATGGAAAAGATGTTAATATGATTGTTAAGCCATCAGTCATGAAGGAATAAGAAAAATCTCATTCCTATACAACTTTAAAGAAAAAAAGGAAGAATATGAAGAAACCAAGGGATAACACCTCAAATCTTCAAAAAAATTCTGTTGTTCTTGAAGAGTTCAAAAAAACAAGGATGGAGATTCAGGAAATAAAGGATATTGTTCAATGAACTCTTGAAATTCAGAAGGCCCTGGTTTGGCAACAATCAAGAAGGTTTGTTGGAATTCACTCCTTTATTCATGAACCTTATGTTCAAATGTCTGTTGACGACAAGGAGTTCGGAGACGATAAAGAATTTTTCAAGAATCTTAATGTCTAGGAAACTTCTTATGAGAATTTATTCTTATGTTTAAGAAGGATAACTAGGGTTTGGAATAGCATTAATTGTTATTACACATATCTATTTCAACGATTATCATCTTGCAATGTTTTTAGATTTATTTAAATTCTAAAGTTATTTGGAAGATGATTTTTGCAGTATTTAATCTTTTTGATTTCATATATTGCAAATTGCTTCTGAGATATATATGTGTTTACATTTGTGAACTGTGATTTTCTCATATATGTTCAAAAGTTAAGTCTATTGTGTCATTATGCAAATATTGATGAAAGATATAATGAACTTTTGAAAATATTCTGCATTATTGATCTTTCCCTGACCCAATTTTATGTGAAAGTACTTTATGGCTTCGTAAGTTTTCTTATGTTGAGCGTTTCCGATTAAATTAATCAATAAGGTCTTCTTGTGGTTAATTTATTCGAGTTTACTGGGTACAAATCCATGTGATTTGTTAATGTCCAAATAAATCCTTCTTTTCTTGTAAAAGTAAGGTTGCTCATGTTGTTCTCTTGGGATTGACATCAAAAGGGGGAGAGTTCGTAGTTGAACTTGTGCTTAATTTCCGTATCTTTATGGGGAGTGCGACTGTGGAATATTGTAGGAGTTATCTTGTATCTTTATAAACTCCTTGATGAATACACTAAGTTTCGATTATGTGGAATCATCGAAGCAAAGTTGATATGTCATCTTTTAGTCATGAAGTATCTTTTTGAAAATTTCATAATGATCCCATAGTTTTCGTACCTTTGCCAATTTATATTGACAAAAAGAGGGAGAATTATTTGGTAGTTCACACTACATAGATATGGTTTACGGATCATTATGTAAGTGGGTGAGGTTTTCATTGTAAGATGAAGTATTGACAAATGGGGAATGATACATATCACCATAGTATTATTTCAAAGTAGTGATACAATTGAACTTTGATTATCTATAGTAATACTATGATACTATATAACAATGATTGAGAACATATGTTTTCTTATCTTCAACAACAATGATGCTGAGTTGAACACGTTCAGAATCGCTGAAGTACTTGAAGTAGCGAAGACTTCAAGGAATGTTTAAGAGCCATGGAAATCAAGCATGACGGATGAGAAGCTACAAAGTTGATATATTTTGTAATCCATATGTATTGATAGTTTTGTCACTAAACTTGACAAAGGGGGAGATTGTTAGAGCACTGCTCGGTCGAACTCGCAAGCGTTAATATCTCAAGCTTGTTTTTCAAGTTTAGTTGATCAAAACTATATACTTGATTTCTAGTCTACTTATAGCTATGTCTCGGATTAGGATAAAATGTGTAATTGAGCTTTAGACTTCACGACGTTCATTGATTGAAGACAAATATCTAATGAGGAGAGCTTGGAGGAACTTCATCAACAAAAGGTATGTGGAGACTAAAACTTATCTATCACTCAGAAGTCTATTATATTCTATCTCATAATGAGACTAAGTCGTATAGATATATAGACTCTTATATTATACACATTTGATATTTCGAGCGGAGTTTATCTCGCTTATCTATTTCTAGAAATATGTGTTCGAAGCTTTTTGCTTTATCTATGTTCATCATATTCTTGACGAGTTTAGTTGGAAACAATTTATTTGTTGGATCTCACCAAACACGGATTGTTAGATATTTTCGTATTTGCCTGCTCTGATACCAATTGAAAATACAAGGATACCCAAATACACCAAAATCTTTTATTTATCCACCTATTAGTCCTCTACCGAATGTGATCGTCTATGTACGGAGTCGAGACAATACAAAAAATTCGGTTCACACTTCATGTGATCGTATATGGATACGAGATCAAGGAAATACAATAACAAGGTCACTTGTGTGATTGACTATGGATACAAGATCGAGACGATACGACAACAAAGTGTGCACTTGATAATTGGTTTAGTAATAACCGAAATTATATAGGATCAATATCTATTGTTTCGAAATTGACGTACAAGTGCAATTTATTTTAAATTATATATACCAAATAATTGTGGAATAGTAAATGACACAGCAAGATTTTGTTAACGAGGAAACCGCAAATGCAGAAAAACCCCAGGACCTAGTGCAGTTTTGAATACTCTCATAATTAAGTCGTTATACAAAATCAAATACCAAGTTCGTATAGATTTGACCAAGCAAAATACCCCTAGATACTTAGTTCCCTTAGTATCCCCGTGCCTTCGACTTCTAGAGTCACGCACGTGAATAGCAAGTCCTTTGGATCATATTCCAAACAACAAAGGAATAATCTGTTTGGTAACCACTCTAATAAATCTTGCTAGAAGATATGTGATGAGTTGTTGAAAAATGTTCTTATTGTTAATATAATAAACTCCTTTATCTGGTTAGATCAATCTTAATATTGATTACCGAAATAATCAAATTCTAGATTCGCAATCAATCAATATAGATCTCAAAGATAAACTATAAAGCGATGTCGTTCTCATGCAACTAATCAATCAAGTCTATCAAAGATAAACCGATTCTAGTTGGATCCCAGCCGATCAAGGTTTGTTCACTAAATCCACAAGATAGAAAACTAATAAGAATTCTTCTTAGTCTTCAAATCTTTTATTACCTTCAAACACCTGCACAACAACACTTGAATCCTCTTGTGATCAATCACTTACAAAACGGATTCTGTTAACAATGTATTATCACAAGATGTCTTTAAATCTGAAGATGGTTCCAAAGATCCTATCGATACTTTGATCTAGTTTGAGTGAATCATATATCAGAAGAGAAGATTCTTAAGAATAAAAAAACTAGGTGGAATCAAAGTTAAAACAACCGTTAGTCAATAAAATCAATAATGGAAAACTAATAACACTGTATTATCTAGTTTCCCACCAATGGTACTCGTAGAGCTTCTTGATCCCACAAAAGTCTTTAAACGAGCGGTCGTAAGAGATTTCGCCTAATTAGGGTACTTTCCTCTTCGAATAGACGGCTTCACAAGAAACTACAAGAAATGAAGTTTCCTGGCTCTTAGGATAGTTTGCAAGAAATGCAAACTCAAGTATTAATAGACTAAGGTTGTTTGGACAACAAGGAAATCCCAAAACCGAAAATATTCTTAAGATATGCATTAAAGTACCTAAATTCAGTTTTTCCAATTAATGTTGACCAACATTTCTGAAAACTCTCATGGAAAAACTTTCATTATTATTCTAGCACATTAACTAATAATATTTTCCAGAGGAATGCTTTAATTGCTGGTAATTAAAACTGAAAAAGCGGGGGTCTACCAACGACACCCAATATTTCGCTTAGCAATTTGTATGGACTAACTCCAATATACTTTCAAGAGAATCAACTAGACAGTCAGACTCAATCTTAATAAAAGTACATCCAAGAGTTATATCTCAATTTCTTAATTTAATCTGCAATCAAACAAATAAAAATTTGTGAGTCCGATTGAATATAAGAAATAACTTGTACGGTATCAAAAACCAATATCCAAGTGTCAATCAATTTAATCAACAACCAAAGGTTGGACTCACAATTGATTGAACTTATGCACAACCTGTGATTTCAATTATATAAAAAATATAATGCCGAAAAGAAATAACACAGACACCAGAAATTTTGTTAACGAGGAAACCGCAAATGCAGAAAAACCTGGGACCTAGTCCAGATTTGAACACCACACTGTATTAAGCCGCTACAGACACTAGCCTACTCCAAGTTAACTTCGGATTGGAATGTAGTTGAGCTCTAACCACTCTCACACTGATCAAGTTATAGTCGCGTTCCTTATGCCTCTAGAACCACGCTGATTTTACGCACTTGATTCCCTTAGCTGATTCCGTTATAGTCTTCAAATCAGGGTTTGTAATCAATGTTACCTAGGTAACTAAGCATTCAATATTCACCGTTAGTTGAAAACCTGATTAGACTCAAGCTAATATCTTTCAATTATTAGATCGAACTTAGCTTGATACATACAAATGAAAGTCACTTTATTTAGATATGAGTAACCGTACCTAAACGTGAACACCTTGTTGGCTCAACAATAGTTAAACGAAGTTATCCATATGAAAACTTTCATATCAACCATATTCATCTTAACCATAACTAGTTCAAATGACTCAAATAAAACTAGTTTTAGAGTTGTTCAATTGTTTATATTCTCTTAGAAGTATACAAGACACAACTGAATCAAAATCGATTTTGATTCACTCAATTGTTTATCTTAACCGTTATGACCTGATTAGAGATTATACCGTTCAATTTTTTGAATCAAAGGTCAATTGTGCAAAACAACCTATTGATGAGAGTCTTTTTCTATATGAACATGAGTGTACCTTCAGTGGAGGAGACTAAGAGGGCAGTTTATAAGTTGGATGCTGATAGTGCTTCGGGTACGATGATTTCTCAGGGTGTTTTTATAGACATTGTTGGGATATCATACATCAGGATCTCTTTAATGCAATCACATATTGCTGGCAGCATAATTTAATTCCTCAGGGTTCGAATTCGAGCCTTTTAATTCTTTTGGCCAAGGTAAGAGGTGCTAACACTCTTCGTAACTTTCGTCCTATTGGTCTTAGTAATTTTTTCTTTAAAATTTTTACTAAGATTTTGGATGCTAGACTTGGTGGAGTTTTTGATAAACTTGTTTCAGAAGAACAAGTTGCTTTTATGAAAGGTAGGACTATTGATGAAAACATCAGTGTGGCTTCTGAAATGGTGAATGAGTTGAAATGTCAGTGCAAGGATGGAAATGTGGGTCTTAAGTTAGATATTTCTCAAGATTTTGACAATGTTAGTTGGTCCTTTATCTTGGAGGTGTTTAGAAAATATGATTTCTCAGAGAATTGGTGTTCGTGGATTCTTACTATTCTCAGTTCAGCTCGTATTTCAGTTCTTCTTAATGGAAGTCCCGAGGGTTTCTTTAAAATTAATAGATGTTCGAGACAGGGTGATCCTTTGTCCCCTCTTATTTTTGTTCTGATTGAAGTTGTTATTAGTAGGAATCTCACCAAGCTTTTTCTAAATAAAAGCATGACTCCTATGCTGTCAAAAAAAGGTATTTCCCCTACTCATCTCTTCTTTGATGATGACATTATGACATCTCTTCTTTGCTTATGAAATTATGAAGAGTTTGAATAATTTACTGAGTTTGCTTGGTAAATATCAAGCTGCTTTCAGTTAAACAGTTCGTCGCCAAAAAAACAAAGTTTATTATGGTGGTAACTCTATAAGAAGGTGTAGAACAATCACGGACTTGTTGGGTATGGAAGTTTTAAATTTTACATATTGTTATTTGGGTGTGCAAATTATTCCTGGGGATATTAAGTATCGTCACATTTGTAATGTGATTGACAAGATTAAGAAGCAGCTTTCGGTTTGGAAAGGGAGATTGCTTTCTTTTTCAAGATCGGGTGGTTTTAATTAACTAGGTAATTGCTAGTTACTTTATTCACAACATGGTTGTTTATAAATGTCCTCACAAGTTTATTGATCAATATGAGAGAGTTATTCGTAATTTTCTTTGGTCAGGGGACGCTGAGGTAAGTCGTAAATTTGTGTTGCTTATGGTAAAGTTTGCTGCCCGGTGAAGGAAGGTGGTTTAGGCATTACTAAATTATATGTTACCAATAAGGCTCTTCTTATGAAGCTGTGGTGGAACATTCGGTCTTCAAAAAATAAATGGGCTCGGTTTCTTTATGCTAAGTACACCACTAAAAAGGATAGAATTAAGGAGTATGGTGTCAAATCTTCCATTCATCCTGGTATTAAGAAAATTTATAAAGAGGTGGATCGTAATAATAAGGTTTTGCTTGGGGACGGTCGCTCTACATCTCTTTATTTTGATATCTGGTATGGTTATACTTCAATCGCTGAGATTATTGGTGAGTCAGGATTGGATAGCACAGTAAAGGTCATTGATTTGCTCGTTAATAACGAATGGGTCATCCCTGATGCTCATATGCATAATCTTATTAATGCTGGTGTAGTTTTGGATGAGGTACCAAGACCTTTGGGAGGGGACGATTGTAGGATTTGGATGCCAAATTTGAAAGGTAATTTCTCTGTCACTTCAGCCAAGTGTTTAATTCGAAAGAAGTATTCCCAGGAAGAATTTTACTCTCTATTATGACGTAAGGTTGTGCATCCAAACCTTGCGGCACAAAAATGGAAGATTGAAAGGAGGGCTTGTGCAACTCTGGATAAAATCCAAAACAGATTCAAAATAAGCATCGTGAATAGATGTTCTCTGTGTAAGTTGGAGGAGGAATCATTAGATCACATTTTGTGGTCTTGTGCGTTTGAAGTTCAGGTTTGGGACTGGGTCTCATACATTTTTAATATAGTTCCACATTTAAATCTCATTACCTCGTATAAGGCTTCCAAGGGAAGGAGTCGCATTGTCAAGTACTTATGGATGATCACCAATATGATTGTTCGAGCTGAACTGTGGCTAACTCGAAACATGATTGTGTATGATGAGTTGGCAGTGAGCATTGATTTTTTTAAGAAGAGGGGGTTCTATCTGGTTCATGAACATTCAGTGCGTTAAAAAGCTATACATGTATGCATACTAAGTTCTCGGACTTTCATTAACCAACTGGTACGCATACGGGTATGCACACTGTGGTTCCCGGACTTGGAATAACTTGCAACAGTTAGCATACAAGTACGCATACTGTGCTATATCCAATCATGGTTATTTGTTCTAAACTCCCATTTCAATCATTGAAACATTCTTAGAAGACGACAATAGCTGTCTCACACAAACTATTAGCTTCAAAGCCATTTTCAAGTGATCGAATGATCAATAGGAAACATTTCGAGTCTACATTAAATGACTGTCTCACACAAATCATGTAAGATGTTACAAGGCGATTTTCACATGATCATCTTTTTACTTTCGTCAAGAATATAAGATGAACTTGGTTAACGTGAAAGCTTACTAACACATATTTTGAGAAATACGTAAGTGAGTTAAATTCAGCTCAAAATATCAAATGTGTATAACAGAAGTTTATATAGCTATACGACTTTTGTCTCAAATAGGAGATAGATTAGATAGACTTTTGAGTGATATATGAGTTCAAGTCTCCACATACCTTTTGTTGATGAAGTTACACAGGCTCTCCTTAGTAGTTCTTTGTCTTCAATCGATGAACACCGTGAAATCTAATGCTCAACTACACTTTCTATCCTAATCCGAGACTTAGCTATAAGTAGACGAGAAATCAAGACTTATAGTTTTGGCAACTAAACTTGACAAACAAGCTTGAGATAGCAACGCTTGCGAGTTCGACCGAGCAGTTCTCTAACAATCTCCTCATTTGTCAATTTTAGTGAAGAAAATATCAATACATATGGATTACAAAATAAATAAAGTTTGTAGCTTCTCATCCAAATGCTTGATCTCCTTGGTTCTTCAACATTACTCGAAATCTTCGTCACTTCCAAGTACTCCAGTGATTCTGAACGTGTTCAATTGAGCATCATAGTTGTTGAAGATCTGTAGCTATAACAATGAGAAAACAGTAGATCTAAATAATTGTTATACATTTTCATAGTATTATTACACAACATCAAAGTCCAATTGTATCAAACTTTGACAACAATACTAAGGTGATATGTATCACCCCCCCTTAGTCAATACATCATCTCACAATGAAAATCACACCCCCTTACATAATGATCCGTAAACCATATGTATTTGTAGTGTGAACTACTCATTAATAGTCCCCTTTTTTGTCAATATAAATTTGCAAGGGTACGAAAACTAGTGGGATCATAATGAAATTCTCATAGAGATACTTCATGACTAAAAGAGAACATATCAACTTTGTTTCTATGATTTCATATAGTCAAAACTTAGTGTATTCATCAAGGAGTTTATAAAGATACAAGAAAACTCCTACAATATTCCACAACCGCACTCCCCACACAAAGATTTGGCAATTAAGCATAAGTTCAATTAAGAACTCTCCCCCATAAAATGTCATTCCCGAAAGAACACAAGAGCGACCTTACTTTTACAAGAAAAGAAGGATTTCTTTGGACATTAACAAATTACATGAAACATGAATTTTTATCCAGAAGGATCAATTAAATTAACCAAAAGAGAACTCATGATCAATTTAATCGGAAATGCTCAACATAAGAGAACTTACGGAGCCGCATAGTACTTCCACATAGAAGTGGATCAGGGAAAGATCAATACTGTGGAATATACAAAGATTCATTCTATCTTTCATCAATATTTGCATAAAGACATATAATAGACTTAATCTTTGCCATCAAAAGTTCATCCTATCTTCCATCAATATTTGCATAATGACCTAATATGCTTAACTTTTGACGTATATGGGACAATCATAGTTCACGGACGCGAACACACATATCCCATAACAATTTTTGCAATATTTAAAACCAATAAAGATTAATACTGCAAAATCATCTTCCAAATAAACTTTAGAATTTAAATAAATAAATCTAAAAACATTGCAATATGAAAAACGTTGGAAATAGCTATGTGTATTGCTATTGCAAACCCTAGTTATCCTTCTTAAAACACAAGAATAAATTCTCATAAGAAGTTTCCTAGACAAATAAATTTAAGCAAGAACCAAAAAACATTTCACTTACTTTGAAGACTCTTCTCATATTCCATATAATCATCAAGTTCATCTTCGATTAAATCAATCCTGGATTCAAGATTATCCATCTTGTCTTCAAGTCTTTTGATGGAGGATTCTAGTTCACCCTTAAATGCACGTACTTGCTCCAAGATAAGATTCATGATTAATGAGAGTTAGGATTTCCATTAGAGGATGAATCACGTTTATCTTGACACATCGCATTATCAGAAGAACCAAAACGAACTTTCTTAGAGGGAAAGAGAACATTCCATACATCATCATCTTTACTGGAAAGACTTGAAGAGGACATGATAGAGAAGGTAAATGAAATGCTTGCTTAAGGGAAGGAAATCTCTTATTAAAAATAAAAAGAGATGGGATAAATTCCCAAAATGACCTTTGACAAAAACCCTAACAAAACCTTAACAGAGATAGAAAAAACATCCAAGTTCAGAAACGGTTTTTCGCTTAAAAACCAAAACTATAGAAGTTTAGGGAGATACATGAACAAGTCAGCGTAAATCTTTTCACACCTCTCTTGGAGATTATTATTCTTGTCCAAGGGAAATAGACAAGAACAATCTTAAAACTTACAATGAGTAATTTATCCCACCTAAAGAAGGATCGAGAGGTTTCACAAGAGAGGAGAATGAATTTGTTAAACCTTGTTTCATATTCCTATTTGTTGAGTGAGAATCCGAAGAGGATATTTTTCTTCCTTTTATTTTTATGAACATATTGTTCATCGATTTTTGCACACTATAAATGGTTCTGAAAATCTCTTTAGAAAATGACATAGTTTCTTATGAGATTTGTTTTTCTTCTTCTGAAAATGTGATTTAGAAGAATTTTTTTAAGAACTGGAAAGACGAGGGTACCCAAATATACCACAATCTTAAACTTTTCCACCTAGAAGTCCTCTTACCGAAAGTGATTGTCTGTGGACTGAGTCGAGACAATACAATGAATCGGTATTCACACTTTGTGTGATCGTCTATGGATACGAGATTGAGACAATACAATAATTAAAATGTGATTACTTGATAGTAGGTTCGGACTTAACCAAACTCTATTGGATTACTATCAAGTAATACAGAGTTAACGTTTGTGTAATTTACTTTAAATTATAATAACAACAATTATAATTACGGAAAACAAAAGTAAATGACACATCAAGATTTTGTTAATGAGGAAACCGCAAATGCCCGGGACCTAGTCCAGAATTGAATACTCTCAGAATTAAGCCGCTATACAAAATCAAAACAAACTTCGTATAGTTGAGACCAAACAACTAAACCTATAGTTCACCTAGTTTCTTTAGTATCCCTGCGCTTCCGACATTCAATAAGTGCACGCACTGGAACAATTCCTTTGCTTCATTATACATACGCTTGATTCCAAGTTTCAATGACACAATACCCTGCATATATTCAATCCATAAATACCGCTGATGGCATTTAAATAACAAAGCTAATACTCCCCCTAAAGGTGAGATAGGTATATTTTCAATCCGCACATCTTTGTTGTTTCCCTTTGTGGTTCAAATAACTACAATCATCATATGATATGTATCTCCCCCCTTAGTCAATGCTTTACTCTATAGTTAGAAATAACTGGTAGGTCTACAAAGTAGCCTACATTTCCTACAAGTGCATGACGTCTGTTGTAACAGGGAAAATACAGGTCGATCCCACTGGGAGTTGTTACGATGTGAAACTAGACTTCTAAGTTCTACTCTTACTAATTTAACAAACGAAAAGTTTTTGTCGATACGACAAGGATATGGATGATTATACTACAAAGACAAGATTAAAACAAATACAATGGTAAACAAGGGTTTCGAATCTGCCGCCTAAATGCATAGAAATCCTAGATTTGATAAACTAGTTCTCTTTTCAATCAAGGAGCTATAGAGGTTCTAGCCTCAAACTACCTTGAAGATGTGATAAACCACTTGCAAAAATAGATGATTTAACCTCAAGCCAAAAATATGTCAATTCCTAGCATTATCTATCTGTTCAAAGCATAGATAATCACAAATTGAGCTAAATCAGTTTACACGGTGCTTGAAAACATATAAAGAATTATTCTAACTACCATGGATGCATGACATACAAGGTGAAAGTAATTTGAACAATGTAAAATTAAACCGAAGGATTCTAGTTATTTAGGGGTTTCATCTCAACCCAAAGAAGAGATTAAAACATAACCAAAGAAAATACAAACCCTAAATTACTACTACAACTTGCAGCACCGGCTACTCCGGGCATTCCTTTGTCATCAAAAACCCTAATTTTCACCAAATGTCAACAATAAACAACTGTGGAATTAGGTATAACAGTTGTGCTACTTACTAGTTTTCTGACATCAATTGAACCACTTGACTCTTGATTTCTCACTGTCTTCAGTATGGTGTTGGTGAATACATTGATTTCCTCAACACTATGTACCAAGTAGAGAAGAGATCTACATCTCGGAGTCAACTCAGGCGATTGACTCGGTTCCGAAATTCTTCATTGATTTCTCTTTTTCTATGTTGTTTCAATTAATTCAAGTGTTTTTCAATAAGATCCTATGATTGGTGTTAGATTATTACATCTTTTCTCTTATATAAATCATTAATCTACATCATTCAAGATGGAAAATCGATCGGAAACATTTTTTTCTAGTTCATTTCCTCAAATTTTTTGATCTAATTTTTCAAACCTAAATAATTCAGTAAATATTCAGGAGCAACTTAACAACAATCCAGTTTGTTTCATTCCGGATGAAATGATTGATGAAATATTGGATGAATGGAGATGTAGCTTAATTAGGAGATTAGATTTAGTGGAACTGAAATTTGATGTTGTTGTTACAATTCTAAAGCAACAATGGAAAATCAAAGTTGATGTTCAATGTATTCTACTTGGTAAGGGCTTTTTCATCATCAAATTAGATAATCCTGAGGATAAACAATATATTTGGGATGGATATTGGCCAGTAAAAGCTCAAACTCTAAAACTAAGAGCTTGGGAACCCAATTTTAATCCTGCTAATCAAAAATATACTAAAGAATTTGTGTGGGTTCAATTTCCTGGTCTTAGTATTGAATACTGGAAGGAGAGTATATTGATGCATATTAGCAGATCAATTGGTAAGCCAGTTAAAGTAGATTAAACAACTCTCAAGAGAGAGATTGGGTACTATGATAGAGTTTTAGTGGAAATAGACTTATCAAAAGCTATTCCTAGCAAGGTTCAAGTAGAGACTAAGTATTGCAGTTTTGAACAAGCAGTGCAAATTCCAAATATACCAAAATTTTGCTCTCATTGTTCTGTTATTGGGCACTATGTTACTGAATGTAAATCCAAGAGGAAGGAACAAATTCCACAACAAAATATTCCTGTACCAGAGAAGTCTACAAAAGTTTGGAGGAAGGTAAATAATAAATAGAAGAATAAAGGTTTTGATATTTGCTTTACAGCTGAGGAATTGGCAGCTATGCAAACTTCATCCCATCAAGGTAATAATAATGTTTCAGATAATATGCAAGTTGCACAAGAAGATAGTGTTGTGGATGTGATTATACCTTCCTTGAGTAATGACCTAGGGAGTTCAAAACATCAGGATAAAGTTATTAACTCAGGAAAATTTCAAGTTCTTTAGCAAATGGATGAAAAAATTTTGGAGTCTCATACTGAATTCCCTGCTTTAACTGTTGAACAAGTGATTCAAGCTGTTACTAGATCTCCTTCCTTAAATTCTGTTGTCAAAGTAATTTCTCCACTGGGTAAAGGGGGTACAAGTTCTTCTAATGCTGCTCCTGTTAAGAAGAAACAAAATGTCGGAAAGTCACAACAAGATAACAAGCAGCTACTTTAAGTTCAAATGGTCTGAGAATCCTTTCTTCTCAACCACCTCCTTTTAAATGAAGATAATCTTTTGTAATCTCAGAGGCTTGAAGAGACCGCAAGCCAGAGATAAACTGAGAAGTTTGGTCCATTCTGTTTGAAAAAGAGGGGATCTAACAACCACACCTAATCTTTCGCTTAGCAATCTGTATGGGCAAACTCCAATATACTTTCTAGATAATCAACTAGACAGTCAAACTCAATCTAGATAAAAGTACATCAAAGAGCTTATATCTCAATATCTCGATTTGATCTATACTCAAGCAAATATAAATCTGCGAGTCTTTATCAAAGAGAGATAACTTGGATGGTACCAAAGACCAATTTCCAAGTGTCAATCAATTAAAATCAACAACCAAAAGGTCAGATATTCTAATTGATTGAACAACGCACAACCTGTATTATTTCAATTATATAAACAAAGATAATGCGGCAAAGAAATAACACAAACACCAGATATTTTGTTAACGAGGATACCGCAAATGCAGAAAAACCGCGTGACCTAGTCCATATTGAACACACACTGTATTAATCCTCTACATACACTAGCATACTCTAAACTAACTTCGGTATGGACTGTAGTTGAACCCCAACCAATCTCACACTGATCCAAAGTACAATTATGCTCATACGTCTCTGATCCCAGCAGGATGCTACGTACTTGATTGCCTTAGCTGATCTTACCCATAACTAAGAGTTTCTACGACCCAAAGTCGAAAACTTTAACAAACAAATCTGTATCACACAGAAAAGTCTACGATAATAGATAAATCTGTCTCCCACGAATATACCTATGAGTTTTGTTCCGTCTTTTGATAAATCAAGGTGAACAGAAACCAATTGATAATCCGGACTTATATTCCCGAATAACATCTTAGTATTATCAATCACCTCACAATAAACTTAATCGAAGCAGCGAAAAAAAGATATTGTGGATCACAAACGATGAGACGAAGATGTTTGTGATTACTTTTTATCTTCCCTATGGGAGATAGAAATCTCAAGCCAATTATTACAATTTTACTCGTACGATAGAAACAATAAGATCATATCACACAACTACAAGAAAAGTAGTATCGGTATGGCTTCACAATCCCAATGAAGTCTTTAAGTCGTTAACCTGGTTTAGAAGAAGAAACCAAAGGTTAAAGGAGAATCTACTGTAGCTTAGCACAACTAGTATCACACAAAATGTGTGGGCATTAGGTTTCGCAGTTGCTAGAGTTCTCCCTTATATAGTCTTTCAAATCAGGGTTTGCAATCAATGTTAGCTTGGTAACAAAGCATTCAATATTCACCGTTAGATGAAAACCTGATTAGATTCAAGCTAATGTTTATCAACCGTCGAAAACATAGCTTGTTATACACAAATGAAATGCACGTTCCTGGGCTTTGTGTAATCGTACCCAAACTTGTACATTAGTTGGTTCAATAATAGTTAACCAAATGGTTAGCCATATGATCACTTTCATATCAAACATATTCTTCTTCACCATAACTAGTTCAATTGACTCAACTGAACTAGTTAGAGAGTTTTTCAATTGCAAGGAAATCTCATGTACTACACCAGACACAATTGAAGCAAAAACGATTTGATCCACTTGAATCGGTTCATGAACTCTATAACCACGGTTTGCAATTGCATTCCTTTGTTTATAAAGATAAGTTAGACATAACCTATTCAAGTTTGCGGACTGGGTTCGCGTACTTAAGTTCCCGGATGGAGTGTACAAACTCCAGCAGAAATTCTTGGGTTTGAGAACTTCGCCAGCTCGCGGACTGGATTCGTGGACTGAGTTCGCGGACTTAGCTCACGCACTACTCCCGTTCACTTGATCAACAAAGTTTGCAAACTTCGGTTCAAGAAATAAGGACTTATACATATATGTGTTTCCACAACAATGTTTATATCCTCCAAATGGTTATATAGTCTAAAATCTCATTTCAATCATTGAAATATTCTCAGAGGACGTTATATAGTTGTTATTCACAAACCATTTTTCGTCAGAGAAATTTTCAAAGGGATTGAAACATAACATGACTTTCGTCACTAGGTAAATATGAACTTGGCTAAAGCGAAAGCTTTACCAACACATATTTCGAGAAATAGATAGGTGAGGTAAACTCGGCTCGAAATACCAAATGTGTATAATCTAAGTCTGTACAGCAAAACGATTTTTGTCTCAAGATAGGAGATAAATAAACTTTTGATTGATAGATAAGTTCAAGTCTCCACATACCTTTTAGTCGATGAAGTACCAACAGTTCCTTGAGTAGTCCTTCGTCTTGTAGGATGATTGTCATGGAGTTCTTGAGCTCAACTACACTTTTTATCCTAGTCCGAGACCTTAGCTATAGTAGACTAGAAATCAAGACTTATAGTTTTGATCACTAACATTGACAAACATGCTTGAGATAGCAATGCATGCGAGTTCGACCGAGCAATGCTCTAACAATCTCTCCCTTTGTCAATTTTAGTGACAAAACTATCAATACATATGGAATACAAAAAATATATAAATAAACTTTTGTAGCTCCTAATCCACATGCCTAATCTTCAACATTACTCGAAATCTTCGTCACTTCCAAGTAATCCAATGATCCCAAAGGTTGTAAGTTTAGCATCATTGTTGTTGAATATCCGTAGCTATAACAACGAGAAAAAAAGAGTTCTCAATCATTGTTATACAGTGTCATAGTATCATTACACATCGTCAAATTTCAATTGTATCACAACTTTAACAACAATACTATGGTGATATGTCACTCCCCCTTAGTCAATACTCCATCTCACATGGAAACCACTCCCCCTTACAAAATGATCCGAAAACCATATGTATTCGTAGTGTGAACTACATATTAATTCTCCCCCTTTTTTCAATAAAATTGGCAAAGGTACAAGAACGGGATCCTAATAAAATTTCCAAACGAGACATTTAATGACCAAAAGAAAGCATATATCATCTTATTTAGATGCAATCATAAAGCCGAAGATAAATGCATTCATCAAGGAGTTTAAAGATACAAGATATCCCCTATAATATTCCACAGCCGCACTCCCCACAAAGATTTGGCAATAAAGCACAAGTCAAAAGAACTCTCCCCCATAATCTGTCATTCCCGAAAGAACAACAAGGGCGACATTAATTAATTTAAAAAAGAAAAGAAGGATTTCTTTGGACATAACAAATCACATACAAGTATGAATTTGAATCCAAAATATTTTATTAAATCAACCATAAGAGAACCCATGATTAACTTAACCGAAAATGCTCAACACAAGTAAACTTATGGAGACTTAAAAACACTCAATTAGATTAATCACAAGAAAACCCATAATTAATCTAATCGAAACAACTAAAATAATCATAAAAGTAATCAATTTAATTGGTCATGCTCGACATAAAGTATCTCATGGAACAACAACTATGCCAAAACAATGACTCGGTCGATATAGCTCAACATAAGACACCTTATGGAACAACACAATATGTACACAAAAATATGGATCAGAGAAGATCAATACTGCGGAATAATCAAGGACTCATTTATATTTTATCACTATTTTCACAATGACATCCAATAGAAATAATCCTTGAACACAAAAGATTTTAACCTATCTTCCATCAAAAAATTGACATAATAGTCTTAACTTTTGTATTTGTAAAAAGTCAATTCATTCTTTCATCAATACATACATATCAACTCACGAACAAATTTACTTTTGACAAAGTATGAGACAATCAAGTTCACAGACGTAAACACACATATCCCATAACAATATTGCAATTTATAAAACCATAAAGATTAATACTGCAAAAATCATCTTCCAAACAATTTTATAATTTAAACAATAAACCTAAAAACATGAAGATGAAAACATTGGACATAGCTATGTGTAATCACAATAATCACTATTCCAAACTCTAGTTATTCTTCTAAGAAAAACAAGAAAAAATAGAAGATTTACTAGGAAAATAAAATCCTTATAAAATATTTCACTTACTTTGAATACTCATCTCATATTCCCTATATTTCTCAAGATCGTCTTTGATCAGATCAATTCTTGATTCAAGATTATCCATCTTTTCTTCAAGTTTCTTGGAAGAAGCATCGAGATCACCTTTTAGAGTACGGATTTGTTCCAAGACGAGATTCATGGTTAAAGAGAGCTTGTCAAAAATAGAGATAGAGGATTTTCTATCTGGGGTTGAGTCCCGTTTGTCATAGCACATCTCATTGTAAGAAGAATCAAATCGAATCTTCTTAGAGGGAAAAAGAACAGTCCAAACATCACTTTCCGTGATACAAAGACTTGAAGAGGACATGATAGAATAGATAAATGAAATGTTCATACAGAGGAGAAATCTTCATCCTTTAAAGGGAATGAAGATAAGAATGAATTTCCAACAAAGACCCTTGACCAAAACCCTAACAGAATTTGGTTATCCCCAGAAGAGGTCTTATAGGAAGGAGCCGTTCATGAGAAAAAACGGTTTTGAAAGAGAGAAAAAAATACAGAAACCCTAAAGGCACAAAATGTTCATCACAACCCTCTTGAAAATATGATTCTTGTCTTAAGAGAGATAGACAGGAATCATTGTAACAGAAGTTACAGAAAGTGATCGTCCCAATCCAATCCAGAACTGGAAGATTTTTTACAAGAGGATGAAGTATTTGTTGTTCCTTGTTTTGTTTTTAGGAAAGAGGAGTTACGTATGTCATTCTTTCCACTTTTTAGCATAGTTTTGAAAACCTTGATTGTTGATTTTTGCAAACTATGCAGTGCTTTGGAAATCCTTTTTGAAAACACTGAGGGTTTCCTAGAAGCTTTCTTTTTCCTCTTTGCAAGCATTTAGTAGATGAGAACTGCTTTCGATCTCTAGTGCTAATATCTTTAAGATGATCCTGATCATCACACAAGACGACCAACGAGCTGGGTAGGTTCTTGTGATTTTCCATATCATCCTTTTTGTCAGAGTGACTTGAGAATGATACAGGGTCAGGAGACGTTTTCGGAATATTTTTAACAGACTCAATCAAAGAGGTCTGACATATTTCATAAGAATCACAATTGCGTTTGACAGCCTCCAGTCTTGAATAAATTCGTTGACATTCCATATCTTCAATCCTTTTAAACAGAGTTTCCTTTTCCAATTGAAACACTTCAGAATAGGTATGATTATTTATCACAGAATAGTCAGGCCTGTTAGGAGGGCAAATGTGATTGTCAGCAAAGAGGTTAAGAGAACATGCGTAGATTTCATCCTCGGGATAATAGTCAAGAGTAGCCATCCATGCTTTAGTTAACTCACAAACCTATGTGTCAGGATCTTTAGGAGTATCATTGACACTTTTATAGCACTTGAAACTATTTTTGCTTGCATAGTTTCTTTGAACTATCTTATCCTTTTTATTGATTGATTGAGCTCTCTTTTGAGACTTTCTTTTACTTTTTCTAAGAATTTTCTTTAGCTGTTGTATAAACAGTTTTAGATTAGAAATAAAGCAATTCTCATCCCTTTCATCAATCAATTTTGGACAACGAGACCTTTTATCAGATGTAGCAACATGGTTGCTAAACAATTGACTTTTGTCTCTTTGTTTAAGTTCGAGATCAAAAATTTTAAGCTTTCCAACAAGAGTATTTCTGGAAAGAGTATCAAGGTTATTTCCCTCAATGATGGCATGATTCTTAGAATCGTATCTTGATGGAAGCGATCTGAGAATTTTCAACACAATGTCCTTTTCAAGAATAGTCTTACCCAATGCAAAAGATGCATTAACAATTTCAGAAACTTTGTGATTAAACTCATCAAATGTTTCTTCATCTGACATACGAAGGTTTTCCCAATCGGAATTAAGGTTTTGAAGCCTAGCTTCCTTTTCACTGGAGTTTCCTTCGAAAATGGTTTCTAAGATATCCCAAGCTTCTGTAGACTTTGTGCAATTAGACACATGGTGCTGAAGATTTAGGGTAATGGCATGTATAATAGCATTCAAACCATCGGAATTTTACTTTGCAGCATTTATCTCGGCACGGGTGTATTCGCCAATGTCCTTGGGAACGTTTACATCTCCAACTGCCACAACGGGAGCATTATATACATTAAATACATATACACATGATTGAAAATCACGTGCTTGAAGAAAAGCTCGCATAGCAATTTTCCACCATAAGTAATTAGAGCCATCGAAGACTGGTGGTACGTTTATTGAGATAGCACCTCTGTCCATAGAGTCAGATCGCTACAAACACATACTTGTAAGGTCTTAAACGTGTTTGCCCGCTCTGATACTAATTGAAAAAGCGGGGGTCTAACAACCACACCCAATATTTCGCTTAGCAATCTGTATGAAAAAACTCCAATATACTTTCTAGAGAATCAACTAGACAGTCAGGATCAATCTAGATAAAACTACATCAAAGAGTTTATATGTCAATCTCTCGATTTGATCTTACTCAAGCAAATAGAAATATGCAAGTCTTTATCAAAGAGAGATAACTTGGATGGTACCAAAGACCAATGTCCAAGTGTCAATCAATTTAAATCAACAACCAAAAGGTCGGATATTCTAATTGATTGAACAACGCACAACCTGTATTATTTCAATTATATAAACAAAGATAATGCGGCAAAGAAATAACACAGATACCAGAAATTTTGTTAACGAGGATACCGCGAATGCAGAAAAACCGCGGGACCTAGTCCATATTGAACACACACTGTATTAATCCGCTACAGACACTAGCCTACTCTAAACTAACTTCGGTATGGACTGTAGTTGAACCCCAACCAATCTCACACTGATCCAAGGTACAATTATGCTCCTACATCTCTGATCCCAACAGGATGCTACGTACTTGATTGCCTTAGCTGATCTCACCCATAACTAAGAGTTGCTACGAACCAAAGTCGAAGACTTTAATAAACAAATCTGCATCACACAAAAAAGTTTACGATAATAGATAAATCCGTCTCCCACGAATATACCTACGAGTTTTGTTTCGTCTTTTGATAAATCAAGGTGAACAGAAACCAATTGATAATCCGGACTTATATTCCCGAAGAACAGCCTAGTATTATCAATCACCTCACAATAGTCTTAATCGACGCAGCAAAAAAAATATTTTGGAATCACAAACGATGAGGAGAATATGTTACTTTTTATCTTGCCTATCGGAGATAGAAATCTCAAGCCAATTATTACAATTGTACTCGTCCGATAGAAATAGCAAGATCAGATTACAAAACTACAAGAAAAGAAGTGTCGGTCTGGCTTTACAATCCCAATGAAGTCTTTAAGTCGTTAACCTCGTTTAGAAGAAGAAACCAAAGGTTAAAGGAGAATCGACTCTAGCTTAGCACAACTAGTATCACACATAATGTGTGGGGATTAGGTTTCCCAGTTGCTAGAGTTCTCATTATATAGTCTTTCAAATCAGGTTGCAATCAATGTTAGCTTGGTAACAAAGCATTCAATATTCACCGTTAGATGAAAACCTGATTAGATTCAAGATAATATTTATCAACTGTTATATCAAAAACATAGCTTGTTATACACAAATGAAATGCACGTTCCTGGGCTTTGTGTAACCGTACCCAAACTTGTACATTAGTTGGTTCAACAATAGTTAACCAAATGGTTAGCCATATGATCACTTTCATATCAACCATATTCTTCTTCACCATAACTAGTTCAAATGACTCAAATGAACTAGTTAGATAATTGTTCAATTGCAAGGAAATCTCATGTACTACACAAGACACAATTGAAGAAAAAACGATTTGATTCACTTGAATCGGTTCATGAACTCTATAGCCACGGTTTGCAATTGCATTCCTTAGTTTATAAAGATAAGTTCACTAAACATCGTTTTTTAGACATAAACTACTCAAGTTCGCAGACTGGTATCGCAGACTTAAGTTCCCGGATGGAGTTTACAAACTCCAACAGAAATTATCGGGTTTGAGAACTTCGCCAGTTCGCGGACTGAGCTAACGCACTACTCCGGTTCACTTGATCAACAAAGTTCGCAAACTTCGGTTCAAGCAATAAGGACTTATACATATATGTGTTAATTCTTATATCCTCCAAGGTTATATAGTCTAAACTCTCATTTAAATCATTGAAACATTCTCATAGGACGTTATATAGTTGTTATTCACAAACCATTTTTCGTCAGAGCAATTTTCAAAGTGATTGAAACATAACATGACTTTATTCACTAGGTAAAGATGAATTTGGCTAAAGCGAAAGGTTGACCAACACATATTTCGAGAAATAGATAGGCGAGGTAAACTCGAATCGAAATGCCAAATGTGTATAATCTAAGTCTATATTGAAAAACGACTTTTGTCTCAAGATGGAAGATAAATAGACTTCTGAGTGATAGATAAGTTCAAGTATCCACATACCTTTTAGTCGATGAAGATCCACCAGTTCCTTGAGTAGTCCTTCGTCTTGTATGATGATTGCCATGGAGTTCTTGAGATCAACTACACTTTTTATCCTAGTCCGAGACCTTATCTATAGTAGATTAGAAATTAAGACTTATTGTTTTGATCACTAACATTGACAAACATGCTTGAGATAGCAACGCATGCGAGTTCGACCGAGCAATGCTCTAACACTGTTTGTCCTTCTTTAGTTTTTATTGCTGAACCAAAGGTGAGAGTTACATCTGATTTCTGCAAGAAACTGAATTTGCCTAATATGCATAGCAAACTAATTCATAATTCTACTAGTTCCAAGAAAGGAAATATTTGGATGTTTTGGAGTTCAAGTATTTCTACTCCTTCAGTAATATCTATTTCTTCTCAAGCCATTACTGTGGATGTATGAGGTGTATTAGTAACTGGTATCCATGCTGCTTGCTTAACTGTTGATAGAAGATATCTTTGGAAGGAGTTGGAGTTTATAAATTATTTTGATAAACCATGGCTTTCCATTGGTGATTTTAATACCATTATGTATGCTAAAGAGAAAAAAGGAGGAAGGAGTCCATTAACTATTTCTATGAATGAGTTCAATAATTGCCTAAATACATGTGGATTGATGCAAACACCAAAATCTGGAGTTGATTTCTCTTGGTGCAACAATAGAGTTGGTGTAAAAAGAATAATGTGCAATTTGGATAGAGCTGTCTACAATGCAAAGTGGTTGGATATATATCCTGTCTGGAGTTACAAAGTAAATGCTAGAGGGACATCAGATCATAGTGATTTAATATGAACGAATGCAATCATGCCAAAAACCTGCAAATGTTCTTTTTTTATCTCTAAGAAGTAGTCCAATCAACTTTAATTTCAGATAGACAACCAGATGATATTGCATTAATGGATAAACTTATTGTTTCAAGGGGGAAGCAAGATATTTTGCTACGACAAAGAAAGGAAATTGCTCAACAGAAAGCAAAAGTGCAATGGCTAAAAGAAGGTGCTTCTAATTCCATTTTTTTCCATACTTATATTAAGATCATACAAAGTCACAATGGAATATCTGAATTGGAAAACTCATCTGGCAACATAGTCTCTACTCAAAAAGAAATTGCTGATACACTTGTGGAGCATTTTGAAAACAAATTCAAACAACCGGAGGTAAGATTTGCAGATGGGATTTTTGATAATATTCCTAAAATCATAAATGAAGCAGACAACAAAATGCTAAATGTTGTACCAACAAAGGAAGAAATATATGAAGCAATTCAAGATATGGATCCTGATAGTGCCCCTGACCCAGATGGTTTTGCTGGTTGGTTTTATAGAAGTAAATGGGATATCATTGGCAGTGACTTAGGTTTAGCAATTCAGTATTGTTGGAGCAAGGGATTTATTCCAAAAGGTATGAATGCAAATTTTCTCACTCTTCTACCGAAGGATCAAGGTGCCAAGAAAGCTTCTCAGTTTATACCTATTAGTCTAAGTAACTTTTGTTTCAAAATAATCACTAAAATCATTACTATGAGAATGGGGAAAGTAATTGACAAAGTAGTATCTCCACAGCAAGGTGCCTTCATCAAAGGGAGGAATATTCAAAATCAGATTGTGCTAGCATCTGAATTAATTAATAAAATGGAGACTACAAAAGAGGAGGTAATGTGGGTCTGAAATTGGACATAACACAGGCCTATGATTCACTCAGTTGGGATTTCTTATTTCAAGCTATGTTCACCTTTGGTTTTTCAGCTCAATTTATACATTGGTTACATGTGCTATTTCAATCTACTAGAATATCAGTTATGGTTAATGGAGGTCCAGCTGGATTTTTTGCTATTGGTAGAGGGTTAAAACAAGGTTCGCTATCACCTGTTTTGTTTGTTATTGCTCAGGAGATTTTAAGTAGAAAAAATTCATATGGTGCAAGCAGGAAAATCTAGTTCCAATGGTAAACAAAAATGGCATCCAACCTTCACATATCTTTTTTGCTGATGATATTTTCTTATTTTGCAATGGTGATAAGAGGAACACAGATAAACTACTGAACCTATTGATGGATTATCATCAATCATCAAGAAAAATAGTGAGTATGGAGAAAAGCAAGTGCTTTGTGGGAGGCACTACAGATAGCAGGAAACTTCAAATTGCAAATAATTGTGGTATGTCACTCTCAAAATTTCCAGATAAATACTTGGGTGTCAATCTAATACATGGAAAGATTAAATCATCACATGTATGGGGGGTCTGTGGATCTATTACAAAGCAAAATGCCTGGTTGGATGGGTAAGATGTTATCTTTCCAAGAAAGACTTATTTTGGTGAAACATGTATTATGTAGCATTCCAGTTTACAATATGTCAGTATATAAATGGCTTAGGAAAGTATTAATGGAATGTGATAGAATTATCAGAAATTTCCTTTGGTCAGGGGATCCATCTAAAAAGAAACTATTGACAGTTAATTAGAAGAGGTAAATTCTCTGTTGTAAGAAGGAGGTCTGGGATTCAGAAGCTTAGAAGACATAAATAAATCTCTACTTATGAAGTTAGCATGGAAGATGCAGAATGATAATGCTGAAAGGGATAAATTCTTTCAAGCCAAATTTCAAGATAAAAATGGTATATGGATTAATTATTATAAGAATTCATTATGGATTGGGATTAAATGGGTTCTGGATGAAGTCTTTAATAAATCACGGTGGATTGTGGGTGATGGGAAAAGCATCTCAGTATGGAATGATATATGGATTACAAGTAAGCTTCTGAAAACCTTATACCCTGATAATTCATATATATTTCAGAATCCTGACCTCAAAGTGATACATCTATTGAGAAATGGTGAATGAATAATACCTGCTGAAATGTCAAATATGATACAAGACAATGCATTACCAGTGGTGGATGGAGAAAAAGATAGGAAGATATGGATTTGGACCAAAACTGGAGAATTCACAGTTACAACAGCAGTGGAGTGTATAAGAAATAAATATCCTAAGCTACAATGGACTAAAAGCATTTGGAAGAATACTATTCATCCTAGTATATCAAGTAATGTCTGGAAGGTAATAAGAGGAGTATGGGCTATAGATGATAATATGAGAAAGAAAGGCTTCAATATGGTTTCAAGATGCTCCTTCTGTAAGCAAGATGAAGAAACAACTGAACATATACTATAGGATTGCAACTTTAGTGAGATAATCTGGCAGTGGCTAGGTGGTTTGTTTGCATTCTTCAATCCTATATCCCTTGAGGAAGTTCTCAGCATGGCAAAGTCAAAAAGTCTAGCTGTAAGAGAAATTTGGAGAACTGCAACACTCATAACTATAAAGGAAATATGCTTTCATAGAAACAGAATGGTGTACGATGGTGAACAACCTAATGCAGAAATTTTAAAGAGAAATATAGTTCAGTTCACTAAGGAATGTGAAGTCAAAATGAAAGGGAATATGTGGAATACAGTTGCAGACTTATAAATCCTTAAAACCTTTGACATGAAATGCAGAAAAGTGAAGCATATCAAAATTCAGACAATCTCCTTCTCTCTACCCATTAGTCCTAAAATACTATTATGTTGTGATGGTGCTGCAAGAAACAATCCTAGTGAAGCAGAATATGGACTCATAGGCAGAGATAGCTCAGGAGGGTTCTTAATTGCAGTTGCAGGTGGTATGGGTATTGCAACCAATTATATGTCTGAGATTTTTGCTGTTATAAATGCATGTGAATGGGAAATAAGTGTGGGATTCTTACAGTTATGCATAAGATCTGATTCATCATCAGCTATCAACTCTTTCTCTACTAGAAGAATACCTTGGTATGTGCAATACAGATGGAATAAAATTGCTGATACACTTATCAGTTTGGAATTCATACACAGTTACAGAGAAGTGAACTTCTCTGCAAATGGCCTAGCAAAGATGGGTGTCTCCTTGCTCAGAGGTGAGAAGAGAATTTTCTTGAATAAGCCATCTTTTTTGTCTAGTCTAGAACATCCAGATAAAGTTTATTATAAATTTGGGTAAGATTTGAAAGAGTTGAGTGATTGTAATAATTAGTTTTGAATAACTTTTTGTAAAATTTTTGGATTCAATAAAATTTTATTATTAAGCAAAAAAAAAAAAAATTCCTCAACACTCAAGCTCCATCAATACCCATTCCTTTTTCACTGAATGCATACATCTAACCCTATAATCATATAGGTTAGCAAAAGAAAATTGAGAAATTGAGTTGCTGGCAGAATGAATGGATGAATCCGTGTTTTACAAGGGAAATCAATTGGATAGAGGTTTGGGAGAGGTGGAGTGGACGGGGATAAGGGTGAGGTCGTGGTGGTTGGAGTGCACAGTAGAGAAGATTGAGTGAATTGGGAGAAAACTGAAGCTTCTGGTCGTGAAGATATTTTGGGAGAAAGGGGGGTGGCGATTTGGTATTGAGAGAGAACATCAAATTCGATGAAATGGGTACAACAACGGGTCAGACCCTGGGTTTTTTTTGACACTTCTTATATCAAGCCAACTTCTTCTTTTAAGCATTATGCAAAAGGATTGTAAGAGGAACTGCAAGCGGATTTCACCTGGTGCAATCGGAATGCAACCGACTTTTGCGCGACATTTTTTCTACACTTCTCACAGCCATTCCGCGAAGCTCTTGCTTTCTTCCTCTGACCACCAATTTTATGCTCCTTTTGCTTCTCTAAGCATCCAAGCTTTATTTACTACCTAAAAACATAAAATAAATTAGTAAAAATAATTATTCTCGAAAACAACGAAAATACAAAATTTGGGATAAAATGGAGAATTAAAGCACAAAAGATGAGATAAATACCAATAAAAAGATATATAATTATGCAATATTTGGCACTCATCAAATACCCCCAAACCTGAATTTTACTTATCCTCAAGTAAAACAAAAAACTAAGGAAATCCTACCTACACCACTATCGCTGGTCTCTCCATTGCATTTAGCGAATGCAATAAGCCTTTTAAACCACTAAGTGTCCCTAGTAGACGAGTTGAAGTCTCGTGAGGGTTTTCTTAGAACACACTCACAAAGTTCTAGGTCAAATGATAGCTCACCTTGTATGATGTGTAACACCTGCATTTCAATTTAAGCTCACAACAAAATGGATCTATGAATCTAGCTTTCAAAGGCACAATTCTAGCACTGGAACAACTAAGGACAAGTGATAAGAGTGTAAAGTGTATCTACACATGTATAGAGAATGATCAGAAGTTAGGACTGCCAATTACCAAGAGGTAGTTTTTAGCTAAGAACCAAATTCAAAGCCAAGCTAGCTGTGTGGTTTTACGAGAATTTTGAATGTTCGCCATAACAGTTGGTGACATATCAGCTTACCCGCGTTGTACATCGATGCCATACACCCTCCCTTATGATAGGGTGTATAATACATCCTATTTATTATCTATTTTTTATGCTTTCTCTGCTATTTTTCTTGTAAATTATGTATTTTACGCATGTTTTTGAATTATTAGGTATTTTGGAGTCGCACGGAGGAAAAGAAGAAGAAATCACCCAATTTGTGCGAAATGGGCAATATTGTCATTTCATAGGAGACTCATTTAATGAAGAATTTTCTAGACTCATCTAGACTCATGGGTTTGAATAATTGGGCTTGGATTTGGAAAGAAAAGATGGAAGATTTGAGAAAGACTTGGATTTGGAAGTTGAGATACAAAGGGAAAGTGGTGTTATTATGGAATGAGGATTCTATTCCTAAGAGGATTGCTAGGAAATTGAAGCCTATAAATAGATAAGTTCTCTACACAATTTTTACACACCTTCTACACACACAACACTTCTCTTTTCTTTATTCTTTGTGTGAACTCCTTAGCATGAGTAGCTAATTTTATTGATTGAGGATGAATTCCTAGTTCTTAACATGTTTTGAGTTTTCTTTTAAATCTACTTTGAAGTTTTCACATGATTATCATTTGTTTTTACTAATAGGAATGTTTATACATTCATGGTTGATTGATAGGTCGTTTAGGATGCATACTAAATTGATTTGTTAATTGATATAAATCTAGTGAAAGTTAGGGGATAAGTAATCATTTCTTGACTCTTTACATAAGTAGCAAACACGAGACCTTGCGGAGGGATTACGTTGAGCAATTGTGTGTGGAAACAACGTTAGCAAGTAGACCTTGAGCTAAGAGTCTAACTACTAATATAAACCTAATAAATTCATAAATCTTAATGCGTTTAACTAAATTACATCTTGAGTGAGTTACTACTAGGTGGTTTGGTGAATAGAATCCGATAGTCGAGAACTTCCGTTTCTGGTGATACTAGGGATTTAGGGGTTTAGCACTGAGCTAGCTGCTTTACCTACGGTTGGTGATAATCTGTGACTAATAAAAAGTGGAAAAGAACATAACTTGAATCATTGTTTTGCAACGAAGAAGGATTCCCTGATCTAATCTCTATTATTGATTTCAACTTTATCTTTTTAATTGCTTTGTTTATTCTTTTACTTTATAAAATCTAAAACCCCCCCTTTTTTGTGACATTATAAGACAACTAAAACGACTTCTGGACAAAGGTTATGAAACCGATGAAGATTCTGATTATGGTGAGTCTGAAAGTGAAGATGATTGTCTTGAAAGGACCAACCTTTGGAGACTTTTGATGACGCTAGTGCAGCCTACTCGAGCCTTGATCTTAATAATGATCAATCACCTATTCAAAAGGTAGAGCTTGAGGAAGACGCAATAAGTGCTTTTAAAAAATTCCTCAGGGAAAGAAATGAGTCCGCGGTAATGTATGAGCGTTGCAACAATGAGGAAGTTATTCCAACTCTGGATCATAATAACGATCCTTCACTTATTCAAAAAGAGGAGATTGATGTGACTTACCTATTGTTATAAACGGTGTAACACCCTCACAAGATCTTACAATTTATACCGATTCCGATGATGAGAATGTTGAAGAGATGATGCTAGAGGATGAAACCAAATTCATTGATTTTGTGGAAGACCCAATTGAACTTGCCAATGATTTTAATAATGCCGAGACAAGGAAAGTTGAAAACGTTCAAGGTTTACAAGCAATGGAACAAGAAAAGAGTAAATTTCATATCCAAGTAAAGCAACATGTAATGATCGGATTTTTATATATACATGTTGAAGACTTACATATAAGGAACGTAATTTTATGTCCAAGTTGAAGACTTATTTACAAGAGCAAAGAAAAGCAAAAGGTGAGGATTATTGAAGTTTATGATTTCGAGACGATACAAGTTGTGAAGAATCAAGCGGTAAAGTACTTTTCCCACGACCATGGTTTGTTTTTATTTTCACTTTTTTTTGTATTTTATCTCTCTTGTCTCTAAAAAAAGTAAAATAAAAAAAATATATAAAAAAAAATGATGACAAGAGAAATTTTTGGTTCTTATTTATTTAATAAGCCGTGGGGAAGAAAAATTTATAAAGAAGTTTCAAGCAACAAGGATTTTAAGGAAAAAGGTTACAAATTGTCAAGGATCTACGAAGTTCGAGAATTTATCATCAATAGTTGAAACCAAAGACGAAGACCAAGAAGATAAAAACGAGGAGCGGAAGACGTTTCTATTGGATGCTGTGAGAGTGGTGTTATCATCATTGCAACCGGATGTGAAGGTGAGTAAGTGATCTCATCCTCTATAATAGTGGTTGATTTCCTTTCTTAGAGATCGTCAGAAAAATGTTTTTTCAAAACGTTAAAAGATGTGGGTTTTTAAAATATTTCGGAAGTTGTCCTTCTCACCATTCAACGTGTTGCAGGAATTCTCTCTTCATTCCTACCTGCACACATGTGAGAACCATAAAAGTACGTCATTTGAGTGCAATTTCCTAAACCCTTTTTGGTGAGGCAGAAGTCGAGGTGAAATGCTTATTGATCGCTCTCAAACATGCGTTCTCTCATTATGGTGTGGTTATTTCTCACTCAACATTTAAGAATGAGAATATGTTCTTTAGTATTTCTAACTTCTTATTACTATCATGCAAAAACTCTATGTCCTCATAACTCTTTGGATGCTTGGGACGCTGGAACGCTTTGAAGTTGTAAGTTTTAGTTTGATTTGCTCGAGGACTAGCAAAGTCTAAGTGTGGGGGAATTTGATAGGGTGTAGAATACATCCTATTTATTATCTATTGTTTATGCTTTCTCTGCTATTTTTCTTGTAAATTATTTATTTTACGCATGTTTTTGAGTTATTAGGTATTTTGGAGTCGCACGGAGGAAAAGAAGAAAAAATCACCCAATTTGTGCGAAATGGGCAATATTGTCATTTCATAGGCGAATAATTTAATGAAGAATTTTCTAGACTCATGGGTTTGAATAATTGGGCTTGGATTTGGAAAGAGAAGATGAAAGATTTGAGAAAGACTTGGATTTGGAAGTTGAGATACAAAGGGAAAGTGGTGTTATTATGGAATGAGGATTCTATTCCTAAGAGGATTGCTAGGAAATTGAAGCCTATAAATAGAGAAGTTCTCTACACAATTTTTACACACCTTCTACACACACAACACTTCTCTTTTCTTTATTCTTTGTGTGAACTCCTTAGCATGAGTAGCTAATTTTATTGATTGAGGATGAATTCCTAGTTCTTAACATGTTTTGAGTTTTGTTTTAAATCTACTTTGAAGTTTTCACATGATTATCGTTTGTTTTTACTAATAGGAATGTTTATACATTCATGGTTGATTGATAGGTCATTTAGGATACATACTAAATTGATTTGTTAATTGATCTAAAGCTAGTGAAAGTTAAGGGATAAGTAATCGTTTCTTTACTCTTTACATAAGTAGCAACCACGAGACCTTGCGGAGGGATTACGTTGAGCAATTGTGTGTGGAAACAACGTTAGCAAGTAGACCTTGAGCTAAGAGTCTAACTACTAATATAAACCTAATAAATTCATAAATCTGAATGCGTTTAACTAGATTACATCTTGAGTGATCTACTACTAGGTGGTTTGGTGAATAGAATTCGGTAGTCGAGAACTTCCATATCTGGTGATACTAGGGATTTAGGGGTTTAGCACTGAGCTAGCTGCTTTACCTAAATTTGGTGATAATCTGTGACTAATAAAAAGTGGAAAAGAACATATCTTGAATCATTGTTTTGCAATGAAAAAGGATTCTCTGATCTAATCTCTCTTATTGATTTCAACTTTATCTTTTTAATTGCTTTGTTTATTCTTTTACTTTATAAAATCTAAAACCCCCCTTTTTTGTGACATTATAAGACAACTAAAACCTCTTACTCCTCGTGGGAACGATCCTTACTATCACTATATTACTTGTTAATTAGTGAGAAAAATATTAATTAATTTGTTGTGGTTACGACACGCATCACCTTACTTATTACAAGACTATTTACAACATATGACAAAACATTACTCTTATTTACATTCACTACTCTCTTATATTTAAGGCAAGAGAAAAACATTGACTTTAACATTGAAATATAACAAAATGGACTCTTTTATCATTTATTTATCTATCTTTTGATATTCTTCTTTCTTTTCTGATTTTTTTTTCTTTCTGATTTTTTTTTTCTTTTTCTGAATTTTTTTTTCAACAGATGAAAAACTTCAAGAGAACAAGAACAATACAATAACATGGGATAATACTATTTGATTTATGGACAAAAAGAAAAATTACATGACACTTAGAAAGAGGTAGCCCTTTTCGATGTACCCAGTCAAATTCAATGGTTTCTTTTATTAATGTATCCTCCAACTTCTATCCCAGCCAACCAAAGAACAAGCTAGTCAAGTCTCATTCAGTATTCTACTTAACTGATGAAACACCTACGGACCGACACTATACAAGCATGGTAGACCGTGCATGTGCAAGTTTTCTTTTCACATGTGAATTGTGATAGAATCGAGTGGTGCCTCATCATCTAGATTAAGAATCCTAAAATTATTATACATGCAGACATCACAAATCAAGGTAGATGAGTTTAACAATTTATTTTTTCTTTTTCTTTTTTAACAGGGCAAAGTTCAATTTCAATAATAGACACGGTGACAGTTAAGGTATAGTCTTCACCCCGAAACCTAATCTAAACATTTTCCTCAATGTTTCTAAAGATGATCAAAATTATAAAAACAACATACCATAAGGACCATGATGAGTAGAGAAAGGAAAGAGATTACCAGATGTCGACGAATGAAAGAACTGAACCCCGTTATTCACGACTAGAATCCAACATTCTTCAACTGAGATCACATTGGATTAGCAGAATATACACAAAACAAATATAAGATTCAACTGAAACATTACCTACTGGATTATATACAAATATGAATCACCATAAATATACAACCTAAAGAGTTGAAGATCAACCCAAAAGACAATATGTAAAGATTTTAGTAGCCTCACACATTTATAATAGGACGAAAATTTAAGTGAGGTTTCTAGACAAGATGAGATACCCCCAAACCATAAGTTGTTAATAGATGTGTTTTTGAGCACAAAATCTTGCAATTTAAGGGGTGATTCATGCACAAGATCTAATTCAAAGTGGACTTTGTTAGGGATGGGCAGAGATACACACTCCATTTGTGGCTCATCAAATGTATTATATTTGGCTGCAAAATAGTCCAAGAGAACTTAGGAGGCACACGGTTCCAATCCTAGATTACCTACTCTTAGAAAAGTTGGTTTTACAATATATTTGCATGCAAAATCTAGGTTAGGTGGAAGAGTCTCAGTTTGTGACTTAGGAAGGAAAGTAGGCACATCTATGTCGCTCACATGCATAAGATCGAGAGTACCATTGTTATCAGTCAAATCAACATCTCCTAAGTCATCTACAAGTACTGCAACATGCTCTGATTCAAAGAACGGATCAACAAGCCCCATTTCAGAACCATTATCATCCGAAACTTTAGTCTTATGCATAGGACAATCAGAAGAAACATCATATTGTGACCCAGGCAGGAAATCAGACTCATCAAATTTATTTTCATGCAAGAGATCGTTGGTGTCTGCAGAAAATTCAACATTCCCTAAGTTACACACAAGTTGTGTGTCATGCTCTTCTTCACAGAACAATTGTACAATCCCCAAACTAGGATCAGCATCACTTGTATATATGGATTGAATATTAGAAGAAGCATCATTTATAAAGGTTGCAGCAGAGAAGCCTAATGTCTTTGAACCCGAAGGTTCTATAACAAAATTTTTAGAATAAACATGCTCTTCTAACATAACATCATCATCATCATAAAAAGAATACAATTCCCTATTCAAAATCATAGTGTCTCTAGTCCATTCGTTTACATCTAGATTAGGTTCATTTTCAACATTAGTAGCCTGACTATGAACATAAACACCATTTTCAAAATTTACTTCATTAGGGATGACAAACATTTCATTTTGAAATTCCCCCATTCCTTCATTTTGTAAATGAATCAGATTCATCCTTAATATCATATTAAGTTGTTCAATGGAAGGGGAGTCTTCAACAGTGGGTTTCCTCATTTAACCTGGGTATTCGGAACATGGTTGCACATGAGGGTCACAATAGAAAGGAATTTCAGAAGTGTTGCTATATGGATTAACATGTAATACTTTCAATTCAAATCTAGCATTATTCTGTTCGATGAGTTTGAGATTTTCTGTTAGAGATTGCATACAAGGGCTCAAGGGAGTACAAAATTGTTCAACATCCAATGGTGGTGACTGGTACATGTATGGATAACAATTAGGGTCTATATATTGTGTCTCAGAACCTTGAAAAGGTCAGTAATTTTCCCTAAAGTTGTTAAAACCATGATCTATGGGATTCTCATAATATAAAGCATGCTTGTAGGAGAGTTCTCTAAGTGATTTGTTCGATAATTTCTCATCCCTAATAGCTGACCAAAATCCAGACATTTTTTTTTAAATGAAATAAACAACTACTATTCTATATGCTACTAACAAATCCTAAACAGAATGATGCAATAGCTATAATAACAGAACAGACCTATCACGAAAAATGAAAACAAAAAGGTGCACTTGGTTCATAAAATAGATTTGCCACCCGGGTGGTCAGATGTTCTAAAGGATGTATATATCGTCACTATACTAAGCTTCCCCTGATCTCAAAGAAATTGTCAACCTGTACTACCAAAGTTTCTATTTGATTTTAGCAGTTAAAATGTGTTTAACTAACGAGTGGCCAGTTCGTACTTGTCAACAGAAATATGAAACTCTTTTTACTAAACCGAATTTCGAAACTAGTCATACTCGGTAGCAACCATGGGCAGAATTCAGCTCAAGGAATTATGAAGCTTACCTCTTGCAACAGCCTAGAACAGGCGTAACAATTCCATCTCCCTCTCTTCTTTATTTACTGCAGTTGTAGACGCCTTCTTAATGCCTGACAGTACTAGACACTTTAAGTGATTGCACCAGTCAAATAATCAAAACCTAGAACACCACCAACGGACTCACTAAATAAGAAAACGCAAAAATAAAATGAAAAATATATAAAACTGATCTTTAAACAAGCTATCTATACCGATTATAAACTAACGCAACTACTAACGAAAGCTAAGACTAACTCCATCTAATACTAAAACTACGACTACTAAGTAAAAGACAAAATGAAATGCCTAAACACCTTAAGACCTACAGGTTCAGAGATAACTAACTTAACTGTGAAAAGAAAACAAACATGACAAATGCAATCTTAATCAAAATGCAAAGCTACAAGACAAAATAAGTGAGATATAAATCAAAAAGCTACTGAACAGTGAACACTTTTGAACTAAAACTAAAAAAAAGAAAAATGAAACACTAAAGAAATACAGTACAAGAGAAAACTAAACCAATACATACACTATTACTACGAACTATAAACACTGAAGCAAATTATAAACACTATTACTACGAACACTAAACAGTACAAGAGCAAACTAAACCAATATATACAAGAGAAAACTAAACCAATATATACAAGCTACAGAGCAACACATTCCTAATCGTACTATCAACACAAAACCTACAAATACAAAAGAATCAAAATGGAATGCAAATTCAAAAAGCTGCAGGGCACGGTCTAATTATATACAGTCCTAATATATTACTAACAAAACAATGAGCGGCTACGACAAACTAAAAATGGGAAAGAATACTAATTAGATGCAACTATGTACAGAAAATGAAATGCATGTACAGATTGTATTAAACTATGACCAGATTAAGCTAAAACAGAAAGCTATTGTTAAGCAATCTAGATGAGATCCTGAGCTACTACTAATTTACATGGGTGTTCACTATAGACAAGACTAATAGATAGAAAATGACAAAATGCACATAAAAGTAGTAACTGCTACTACTAATTTACCCTGAGCTACTTCAAAGATCTTGATAACTCAGTTTGATTGATCACAAGATAGTTTAGAGATTTTCTTTTGAAGAGAAGTAAACGATTCACCAGAGATAAACCTAGATCATCAGTTAAACCCCATGATCATTCCCCTCCTAAAAACAGGGATATTGTCGACATTGATGATGAGGATATGCCACAGTGCTTTAAGTGTAAGGGTTTTGGTAATTTTGCCAATGAAAGTCCAAATCGGAGAAAATACACTGGGAACAAGGTTCTTGCTGTAACTATTGATGAAACATCTGATCACTATGATTCAACTGAAGATGAAAAATCAAGTGTTTCACTCCTTGGCCAAAATATTAATTTTTATAATTGTAGCAATACTCACATCAACCTTGATATTTTTCCAGGAGAAATCTCTTCGACCACGTTGGAGGATGAAATGGATTTTTCTATGACTAATGAAAACTCTACCTCACATGTTCCAGTTACTTCACTTTGTTTAGCAACATGTTCGGCTATGGTACCTGAACCATCCTCCACTTTGACATGTTCTTATTGTACTATTAAGGGTCATGAACTCTCCAATGGTTTCAAGTACAAACATAAAGTAAGATATGTCAACAAACTGCAACAGAGAGCTAATCGATTAGCAAACAAACTCAAACTTGTTTTAAAGTCAAATCCATCCGAGGTATGTCTTTTTAGTCCATCTTCTAATAAGTTGAAGTCTAAGGATAAAGTTAGATCTCTACCGAAAATAACTAGGTCCAAACGACCTATGAAAAGGAGTATTGAAAATCCCGTGCAGGAACCATGTGGTGGACAAATTATTGTTCACCCCAACACAGTCTAGTTGTGTTGAAAGTGCATTTTGTCTCAAATGCCCACATTTCGAAAAGAGACAAGAGTTGTGCACAGTTGGGTTATAGGATCAGAAGCAATTATAGGTTGTTTAATTTTCTTGAATTTTGTTTTCTGATTTTCTGGTTATTCTTTTCATATCAACAACTAATGATATTTGAAAAGGTTTCTCAGTATTTGAATATAAAGGAAAAAAAAAGAGGAGGGTCAAAATCGACAGTCCTACCCTTTTTAAGCTGTGTGTGTTGATCGTACGTAAACCCTATTACTCTGTATATAGATTCCGGAACCCTACATTATTTTCCTTCTATGAAACTCTTTTCATCAAAAGGTTGATTGTTGAGCTATTGCTTTTGTGTGTGTTTCACAAACCCCATATTTTAATGAAAACTCCAAGCATCATCTCTTCTGATGGAAAAGATGTTAATATGATTGTTAAGCCATCAGTCATGAAGGAAAAAGAAAAATCTCATTTCTCTACAACTTTAAAGAAAAAAAGGAAGAATATGAAGAAACCAAGGGCTAACACCTCAAATCTTCAAAAAATTTATGTTTTTCTTGAAGAGTTCAAAAAAACAAGGATGTAGATTCAGGAAATAAAGGATATTGTTCTATGAACTCTTGAAATTCAGAAGGCCCTGGTTTGGCAACAATCAAGAAGGTTTGTTGGAATTCACTCCTTTCTTCATGAACCTTATGTTCAAATGTCTGTTGACGACAAGGAGTTCGGAGACGATAAAGAATTTTTCAAGAATCTTAATGTCTAGGAAACTTCTTATGAGAATTTATTCTTATGTTTAAGAAGGATAACTAGGGTTTGGAATAGCATTAATTGTTATTACACATATCTATTTCAACGATTATCATTTTGCAATGTTTTTAGATTTATTTAAATTTTAAAGTTATTTGGAAGATGATTTTTGCAGTATTTAATCTTTTTGATTTCATATATTGCAAATTGCTTATGAGATATATATGTGTTTACATTCGTGAACTGTGATTTTCTCATATATGTTCAAAAGTTAAGTCTATTGTGTCATTATGCAAATATTGATGAAAGATATAATGAACTTTTTAAAATATTCTGCATTATTGATCTTTCCCTGACCCAATTTTATGTGAAAGTATTGTATGGCTTCGTAAGTTTTCTTATGTTGAGCGTTTCCGATTAAATTAATCAATAAGGTCTTCTTGTGGTTAATTTATTCGAGTTTACTGGGTACAAATCCATGTGATTTGTTAATGTCCAAAGAAATCCTTCTTTTCTTGTAAAAGTAAGGTTGCTCATGTTGTTCTCTTGGGATTGACATCAAAAGGGGGAGAGTTCGTAGTTGAACTTGTGCTTAATTTCCGTATCTTTATGGGGAGTGCGACTGTGGAATATTGTAGGAGTTATCTTGTATCTTTATAAACTCCTTGATGAATACACTAAGTTTCGACTATGTGGAATCATCGAAGCAAAGTTGATATGTCATCTTTTAGTCATGAAATATCTTTTTGAAAATTTCATTATGATCCCATAGTTTTCGTACCTTTGCCAATTTATATTGACAAAAAGAGGGAGAATTATTTGGTAGTTCACACTACATAGATATGGTTTACGGATCATTATGTAAGGGGTTTTCATTGTAAGATGAAGATTGACAAATGGGGAATGATACATATCATCATAGTATTATTTCAAAGTAGTGATACAATTGAACTTTGATTATCTATAGTGATACTATGATACTATATAACAATGATTGAGAACATATGTTTTCTTATCTTCAACAACAATGATGCTGAGTTGAACACGTTCAGAATCGCTGAAGTACTTGAAGTAGCGAAGACTTCAAGGAATGTTTAAGAGCCATGGAAATCAAGCATGATGGATGAGAATCTACAAAGTTGATATATTTTGTAATCCATATGTATTGATAGTTTTGTCACTAAACTTGACAAAGGGGGAGATTGTTAGAGCACTGCTCGGTCGAACTCGCAAGCGTTGATATCTCAAGCTTGTTTTTCAAGTTTAGTTGATCAAAACTATATACTTGATTTCTAGTCTACTTATAGCTATGTCTCGGATTAGGATAAAATGTGTAATTGATCTTTAGAATTCACGACGTTCATTGATTGAAGACAAATATCTAATGAGGAGAGCTTTGAGGAACTTCATCAACAAAAGGTATGTGGAGACTAAAACTTATCTATCACTCAGAAGTATATTATATTCTATCTCCTAATGAGACTAAGTCGTATAGCTATATAGACTCTTATATTATACACATTTGATATTTCGAGCCGAGTTTATCTCGCTTATCTATTTCTAGAAATATGTGTTCGAAGTTTTTTGCTTTAGCTATGTTCATCATATTCTTGACGAGATTAGTTGGAAACAATTTATTTGTTGGATCTCACCAAACACGGATTGTTAGATATTTTCGTATTTGCCTGCTCTGATACCAATTGAAAATACAAGGATACCCAAATACACCAAAATCTTTTATTTATCCACCTATTAGTCCTCTATCGAATGTGATCGTCTATGTACGGAGTCGAGACAATACAAAAATTCGGTTCTCACTTCATGTGATCGTATATGGATACGAGATCAAGACAATACAATAACAAGGTCACTTGTGTGATTGAATATGGATACAAGATCGAGACGATACGACAACAAAGTGTGCACTTGATAATTGGTTTAGTAATAACCGAAACTCTATAGGATCAATATCTATTGTTTCGGAATTGACGTACAAGTGCAATTTATTTTAAATTATATAGACCAAATATAATTGTGGAATAGTAAAGTAAATGACACAGCAAGATTTTGTTAACGAGGAAACCGCAAATGCAGAAAAACACCAGGACCTAGTCCAGTTTTGAATACTCTCATAATTAAGTCGTTATACAAAATCTAATACCAAGTTCGTATAGATTAGACCAAGCAAAATACCCCTATATAATTAGTTCCCTTAGTATCCCCGTGCCTTCGACTTCTAGAGTAACGCACGTGAATAGCAAGTCCTTTGGATCATATTCCAAACAACAAAGGAAGAATATGTTTGGTAACCACTCTAATCAATCTTGCTAGAAGATATGTGATGAGTTGTTGAAAAAGGTTCTTATTGTTAATATGATAAACTCCTTTATCTGGTTAGATCAATCTTAATATTGATTACCCAAATAATCAAATTCTAGATTCGCAATCAATCAATATAGATCTCAAAGAGAAACTATAAAGCGATGTTGTTCTCATGCAACTAATCAATCAAGTCTATCAAAGATAAACCAATTCTAGTTGGATCCCAGCCGATCAAGGTTTGTGCACTAAATCCACAAGATAGAAAACTAATAAGAATTATTCTTAGTCTTCAAATCTTTTATTACCTTCAAACACCTGCACAACAACACTTGATCCTCTTGTGATCAATCACATACAAAACGGATTCTGTTAACAATGTATTATCACAAGATGTCTTTAAATCTGAAGATGGTTCCAAAGATCCTATCGATACTTTGATCTTGTTTGAGTGAATCATATATCAGAAGAGAAGATTCTTAAGAATAAACAAACTAGGTGGAATCAAAGTTACAACAACCGTTAGTCAATAAAATCAATAATGGAAAACTAATAACACTGTATTATCTAGTTTCCCACCAATGGTACTCGTAGAGCTTCTTGATCCCACAAAAGTCTTTAAACGAGCGGTCGTAAGAGATTTCGCCTAATTAGGGTACTTTCCTCTTCGAATAGACGGCTCCACAAGAAACTACAAGAAATGAAGTTTCCTGTCTCTTAGGATAGTTTGCAAGAAATGCAAACTCAAGTATTAATAGACCAAGGTTGTTTGGACAACAAGGAAATCCCGAAACCGAAAATATTCTCAAGATATGCATTAAAGTACCTAAATTCAGTTTTCTATTTCCAATTAATGTTGACCAACATTTCTGAAAACACTCATGGAAAAACTTTCATTATTATTCTAGCACATTAACTAATAATATTTTACAGAGGAATGCTTTAATTGCTGGTAATTAAATTGAAAAAGCGGGGGTCTATCAACGACACCCAATATTTCGCTTAGCAATCTGTATGGACTAACTCCAATATACTTTCAAGAGAATCAACTAGACAGTCAGACTCAATCTTAATAAAAGTACATCCAAGAATTATATCTCAATTTCTTAATTCAATCTGCAATCAAACAAATAAAATTTGCGAGCCCGATTGAATATAAGAAATAACTTGGACGGTATCAAAAACCAATATCCAAGTGTCAATCAATTTAATCAACAACCAAAGGTTGGACTCACAATTGATTGAACTTATGCACAACCTGTGATGTTTCAATTATATAAAAAATATAATGCCAAAAAGAAATAACACAGACACCAGAAATTTTGTTAACGAGGAAACCACAAATGCAGAAAAACCTGGGACCTAGTGCATATTTGAACACCACGCTGTATTAAGACGCTACAGACACTAGCCTACTCCAAGTTAACTTCGTACTGGAATATAGTTGATCCCTAACCACTCTCACACTGATCAAGGTATAGTCGCGTTCCTTATGCCTCTAGAACCACACCGATTCTACGCACTTGATTCCCTTAGCTGATTCCGTTATAGTCTTCAAATCAGGGTTTGTAATCAATGTTACCTAGGTAACTAAGCATTCAATATTCACCGTTAGATGAAAACCTGATTAGACTCAAGCTAATATCTTTCAATTGTTAGATCGAACTTAGCTTGATACATACAAATGAAAGTCATTTTATTTAGATATGAGTAACCGTACCTAAACGTGAACACCTTGTTGGCTCAACAATAGTTAAACGAACTTATCCATATGAACACTTTCATATCAACCATATTCATCTTAACCATAACTAGTTCAAATGACTCAAATGAAACTAGTTTTAGAGTTGTTCAATTGTTTATATTCTCTTAGAAGTATACAAGACACAACTGAATCAAAATCGATTTTGATTCACTCAATTGTTTATCTTAACCGTTATGACCTGATTAGAGATTATATCGTTCAATTTTTTGAATCAAAGGTTAATTGTGCAAAACGACCTATTGATGAGAGTCTTTTTCTATATGAACATGAGTGTATCTCTGAGGAAGAAAGTATTCTGATGGATGTTGTACCTTCAGTGATGGAGACTAAGAGGGCAGTTTATAAGTTGGATGCTGATAGTGCTTCGGGTACGATGATTTCTCAGGGTGTTTTTATAGACATTGTTGGGATATCATACATCAGGATCTCTTTAATGCAATCACATATTGCTGGCAGCATAATTTAATTCCTCAGGGTTCGAATTCGAGCCTTTTAATTCTTTTGGCCAAGGTAAGAGGTGCTAACACTCTTCGTAACTTTCGTCCTATTGGTCTTAGTAATTTTTTCTTTAAAATCTTTACCAAGATTTTGGCTGCTAGACTTGGTGGAGTTTTTGATGAACTTGTTTCAGAAGAACAAGTTGCTTTCATGAAAGGTAGGAATATTGATGAAAACATCAGTGTGGCTTCTGAAATGGTGAATGATTTGAAATGTCAGCGCAAGGATGGAAATGTGGGTCTTAAGTTAGATATTTCTCAAGATTTTGACAATGTTAGTTGGTCCTTTATCTTGGAGGTGTTTAGAAGATATGATTTCTCGGAGAATTGGTGTTCGTGGATTCTTACTATTCTCAGTTCAGCTCGTATTTCAGTTCTTCTTAATGGAAGTCCCGAGGGTTTCTTTAAAATTAATAGATGTTCGAGACAGGTTGATCCTTTGTCCCCTCTTATTTTTGTTCTGATTGAAGTTGTTCTTAGTAGGAATCTCACCAATCTTTTTCTAAATAAAAGCATGACTCCTATGCTGTCAAAAAAAGGTATTTCCCCTACTCATCTCTTCTTTGCTAATGACATTATGACATCTCTTCTTTGCTGATGAAATTATGAAGAGTTTGAATAATTTACTGAGTTTACTTGGTAAATATCAAGCTGCTTTCAGTTAAACAGTTCGTCGCCAAAAAAGAAAAGTTTATTATGGTGGTAACTCTATAAGAAGGTGTAGAACAATCACGGACTTGTTGGGTATGGAAGTTTTAACTTTTACATATCGTTATTTGGGTGTGCAATTATGCCTGGGGATATTAAGTATCGTCACATTTGTAATGTGATTGACAATATTAAGAAGCAGCTTTCGGTTTGGAAAGGGAGATTGCTTTCTTTTTCAATATCGGATGGTTTTAATTAACTAGGTAATTGCTAGTTACTTTATTCACAACATGGTTGTTTATAAACGGCCTCACAAGTTTATTGATCAATGTGAGAGAGTTATTCGTAATTTTCTTTGGTCAGGGGACGCTGAGGTAAGTCGTAAATTTGTGTTGCTTATGGTAAAGTTTGCTGCCCGGTGAAGGAAGGTGGTTTATGCATTACTAAATTATATGTTACCAATAAGGCTCTTCTTATGAAGCTGTGGTGGAACATTCGGTCTTCAGAAAAGAAATGGGCTCGGTTTTTTTATGCTAAGTACACCACTAAAAAGGATAGAATTAAGGAGTATGGTGTCAAATCTTCCATTCATCCTGGTATTAAGCAAATTTATAAAGAGGTGGATCGTAATACTAAGGTTTTGCTTGGGGACGGTCGCTCTACATCTCTTTATTTTGATATCTGGTATGGTTATACTTCAATCACTGAGATTATTGGTGAGTCAGGCTTGGATAGCACGGTAAAGGTCATTGATTTGCTCGTTAATAACGAATGGGTCATCCCTGATGCTCATATGCATAATCTTATTAATGCTGGTGTAGTTTTGGATGAGTTACCAAGACCTTTTGGAGGGGACGATTGTAGGATTTGGATGCCAAATTTGAAAGGTAATTTCTCTGTCACTTCAGCCAAGTGTTTAATTCGAAAGAAGTATGCCCAGGAAGAAGTTTACTCTCTATCATGACGTAAGGTTGTGCATCCAAACCTTGTGGCACAAAAATGGAAGATTGAAAGGAGGGCTTGTGCAACTCTGGATAAAATCCAAAACAGATTCAAAATAAGCATCGTGAATAGATGTGCTCTGTGTAAGTTGGAGGAGGAATCATTAGATCACATTTTGTGGTCTTGTGCGTTTGAAGTTCAGGTTTGGGACTGGGTCTCATACATTTTTAATATAGTTCCACATTTAAATCTCATTACTTCGTATAAGGCTTCCAAGGGAAGGAGTCGCATTGTCAAGTACTTATGGATGATCACCAATATGATTGTTCGAGCTGAACTGTGGCTAACTCGAAACATGATTGTGTATGATGAGTTGGCAGTGAGCATTGATTTTTTTAAGAAGAGGGGGTTCTATCTGGTTCATGAACATTCAGTGCATTAAAAAGCTATATGCATAATATCGTTTCGGACTTGAACATTCTGAATTTCTTTAGAGTGCGTCACAGAATGGTGAAGAATATTCAGCCGATTGAATGTCATTGGCATCCTTCTCCAAGGAATTTCTTGCTTCTTTGCTGCGATGGAGCTTCTAGAGACAATCCGGGGTGTGCTGGTGCTGGTATTGTTGCGAGAGATTCTGATTGCAATGTAGTAGAAGCTATGAGTATCGGTCTGGGAATTACAAACAATTTCATGGCTGAACTGTTTGGTATCATGGTGGGTTTAGAGTGGGTTGTGCAATGGGGATGGAGACAGGTTATTGTGCATTCTGATTCAGTTAGTGCAGTCATTGCTTACACTAATTCAGACGTACCTTGGTTAATCAAGGAACGTTGGGCTCAGGTTCGAAGTTCTTATGAGTCAATTATTTTCGAACATACATATAGAGAGGAAAAATTTTCGGCTGATACTATGGATAAATGAGGTTTCCTTCTAAGAAATGGTGAAGGGTTGAGCTATGCAGAAAGACCTATTTTTCTAACTAGTATTGAATATACAAATGTTTCCTATTTTAGATTCAAGTAGTTTATTATGAGTTTTTTGGGGTCTTTTGACCTCTTTTTTTTTGTAATATCTTTGTACGTATTGCTATTTATTAATACAATTTGGACTTACCAATAAAAAACAATTTTGATTCACTCAAATCAATTCATGAACATTATAGCCACGGTTTGCAAGAGATTGCATTCCTTATTATATAAATGTAATTATTTCATGAACAAACCGATTTTAGAACATAGCCTACTCAAGTGTGCAAACGGGTACGCATACCTAAGTGGCCGGACTAAGTTTGGGTTCGCCAGTATGCGAAAGGGTTGTTGGAGAAAATGAGTTTTAATTAAAAAGATTTTATGGTATTGGTATGGTTTGATCTAATGACCTAAGGGTCTAAGGATACTCACTCATTTTTGGGTGAATGAAGTGGAACCTTTAGTCCCACATTGTGGAAAACTAAAGAGGAGCTCCACTATATAATCATACACTTATGTATGAATTGTAAAACGTGGGTGGAGCGGGTGGGCAAAAATACATATTTTGACCCATGCGATATACGCGTATACCATGCACCAAGTCCCTTTCCTATTCGGATTTACTTTTTGGAGAATTTTTTCTTTAGGAATTTAATTCCAAAATTATTTTTTAAGAGTTTTATTTGTGGGAAATTCCTTTTACGAGTTTTACTTGTTTTTGAAGAAAACAAAAAACCTAACTTGATTTGCAAGTATCTCATCCTATAAATATGACTCGAAATTCTGTTTTAAAAACACACAAGCAGCGACTATCTCTAGGTCTATTTTTCTTCTTCTTCTTATATTTTGTGCGGCGTTTTACTTCCATCCCTGTTGCTGAGTTCAAGAGTGGGTAACTTGCGTTGTGCTAACTCAAGTTATATCGGGCAGTTTTATCCTGGACACATCTTCGCACGTTGGGGTTTAGCATTACTTCAGAGTATACCATGCGATATACGTATTTTGACCCATGCGATATGCGCGTATACCATGCACCAAGTCCCTTTGCTACACGGATTTATTTTTGGGAGAATTTTTTCTTTAGGAATTTAATTCCAAAATTATTTTTTAAGAGTTTTATTTGTGGGAAATTCCTTTTACGAGTTTTACTTGTTTTTGAAGAAAACAAAAAACCTAACTTGATTTGCAAGTATCTCATCCTATAAATATGACTCGAAATTCTGTTTTAAAAATACACAAGCAGCGACTATCTCTAGGTCTACTTTTCTTCTTCTTCTTATATTTTGTGCGGCGTTTTGCTTCCATCCCTGTTGCTGAGTTCAAGAGTGGGTAACTTGCGTTGTGCTAACTCAAGTTATATCGGGCAGTCTTATCCTGGACACATCTTCGCATGTTGGGGTTTAGCATTACTTCAGAGTATACCCGCGAACTAATGTGTTAAGGACAGCTTGTTGAACCTGTGATTCTGCCCTCATCAATTTGTTCGTGGTAGAGTTGTTTGATACTGTTCTTTATATTTATTGTTTGATACATCTGACGTTTCTTCAATTGTTGCAAGATTCCAACATATGATGGGAAAGATGTAGTCGTGCAAAATTTACAGCAGATTTTCTTGCGTAAAGTTTCAAATGAAGTTGGGAAACCATGGATTTGGTGGGAGTATGTAACTGATTTTGCAATTTGCTGTCCAATGAAAGAACAAAATACACCAAGGAATGTGCAGATCAAGTTATCCAGTCATTGGGACGAAACCGTAGGTTTTAATTATATCAATTTTCAAATTAACCCTCGGTTTTGTTTATAACATTTTTTTACGCGGAGAGCAGAACCCCATTGTGGAAAACTGAAGAGGAGCTCCACTATATAATCATACACTTATGTATGAATTGTAAAACGTGGGTGGAGCGGGTGGGCAAAAATACATATTTTGACCCATGCGATATACGCCTATACCATGCACCAAGTCCCTTTTTTACACGGATTTATTTTTGGGAGAATTTTTTCTTTAGGAATTTAATTCCAAAATTATTTTTTAAGAGTTTTATTTGTGGGAAATTCCTTTTACGAGTTTTACTTGTTTTTGAAGAAAACAAAAAACCTAACTTGATTTGCAAGTATCTCATCCTATAAATATGACTCGAAATTCTGTTTTAAAAACACACAAGCAGCGACTATCTCTAGGTCTACGTTTCTTCTTCTTCTTATATTTTGTGCGGCGTTTTGGTTCCATCCCTGTTGCTGAGTTCAAGAGTGGGTAACTTGCGTTGTGCTAACTCAAGTTATATCGGGCAGTCTTATCATGGACACATCTTCGCACGTTGGGGTTTAGCATTACTTCAGAGTATACACGAGAACTAATGTGTTAAGGACAGCTTGTTGAACCTGTGATTCTTCCCTCATCAATTTGTTCGTGGTAGAGTTGTTTGATACTGTTCTTTATATTTATTGTTTGATACATCTGACGTTTCTTCAATTGTTGCAAGATTCCAACATATGATGGGAAAGATGTAGTCGTGCAAAATTTACAGCAGATTTTCTTGCGTAAAGTTTCTAATGAAGTTGGGAAACCATGGATTTGGTGGGAGTATGTAAATGATTTTGCAATTTGCTGTCCAATGAAAGAACAAAATACACCAAGGAATGTGCAGATCAAGTTATCCAGTCATTGGGACGAAACCGTAGGTTTTAATTATATCAATTTTCAAATTAACCCTCGGTTTTGTTTATAACATTTTTTTACGCGGAGAGCAGAACCCCATTGTGGAAAACTAAAGAGGAGCTCCACTATATAATCATACACTTATGTATGAATTGTAAAACGTGGGTGGAGCGGGTGGGCAAAAATACATATTTTGACCCATGCGATATACGCCTATACCATGCACCAAGTCCCTTTCCTACACTGATTTATTTTTGGGAGAATTTTTTCTTTAGGAATTTAATTCCAAAATTATTTTTTAAGAGTTTTATTTGTGGGAAATTCCTTTTACGAGTTTTACTTGTTTTTGAAGAAAACAAAAAACCTAACTTGATTTGCAAGTATCTCATCCTATAAATATGACTCGAAATTCTGTTTTAAAAACACACAAGCAGCGACTATCTTTAGGTCTACTTTTCTTCTTCTTCTTATATTTTGTGCGGCGTTTTGCTTCCATCCCTGTTGCTGAGTTCAAGAGTGGGTAACTCGCGTTGTGCTAACTCAAGTTATATCGGGCAGTCTTATCCTGGACACATCTTCGCACGTTGGGGTTTGGCATTACTTCAGAGTATACCCGCGAACTAATACATATTTTGACCCATGCGATATACGCGTATACCATGCACCAAGTCCCTTTCCTACACGGATTTATTTTTGGGAGAATTTTTTCTTTAGGAATTTAATTCCAAAATTATTTTTTAAGAGTTTTATTTGTGGGAAATTCCTTTTACGAGTTTTACTTGTTTTTGAAGAAAACAAAAAACCTAACTTGATTTGCAAGTATCTCATCCTATAAATATGACTCGAAATTCTGTTTTAAAAACACACAAGCAGCGACTATCTCTAGGTCTACTTTTCTTCTTCTTCTTATATTTTGTGCGGCGTCTTGCTTCCATCCCTGTTGCTGAGTTCAAGAGTGGGTAACTCGCGTTGTGCTAACTCAAGTTATATCGGGCAGTCTTATCCTGGACACATCTTCGCACGTTGGGGTTTGGCATTACTTCAGAGTATACCCGCAAACTAATACATATTTTGACCCATGCGATATACGCGTATACCATGCACCAAGTCCCTTTCCTACACGGATTTATTTTTGGGAGAATTTTTTCTTTAGGAATTTAATTCCAAAATTATTTTTTAAGAGTTTTATTTGTGGGAAATTCCTTTTACGAGTTTTACTTGTTTTTGAAGAAAACAAAAAACCTAACTTGATTTGCAAGTATCTCATCCTATAAATATGACTCGAAATTCTGTTTTAAAAACACACAAGCAGCGACTATCTCTAGGTCTACTTTTCTTCTTCTTATATTTTGTGCGGCGTTTTGCTTCCATCCCTGTTGCTGAGTTCAAGAGTGGGTAACTTGCGTTGTGCTGACTCAAGTTATATCGGGCAGTCTTATCCTGGGAAAAAATACATATTTTGACCCATGCGATATACGCGTATACCATGCACCAAGTCCCTTTCCTACACGGATTTATTTTTGGGAGAATTTTTTCTTTAGGAATTTAATTCCAAAATTATTTTTTAAGAGTTTTATTTGTGGGAAATTCCTTTTACGAGTTTTACTTGTTTTTGAAGAAAACAAAAAACCTAACTTGATTTGCAAGTATCTCATCCTATAAATATGACTCGAAATTCTGTTTTAAAAACACACAAGCAGCGACTATCTCTAGGTCTACTTTTCTTCTTCTTCATATATTTTGTGCGGCGTTTTGCTTCCATCCCTGTTGCTGAGTTCAAGAGTGGGTAACTCGCGTTGTGCTAACTCAAGTTATATCGGGCAGTCTTATCCTGGACACATCTTCGCACGTTGGGGTTTGGCATTACTTCAGAGTATACCCGCGAACTAATACATATTTTGACCCATGCGATATACGCGTATACCATGCACCAAGTCCCTTTCCTACACGGATTTATTTTTGGGAGAATTTTTTCTTTAGGAATTTAATTCCAAAATTATTTTTTAAGAGTTTTATTTGTGGGAAATTCCTTTTACGAGTTTTACTTGTTTTTGAAGAAAACAAAAAACCTAACTTGATTTGCAAGTATCTCATCCTATAAATATGACTCGAAATTCTGTTTTAAAAACACACAAGCAGCGACTATCTCTAGGTCTACTTTTCTTCTTCTTCTTATATTTTGTGCGGCGTCTTGCTTCCATCCCTGTTGCTGAGTTCAAGAGTGGGTAACTCGCGTTGTGCTAACTCAAGTTATATCGGGCAGTCTTATCCTGGACACATCTTCGCACGTTGGGGTTTGGCATTACTTCAGAGTATACCCGCAAACTAATACATATTTTGACCCATGCGATATACGCGTATACCATGCACCAAGTCCCTTTCCTACACGGATTTATTTTTGGGAGAATTTTTTCTTTAGGAATTTAATTCCAAAATTATTTTTTAAGAGTTTTATTTGTGGGAAATTCCTTTTACGAGTTTTACTTGTTTTTGAAGAAAACAAAAAAACCTAACTTGATTTGCAAGTATCTCATCCTATAAATATGACTCGAAATTCTGTTTTTAAAATACACACAAGCAGCGACTATCTCTAGGTCTATTTTTCTTCTTCTTCTTATATTTTGTGCGGCGTTTTGCTTCCATCCCTGTTGCTGAGTTCAAGAGTGGGTAACTCGCGTTGTGCTAACTCAAGTTATATCGGGCAGTCTTATCCTGGACACATCTTCGCACGTTGGGGTTTAGCATTACTTCAGAGTATACCCGCAAACTAATACATATTTTGACCCATGCGATATACGCGTATACCATGCACCAAGTCCCTTTCCTACACGGATTTATTTTTGGGAGAATTTTTTCTTTAGGAATTTAATTCCAAAATTATTTTTTAAGAGTTTTATTTGTGGGAAATTCCTTTTACGAGTTTTACTTGTTTTTGAAGAAAACAAAAAAACCTAACTTGATTTGCAAGTATCTCATCCTATAAATATGACTCGAAATTCTGTTTTTAAAATACACACAAGCAGCGACTATCTCTAGGTCTATTTTTCTTCTTCTTCTTATATTTTGTGCGGCGTTTTGCTTCCATCCCTGTTGCTGAGTTCAAGAGTGGGTAACTTGCGTTGTGCTAACTCAAGTTATATCGGGCAGTCTTATCCTGGGAAAAAATACATATTTTGACCCATGCGATATACGCGTATACCATGCACCAAGTCCCTTTCCTACACGGATTTATTTTTGGGAGAATTTTTTCTTTAGGAATTTAATTCCAAAATTATTTTTTAAGAGTTTTATTTGTGGGAAATTCCTTTTACGAGTTTTACTTGTTTTTGAAGAAAACAAAAAACCTAACTTGATTTGCAAGTATCTCATCCTATAAATATGACTCGAAATTCTGTTTTAAAAACACACAAGCAGCGACTATCTCTAGGTCTACTTTTCTTCTTCTTCATATATTTTGTGCGGCGTTTTGCTTCCATCCCTGTTGCTGAGTTCAAGAGTGGGTAACTCGCGTTGTGCTAACTCAAGTTATATCGGGCAGTCTTATCCTGGACACATCTTCGCACGTTGGGGTTTGGCATTACTTCAGAGTATACCCGCGAACTAATACATATTTTGACCCATGCGATATACGCGTATACCATGCACCAAGTCCCTTTCCTACACGGATTTATTTTTGGGAGAATTTTTTCTTTAGGAATTTAATTCCAAAATTATTTTTTAAGAGTTTTATTTGTGGGAAATTCCTTTTACGAGTTTTACTTGTTTTTGAAGAAAACAAAAAACCTAACTTGATTTGCAAGTATCTCATCCTATAAATATGACTCGAAATTCTGTTTTAAAAACACACAAGCAGCGACTATCTCTAGGTCTACTTTTCTTCTTCTTCTTATATTTTGTGCGGCGTCTTGCTTCCATCCCTGTTGCTGAGTTCAAGAGTGGGTAACTCGCGTTGTGCTAACTCAAGTTATATCTTACGAGTTTTACTTGTTTTTGAAGAAAACAAAAAAACCTAACTTGATTTGCAAGTATCTCATCCTATAAATATGACTCGAAATTCTGTTTTTAAAATACACACAAGCAGCGACTATCTCTAGGTCTATTTTTCTTCTTCTTCTTATATTTTGTGCGGCGTTTTGCTTCCATCCCTGTTGCTGAGTTCAAGAGTGGGTAACTTGCGTTGTGCTAACTCAAGTTATATCGGGCAGTCTTATCCTGGACACATCTTCGCACGTTGGGGTTTAGCATTACTTCAGAGTATACCCGCGAACTAATGTGTTAAGGACAGCTTGTTGAACCTGTGATTCTGCCCTCATCAATTTGTTCGTGGTAGAGTTGTTTGATACTGTTCTTTATATTATTGTTTGATACATCTGACGTTTCTTCAATTGTTGCAAGATTCCAACAAGGGTACGCATACCTTCCAAACTCAGTTGAATTTTCGGAACTTGAAACTCATGCCAGTACGCATACATGTATGCATACTAAGTTCTCGGACTTTCATTAACCAACCGGTACGCATACGGGTATGCATACTGTGGTTCCCGGACTTGGAATAACTTGCAACAGTTAGCATACAAGTACGCATACTGTGATATATCCAATCATGGTTATTTGTTCTAAACTCCCATTTTAATCATTGAAACATTCTTAGAAGACGACAATAGCTGTCTCACACAAACTATTAGCTTCAAAGCCATTTTCAAGTGATCGAATGATCAATAGGAAACATTTCGAGTCTACGTTAAATGACTGTCTCACACAAATCATGTAAGATGTTACAAGGCGATTTTCACATGATCATCTTTTGACTTTCGTCAAGAATATAAGATGAACTTGGTTAACGTGAAAGCTTACTAACACATATTTTGAGAAATACGTAAGTGAGTTAAATTCAGCTCGAAATATCAAATGTGTATAACCGAAGTTTATATAGCTATACGACTTTTGTCTCAAATAGGAGATAGAGTAGATAGACTTTTGAGTGATATATGAGTTCAAGTCTCCACATACCTTTTGTTGATGAAGTTCCACAGGCTCCCCTTAGTAGTTCTTCGTCTTCAATCGATGAACACCGTGAAATCTAATGCTCAACTACACTTTCTATCCTAATCCGAGACTTAGCTATAAGTAGACGAGAAATCAAGACTTATAGTTTTGGCAACTAAACTTGAGATATCAACACTTCCGAGTTCGGCCGAGCAGTGCTCTAACAATCTCCTCATTTGTCAATTTTAGTGAAAAAACTATCAATACATATGGATTACAAAATAAAAAAACTTTGTAGCTTCTCATCCAAATGCTTGATTTCCTTGGTTCTTCAACATTACTCGAAATATTCGTCACTTCCAAGTACTCCAGTGATTCTGAACGTGTTCAACTGAGCATCATAGTTGTTGAAGATCTGTAGCTATAACAATGAGAAAACAGTAGATCTAAATAATTGTTATACATTTCCATAGTATTATTACACAGCATCAAAGTCCAATTGTATCAAACTTTGACAACAATACTATGGTGATATGTATCATTCCCCCTTAGTCAATACATCATCTCACAATGAAAATCACACCCCCTTACATAATAATCCGTAAACCATATGTATTTGTAGTGTGAACTACTCATTAATAGTCCCCTTTTTTGTCAATATAAATTGGCAAGGGTAAGAAAACTAGTGGGATCATAATGAAATTCTCATAGAGATACTTTATGACTAAAAGAGAACATATCAACTTTGTTTCTATGATTTCATATAGTCGAAACTTAGTGTATTCATCAAGGAGTTTATAAAGATACAAGAAAACTCCTACAATATTCCACAGCCGCACTCCCCACAAAGATTTGGCAATTAAGCATAAGTTCAATTAAGAACTCTCCCCCATCAAATGTCATTCCCGAAAGAACAACAAGAGCGACCTTACTTTTACAAGAAAAGACGGATTTCTTTGGACATTAACAAATTACATGAAACATGAATTTGTATCTATAAGGCTCAATTAAATTAACCAAAAGAGAACTCATGATCAATTTAATCGGAAATGCTCAACATAAGAGAACTTACAGAGCCGCATAGTACTTCCACATAGAAGTGGATCAGGGAAAGATCAATACTGTGGAATATACAAAGATTCATTCTATTTTTCATCAATATTTGCATAAAGACATATAATAGACTTAATCTTTGCCATCAAAAGTTCATCCTATCTTCCATGAATATTTGCATAATGACATAATAGGCTTAACTTTTGACGTATATGGGACAATCATAGTTCACAGACGCAAATACACATATCCCATAACAATTTTTGCAATATTTAAAACCAATAAAGATTAATAATGCAAAATCATCTTCCAAATAAACTTTAGAATTTAAATAAATAAATCTAAAAACATTGCAAGATGAAAAATGTTGGAAATAGCTTTGTGTATTGCTATTCCAAACCCTAGTTATCCTTCTTAAAACACAAGAATAAATTCTCATAAGAAGTTTCCTAGACAAATAAATTTAAGCAAGAACCAAAAAAAATTTCACTTACTTTGAAGACTCTTCTCATATTCCATATAATCATCAAGTTCATCTTCGATTAAACCAATCCTGGATTCAAGATTATCCATCTTGTCTTCAAGTCTTTTGATGGAGGATTCTAGTTCACCCTTAAACGCACGTACTTGCTCCAAGACAAGATTCATGGTTAATGAGAGTTAGGATTTCCATTAGAGGATGAATCACGTTTATCTTGACACATCTCATTATCAGAAGAACCAAAACGAACTTTCTTAGAGGGAAAGAGAACATTCCATACATCATCATCTTTACTGGAAAGACTTGAAGAGGACATGATAGAGAAGGTAAATGAAATGCTTGCTTAAGGGAAGGAAATCTCTTATTAAAAATAAAAAGAGATGGGATAAATTCCCAAAATGACCTTTGACAAAAACCCTAACAAAACCTTAACAGAGATAGAAAAAACATCCAAGTTCAGAAACAGTTTTTCGCTTAAAAACCAAAACTATAGAAGTTTAGGGAGATACATGAACAAGTCAGCATAAATATTTTCACACCTCTCTTGGAGATTATTATTCTTGTCCAAGGGAAATAGACAAGAACAATCTTAAAACCTACAATGAGTAATTTCTCCCACCTAAAGAAGGATCGAGAGGTTTCACAAGAGAGGAGAATGAATTTTTTAAACCTTGTTTCATATTCCTCTTTGTTGAGTCAGAATCCGAAGAGGATATTTTTCTTCCTTTTATTTTTATGAACAGATTGTTCATCGATTTTTGCATACTATGAATGGTTCTGAAAACCTCTTTAGAAAATGACATAGTTTCTTATGAGATTTGTTTTTCTTCTTCTGAAAACGTGATTTAGAAGAATTTTTTTAAGAACTGGAAAGACGAGGGTACCCAAATATACCACAATCTTAAACTTTTCCACCTAGAAGTCCTCTTACCGAAAGTGATTGTCTGTGGACTGAGTCGAGACAATACAACGAATCGGTATTCACACTTTGTGTGATCGTCTATGGATACGAGATCGAGACAATACAATAATTAAAATGTGATTACTTGATAATAGGTTCGGACTTAACCAAACTCTATTGGATTACTATCAAGTAATACAGAGTTAACGTTTGTGTAATTTACTTTAAATTATAATAACAACAATTATAATTACGGAAAACAAAAGTAAATGACACATCAAGATTTTGTTAATGAGGAAACCACAAATGCAGAAAAACCCCGGGACCTAGTCCAGAATTGAATACTCTCAGAATTAAGCCGCTATACAAAATCAAAACAAACTTCGTATAGTTGAGACCAAGCAACTAAACCTATAGTTCACCTAGTTTCTTTAGTATCCCTGCGCTTCCGACATTCAATAAGTGCACGAACTGGAACAATTCCTTTGGTTCGTATTCCAAACAGTAAAGGAACAACAAATTTGTTCGGTAACAACTCTATTCAATCTCAGTGATATGAGTTAGACAAAGGATCTTCTGTTTAATCCAATAAACTCCTTTGCCGGGTTTAGATCAATCTATCCAACAACTACCAAAGTAGCAGAGTTTAGATTATGCAATCAATAATTGGATCTTATCCATATGCTAAATACTGATGCCGATCTACGCAACTAATCAATCAAATCTATCAAAGATAAACTGATTATAGTTGGATCCCAGCCGATCAAGTTTTGTGCACACCAAAGATTATGAAACCAAATAAGAAATATTCGTCGTCTTCAAATCTTCTTAAATCTTCAATAAACACCTGCACAACACAACTTGAATCTCTTGTGATCAATCACGCACAGAACGGAGTATGTTAACAATGGATTATCACAAGACGTCTTTAGATCTACAAAAAGTTCTAAAGATCCCGTCGATACTTCGATCTAGTTTGAGTGAATCTTATATCAGAAGAGAAGATTCTCAAGAATAAACAAACTAGGTGCAATCAAATTTCAACAACCGATAGTTAATCAAATCAAATCCAAAATTAATAATACTGCAATTATCTAGTTTTCCACCAACGGTACTCGTAGAGCTTCTTGATCCCACAAAAGCTTTAAACGAGCGGTTGTAAGAGATTTCGCCTAATTAGGATACTTTCCTCTCCAAATATACGGCACTCCACCAGTAACAACACAACAAGGTAGTTTTGCTGGCTCTTAGGATAGTTTGCTCGAAATGCAAACTTGGGTATTTATAAACCAAGGGAGTTTGCACACCAAGGAATTTCCAAAACCGAAAATATTCTTAATATATGCAATATATTTCCAAATTCGGTTTTCATAATTCCTAGAAATGCTCTGTCCAATATTAACCGAAATCCTACTAGAAAATCTCCAATTAGTAAATGCACATTCCAATTTTTATTTTCCAGAGATATGCATTTTAATTGCTGGTAATTAAAAGCACATAAAATTAACAACCTTAATTAAAAGATTCTCAACTTATTTCGGTCTGGGATCTCCTTGAGTTATTAAGGAATATCTTTGAACGATAAAAGATAAGAGTTACTGAACATGTTCAAAGTATGTCGACATCTTATTTCTTTGTAAATCCTCTTTCATATTTACAATCTTGGAACCAATTATACCACACTTCCAAACAGGTTTAGAACTGGTTCATCTAATTTCCAAGAACTATGTGATTGATCAAATCAACACACTAATCATGGGTTTACGGTTCTACCAAACACAAGGATCAGTTCTACCTTAATATGGTTACTGGGACCAGTTACATCAGTTACCAAATTGGTCACATCAATTACCAGGACCGGTTACCATATTCTCATGGCATTACTTGTGATCGGTCCCTCCAGTTACCAGGTTTCGGTTACACCAATTACCAGGACCGGTTACACCAATTACAAGGATCGATTACATATTATTTTTGTGATCGGTCACACCAATTACTAAGATCGGTTATACCAATTACTAGAATCGGTCACACCAATTACAAATATCGATCATACCGTCTTAGATGATTACTTAGTATCGGTTACACTAATAAAAGTCATACCAGTACATAAGTCAGGCATTGTGATTAGTTTTAACAAGATACATAACAATTTATGATCGGTTATACTAAATCACACATATTGGTAATCCAAAGATATGCCATGAATAACAATACCAATAAACCTAGCGATTTCCCTTTCGATTCAAAAAGAAACTTCATGAATGTACTTCCTTAACAAATGTAAACATTGTTTCCTAGGAATAAATCTTCACCCATACCCATACACATAATCACAATAGGATTCATACGATTATGTCGATCTCTTATATACGAAGTTTAAAAGATAAGCGTTATAATTCGTATTGTAATTCCTTAACACTATGTCTACTAGAGTATAATCATTCATAGCTTCGCAGTTATGTTTTCAATATAGTACGACTTGAAAGATATGTTGGGAATGAAACAATTCAAGTCAAAATATTACCAACCTCAAGAGGAAGGATGATGTCGTTGATGTATCTTGTTACTTCTTCACATTCTTCAAGTCTTCGAGTAATACTTGTATGTCTCATTATCCTAATCTTTCTATCCTAACCTATACGAAGTTGTCTCTAGTACATAATCAAGCGACTTTTTAATTGAGTTTTGATTCACTAAAATATGACAACCAAACTTGACATACCAACGCTTGATGGGTTCAACCGAGTTATGCTCTAAAAATCTCCCCCTTTGTCAATTCTAGTGACAAAACTCTTACAATCATATGGATAAACAAATTACAAAAATTCATTATACATACGCTTGATTCCAAGTTTCAACGACACAATACCCTGCATATATTCAATCCATAAATACCGCTGATGGCATTTAAATAACAAAGCTAATACTCCCCCTAAAGGTGAGATAAGTATATTTTCAATCCGCACATCTTTGTTGTTTCCCTTTGTAGTTCAAATAACTACAATCATCATATGATATGTATCTCCCCCCTTAGTCAATGTTTTACTCTTTCGTTAGATATAACTGGTAGGTCTAGAAAGTAGCCTACATTTCCTACAAGTGCACGACGTCTGTTGTAACAGGGAAAATACAGGTCGATCCCACAAGGAGTTGTTATGATGTGAAACTATACTTCTAAGTTCTACTCTTACTAATTTAACAAACGAAAAGGTTTTGTCGATACGACAAGGATATGGATGATTATACTACAAAGACAAGATTAAAACAAATACAACGGTAAACAAGGGTTTCGAATCTTCCGCCTAAATGCATAGAAATCCTAGATTTGATAAACTAGTTCTCTTTTCAATCAAGGAGCTATAGAGGTTCTATCCTCAAACTACCTTGAAGATGTGATAAACCACTTGCACAAATAGATGATTTAACCTCAAGCCAAAAATATGTCAATTCCTAGCATTATATATCTGTTCAAAGCATATATAATCACAAATTGAGCTAAATCAGTTTACACAGTGCTTGAAAACATACAAAGAATTATTCTAACTACCATGGATGCATGACATACAAGGTGAAAGTAATTTGATGTTTTCCACAGATTAAATCATGCTTTGAATAAACGTTTCATGGAGAACAATGTAAAATTAAACCGAAGGATTCTAGTTATTTAGGGGTTTCATCTCAACCCAAAGAAGATATTAAAACATAACCAAAGAAAATACAAACCCTAAATTACTACTACAACTTGCAGCACCGGCTACTCCGGGCATTCCTTTGTCATCAAAACCCCTAATTTTTACCAAATGTAAACAATAAACAACTGTGGAATTAGGTATAACAGTTGTGCTGCTTACTAGTTGTCTGACATCAATTGAACCACTTGACTCTTGATTGCTCACTGTCTTCAGTGTGGTGTTGGTGAATACATTGATTTCCTCAACACTATGTACCAAGTAGAGAAGAGATCTGCATCTCGGAGTCAACTCAGGCGATTGACTCGGTTCCGAAATTCTTCATTGATTTCTCTTTTTCTATGTTGTTTCAATTAATTCAGGTGTTTTTCAATAAGATCCTATGATTGGTGTTAGATTATTACATCTTTTCTCTTATATAAATCATTAATCTACATCATTCAAGATGGAAAATCGATCGGAAACATTTTTTTCTAGTTCATTTCCTCAAATTTTTGGATTTAATTTTTCAAACCTAAATAATTCATTAAATATTCAGGAGCAGCTTAACAACAATCCAGTTTGTTTCATTCCGGATGAAATGATTGATGAAATATTGGATGAATGGAGATGTAGCTTAATTAGGATATTAGGTTTAGTGGAACTGAAATTTGATGTTGTTGTTACAATTCTAAAGCAACAATGGAAAATCAAAGTTGATGTTCAATGTATTCTACTTGGTAAGGGCTTTTTCATCATCAAATTAGATAATCCTGAGGATAAACAATATATTTGGGATGGATATTAGCCAGTAAAAGCTCAAACTCTAAAACTAAGAGCTTGGGAACCCAATTTTAATCCTGCTAATCAAAAATCTACTAAATAATTTGTGTGGGTTCAATTTCCTGGTCTTAGTATTGAATACTGGAAGGAGAGTATATTGATGCATATTAGTAGATCAATTGGTAAGCCAGTTAAAGTAGATTAAACAACTCTCAAGAGAGAGATTGGGTACTATGCTAGAGTTTTAGTGGAAATAGACTTATCAAAAGCTATTCCTAGCAAGGTGCAAGTAGAGACTAAGTATTGCAGGTTTGAACAAGCAGTGCAAATTCCAAATATACCAAAATTTTGCACTCATTGTTCTGTTATTGGGTACTATGTTACTGAATGTAAATCCAAGAGGAAGGAACAAATTCCACAACAAAATATTCCAGTACCAGAGAAGTCTACAAAAGTTTGGAGGAAGGTAAATAATAAATAGAAGAATAAAGGTTTTGATATTTGCTTTACAGCTGAGGAATTGGCAGCTATGCAAACTTCATCCCATCAAGGTAATAGTAATGTTTCAGATAATATGCAAGTTGCACAAGAAGATAGTGTTGTGGATGTGATTATACCTTCCTTGAGTAATGACCTAGGGAGTTCAAAACATCAGGATAAAGTTATTAACTCAGGAAAATTTCAAGTTCTTCAGCAAATGGATGAAAACATTTTGGAGTCTCATACTGAATTCCCTGCTTTAACTGTTGAACAAGTGATTCAAGCTGTTACTAGCTCTCCTTCCTTAAATTCTGTTGTCAAAGTAATTTCTCCACTGGGTAAAGGGGGTACAAGTTCTTCTAATGCTGCTCCTGTTAAGAAAAAACAAAATGTCGGAAAGTCACAACAAGATAACAAGCAGCTACTTTAAGTTCAAATGGTCTGAGAAGCCTTTCTTCTCAACCACTTCCTTTTAAATGAAGATAATCTTTTGGAATCTCAGAGGCTTGAAGAGACCACAATCCAGAGATAAACTGAGAAGTTTGGTCCATTCAGTTTGAAAAATCGGGGATCTAACAACAACACCCAATCTTTCGCTTAGCAATCTTTATGGGCAAACTCCAATATACTTTCTATAGAATCAACTAGACAGTCAAACTCAATCTAGATAAAAGTACATCAAATAGTTTATATCTCAATCTCTCGGTTTGATCTATGCTCAAGCAAATAGAAATCTGCGAGTCTTTATCAAAGAGAGATAACTTGGATGGTACCAAAGACCAATGTCCAAGTGTCAATCAATTAAAATCAACAACCAAAAGGTCGGATATTCTAATGATTGAACAACGCACAACCTGTATTATTTCAATTATATAAACAAAGATAATGCGGCAAAGAAATAACACAGACACCGGAAATTTTGTTAACGAGGATACCGCAAATGCAGAAAAACCGCGTGACTTAGTCCATATTGAACACACACTGTATTAATCCTCTACAGACACTAGCCTACTCTAAACTAACTTTGTTATGGACTGTAGTTGAACCCCAACCAATCTCACACTGATCCAAGGTACAATTATGCTCTTACGTCTATGATCCCAGCAGGATGCTACGTACTTGATTGCCTTAGCTTATCTCACCCATAACTAAGAGTTGCTACGACCCAAAATCGAAGACTTTAACAAACAAATTTATATCACACAGAAAAGTCTACGATAATAGATAAATCCGTCTCCCACGAATATACCTATGAGTTTTGTTCCGTCTTTTGATAAATCAAGGTGAACAGGAACCAATCTATAATCCATACTTATATTCCCAAAGAACATCTTAGTATTATCAATCACCTCACAATAGTCTTAATCGAAGCAGCGAAAAAAAGATATTGTGGAATCACAAACGACGAGACGAAGATGTTTGTGATTACTTTTTATCTTGCCTATCGGAGATAGAAATCTCAAGACAATTATTACAATTGTACTCGTACGATAGAAACAATAAGATCAGATCACACAACTACAAGAAAAGTAGTATCGGTCTGGCTTCACAATCCCAATGAAGTCTTTAAGTCGTTAACCTGGTTTAGAAGAAGAAACCAACGGTTAAAGGAGAATCGATTGTATCTTAGCACAACTAGTATCACACAAAATGTGTGGGGATTAGGTTTCGCAGTTGCTAGAGTTCTCCCTTATATAGTCTTTCAAATCAGGATTTGCAATCAGTGTTAGCTTGGTAACAAATCATTCAATATTCACCGTTAGATGAAAACCTGATTAGATTCAAGCTAATATTTATCAACCGTCGAAAACATAGCTTGCTATACACAAATGAAATGCACATTCCTAGGCTTTGTGTAATCGTACCCAAACTTGTACATTAGTTGGTTCGACAATAGTTAACCAAATGGTTAGCCATATGATCACTTCCATATCAACCATATTCTTCTTCACCATAACTAGTTCAATTGACTCAAATGAACTAGTTAGAGAGTTGTTCAATTGGAAAGAAATATCATGTACTACACCAGACACAATTGAAGCAAAAACGATTTGATTCACTTGAATCGGTTCATGAACTCTATAACCACGGCTTGCAATTGCATTCCTTTGTTTATAAAGATAAGTTCATTAAACATCGTTTTTAGACATAACCTACTCAAGTTTGCGGACTGGGTTCGCGGACTTAAGTTCCTGGATGGAGTGTACAAACTCCAGCAGAAATTCTTGGGTTTGAGAACTTCGCCAGCTCGCGGACTTAGCTCACGCACTACTCCCGTTCACTTGATCAACAAAGTTCGCAAACTTCGGTTCAATCAATAAGGACTAATACATATATGTGTTTCCACAACAATGTTTATATCCTCCAAATGGTTATATAGTCTAAACTCTCATTTCAATCATTGAAATATTCTCAGAGGACGTTATATAGTTGTTATTCACAAACCATTTTTCGTCAGAGAAATTTTCAAAGTGATTGAAACATAACATGACTTTCGTTACTAGGTAAATATGAACTTGGCTAAAGCGAAAGCTTTACCAACACATATTTCGAGAAATAGATAGGCGAGGTAAACTCGGCTCGAAATACCAAATGTGTATAATCTAAGTCTATACAGCAAAACGATTTTTGTCTCAAGATAGGAGATAAATAGACTTTTTATTGATAGATAAGTTCAAGTCTCCACATACCTTTTAGTCGATGAAGATCCACCAGTTCCTTGAGTAGTCCTTCGTCTTGTAGGATGATTGCCATGGATTTCTTGAGCTCAACTACACTTTCTATCCTAATCCGAGACCTTAGCTATAGTAGACTAGAAATCAAGACTTATAGTTTTGATCACTAACATTGACAAACATGCTTGAGATAGCAATGCATGCGAGTTCGACCGAGCAATGCTCTAACAATCTCCCCCTTTGTCAATTTTAGTGACAAAACTATCAATACATATGGAATACAAAAAATATATAAATAAACTTGTGTAGCTCCTAATCCACATGCATAATCTTCAACGTTACTCGAAATCTTCGTCACTTCCAAGTACTCGAATGATCCCAAAGGTTGTAAGTTTAGCATCATTGTTGTTGAATATCCGTAGCTATAACAACGAAAAAACAAGAGTTCTCAATCATTGTTATACAGTGTCATAGTATCATTACACATCGTCAAAGTTCAATTGTATCACAACTTTAACAACAATACTATGGTGATATGTCACTCCCCCTTAGTCAATACTCCATCTCACATGGAAACCACTCCCCCTTACATAATGATCCGAAAACCATATGTATTCGTAGTGTGAACTACATATTAATTCTCCCCCTTTTTTCAATAAAATTGGCAAAGGTACAAGAACGGAATCCTAATAAAATTTCCAACGAGACATTTCATGACCAAAAGAAAGCATATATCATCTTATTTAGATGCAATCATAAAGCCGAAGATAAATGCATTCATCAAGGAGTTTAAAGATACAAGATATCCCCTATAATATTCCACAGCCGCACTCCCCACAAAGATTTGGCAATAAAGCACAAGTCAAAAGAACTCTCCCCCATAATCTGTCATTCCCGAAAGAACAACAAGAGCGACATTAATTAATTTCAAAAAGAAAAGAAGGATTTCTTTGGACATAACAAATCACATACAAGTATGAATTTGAATCCAAAATATTCAATTAAATCAACCATAAGAGAACCCATGATTAACTTAACCGAAAATGCTCAACAAAAGTAAACTTATGGAGACTTAAAAACACTCAATTAGATTAATCACAAGAAAACCCATAATTAATCTAATCGAAACAACTAAAATAATCATAAAAGTAATCAATTTAATTGGTCATTCTCGACACAAAGTATCTCATGGAACAACAACTATGCCAAAAAAATGACTCAGTTGATATATCTCAATATAAGAAACCTTATGGAACAACACAATATGTACACAAAAATATGGATCAGGGAAGATCAATACTGCGGAATAATCAAGGACTCATTTTATTTTTTATCACTATTTGCACAATGACATCCAATAGACATAATCCTTGAACACAAAAGATTTTAACCTATCTTCCATCAAAAAATTGACATAATAGTCTTAACTTTTGTATTTGTAAAAAGTCAATTCATTCTTTCATCAATACATACATATCAACTCACGAACGACTTTACTTTTGACAAAGAATGAGACAATCAAGTTCACAGACGTAAACACACTTATCCCATAACAATATTGCAATATATAAAACCATAAAGATTAATACTGCAAAAATCATCTTCCAAACAATTTTATAATTTAAACCAATAAATCTAAAAACATGAAGATGAAAACGTTGGACATAGCTATGTGTAATCACAATAATCGCTATTCCAAACTCTAGTTATTCTTCTAAGAAAAGCAAGAAAAAATAGAAGATTTACTAGGAAAACAAAATCCTTATAAAATATTTCACTTACTTTGAATACTCTTCTCATATTCCCTATATTCCTCAAGCTCGTCTTTGATCAGATCAATTCTTGATTCAAGATTATGCATCTTTTCTTCAAGTTTCTTGGAAGAAGCATCGATATCACCTTTCAGAGCACGGATTTGTTCCAAGACGAGATTCATGGTTAAAGAGAGCTTGTCAAAAAGAGAGATAGAGGAGTTCCTATCTGGGGTGGAGTCCTGTTTGTCAGAGCACATCTCATTGTCAGAAGAATCAAATCGAATCTTCTTAGAGGGAAAAATAATAGTCCAAACATCACTTTCCGTGCTACAAAGACTTGAAGAGTACATGATAGAAGGGATAAATAAAATGTTCATACAGAGGAGAAATCTTCATCCTTTAAAGGGAATGAAGATAAGAATGAATTCCCAACAAAGACCCTTGACCAAAACCCTAACAGAATTTGGTTATCCCCAGAAGAGGTCTTATAGGAAGGAGCCGTTCATGAGCAAAAACGGTTTTGAAAGAGAGAAAAAAAAAAAAAAACCCTAAAGGCACAAAATATTCATCACAACCCTCTTGAAAATATGATTCTTGTCTTAAGAGAGATAGACATGAATCATTGTAACAAAAGTTACAGAAAGTGATCGTCCCAGTCCAATCCAGAACTGGGAGATTTATTACAAGAGGATGAAGTATTTGTTGTTCCTTGTTTTGTTTTTAGGAAAGAGGAGTTACGTATGTCATTCTTTCCACTTTTTAGCATAGTTTTGAAAACCTTGATTGTTGATTTTTGCAAACTATGCAGTGCTTTGGAAATCCTTTTTGAAAACACTGAGGGTTTCCTAGAAGCTTTCTTTTTTCTCTTTGCAAGCATTTAGTAGATGAGAACTGCTTTCGATCTCTAGTGCTAATATCTTTAAGATGATCCTGATCATCACACAAGACGAACAACGAGCTGGGCAGGTTCATGTGATTTTCCATATCATCCTTTTTGTCAGAGTGACTTGAGAATGATACAGGGTCAGGAGACGTTTGCTGAATATGTTTAACAGACTCAATCAAAGAGGTCTGACATATTTCATAAGAATCACAATTGCGTTTGACAGCCTCCAGTCTTGAATAAAGTCGTCGACATTCCAGATCTTCAATCCTTTTAAACAGAGTTTCCTTTTCCAATTGAAACACTTCAGAATAGGTATGATTATTTATCACAGAATAGTCAGGACTATTAGGAAGGCAAATGTGATTGTCAGCAAAGAGGTTAAGAGAACATGCATAGATTTCATCCTCGGGATAATAGTCAAGAGTATCCATCCATGCTTTAGTTAACTCACAAACCTCTGTGTCAGGATCTTTAGGAGTATCATTGACACTTTTATAGCACTTGAAACTATTTTTGCTTGCATAGTTTCTTTGAACTTTCTTATCCTTTTTATTGATTGATTGAGCTCTCTTTTGATACTTTCTTTTACTTTTTCTAAGAATTTTATTTAGCTGTTGTATAAACAGTTTTAGAGTAGAAATAAAGCAATTCTCATCCCTTTCATCAATCAATTTTGGACAACGAGACCTTTTATCAGATGTAGCAACATGGTTGCTAAACAATTGACTTTTTTCTCTTTGTTTAAGTTCTAGATCAAAAATTTTAATCTTACCAACAAGAGTATTTCTGGAAAGAGTATCAAGGTTATTTCCCTCAATGATGGCATGCTTCTTAGAATCGTATCTTGATGGAAGCGATCTGAGAATTTTCATCACAATGTCCTTTTCAAGAATAGTCTTACCCAATGCAAAAGATGCATTAACAATTTCAGACACTTTGTGATTAAACTCATCAAATGTTTCTTCATCTGCCATACGAAGGTTTTCCCAATCGGAATTAAGGTTTTGAAGCCTAGCTTCCTTTTCACTGGAGTTTCCTTCGAAAATGGTTTCTAAGATATCCCAATCTTCTTTAAAATTTGTGCAATTAGACACATGGTGCTGAAGATTTAGGGTAATGGCATGTATAATAGCATTCAAACCGTCGGAATTTTACTTTGAAGCATTTATCTCGGCACGGGTGTATTCACCAATGTCCTTGGGAACGTTTACATCTCCAACTGCCACAACGGGAGCATTATATACATTAACTACATATACACATGATTGAAAATCACGTGCTTGAAGAAAAGCTCGCATACCAATTTTCCACCATAAGTAATTAGAGCCATCGAAGACTGGTGGTACGTTTATTGAGATAGCACCTCTGTCCATAGAGTCAGATCGCTAGAAACACAGACTTGTAAGGTCTTAAACGTGTGTGCCCGCTCTGATACCAATTGAAAAAGCGGGGGTCTAACAACCACACTCAATATTTCGCTTAGCAATCTGTATGAACAAACTCCAATATACTTTCTAGAGAATCAACTAGACAGTCAGGCTCAATCTAGATAAAAGTACATCAAAGAGTTTATATGTCAATCTCTCGATTTGATCTATACTCAAGCAAATAGAAAATTGCAAGTCTTTATCAAAGAGAGATAACTTGGATGGTACCAAAGACCAATGTCCAAGTGTCAATCAATTTAAATCAACAACCAAAAGATCGGATATTCTAATTGATTGAACAACGCACAACCTGTATTATTTCAATTGTATAAACAAAGATAATGTGGCAAAGAAATAACACAGACACCAGAAATTTTGTTAACGAGGATACCGCAAATGCAGAAAAACCACGGGACCTAGTCCATATTGAACACACACTGTATTAATCCGCTACAGACACTAGCCTACTCTAAACTAACTTCGGTATGGAATGTAGTTGAACCCCAACCAATCTCACACTGATCCAAGGTACAATTATGCTCCTACGTCTCTGATCCCAGCAGGATGCTACATACTTGATTGCCTTAGCTGATCTCACCCATAACTAAGAGTTGCTACGACCCAAAGTCGAAGACTTTAATAAACAAATCTGCATCACACAAAAAAGTTTACGATAATAGATAAATCCGTCTCCCACGAATATACCTACGAGTTTTGCTTCGTCTTTTGATAAATCTAGGTGAACAGGAACCAATTGATAATCCAGACTTATATTCCCGAAGAACAACCTAGTATTATCAATCACCTCAAAATAGACTTAATCGACGCAGAAAAAAAATATTGTGGAATCACAAACGATGAGGAGAATAAGTTACTTTTTATCTTGCCTATCGGAGATAGAAATCTCAAGCCAATTATTACAATTGTACTCGTCCGATAGAAACAGCAAGATCAGATTACACAACTACAAGAAAAGAAGTATCGGTCTGGCTTTACAATCCCAATGAAGTCTTTAAGTCGTTAACCTCGTTTAGAAGAAGAAACCAAAGGTTAAAGGAGAATCGACTCTAGCTTAGCACAACTAGTATCACACAGAATGTGTGGGGATTAGGTTTCCCAGTTCCTAGAGTTCTCATTATATAGTCTTTCAAATCAGGGTTTGCAATCAATGTTAGCTTGGTAACAAAGCATTCAATATTCACCGTTAGATGAAAACCTGATAAGATTCAAGCTAATATTTATCAACCGTTAGATCGAAAACATAGCTTGTTATACACAAATGAAATGCACGTTCCTGGGCTTTGTGTAACTGTAACCAAACTTGTACATTAGTTGGTTCAACAATAGTTAACCAAATGGTTAGCCATATGATCACTTTCATATCAACCATATTATTCTTCACCATAACTAGTTCAAATGACTCAAATGAACTAGTTAGAGAGTTGTTCAATTGCAAGGAAATCTCATGTACTACACAAGACACAATTGAAGAAAAAACGATTTGATTCACTTGAATCGGTTCATGAACTCTATAGCCACGGTTTGCAATTGCATTCCTTAGTTTATAAAGATAAGTTCATTAAACATCGTTTTTTAGACATAACCTACTCAAGTTCGTAGACTGGGTTCGCAGACTTAAGTTCCCGAATGGAGTTTACAAACTCCAACAGAAATTATCGGGTTTGAGAACTTCGCCAGTTCGCGGACTGAGCTAACGCACTACTCCGGTTCACTTGATCAACAAAGTTCGCAAACTGCGGTTCAATCAATAAGGACTTATACATATATGTGTTAATGCTTATATCCTCCAAGTTTATATAGTATAAACTCTCATTTAAATCATTGAAACATTCTCATAGGACGTTATATAGTTATTATTCACAAACCATTTTTCGTCAGAGCAATTTTCAAAGTGATTGAAACATAACATGACTTTCGTCACTAGGTAAAGATGAACTTGGCTAAAGCGAAAGCTTTACCAACACATATTTCGAGAAATAGATAGGCGAGGTAAACTCGAATCGAAATACCAAATGTGTATAATCCAAGTCTATATTGAAAAACGACTTTTGTCTCAAGATGGAAGATAAATAGACTTTTGAGTGATAGATAAGTTCAAGTATCCACATACCTTTTAGTCGATGAAGATCCACCAGTTCCTTGAGTAGTCCTTCGTCTTGTATGATGATTGCCATGGAGTTCTTGAGCTCAACTACACTTTCTATCCTAGTCTGAGACCTTATCTATAGTAGACTAGAAATCAAGACTTATATTTTTGATCACTAACATTGACAAACATGCTTGAGATAGCAACGCATGCGAGTTCGACCGAGCAATGCTCTAACACTGTTTTACCTTCTTTAGTTTTTATTGCTGAACCAAAGGTGAGAGTTACATCTGATTTCTGCAAGAAACTTAATTTTCCTAATATGCATAGCAAACTAATTCCTAATTCTACTAGTTCCAAGAAAGTAAATATTTGGATGTTTTGGAGTTCAAGTATTTCTACTCCTTCAGTAATATCTATTTCTTCTCAAGCCATTACTGTGGAAGTAGGAGGTGTATTAGTAACTGGTATCCATGCTGCTTTCTTAACTGTTAATAGAAGATATCTTTGGTAGGAGTTGGAGTTTATAAATTCTTTTGATAAACCATGGCTTTCCATTGGTGATTTTAATACCATTATGTATACTAAAGAGAAAAAAGGAGGAAGGAGTCCATTAACTATTTCTATGAATGAGTTCAATAATTTCCTAAATACATGTGGATTGATGCAAGCACCAAAATCTGGAGTTGAATTCTCTTGGTGAAACAATAGAGTTGGTGTAAAAAGAATAGTGTGCAACTTGGATAAAGCTGTATACAATGCAAAGTGGTTGGATATATATCCTGGATGGAGTTACAAAGTAAATGCTAGAGGGACATCAGATCATAATGATTTAATATGAAAAAATGCAATCATGCCAAAAACCTGCAAATGTTTTTTTTAGAGCTCTAAAAGTGTGGCTTGGTCATCCTGATTTTATGAAGCTTGAGATATTGATATAACTGGTAATCCTGCTTTTATTTTCTTAAATAAGTTGAAAGATTGAAGAAAATCATTAAAGAGTGGAATTGGAATATTTTTGGAGATGTAAGAATAAAGTTACTAAATGCTGAAAAAGAAGTAGTCCAATCAGCTTTAATTTCAGATAGACAACCAGATGATATTGCATTAATGGATAAACTTATTGTTGCAAGGGGGAAGCAAGATATTTTGTTACAAGAAAGGAAGGAAATTGCTCAACAGAAAGCAAAAGTGCAATGGCTAAAAGAAGGTGCTCTCAATTCCATTTTTTTTCATACTTCTATTAAGATTAGACAAAGTCACAATGCAATATCTGAATTGGAAAACTTATTTGGCAACATAGTCTCTACTCAAAAATAAATTGTTGATACACTTGCAGAGAATTTTGAAAACAAATTCAAACAACCGGAGGTAAGATTTGCAGATGGGATTTTTGATAATATTCCTAAAATCATAAATGAAGAAGACAACAAAATGTTAAATGTTGTACCAACAAAGGAAGAAATATATGAAGCATTTCAAGATATGGATCCTGATAGTGCCCCTGACCCAGATGGTTTTGCTGGTTGGTTTTATAGAAGTACATGGGATATCATTGGCAGTGACTTAGGTTTAGCAATTCAGTATTGTTGGAGCAAGGGATTTATTCCAAAAGGTATGAATGCAAATTTTCTCACTCTTCTACCAAAGGTTCAAGGTGCCAAGAAAGCTTCTCAGTTTAGACCTATTAGTCTAAGTAATTTTTGTTTCAAAATAATCACTAAAATCATTACTATGAGAATGGGGAAAGTAATTGACAAAGTAGTATCTCCACAGCAAGGTGCCTTCATCAAAGCGAGGAATATTCAAAATCAGATTGTGCTAGCATCTGAATTAATTAATAAAATGGAGACTACTAAAAGAGGAGGTAATGTGGGTCTGAAATTGGACATAACACAGGCCTATGATTCACTCAGTTGGGATTTCTTGTTTCAAGCTATGTTCACCTTTGGTTTTTCAGCTCAATTTATACATTGGTTACATGTGCTATTTCAATCTACTAGAATATCAGTTATGGTTAATGGAGGTCCAGCTGGATTTTTTTCTATTGGTAGAGGGTTAAAACAAGGTGATCCGCTATCACCTGTTTTGTTTGTTATTGCTCAGGAGATTTTAAGTAGAAAAAATTCATATGGTGCAAGCAGGAAAATCTAATTCCAATGGTAAACAAAAATGGCATCCAACATTCACATATCTTTTTTGCTGATAATATTTTCTTATTTTGCAATGGTGATAAGAGGAACACAGATACACTACTGAACCTATTGACGGATTATCATCAATCATCAGGAAAAATAGTGAGTATGGAGAAAATCAAGTGCTTTGTGGGAGGCACTACAGATGGCAGGAAACTTCAAATTGCAAATAATTGTGGTATGTCACTCTCAAAATTTCCAGATAAATACTTGGGTGTCAATTTAATACCTGGAAGGATTATATCATCACATGTATGGGGGTCTGTGGATCTATTACAAAGAAAAATGCCTGGTTGGATGGGTAAGATGTTATCTTTTCAAGAAAGACTTATTTTGGTGAAACATGTATTATGTAGCATTTCAATTTACAATATGTCAGTATATAAATGGCCTAGGAAAGTATTAATGGAATGTGATAGAATTATCAGAAATTTCCTTTGGTCAGGGGATCCATCTAAAAAGAAACTATTGGCAGTTAATTAGAAGAGGTATATTCTCTGTTGGAAGAAGGAGGTCTGGGATTGAGAAGCTTAGAAGACATAAATAAATCTCTACTTATGAAGTTAGCATGGAAGATGCAGAATGATAATGATGAATGGGCTAAATTCTTTCAAGCCAAATTTCAAGATAAAAATGGTATATGGATTAATTATTATAAGAATTCAGTATGGATTGGGATTAAATGGGTTCTGGATGAAGTCTTTAATAACTCACGGTGTGATGGGAAAAGCATCTCAGTATGGAATGATATATGGATTACAAGTAAGCTTCTGAAAACCTTATACCCTGATAATTCATATATATTTCAGAATCCTGACCTGAAAGTGATACATCTATTGAGAAATGGTGAATGGATAATACCTGCTGAAATGTCAAATATGATACAAGACAATGCACTACCAGTGGTGGATGGAGAAAAAGATAGGAAGATATGGATTTGGAACAAAACTGGAGAATTCACAGTTACAACAGCAGTGGAGTGTATAAGAAAGAAATATCCTAAGCTACAATGGACTAAAAGCATTTGGAAGATTACTATTAATCCTAGTATATCAAGTAATGTCTGGAAGGTAATAAGATGAGTATGGGCTATAGATGATAATATGAGAAAGAAAGGCTTCAATATGGTTTCAAGATGCTACTTCTGTAAGCAAGATGAAGAAACAACTGAACATATACTATGGCATTGCAACTTTAGTGAGATAATCTGCCAGTGGCTAGGTGGTTTGTTTGCATTCTTCAATCCTATATTCCTTGAGGAAGTTCTCAGCATGGCAAAGTCAAAAAGTCCAGCTGTAAGAGAAATTTGGAGAACTGCAACACTCATAACTATAAAGGAAATATGCTTTCATAGAAACAGAGTGGTGTACGATGGTGAACAACCTAATGCAGAAATTTTAAAGAGAAATATAGTTCAGTTCACTAAGGAATGTGAAGTCAAAATGAAAGGGAATATGTGGAGTACAGTTGCAGACTTACAAATCCTTAAAACCTTTGACATGAAATGCAGAAAAGTGAAGCATATCAAAATTCAGACAATCTCCTTCTCTATACCCATTAGTCCTAAAATACTATTATGTTGTGATGGTGCTGCAAGAAACAATCCTAGTGAAGCAGAATATGGACTCATAGGCAGAGATAGCTCAGGAGGGTTCTTAATTGCAGTTGCAGGTGGTATGGGTATTGCAACCAATTATATGGCTGAGATTTTTGCTGTTATAAATGCATGTGAATGGGAAATAAGTGTGGGATTCTTACAGTTATGCATAAGATCTGATTCATCATCAGCTATCAACTCTTTCTCTACTAGAAGAATACCTTGGTATGTGCAACACAGATGGAATAAAATTGTTGTTACACTTATCAGTTTGGAATTCATACACAATTACAGAGAAGTGAACTTCTCTGCAAATGGCCTAGCAAAGATGGGTGTCTCCTTGCTCAGAGGTGAGAAGAGAATTTTCTTGAATAAGCCATCTTTTTTGTCTAGTATAGAACATCCAGATAAAGTTTATTATAGATTTGGGCAAGATTTGAAAGAGTTGAGTGATTGTAATAATTATTTTTGAATAACTTTTTGTAAACTTTTTGGATTCAATAAAATTTTATTATTAAGCAAAAAAAAAAAAAAATTCCTCAACACTCAAGCTCCATCAATACCCATTCCTTTTTCACTGAATGCATACATCTAACCCTATAATCATATAGGTTAGCAAAAGAAAATTGAGAAATTGAGTTGCTGGCAGAATGAATGGATGAATCCGTGTTTTACAAGGGAAATCAATTGGATAGAGGTTTGTGAGAGGTGGAGTGGACGGGGATAGGGGTGAGGTCGTGGTGTTTGGAATGCACAGTAGAGAAGATTGAGTGAATTGGGAGAAAACTGAAGCTTCTGGTCGTGAAGATATTTTGGGAGAAAGGGGGTGGCGATTTGGTATTGAGAGAGAACATCAAATTCGATGAAACGGGAACAACAACGGGTCAGACCCTGGGTTTGTTTGACACTTCTTCTATCAAGACAACTTCTTCTTTTAAGCATTATGCAAAAGGATTGTAAGAGGAATTGCAAGCGGATTTCACCTGGTGCAATCGGAATGCAACCGTCTTTTGCGCGACATTTTTTCTACACTTCTCACAGCCATTCCGCGAAGCTCTTGCTTTCTGCCTCTGACCACCAATTTTATGCTCCTTTTGCTTCTCTAAGCATCCAAGCTTTATTTACTACCTAAAAACATAAAATAAATTAGTAAAAATAATTATTCTCGAAAACAACGAAAATACAAAATTTGGGATAAAATGGAGAATTAAAGCACAAAAGATGAGATAAATGCCAGTAAAAAGATATATAATTATGCAATATTTGGCACTCATCAAATACCCCCAAACCTGAATTTTACTTGTCCTCAAGTAAAACAAAAAACTAAGGAAATCCTACCTACACCACTATCACTGGTCTCTCCATTGCATTTAGCGAATGCAATAAGCCTTTTAAACCACTAAGTGTCCCTAGTGGACGAGTTGAAGTCTCGTGAGGGTTTGCTTAGAACACACTCACAAAGTTCTAGGTCAAATGATAGCTCACCTTGTATGATGTGTAACACCTGCATTTCAGTTTAAGCTCACAACAAAATGGATCTATCAATCTAGCTTTCAAAGGTACAATTCTAGCACTGGAACAACTAAGGACAAGTGATAAGAGTGTAAAGTGTATCTACACATGTATAGAGAATGATCAGAAGTTAGGACTGCCAATTACCAAGAGGTAGTTTTTAGCTAAGAACCAAATTCAAAGCCAAGCTAGCTGTGCGGCTTTACGAGAATTTTGAATGTTCGCCATAACAGTTGGTGAAATATCAGTTTACCCGCGTTGTACATCGATGGCATACACCCTCCCTTATGATAGGGTGTAGAATACATCTTATTTATTATCTACTGTTTATGCTTTCTCTGCTATTTTTCTTGTAAGTTATGTATTTTACGCATGTTTTTGAATTATTAGGTATTTTGGAGTCGCACGGAGGAAAAGAAGAAGAAATCACCCAATTTGTGCGAAATGGGAAATATTGTCATTTCATAGGCGACTCATTTAATGAAGAATTTTCTAGACTCATCTAGACTTATGGGTTTGAATAATTGGGCTTGGATTTGGAAAGAGAAGATGGAAGATTTGAGAAAGACTTGGATTTAGAAGTTGAGATACAAACGGAAAGTGGTGTTATTATGGAATGAGGATTCTATTCCTAAGAGGATTGCTAGGAAATTGAAGCCTATAAATAGAGAAGTTCTCTACACAATTTTTACACACCTTCTACACACACAACACTTCTCTTTTCTTTATTCTTTGTGCGAACTCCTTAGCATGAGTAGCTAATTTTATTGATTGAGGATGAATTCCTAGTTCTTAACATGTTTTGAGTTTTGTTTTAAATCTACTTTGAAGTTTTCACATGATTATCATTTGTTTTTACTAATAGGAATGTTTATACATTCATGGTTGATTGATAGGTCGTTTAGGATGCATACTAAATTGATTTGTTAATTGATCTAAAGCTAGCGAAAGTTAGGGGATAAGTAATCATTTCTTGACTCTTTACATAAGTAGCAAACACGAGACCTTGCGGAGGAATTACGTTGAGCAATTGTGTGTGGAAACAACGTTAGCAAGTAGACCTTGAGCTAAGAGTCTAACTACTAATATAAACCTAATAAATTCATAAATCTTAATGCGTTTAACTAAATTACATCTTGAGTGAGCTACTACTAGGTGGTTTGGTGAATAGAATCCGATAGTTGAGAACTACCGTATCTGGTGATACTAGGGGTTTAGGGGTTTAGCACTGAGCTAGCTTCTTTACCTACGGTTGGTGATAATCTGTGACTAATAAAAAGTGGAAAAGAACATAACTTGAATCATTGTTTTGCAGCGAAGAAGGATTCCTTGATCTAATCTCTCTTATTGATTTCAACTTTATCTTTTTAATTGCTTTGTTTATTCTTTTACTTTATAAAATATAAAACCCCCCTTTTTTGTGACATCATAAGACAACTAAAATCTCTTGCTCCTCATGGGAACGATCCTTACTATCGCTATATTACTTGTTAATTAGTGAGAAAAATATTAATTAATTTGTTGTGGTTACGACACGCATTAAATTTTGGCGCCGCTGCCGGGGAGCAGCGGAGCAGCTTTAGTTGTTTTTATTTTCGTTTTATTTTTGTTTTTAACTATGTTTTCTATATTTTTATTTCAGGTACCAGTTTTCCATGTACGGTGGACAAGAGCAAGCATATTACAACAATACATACGGTTTTCAACCTCAACATTATGAAAACTTCCAACCATATTTAGGATACAATCAAAACCAATCTTTTGGCTATGATCAATTTCCTACAAAACCTTATGGATATTCTCATACATATCAACAACCTTGTAGTAGGTATGTAAGTCAAGCACCAAGGTGGGATAAGTCTACTTCTAAATGGCTTCATTCGAGTTGTATGCAGATTATGAAAGAATTGCAAGATATGCAACAAATACTAGACCAACTTGACCGTGATAAAAAGAACGTCGCACAAACCAATTTATGCAACACTTTTTCTTATCCGACTCTGGATCGTACTTATGATCATTCACCCATTCAAAGGGAAGAGTTTTGGGAAAGAGAACCTATTGTAGCCAACGGTGGTAAGCGTGTGAACGTCAAAAAACTTGCACAGAAATTATACAAGTTGGAAGATGATGGAACCTCGGAAGAGCTTGTCGCAGAAATTAGTAGGACCATTCATATGGAACTTAAACGACTTCTGGATAAAGGTTATGAAACCGATGAAGATTCTTATTATGGTAAGTATGAAAGTGAAGATGATTGTCTTGAAAATGACCAACCTTTGGAGACTTTTGATGACTCTAGTGCAGCCTACTCGAGCCTTGATCTTAATAATCATCAATCACCTATTCAAAAGGTAGAGCTTGAGGAAGATGCAATTAGTGCTTTTAAAAAATTCCTTAGGGAAATAAATGAGTCCGCGGTAGTGTATGAGCGTTGCAACAATGAGGAAGTTATTCCAACTCCGGATCATAATAACGATCCTTCACTTATTCAAAAAGAGGATATTGATGTGACTTAACTATTGTTATAAACGGTGTAACACCCTCACAAGATCTTACAATTTATACCGATGAAAATCATTTTAGTGAATGTCCCGATTCCGATGATGAGAATGTTGAAGAGATGATGCTAGAGGATGAAACCAAATTCATTGATTTTGTGGAAGACCCAATTGAACTTGCCAATGATTTTAATGATGCCGAGACTTTGGTTAAGGTAGAAAACGACGAAGAATGGTTGCAAGGTTTGATAGAGGACCACGATATACAAGAGGTAAGTAATTCACTTGAATTTTTTAAAGATGAAGAGGATTCCGTAATACAAGAAATTATGCAAGGTTTGTCAAACCATTTGCATATTGATTCTTCTCCTTTACCTCTTATTGGTTTGAATGTATGTGCTTCGAAAGTATTTTTGGATGATTTTGTTTCTAGATATCCACCATTGAAAACACTTGATGCTAACACTATGCAGGTTTGCCAAGAGGAATACATGGAAGTTCCCAAATTCTATGTTCTTTATGTACTTCCGAGTGTGGACAAGACTAAGTGTGGGGGAAATTTCTATCGAGCGATAACATTATTATTATTTTCTTGTGCTAACATTTGTATGGAGTTACTGTTTGCAAAACGAGTATTGCGGGTGGATCCCCAAATTTTCAGATTGTTAGTATATGGGGAGTGAATCTTACAAGAAACCAAGTCGGGCCGTCGACTTTAAAACAAGCGCTAAATGGGAGGCAACCCATAGGTTTTGTATTTCCTATCCTTTTACTTTTTATTTTCTTTTTGTTTTGTTTTGTTTATTTATTTTTTCTTGTTCCATATCATACTAGGATTTCCCACCTTGACTTTACTTGGATGATTCAATTACATTGAGGACAATGTAGGGTTTAAGTGTGGGGGAGTGGTTAAGCATATTTAAAAAAAAAATTGCATAAAACCTCCAACTTGTAGAGATTTTAGAGTGACTAGCATACTTCTAGGTATGTTCACATAGAGAATTCTGACCGACATAATTGAAGTTGGAAGTGTTAGGGAACTACTTTCGGATTTCTTGCTTATTAGAGTGTTAAATAATGGATTTATTCATGCCGGTGATGCAGATTAGGAGCAGGGAGACATGCATTATTAGAGTTGCAGATCAATCATTAGTGGAGACTACCCTATTTATATCATGTGAGGCACCGACCAGATTTCTTTATAAATAACTAAAGAGCTTTCTTTTGAGTGTGTGTCACCGTACGTTAATTCAGGGTAGAATGGTGAGCTACCCAACCTCCCACCAATAGAAGCACTACTCTTTGATCTCTTGAGTGCTAATTTTGTCAATCATGAGGGTGACGTCTATAGATGAAAGCCTCCTTCTTGTAGTTCGATTTGCAGTTAGCACCATTCTCTCTCTCGACAACAAGGGATCCATAGAAACACCATCATCATCAACAAGGGAGCGACATAAAAATCTACAAGGAAAGTTGAAAACGTTCAAGGTTTACAAGCAATGGAACAAGAAAAGAGTAAATTTCATATCCAAGTAAAGCAACATGTAATGAGCGGATTTTTATATATACATGAGACTTATATATAAGGAGCGTAATTTTATATCCAAGTTGAAGACTTATTTACAAGAGCAAAGAAAAGGAAAAGGTGAGGATTATTGAAGTTTATGATTTCGAGACGATACAAGTTGTGAAGAATCAAGCGGTAAAGTACTTTTCCCACGACCATGGTTTGTTTTTATTTTCACTTTTTTTTTGTATTTTATCTCTCTTGTCTCTAAAAAAAGTAAAATAAAAAAATATATAAAAAAAAATGATGACAAGAGAAATTTTTGGTTCTTATTTATTTAATAAGCCGTGGGGAAGAAAAATTTATAAAGAAGTTTCAAGCAACAAAGACTTTAAGGAAAAAGGTTACAAATTGTCAAGGATCTACGAAGTTCGAGAATTTATCATCAATAGTTGAAACCAAAGACGAAGACCAAGAAGATAAAAACGAGGAGCGGAAGACGTTTCTATTGGATGTTGTGAGAGTGGTGTTATCATCATTGCAATCGGATGTGAAGGTGAGTAAGTGATCTCATCCTCAATAATAGTGGTTGATTTCCTTTCTTAGAGATCGTCAGAAAAATGGTTTTTCAAAACGTTAAAAGATGTGGGTTTTTAAAATATTTCGGAAGTTGTCCTTCCCACCATTCAACGTGTTGCAGGAATTCTCTCTTCATTCCTACCTGCACATATGTGAGAACCATAAAAGTACGTCATTTGAGTGCAATTTCATAAACCCTTTTTGGTGAGGCAGAAGTCGAGGCGAAATGCTTATTGATCGCTCTCAAACATGCGTTCTCTCATTATGGTGTGGTTATTTCTCACTCAACATTTAAGAATGAGAATATGTTCTTTAGTATTTCTAACTTCTTATTACTAGCATGCAGAAACTCTATGTCCTCATAACTCTTTGGATGCTTGGGACGTTGGAACGCTTTGAAGTTGTAAGTTTTAGTTTGATTTGCTCTAGGACTAGCAAAGTCTAAGTGTGGGGGAATTTGATAGGGTGTAGAATACATCCTATTTATTATCTATTGTTTATGCTTTCTCTGCTATTTTTCTTGTAAATTATGTATTTTACGCATGTTTTTGAGTTATTAGGTATTTTGGAGTTGCACAGAGGAAAAGAAGAAGAAATCACCCAATTTGTGCGAAATGGGAAATATTATCATTTCATAGGCGACTCATTTAATGAAGAATTTTCTAGACTCATCTAGACTCATGGGTTTGAATAATTGGGCTTGGATTTGGAAAGAGAAGATGGAAGATTTGAGAAAGACTTGGATTTGGAAGTTGAGATACAAACGGAAAGTGGTGTTATTATGGAATGAGGATTATATTCCTAAGAGGATTGCTTGGAAATTGAAGCCTATAAATAGAGAAGTTCTCTACACAAATTTTACACACCTTCTACACACACAACACTTCTCTTTTCTTTATTCTTTGTGTGAGCTCCTTAGCATGAGTAGCTAATTTTATTGATTGAGGATGAATTCCTAGTTCTTAACATGTTTTGAGTTTTGTTTTAAATCTAATTTGAAGTTTTCACATGATTATCGTTTGTTTTTACTAATAGGAATGTTTATACATTCATGGTTGATTGATAGGTCGTTTAGGATGCATACTAAATTGATTTGTTAATTGATCTAAAGCTAGTGAAAGTTAGGGGATAAGTAATCGTTTCTTTACTCTTTACATAAGTAGCAAACACGAGACCTTGCGGAGGGATTACGTTGAGCAATTGTGTGTGGAAACAACGTTAGCAAGTAGACCTTGAGCTAAGAGTCTAACTACTAATATAAACCTAATAAATTCATAAATCTTAATGCGTTTAACTAAATTACATCTTGAGTGAGCTACTACTAGGTGGTTTGGTGAATAGAATCCGGTAGAGAACTTCTGTATCTGGTGATACTAGGGATTTAGGGGTTTAGCACTGAGCTAGCTGCTTTACCTACGGTTGGTGATAATCTGTGACTAATAAAAAGTGGAAAAGAACATAACTTGAATCATTGTTTTGCAATGAAGAAGGATTCCCTGATCTAATCTCTCTTATTGATTTCAACTTTATCTTTTTAATTGTATTGTTTATTCTTTTACTTTATAAAATCTAAAACCCTCCTTTTTTGTGACATTATAAGACAACTAAAACCTCTTGCTGCTCGTGGTAACGATCCTTACTATCACTATATTACTTGTTAATTAGTGAGAAAAATATTAATTAATTTGTTGTGGTTATGGCACGCATCACCTTACTTATTACAAGACTATTTACAACATATGACAAAACATTACTCTTATTTACATTCACTACTCTCTTATTTTTAAGGCAAGAGAGAAACATTGACTTTAACATTGAAATATAACAAAATGGACTCTTTTATCATTTATTTATCTATCTTTTTATATTCTTCTTTCTTTTCTGATTTTTTTTTTCTTTCTGATTTTTTTTTCTTTTTCTGAATTTTTTTTTCAACTGATGAAAAACTTCAAGAGAACAAGAACAATACAATAACATGAGATAATACTATTTGATTTATGAACAAAAAGAAAAATTACATGACACTTAGAAAGAGGTAGCCCTTTTCGATGTACCCAGTCAAATTCAATGGTTGCTTTTATTAATGTATCCTCCAACTTCTATCCCAGCCAACCAAAGAACAAGCTAGTCAAGTCTCATTCAGTATTCTACTTAACAGATGAAACACCTACGACCCGACACTATACAAGCATGGTAGACCGTGCATGTGCAAGTTTTCTTATCACATGTGAATTGTGATAGAATCGAGTGGTGCCTAATCATCTAGATTAAGAATCCTAAAATTATTATACATGCAGACATCACAAATCAAGGTAGATGAGTTTAACAATTTATTCATTTTTTCTTTTTCTTTTTTAACAGGGCAGAGTTCAGTTTCAATAATAGACACGGTGACAGTTAAGGTATAGTCTTCACCCCGAAACCTAATATAAACATTGTCCTTAATGTTTCTAAAGATGATCAAAATTATAACAACAACATACCATAAGGACCATGCTGAGTAGAGAAAGGAAAGAGATTACCAGATGTCGACGAATGAAAGAACTGAACCCCTTTATTCACGACTAGAATCCAACATTCTTCAACTGAGATCACATTGGATTAGCAGAATATACACAAAACAAATATAAGATTCAACTGAAACATTACCTACTGGATTATATACAAATATGAATCACCATAAATATACAACCTAAAGAGCTGAAGATCAACCCAAAAGACAATATGTAAAGATTTTAGTATCCTCACACATTTATAATAGGACAAAAATTTAAGTGAGGTTTCCAGACAAGATGAGATACCCCCAAACCATAAGTTGTTAACAGATGTGTTTTTGAGCAAAAATGCGTTTGGTGAAGTTATTCATGCACAAGATCTAATCAAAGTGGACTTTGTTAGGAGGGCAGAGATACACACTCCATTTGTGGTCATCAAATGTATATATTGGCTGCAATAGTCCAAGAGAACTTAGGAGGCAACGGTTCCCATATCCTAGATTACTACTCTTAGAAAAGTTGGTTTACAATATATTTACATGCAAAATCTAGGTTAGGTGGAAGATTCTCAGCTACGACTTAGGCAGGGAAAGTAGGCACATCTATGTCGCTCACATGCATAAGATCGAGAGTACCATTGTTATCAGTCAAATCAACATCTCCTAAGTCATCTATAAAGTACTGCACATGCTCATATTCAAAGAACAGATCAACAAGCCCCCATTTGCAGAACCATTATCATCCAAAACTTTAGTCTATGCATAGGACAATCAGAAAAACATATATGGACCCAGGCAGGAAATCAGACTCATCAAATTTATTTTCATGCAGAGATCGTTGGTGTCTGCAGAAAATTCAACATTCCCCGAAGTCAGACACAAGTTGTGTTTCTGCTCTTCTTCACAGAACAATTGTACAATCCCCAAACTAGGATCACCATCACTTGTATATGGATGAAATTAGAAGAAGCATCTTTAAAAGGTTGCCAGCAGAGAAGCCTAATGTCTTTGAGCCCGAAGGTTCTATAACAAAATTTGTTAAAATAAACATGTCTTTAACATAACATCATTATCTCATAACAAGAATACAATTCCCTATTCAAAATCATAGTGTCTCTAGTCCATTCATTTACCTCTAGATTAGGTTCATTTCAAACATTAGTAGCCTGACTATGAACATAAACACCATTTTCAAAATTTACTTCATTAGGGATGAAAAACCTTCATTTGAAATTCCCCCCTTCTTCATTTTGTAAATGCATCATATTCATCCTTAAGATCATATTAAGTTGTTCAATGGAAGGGGAGTCTTCAACAGTGGGTTTCCTCATTTAACTGGGTATTCGGAACATGGTGCACATGAGGGTCACAATAGAAAGGAATTCAGAGGTTGCTATATGGATTAATGTAATACTTTCATTCAAATCTAGCATTATTCTGTTCGATGGTTTGAGATTTCTGCTAGAGAGTGCATACAAGGGCCTCAAGGGAGTACAAAATTGTTCAACATCCAATGGTGCTAACCGGTACATGTATGGATAACAATTAGGGTCTATATATGTGTCTCAGAACCTTGAAAAGATCAGTATTTCCCTAAAGTTTTAACACCATGATCTATGGGATTCTCATAATATAAGCATGCTTGTAGGAGAGTTCTCTAAGTGATGTGTTCGATAATTTCTCATCCTAATAGCTGACCTAAATCCAGACATTTTTTTTAAATGAAAATAAACAACTACTATTCTATATGCTACTAAAAAATCCTAAACAGAATGATGCAATAGCTATAATAACCGAACAGACTATCACGAAAAATGAAAACAAAAAGGTTGCACTTGGTTCATAAAATAGATTTGCCACCCGGGTGGTCAGATGTTCTACAAAGGATGTATATCGTCACTATACTAAGCTTCCCCTAATCTCAAAGAAATTGTCAACCTGTACTACCAAAGTTTCTATTTGATTTTAGCAGTTAAAATGTGTTTAACTAACGAGTGGCCAGTTCGTACTTGTCAACAGAAATATGAAACTCTTTTTACTAAACCGAATTTCGAAACTAGTCATACTCGGTAGCAACCATGGGCAGAATTCAGCTCAAAGAATTATGAAGCTTACCTCTTGCAACAGCCTAGAACAGGCGTAACAATTCCATCTCCCTCTCTTCTTTATTTACTGCAGTTGTAGACGCCTTCTTAATGCCTGACAGTACTAGACACTTTAAGTGATTGCACCAGTCAAATAATCAAAACCTAGAACACCACCAACGGACTCACTAAATAAGAAAACGCAAAAATAAAATGAAAAATATATAAAACTGACCATTAAACAAGCTACCTATACCGATTATAAACTAACGCAACTACTAACGAAAGCTAAGACTAACTTCATCTAATACTAAAACTACGACTACTAAGTAAAAGACAAAATGAAATGCCTAAACACCTTAAGACCTACAGGTTCAGAGATAACTAACTTAACTATGAAAAGAAAACAAACATGACAAATGCAATCTTAATCAAAATGCAAAGCTACAAGACAAAATAAATGAGATATAAATCAAAAAGCTACTGAACAGTGAACACTTTTGAACTAAAACTAAAAAAAAGAAAATGAAACACTAAAGAAATACAGTACAAGAGAAAACTAAACCAATACATACACTATTACTACGAACTATAAACACTGAAGCAAATTAAACACTATTACTACGAACACTAAACAGTACAAGAGCAAACTAAACCAATATACAAGAGAAAACTAAACCAATATATACAAGCTACAGAGCAACACATTCCTAAACGTACTATCAACAAAAAACCTACAAATACAAAAGAATCAAAATGGAATGCAAATTCAAAAAGCTGCAGGGCACGGTCAAATTATATACAGTCCTAATATATTACTAACAAAACAATGAGCGGCTACGACAAACTAAAAATGGGAAAGAATACTAATTAGATGCAACTATGTACAGAAAATGAAAAGCATGTACAGATTGTATTAAACTATGACCAGATTAAGCTAAAACAGAAAGCTATTGTTAAGCAATCTAGATGAGATCCTGAGCTACTACTAATTTACATGGGTGTTCACTATAGACAAGACTAATAGATAGAAAATGACAAAATGCACATAAAAGTAGTAACTGCTACAGATTACAAAAGGCTAAAATATGTTTAACAGGGCACAATCTAATTCTATATACACAATACTAAAAATTTAGCGCACACAGATTTAGTTCGTCAAGTTATTGAACTAGGAGAACCTAAAAGAACCAATAAAAATTAGCAAATAAGAAAAGAAAACAGAAAAAAAAAATGAAAACTATATACCATTAATCTTAAACTATAGTATATGTAAGCTACTGATCTAAAATGGTTACAAACTAGCACGAATACTACAAAAGGCTAAGACTACCACCACTGACAGTAACAAAATAAATAAGGAGTTATGCTAACACTAAATGAAAATTACTCAAACCGTGCAAATTCAAAAATAACTAACAGGACAAACAGGACAAAAACAAGTTAAACACTACTTCAAAAACTAATTGCTATGTACAGACACAGAAACAATATATAAAGGAAAACAACAGTATGTACAATTCTTAAGTACTAATTAGCAAAACAGAGCCTAAAAAAAAAAAAAAAGCAATATCATTTGCCAACTTCCCGGCAGCGGCGCCAAAAACCTGGTAGGTCTAGAAAGTAGCCTATATTTACTGTAAGTGCACATCGTCTATTATAACATGGAAAATACAGGTCGATCTCACGGGGATTTGTTAAGATGTGAAACTAGACTTCTAAGTTCTACTCTTACTAATTTAACAAACGAAGAGGGTTTGTCGATACGACAAGGATATGGATGATTATACTACAAAGACAAGATTAAAACAAATACAATGGTAAACAAGGGTTTCGAATCTGCCGCCTAAATGCATAGAAATCCTAGATTTGATAAACTAGTTCTTTTTTCAATCAAGGAGCTATAGAGGTTCTAGCCTCAAACTACCTTGAAGATGTGATAAATCACTTGCACAAATAGATGATTTAACCTCAAGCCAAAAATATGTCAATTTCTAGCATTATCTATCTGTTTAAGGCATAAATAATCACAAATTGAGCTGAATCAGTTTACACAGTGCTTGAAAACGTAAAAAGAATTATTCTAACTACCATGGATGCATAACATACAAGGTGAAAGTAATTTGATGTTTTCCACAGATTAAATCATGTTTTCAGTAAACGTTTCATGGAGAACAAACTAAAATCAAACCAGAGAGAGGGACTGTATAAAGCCAGAAAATCAAGATCTAAACTTAGATCAAAGGTCTCTTCAAAACAAGAGAATAAGCTCTTCAAGCATCATGATCTCACATCAAGATTAAGAGGTGAATCTAAATTCTCAAACACAGTGTTGAAATCTTCAAGGAAAGAAAATTCAACAACCAATTTGTGACAGCCTAACCGGTTATCATAAATCCTTACTTGTTACCCTTGATAGTATACAGTAAGGATATAGATGCAAATATTTGGATAAAAATATTTCTAAAAAATTGATTTTTCGGTTATGAATAATATTCTCAAAGATCTTTGAGAAAAAAGTTATAGAACTTATAAGAGGTAAGATATCTTACTTCATTTTCATAGTGTTCTGACAGAATGTCTACCTCTAATTGCAATTCACACAAGACCGAAAAGGTCTGGACTATATTGTTTCCTAACAAGAAACTTCGTCTCAAGTCTTATGATGGCGATTCTTATTCATCTCCAGATCTTCCACATGATGCTCCTAATGAAGAGATCTCTTCTCTCAATGATAATCTTCTCAAGAATCTCCCACTAAAGTTAGATCTAATTTTATGTGAAGTAAGGAACATGGAAAAGGATCTGTGAAAGGAAATTAAAGAAGTCAATGACAATGTTGTTAGTCTTGAATCAAGACTTGTGATTATAGAAGATGATTGGAATCCGGAAAAATCTGTTGATCCGGTTTCAGTCTTGGAGGAAAACTCTAAAAAGTCGAGCTTAGAGTTTCAAAAATGAGAAGAATAGACATCAATTTTTGATTTCTTACATTGATTGTATTGGTCTATTATGAATAAAACTATTATGAATAAAATTATTTGATTGGTAATTTTCTTGTGATAGTTTTCAGTTTACATAGCATGTGCTTGAATTCTTTTATCTTATTGCTATGTATGTTTATGGGATGTTTGATTTCGGTTTTACCACCTTAATATTCGATCTCATATATTGTGAACCCTTGTGGTTTGGGTGACTTTTTGGTATAGCAGGATTAAGTTCTAGCCCATGTTGGTAGGCTTTATTAAAGAATCATGAGGGGTTCTCATAGAAACAATATGTGAAAAAGTCAAAATATCTTGAATCGGTTTTGGTTTAGCATAAAAGCATATGTGTTTCGACGGTTAGCAACTTTTGCTTGCAATTGTTAAAACCGATTTTCAACCTTTTTCTGGTAAAGGTTGGTTGTTGTTATTCTTTTGTTTTTACATAAGGATGACAACATGATGATATTTCGATATCAATTCTCCCTGGACGAAGATGCAATCATATTGGAGAAGTGGATGAGAAACTTGAGGTAACAATCTTGTTAGTTAATTGTTTTCATGTTTAAGAAAAGCCTGAGTTTATTTCATATAATTGCTTTTGCTTAACAAAATTTCGGTTCAATTGATGTTTATTCCATGATGTGTGTGTGTGGATGTGTGTGATTCAATTGGTTCCGGTTAAGAATAACTATTGTTATCTTGCTTTATTGTGTGGTATCAATTGTTTAGGCTTACAAAATTTCGGTGCAATTGCGGTGCTTTAATGTCTATGTTATTTCAATTGCTTCCGGTTGAGGTGAATAATTATGCAAGTTGATTTATGTTGGTTTGTATGAGTTATTTATGGCTTAACGAAATAAAAGTGTACGGGATGAGTTGTTTAGTCCAATTCGATTCCGGATAAGAGAAACTAAGTTAATTCTGATCTTAGTTAGACTTATCGAAGTGAGGTTTTGGTTATTCAAGTCTAATCGAATGCCTTAACAAGAAATGCTAGTTAACTAACCTAGTACTTGTCTTGTTTAAAATTGAAAGGTCTAAGTTTATGGATAATTAGAACCTGATGAGAAAAAATAGAGTTATCTTTATTTTGGTCTTATCGAATTAAGCGGTTGTTTTTGAACAATCGGTTTAGCAAAGGGACTAAGGTGCTTAGTTGATTTTTGTTTTGAAAAACTAAATTGGAAAAATTGTTTCGGCAATTTTTTCCTTGGTAACATATCAAAATAAAACTACTTGAAGTTTTGGTTTTGATATTGGTTATCAGAACATGATGTGTGGAACCCTCGTGCCTAACTCTACAGATTGCAAGTCTATTTTGAGATTTATAAGATTCTTTTCGTGTTGTCCTTTATTTTTTAGTTTCTTTGTCATTTTGTGACAAAAAGGGGGAGAAATATATGGAGTAAACAAGTGATATTGGCATTGATTGGTATCGCTAATGAAAAGAACATTGGTGCTTAAACGGTTTATCTAAACGAAAGAGTGAAAGCACAGACTAAGGGGGAGTAACATGTCATATGAATTGGTATAACAAAGAAGTGAGGATTGAATATCTACCTATCTTCCTTAGGGGGAGTATTAGCTTTGTTATTATAATGTCAACAACGACATTTTCAAGGATTGAATACAAGCAGTTTACTGTGTTGTTGAATTCGGGAATCAAGCGTATGTGTAATGAATTCTTGTAATTTGTTTATCCATATGATGTAAGAGTTTTGTCACTAAAATTGACAAAGGGGGAGATTGTTAGAGCATAACTCAATTGAACCCACCAAGCGCTGGTATGTCAAGTTTGGTTGTCATATTTTAGTGAATCAAAACTCATGTTAAGATTCGCTTAATTATGTACTAGAGTCAACTTCGTATGGGTTAGCTTGAAATTATTAGGATATGATACATTACAAGTATTGCGAAGGCTTGAAGATGTGAAGAAGCAAGGAGCTACAATGACAACAATCATCCTTCCACTTGAGGTTAGTGATATTTGACTTGAACTGTTTCATTCCCTAACATATCTTTCAAGTCGTGCATATTGAAAACAAAACTGCGAAGCATATTTGAACTCTAGATAGACATAGTACTAAGGAATACAATATGAGGTTTATTGCTTATCCATTAAACTTTGTAGATAAGACATCGTCATAATCATTTAAATGTTATTGTGATTATGTATGGGTATGAGGTGAGGATTTCATCCTAGGGAACAATATTTTACATGTGTTTTAAGGAAGTAAGTTCATAAACTTGTTTGTGAACCGAAAAGAAAATTGCCAGGTGTTATTGGTTTTGTTATTCCTTTCTTATCTTATGAACAATCAATATGTGTGATTGAGTATAACCGCTCACAACTTGTTTGTGTTCTTGGTAGAACTATTCACAAAGGCCTGACTTATGTATTGGTATGACTTTTATTAGTGAAACCGATCTTAAGTAATCACCTGAGATGGTATGACCGGGTTTTTGTTTTGTCTGACCAAATTTGGGAAAGGGGAACCGATCTTAGTAAGAGGTGCAGTACATCACAAAGGGGAACCGATCCTTGTTTGGGGTGCAACAAGGTCTATAGCAGAAAGGGGAACTGATCCTATGGACAACACATATAAGTTAGATACCATATATATGTGGGGAGCCGATCCTAGTACCTATTCAACCAAATTTTGGAAAGCTAGTGTGACTATGCATAGTACTCACATGGAGGTAGAATCGAAACTTGTTTTGGTAGAACCGTTAAACCCATGATTGTGATTGAATGTTTGTTTGATCAATCACATAGTTCTTGAAAGTCAGATGAACCAATTCTAAACTTGTTTGGAAGTGTGGCAAATCAGTTTCAAGGTTGTAAGTGTGAAAGAGAACTTACAAAGTAAGGATGTCGACATACTTTGAACACATGGTATGAATGTTTATTTCTTTAATTGTTCAAAGTTATTCCTTAATATCTAAAGGAAGAAAATCCCAGGATCGAAATATAAGTAAGTTAAGAATCTTTTAATTAAGGTTATTAATTTCATTTTGTAGGGAAATATAAGAATCAGTAATGTGCATTTACTAATTAGATTTTCCGAGAGATTTCGATCATTATTTTTGGACAGAGCATTTCCAGGAATTATGGAAACTGAATTTGTGCTTTAACGAATATCTTGAGAATATATTCGGTTTTGGAAATTCCTTGGTGTCCAAACTTCCTTGTCTATAAATACTTGAAGTTTTCCTTTCTAGAAAACTAATCCTTCGTAACAACAGACTTCCTCTATGTTGTTGTTACTGGTGTAGCCGCCTATTTGGAGAGGAGAGTAACCTAATTAGGAGAAATATCTTACGAATGCTCAGTTTAAAGTCTTCTTTGGGATTGAGAATCTCTAGCGTGTACCATTAGTGGGAAACTAGATCGGTTTATCTTTTGTTTTCGATTGATTTGATTGACTAACGGTGGTTGAAATCTGATTCCACCTTGTTTGTTTATGCTTGAGAATCTTCTCTTCTGATATAAGATTCACTCGAACTAGTTCAGAGTTTCGACAGGGATATTTAGACTGTTGTTAGTGCTAAAGACGATCATGTGATAATCCATTGTTAACAGGCTATGTTCTGTGCGTGATTGATCACAAGAGATTCAAGTGATTGTGTGCAGGTTATTATTGAAGATCTAAGAAGATTTGAAGACGAAGAAGATATTGAAGATTTCTGATTTGTGGGTTCATAATCTTTGGTGTGCACAATGCTTGTTTCGGTAAAAGAGGATCCAATAAATAATCGTTTTATCCTTGTGGTAGATTGGATTGATTAATTGAGTAGATTGGCATCAACACAATTCTTTGGATTAAGAATGTTGTTGGCTTAATATTAAACGATTACTTCGGTAATTGAACATAAGATAGATCTAAGGACCTGACGAAGGAGTTTATGTTAAGATAAACAGAAGAGCCTTTGTCCAACTCATATCACTTGGTTGAATAGAGTTGATACCAAACAAATTTTTTGTTCCTTTACTGTTTGGAATACGAATCAAAGGAATTGATACAAGTACGCGACTTATTTATAAGTTGGAGGCGTGGGAATACAGACGGAACTAGGTGAACTATAGGTTTAGTTGCTTGGTCTCAACTATACAAAGTTGCTGTAATTTTGTGTAGCAGCTTAATCCCGAGAGTATTCAATTCTGGACAAGGTCCCGGGGTTTTTCTGCATTTGTTGTTTCCTCGATAACAAAATCTTGTTGTGTCATTTACTTTATATTTCCGCATTATAATTGTTTTATTATAATTAAAGTAAATTACACAAACATTAATTCCTATATACTTGATAAGTGAATCCTATTGTGTTTGGTTAAGTCCGAACCTTTTTATCAAGTAACATACTTCATTATTGTATTGTCTCGATCTAGTATCCATAGACGATCACACGAAGTGTGAACCGATTAGTTGTATCGTCTCGACTCAGTCCGTAGACAATCACTTTCGGAGAAAGGACTTATAGGTAGGAAAAGTTTTAGCTTGAGGTATATTTGGGTACCCTCTCCTTTTCAAGTCGTTATTCACAACTATCGTCATCACATCTATTTTCAAGATTGAAACGTCATCATGACTTTCATCACGAGAAAAGATGAAAAGAGGTTAAATAGAAAGCTTACCAATACATATTTCGAGAAAAAGATAGGCGAGTAAACTCGGCTCTAAATAAAAAATGTGTATGTATGAAAACTATCATACTTATACGACTTTGTCTCAAGAGTAGGAGATAGAGTAGATAGAATTTTGAGTGATAGATGAGTTCAAGTCTCCACATACCTTTTAGTCGGATGAAGTTCCACTGGTTCCTTGAGTAGTTCTTCGTCTTCGTAAGATGATCGCCATGGAGTCTGGAGCTCAACTACACTAAACTGTCCTAAACCGAGACTTAGATATAAGTAGTCTAGAAATTAAGATATATAGTTTTGACAACTAAACTTTACAAACATGCTTGAGATAGAAACGCATGCGAGTTCGACCGAACAATGCTGTAACAATCTCCCTCTTTGTCAATTTTAGTGGCAAAACTATCAATACAAAATAAATAAAACTTTGTAGCTTCTCGTCCATATGCTTGATCTCCTTGGTGATTCAATATTACTCGAAAACTTCGTCTTTTCCAAGTACTCCCATGATTCCATAGATGTTCAATTCAGCATCATAGTTTTTGAAGATCCGTAATCATAACAATGAGAAAACAAAAGCTCTCGATTATTGTTATACAGTGTCATAGTATTATTACACAGTATCAAAGTTCTTATATCACAACTTCGACAACAATACTATGGTGATATGTATCACTCCCCCTTAGTCAATACTTTCATCTCAACATGAAAACCACTTCCCCTTACATAATGATCCGTAAAACACGTAAACCATATGTATTTGTAGTGTGAATTACATATTAATTCTCCCCCATTTTGTCAATAAAATTGGCAAAGGTACGAAAACGGGATCCTAATGAAATTTTCACGGAGATGCTTCAAAACCAAAGAAAAGTACATATCAACTTGTTTAGATGCAATCATAAAGCCGAGGCTAAATGCATTCATCAAGGAGTTTATAAAGATACAAGATAACCCCTAAAATATTCCACAGCCGCACTCCCCATAAAGATATGTAAATTAAGCGCAAGTTCAAAAGAACTCTCCCCCATTTGATGTCATTCCCGAAAGAACAACAAGAGCGACCTTACTTTTACAAGAAAAGAATGATTTCTTTGGACACCAAAAACCACAAAATGATTTTGTATCCAAAAATACTCAATTAAATTAACCACAAGAAAACCCATGATTAATTCAATCGGAATACACAACTAAATTACCACAAGAGTGTGATCAATTCAATTGGTCATGCTCGACATAAGAGAACTTACGGAGCCGCACAGTATATACATAAAATATGGATCAGGGAAGATCAATACTGCGGAATAGACAAGGATTTATTCTATTTTCCATCACTATTTACACAATGACATACAATAGACATAATCCTTCTAATCAAAATTTCATCCTATGTTCCATCAATACTTGCATAGTGAAATAATAGGCTTAAAACTTTTGTAACGTCAAAAGATCATTCATTTTTTTTATCAATACATGCATATCGACATATGAAAGACATAACTTTTGACAAAGTATGGTACAATCACAGTTCACATACACAAACACACATATCCCATAACATATTGCAATATATAAAACCATAAAGTTTAATATTGCAAAAAACAATCTTTGTCCTTAGAAGTTAGAATCAATCTTTTTCACACGTATTTACACCAAGAGTGGTTACCAAAAGCGTATAAAAATATTTTCTTAACAAATAAGAACATACAAAGTCATTAAAGAGCATGCATCATAGTTCACAGAAGATGATTGTGAATATTCAAGAATCCCATAGAAATGCGTACTACTGCCCATTCTTGAATTTCCTTCTTTTTGATTCACCAACTTAATTATTGTAAAATCTACAAATGAGCTTAGAAGAGAATTACTCCAAGAATCCACAAATTCAATAGAACAAGTGCGACGAAACGGAGCAAAACACTCAAAAACAAGATAGGGAAAAATACCAACCTCAACTCATTCACATTTAGGATTTCTCATCATACTTTTGAATATAATTAAAATAGGAAGAGAATGCAAAAAAAAATGAGGTCATTCCGAGTTCGGACGAAGAAGTTACGGCCAAAACAAATTTACCGAATATAGACGTCAAGTATGCATACGGGTTTGCAAACGAATTTTCGTATCCTAAACCCCTGGATTTTGATCTTAAATGATGTTATGTATACCTGGTATGCATACCATGTTGTCCAAACATCCCGAACTATTATTTTCAAACCTAAACATTTAAGAACCTTAAACACAGATCAAGTTAGGTAGAAAAAAACGATAAGAAAGGTACGTGAATAATTATAAGTTCTCTAAGCAAATAAAAGCACAAATCTTGCTCAAGTTAATAGACATACCTTTTTAGATGAATCCAATTGAATTCTACATCCTTACCAAACATAATCTGTGCGCCCCAATTTTCGTGCTTCCCTCACCGTATACATAACATGGCATTCCTTGGTGAGGTTGCACTTAAAACACACTCAAGTTGTGTTGAGGTGAAAAATGTATTGCTCACCACAAGTGACTTTTGGATTATCATGAAAGAGATCACTTTTATAACCTTTCACATTCAAATCCATCTTTCCAAAGAACTCTTTAAGTTCCAACATCATGGATACTTCCTTCTCCATAGTCATGGAATTTTCTGGAGATCATTCCTTTTCACACTCAAAGTGTCATTGACTTTCTTTGGAACCCACTTATGAGTGCGTTTAGAAACAACCATAACTTTCTTCCCGTTACTCTCTTCAAGATTTCTCGAAAGAGGAGTGGATTTACTATTCCTTTGCAAGTTAGTCTTTCTCCAACTGGGAACATCGGATCTTGTCTTCGTCTTTACGAAGTTATCCTTTTGATAACCATTACGATTGTGAAAAGGGTTCGTATGACGTTTATAGGCAAAAATAGGTTTATCACAACACTGATTCCTTTGACTAAAGGTTGGACAGTTACAACCTGTAGCATTAAGGGGATTAGCCTTAACATATGATCTTGGTTTCAAAACTTCTTGTGATGCCCAAACAATAACATCATGAAGTTTCTCATTCCTTATATAGAAACGACATCTCTTTTCTAGGTGACCTTTATTTCTGTAATAGTGGTAAACATAAGGAATGTTCTTACCTCAATCCATATATGCTGACTTTGGAGGTTGATATACTTTTCTCTTTCGAACCTTAATTTCCGGTAAAGGTATTTCACTTTTGCAATCAGTGGAAACCTTTTTTTGAGAAGAATCACTAGACTTGACAAATTTTACCTCTTTGCTAATACTTGGAGCATCTATTCCCTTATAGCCCAATCCTCGTGTATCACGATGATTTTTACTTGCTCCTAGCATAGTGGTTAATTTGCTTGAACTAGTATTGAACTTTTTCAAGTCACCTTCCAACATCTTGATTTTATCAAGAGCAGCAGCTAAATCAGCCTCAAGGCATTTTTCTCGAGCTAAACAAGCACTTTCTCTGACATTAAAATTAATTTGTTGAGAGTTAAACCTTGCTTCAGATTCTGCAAGTTTCTCTTCCAACAAAAAGTAGTTTTGATAAATATTATCACATTCAAGTGACTTTATACGTAGGTTTTCCTCAGAATCCTTGAGGATCGATTCATTAGAACGATTCGAAAAATAAACACCTGCGTAACATCTTCTCAATTTCTTGTTTTCTCGATTGAGAGGAGTCAGAAGAGGTGAGACATGAGAAGTTGTAATCTTCTTCATATTCCACGAATCCAAAAACTTAACATACTCTGAGACTTCCTCATCAACATCTCTATTAATATCTGAATCACCTTCATCAGAAAGTTCATCCAACTGTTCTTCTAGGAGAGTTTCCCAATCAACAGTTTTTACATCAAGAGAATGTTTAGATATTGACTTAGATGTGACAGTTCTCTCAGGTGGATCCAAGCTTTTAGAATCATCTGGTAATTTTTGAACTGGTACGTTATTAGAGATAGACTCGTCCATAATCATATCGCTACAAACACAGACTTATAAGGTCTTTAACGTGTTTGCCTTCTCTGATACCAATTGGAAAAGCGGGGGTCTAACAACCTCGCCCAATATTTCGGTTAGCAATCTGTATGGACCAACTCCAATATACTCTCTAGAGAATCAAATAGACAGTCAGACTCAATCTAGATAGAAGTATATCAAAGAGTTAATATCTAAATCTCTCGATTTGATCTATATTCAAGTAAATGGAAATCTGCGAGTCTTTATCAAATACTATAGAGATAAACTTGGATGGTACCAAAGACCAATATCCATGTGCCAATCAATTTAAATCAACAACCAAAGGTTGGATATTCTAATTGATTGATCATAACGCACACCCTGTGATATTTCAATTATATAACAAAATATAATGCGTAATATAAATAATACAGACACAAGAAATTTTGTTAAGGAGGAAACCGCAAATGCAGAAAAACCCCGGGACCTAGTCCAGATTGAATACCACTCTGTATTAAGCCGCTACAGACACTATCCTACTACAAACTAACTTCGGTCTAGACTGTAGTTGAACCCTAATCAATATCACACTGATTCAAGGTACAATTGCGCTCCTTACATCTCTGATCCCAGCAGGATACTATTGTAGATGGGGAAAAACGATTTGTTGGTTTTTACGGAATTGAGGAGACGACCGTGTGGAGGAGACTCCTTGAACCAAGTAAATTCTCAACCTCACACAGATGCACTGCAAGAAGGGAGTGCTTTAGGTTCGAGAGATCAATCTGTAAGACTCCGGCCTAAACCAAGACAATGGCCGTTCTAGAGTCAATTCAGTCACAAGAGAGGATGGGTTGATCTGTAGGAGGGAAGATGAGAAATGTGTGAGATCAATGGTGATCAAAGATTGTAGGTGTGTTGGGTATTCTATGTGAAGAAATAAAATAAGTTCTGATTGATTGAATTTTCTTTGTTGAGAGTAATTGCTCAGACATTGATTTGTTAATCTCGTGTTGTCTGCTTGACGAGAGATTGTCTTGTCCTTTCAATCATGATTCAGAGGCTTATTTATATTGCCAGAATTGTAAAAACCTTGATCCCATGAAGTGTGACATTTGCTGGAGTCAAAGAGTGGGGAAGTGGGAAATCGTGTCAAAACCAGTTGCTCATCGTGCGGAGACTTGGTTAATTTTCCACCCACTACTTTTCTAACTCCTCCAACTGATTGCACGAATTTCTCACATTCTCATCTTGTGTATGAACACACGTTCCGTAGACCACCAGACCAAAACCCTAGTTAATATCCCCCATGTGACACGATTGACATCTCGTGATTGTGGAGTCAGTTGTTGGCTTTATGAGACGATGAGTCCTTGTGTTGTTGAGTCGAACGTCATTTGCAAATATTCAACATGTCTTCGGAGACAAAAGTATATTGTAGAATAAATGTTGATAACTTAAGGTGAGCAAATGTTGCTGAATTGTTGAATATTGATAGTTGAATCAATATTCCTTAGTCTGAGCAAATATTGCTCGTTTGAGCAAGTGTTGCTCGTCTGATGAATTGTTGTTGTCAGGACCAGATAAAATAAAATATTAATTTAATATACTGGCAGCTAGGCCGAGCATAATAATAAAAGTGTTGATCACGGGATCATCATAAAATTATTAGTATTTGAATCTGCTCAGAATTATGTTTTGCAGAGCTCTGGATTCGAAACCCTAATTTTTGATCAATTGATGATTTATTGAAAATCAATTGAAGGAGGGACCGGCTACATGGGATGACGAATCGACCATGTAACACCCAGATACTCAGATAAGAAAAATACCAAAGTCTTCTGAAGACCAGTTGGTGAAAGGATGATTAAATGCTGGTTTAATCATTTATTAAAATAATGATCGTGTGAGCGTTAGGTAGTAAAACCTGAATATGGAGAGATGAGTGACCGACCAAGGGGTCATGGGACCGTCTCTTGGTGGTCGTGGGACCAGATGATGGTCGTTTGAGCAAACTCCCAGTTGTTTGAGAAGAGTTTGGACCCAATATGAGCAATTGAGCAAATTAGTTCAAAATATTAAAACATGTGGGACCGGCTATTTTCAAGCCCTAGGGTCGGTCAAGGAGACATGCTCGTGTCATTATAATGTCCGTTTCTCAGTCCTGAGAGTTTCGATATTTTCTGATGCGCGTTTGAGCAACATTTTCAGAAAATATGAAGGATTCAGGGTTTCGCTGAAACTAGGGAATCTTCATGAGATGATGAAAAATAATTAATAAAATAGGAGATTGTAAGGTGTGGGACCGGCCATGGCTAGGGCATGGCCGTCCATCTAGCAAGCTCGATCCCGCAACACCTTTCCCAATTTTATGTATTTTCCCTGATGTGAGGGAAATATCATGAAACTGAGGAATTTCATGAAGTTAAGGAATTTCCATGAGATTATGGAAATAATAATAATAAAATAGGGAGTCATGAAGTGTGGGACCGTCTATGGCCAACGCATGCCCGGCCAAAGAGCCCGTCTCAAGGCACTTTTCCCAATTTTATAATATTTTTCATGATTTTAGGGAAATATCATAAAATCAAGAGGTTTGTTGAAACCAAGGAATTTGTTGAAATCAGGGAGTTTCCATGAGATGAGTGAAACAAAAAAAAAGTAGTAATAAAGTAAGGGGCGTGTGGGACCGGCTAGGACATGACTGGTCGGCTAGGTCCCTGTCCCACAAGTTTCCCTAATTTTATATTATTTTTCATGACTTGAAGGAAATTTCATGAATTTAAGGAGTTTTCATGAAACGAAGGATATTTGCTCAAATGAAGAGATTTTCATGAGATCAAGGAAAATAATAAAAATATGATAAAATATAAAATTGGTCGTGGGACTGGCCACGGAACGACCGTCCAGCATGTGAGCCCAGTCCCCTGGCGCCTCAATTAATATTTTATTATTTATTATTTTCTTCCTATTTTGCATAGGTTCATCGTTCCTTCGTGTTTTGGAATGCTCGTTCGTGCATTCAGGTACTCGCTTGTTCATTATTGCTGAGGACACTTGCACCATTTTGGTCGGGGCTTACTTGATAGCGGCTCAGATGCCCGCACGTTGAATATTTATCACTAACCCTTGGAATTCTGCTGGGAAGAACCACAAATTGAAGTGACGAAATATTACGAAGAATCGTGGAATATTACTGAATATTCAGTTAAGGATTAGAGATAATTAATTGATGGCTCTATACTAGCAGCATGCTGTCTAGGAGCATTAATTATCTGAGAATTGAGAGTTATGAGCTTGTTGAAACGTCATATCTCTTTTATATAGTCAGGGAAAACCTTGTTGCATCCTGAAGACGTTATTGCTCTATACTAGCAGGAAAGTTGTATAGGAGCCGTCCAATCATTAAGATTCTATACACATATATTTTATATAGTCAGGGAAAATATTGTTACATCCTGAAGACGTTATCGCTCTATACTAGCAGGCAAGCTGTCTAGGAGCCGTCCAATCGTTCGATTCTATATAAAAGTGATTACTGAAATTGCTCAGTATTCATGAAATATGCCGTTGCCTCAGTTGAGAGACTGCATATTCATGTATGCTCTGAGAGAAGTATATTCAGTCAGAGACTCTTGTGGCATGAGATTTCATGCTTCGATAATAGACATGAGCCTCAATACTCATCTAATTGCTGGATCAGGAATATGTAAAATTACGATTTTACGATTTTAGCCTTTGTCGAAAATCCACCATCTACATTATGTCCCCTGCTTAGTGAGGGACAATCGTGTTCCTTAGTCAGCACTAGATGGTGATTTTCTAGTTACGGAAGAAATAAGTAATTGAACTTAGTCGAAAGATAGAATGTTACCGGATTTTCGATTGCGCGAACGAACCAAGGCTTGAACGAAGATCCCGGTAGCATGATAGAGCATCGAGCGCAAATTTGTGTAGCACTGCTGATTTGGTGATCGAACCTTGGTTGATTTAGGATTCATGGGTCCGGGCCCAAGAAAAGAAATCCTTGTTTTAGGAACAGACGCTCTTTCGTTTGTTAGTTTAAGGAATAAACAAAATATACCTCAGTGTGATGATATAAAATTTTGTCTATGAGCTTTCACGAAAACCAAAATTATATATATATTTTTTTAAATATGTGAGATTTCACAAAGTGGAATAAACTCTCGTTTCAAAGGTGAATGCTCGTACGAGAGAAAAGTTTTTTTTTGATAGACGTGCGTCTGTTAGTAATAAAAAAAAAATTTATGAGCTTTCATGAATTTTTTTATCTTTGAGATTTCAGAAATCTTTGAAAATATACCCTCGCTTCAAAGACAGATGCTCGTGCGAGGGAGCAAAAAATATATAGATGTATTTTTCAAATTTACATTAGTTTCACGTTAAATATTTATATATTTTGTAAAATCATGTTTTGATTTGAAAAACTGTTGAAAGTAGACCATTATACATGGTGAAATAATGTATGTATGTGAGTTTTCATAATTGTAGAATGGACGTCTGTCTAGTTTTTGAAAAACCAGTGGATGTTAAAATTGACGTGCGTTGTTCACGGTTTTATGAAAATCAAGTCATGATTTTGAATAATGAATTTCGCTCGTCTTTGCAGGTTTGAGGGAACGAGCAAGTTTCCGAAATTCTGACATTATAATCACTACAGCTAGTGAAATTGTAAATAGGTAAGAGTTGGATTGTTACCATTTTGTTACGCGTTTTTTATTGGTATATCCATGACTCTATCTCTTTCTCATGAGATAGTGGTGACTTCTGGTTGCAACCACTCTTCTGGCCCTTCCGGGGAACGCTCCAGAAATATCAAGTCAAAGATGAAGACTTCTGCAGATGTTCATGCCGAGGTGAGTTAACCTTTCAGAGACGCTGGAAAGTTGATGCATTGTATGTCTCTCTATCATCTGGGAGTCGTCAGTGGTGGATTCAACGCATTCTTAGCCTTAGCGGATGCAGAAGAGAAGCAGGGACGAGATGAGTTATTACTGAAAAGGAAAGCTGAAGATGAAAGGCTTGCAGCTTATCAGCAAAGCATCGCCGGCTTCAGCAAATGAGACTAGCGGCTGAAGATGAAGTCTGATCTCGCGCGGGAGGCGTAGCTTCTTATTCAGATGTAGATGAATGAAGAATTTCGACACAATTCGTCATCAGAAAATTCAGAAGTCATGTCTTCATTGAAAATGATGTAGAATCTTCGTCCGATGTTGGATTTTCGTGATCTATGCATGTTTTTTCATCCTCAGAAAATTTCCAAGCTTTATCCATGAATATTTTCGGATTTTGGGCACATTTAAGGGACGAAATTGACGAAACATTAAACTTCCAGGAGACTTCCAGAAAATTTTCAGCTGGTATGTAGTCCAATGTTTTGGCCACATCTTTTTGATCGTTTCTCCAATTGATATGAATTTTTGATATGTTGTAGAGGACATACATACGAAGAGAATGGTATATGACTAATCCAAAGATTATTCACCAATTTATCCTTGCTCGCTGCTATGTGGGTGAGAGTGTAAAATCATCTCAGGCGAGCTTGTTGTAGAACACTCATGTTGTGTCTTTAGACCATTCACTTGTGTACGGAACGGTTGGTGAAGGATTTTAATGTCATTGATTCATTTGAGATCAGGACCCCTTGATTGATACATGAGCATTGTGCTTGCAGTGCCATCTTGTTTCTGTCAGTCGTAGAAACATCACTTCTGAAACCCTGGTCACGAGACCATAACTGAGGTTGCTCTCAAGGGGGGGTGATGTAATGACCACGGTTGCATGTCCTGGTGGTAGAATTCCTTTTATGATGAATGATTATCACATGAGAGTCTGGTGTCACGGGTCTCGGACTGTGAAACTGATCATTATGATCAATGGACTGTCAGTCCCCAGTATATTGTTAAATCTCTCCTTTTCGTTTTCTATTCTTCTGGCAAGACTTGGATATAGGACCCAAGCAGAAAAATTGATGTAAAGACCTAGGTGGTCGAAGTTGAAGGTACCTTGATGAAGGACGCAGTGGAAAGACCTGGTGGACACCGATCGACTGTGGAAGTTATGAATCTCGTGTAAGAATTGATGCTTGCATATTGTATGCTCTGGAAGCTGCAGGAACCTCATACGACGTCGGAATTCGATGCTTGACCCCAAATTTTGAAGCTAAGAGACTGAGTTATCTCATGAGACAAGAATAACTCAATTTAGAGTTGTAAAGGTCAGCCAACGAAGCGTGCACATTTGTAATTTGTAATCCCGTACAAATTTTTCAGATTTCGTAGACCTGGCGCTAAAGACCATATCTTTCAGCTCGTATATCCGATTGATGCGCCATTTTAAGAGAAATAGACAAACATCTTTCGTTCAGGAAGAATTGTTTTATTCCTCACCCATTGGTACGTTTTTCTAAACCCATGGCCTGAAGTGTGTTGTATCTCATTTGTAGAGGTGATGAGAACATCTTGTATAAGACTTTGGTTTGTGCCCATCTGTCGTGCAAGCTTTGGGAAGACTTCCATGCTAACATGTTTTCATGTCTACACATCTTGATATGAATCATTAGTGCTTGGATAAGTCTGATCCATCGAGTAACACTTCAGAGAATGGATAGTTGATGAAGCCGGATGTTGCGCCTGAGACTATTATTGGTGCTGAGATCAAAATTGAATTTTCTCCAGAAATTCTTGTTGATACTGAGACCATGAATATAATTCGTCCACACATACTTGTTGATGCCGATACTATGGTTGGAGTTGCTCGAATACCGAAAAAGGCCAGATTATCGACATAGTCTTTGCTCCTCCATCCAGTGAGCCTTTACATGCACGAACTAATTGGTGAGTTGAGAATTCCTAAGATGAAGGTGTACTAGGATTTCAACCCAAATTCTCCTGAATATGACTTTACTGTAAAGTGGCTTCGTCAGGGAAATCGATGTTGTTGTGGCAGATAACATCGGCAGTCTTCATTCCGGATGTGAGGAGAAAAAGTTCTTTGGGCGTGCCAAATTGTTGAGGTAGAGAGGTCCCGTTGATGAAGTTTCATTGGATCACATCAGGTTGCAGTGACTTGTTATGTGGATAATATTTATTGAAATTGATCTGAATTGATCTTTTCAACAAGATCAGGTCCCCAAGTGCATCCCAGAGGTGTTCATCTTCTTAACAGAAAAATATATGTTGAAGGAGTTTGTGCCATCCATGGATGAATGACGTTGCATCTGCTTCAGAAGTATTTTCATGAGATAGTGAAGACTTATCAATTGTAGTTCAGCTATACTGATCTTCTTGGTGTTGAATCAGTGTGTCGTTAATAATACTCATGCTGAAGTTAGAGATGTCATATGTACTCTTTGACTGGGAGTAAAATTTAACGGCTTCTAAGAATAAGGCAACGAGAGATGAGCGGTTTTTGATTTTCGGTTGGCCTTGAAAAAGTAGGCGATTGATAGTTGTAGGAATTTTCTTTTGGTTTGATAAAGATTTTCATTTAAATAAACTGATGTTGATTGCTGAAAGAGATTTAATTACTGAATGCAAGTATTTCATATGTTTTCGAGGGATGGATCAAACCACAAATAAATTAAGAAAATCCTGCCTCAAACTTCAGATGCTTGAGGTTCAAAGCATCAACTCCCTTAAGAGAACGTAAATATTTTGAGAAATGTTGATGCACCTTCTTCAAGTTCTTGTTTCAACCTCATCAGAATTTTCTCCCAGTGCTTTGACAACGGAGGGCTCACAAAATCCCCTGGATCGAACCTTCTTCGTTGGAGAGATGTGAAACCAAAGGCGTTTTGTCAGTAGACATCTTTTCAGCATGGATCCATGTTCGTCCGAGGATTATGTCATATCCTGAATCTTCCTTAACTATGAAAAACTTGGCTTCTGTCTAGGTTCATCCTATCTTCATCTTGAAAGTAATGTATCCATAAGCATCTCTGAGCATTCCTTCATGATTCTTGATTGAGATGGGAACATGAGTAGATTCTTTTCGAGTGATTCCTGCGGCTCTAAAAGTATTCAGTGGAATTATGTTGATGGCGGACCAAAGTTCTTCCAAATTTGTTTCCTTTGAGATCGATTATGGTAAGCAGTCTACGGTCGTGCATCTCCTTGTCAGCGGATGAAGGCCCAGGGAGTATTTTCGGAGATGGACAGTCGCCTTCCCGGGATGCTATGATTCAGTATTGTGAACATGTCTTTCCTTTGTGCCTTCGATGGATAGAACGTTTCACATATATGTTCGACCATGAATCACTTCTTTGACAGGTTGTTCAGAGAGAGAAAGTCCCGACTGAGAGAGGATCCATGTGCACCCCTTCAGTCCCCAGGTTAAGTTCTCCTGGTTCAACCTTTTCCTTGAAGATGTGCTTCAAAACCTTGCAGTCGCTTGTTGGATGATTAACGAACCTATGAAAGCGACAATAACGAGGATTCTCCATTTCTTCTTCAGTCGGATTTTTCTTGACGTATGGAAATTTGATTGCACCATCTTGGATCCAGACTTCTAGCAACTTGACCATTTTTTCAATGGGAAGAGGGAAGTCTGGGTCTGTCTGGCCATTTTTTTGATGCTGAGTCGACATTTGTGCATTTCGGGTTTGATTATTCTTCCTTTGAACTGGAGAAGCATGCGTGTGCTGTTGTGCCTCGGTTTTCCTTTTACTTCCTTTAGTAATAACGTTCATGGAAGGATGGAGTTAAGTTTCGGATTGGAAGAATACACGTTTTTCCTTATACCCTTGCAAACTTCTTTATTCTGGAATGGCTCGGATTGGCTGAGTAGAGTAGCATCCGATCGGCCAGTTGCTTCGGCTACGATCCGAGAATGTAAATTCTCTAAAACGGATTTATAAAATGACAATATCCCTTCATCGTAAGAGTCTTGATTGAAGCGTGCCAAGATGGACGGATCTTCTTTAGGAATTCGTGAGAATTGTTCCGAGGTTTCACGAACTTCCAAGCTAGGAAGGATTCCCAGCAGCATTCTTTTTAAAGAGATCATATGTTGGTTCCCTTGATAACTGATCTGTAAGAACTTTCAAAAGGGCGAACACCTCGTTCTGTGTCTTCACAATTTCCGCTTGATTTGTTACTACATCATTTAGGATTTTCATCAGATCAGCAATGCTGGTTGAGCTTTGAGTGTTCATACCTCTGTGAGAGCTTGACCAGGCCAACCAAGTTTAGTAGTAATTGGAAGAAGTTCGCCAGTACTGGGAGATAATAAATTGAGATTGGATGTTTCTGAGACCTCCCCATAATTGACTATCTTTGATGAAATTGTGAGTTGCAACCGAGACAATGATCTCCCACTGTGGTCGCCAATCTATAGATGGGGAAAAACGATTTGCTGGTTTTTACGGAATTGAGGAGACGACCGTGCGGAGGAGACTCCTTGAACCGAGAAAATTCTCAACCTCACACAGATGCACTGCAAAAAGGGAGTGCTTTAAGTTCGAGAGATCAATCTGTAAGACTCCAGCATAAACCTAGACAATGGCCGTTCCAGAGTCAATTCAGTCACAAGAGAGGATGTGTCGATCTGTAGGAGGGAAGCTGAGAAATGTGTGAGATTAATGGTGATCAAAGATTGTAGGTGTGTTGGGTATTCTGCGAGAAGAAATAAAATAAGTCAACAGTTTTTACATCAAGAGAATGTTTAGATATTGACTTAGATGTGACAGTTCTCTCAGCTGAATTCAAGATTTTAGAATCATCTGGTAATTTCTGAACTGGTACGTTATTAGAGATAGACTCGTCCATAATCATATCGCTACAAACACAGACTTATAAGGTCTTTAACGTGTTTGCCTTCTCTGATACCAATTGAAAAAGCGGGGGTCTAACAACCTCACCCAATATTTCGGTTAGCAATCTATATGGACCAACTCCAATATACTTTCTAGAGATTCAACTAGACAGTCAGACTCAATCTAGATAGAAGTATATCAAAGAGTTAATATCTTAATCTCTCGATTTGATCTATACTCAAGCAAATGGAAATCTGCGAGTTTTTATCAAATACTATAGAGATAAACTTGGATGTTACCAAAGACCAATATCCATGTGTCAATCAATTTAAATCAACAACCAAAGGTTGGATATTCTAATTGATTGATCATAACGCACACCCTGTGATATTTCAATTATATAACAAAATATAATGCGGAATATAAATAACACAGACACAAGAAATTTTGTTAACGAGGAAACCGCAAATGCAGAAAAATCCAGGGACCTAGTCCAGATTGAATACCACTCTGTATTAAGCCGCTACAGACACTAGCCTACTACAAACTAACTTCGGTCTAGAATGTAATTGAACCTTAATCAATATCACACTGATTCAAGGTACAATTGCGCTCCTTACGTTTCTGATCCCAGCAGGATACTATTGTAGATGGGGAAAAACGATTTGTTGGTTTTTACGGAATTGAGGAGACGGCCGTGTGGAGGAGACTCCTTGAACCGAGCAAATTCTCAACCTCACACAGATGCACTGCAAGAAGGGAGTGCTTTAGGTTCGAGAGATCAATATGTAAGACTCCGGCCTAAACCAAGACAATGGCCGTTCTAGAGTCAATTCGGTCACAAGAGAGGATGGGTTGATCTGTAGGAGGGAAGCTGAGAAATGTGTGAGATCAATGGTGATCAAAGATTGTAGGTGTGTTGGGTATTCTGTGTGAATTAATAAAATAATTTCTGATCGATTGAATTTGCTCTGTTGAGAGTAAATGCTCAGACATTGAGTTGTTAATATCGTGTTGTCTTCTTGACGAGAGATTGTCTTGTCCTTTCAATCATGATTCAGAGACTTATTTATATTGCCAGAATTGTAAACACCTTGATCCCATGAAGTGTGACATTTGCTGGAGTCAAAGAGTGGGGAATTGGAAATCGTGTCAAAACCAGTTGTTCATCGTGCGGAGACTTGGTTAATTTTCCACCCACTACTTTTATAACTCCTCCAACTGATTGCACGACTTTCTCACATTTTCATCGTGTGTATGAACACACGTGCCATAGACCGCCAGACCAAAACCCTAGTTAATATCCCCCATGTGACACGATTGACATCTCGTGATTGTGAAGTCAGTTGTTGGCTTTATGAGACGATGAGTCCTTGTGTTTTTGAGTCGAACGTGATGTGCAAATGTTCAACATGTCTGCGGAGACAAAAGTATATTGTAGAATAAATGTTGAAAACTTAAGGTGAGCAAATGTTGCTGAATTGTTGAATATTGATAGTTGAACCAATATTCCTTAATCTGAGCAAATATTGCTCGTTTGAGCAAGTGTTGCTCGTATGATGAATTGTTGTTGTCATGACCAGATAAAATAAAATATTAATTTAATATACTGGCAGCTAGGCCGAGCATAATAATAAAAGTGTTGATCACGGGATCATCATAAAATTATTAGTATTTGAATCTGCTCAGAATTATGTTTTGCAGAGCTCTGGATTCGAAACCCTAATTTTTGATCAGTTGATGATTTATTGAAAATCAATTGAAGGAGGGACCGGCTACATGGGATGACGAATCGACCATGTAACACCTAGATGCTCAGATAAGAAAAATACCAAAGTCTTCTGAAGACCAGTTGGTGAAAGGATGATTAAATGCTGGTTTAATCATTTATTAAAATAATGATCGTGTGAGCGTTAGGTAGTAAAACCTGATATGGAGAGATGAGGGACCGACCAAGGGGTCATGGGACCGGATCTTAGTGGTCGTGGGACCAGCTGATGGTCGTTTGAGCAAACTCCCAGTTGTTTGAGAAGAGTTTGGACCCAATATGAGCAATTGAGCAAATTAGGTCAAAAATATTAAAACATGTGGGACCGGCTATTTTCAAGACCTAGGGTCGGCCTTGGTCGGTCAAGGAGACATGCCCGTGTCATTATAATGTTCGTTTCTCAGTCCTGAGAGTTTCGATATTTTCGGATGCGGGTTTGAGCAACATTTTCAGAAAATATGAAGGATTCAGGTTTTCGCTGAAACTAGGGAATCTTCATGAGATGATGAAAAATAATTAATAAATAGGAGATTACAAGGTGTGGGACCGACCACGGCTAGGGCATGGCCGGCCAGCTAGCAATTTCGGTCTCGCAGCACTTTTCCCAATTTTATGTAATTTTATGTATTTTCCCTGATGTGAGGGAAATATCATGAAACTGAGAAATTTCATGAAGTTAAGGAATTTCCATGAGATTATGGAAATAATAATAATAAAATAGGGATTCATGAAGTGTGGGACCGGCTATGGCCAAGGCATGCCCGTCCAAAGAGCCAGTCCCAAGGCACTTTTCCCAATTCTATAATATTTTTCATGATTTTAGGGAAATATCATAAAATAAAGAGGTTTGTTGAAACCAAGGAATTTGTTGAAATCAGGGAGTTTCCATGAGATAAGGGAAACATTAAAAAATAATAATAATAAAGTAAGGGGCGTGTGGGACCGGCTAGGGCATGACCGACCGGCTAGGGACCGGTCCCACGAGTTTCCCTAAATTTATATTATTTTTCATGACTTGAAGGAAATTTCATGAATCTAAGGAGTTTTCATGAAACGAAGGATATTTGTTCAAATGAAGAGATTTTCATGAGATCAAGGAAAATAATAAAAATATGATAAAATATAGACTGGCCACGGCACGACCGGCCGGCCGGTGGGCCCAGTCCCCTGGCGCCTCAATTAATACTTTATTATTTATTATTTTCTTCCTATTTTGCATAGGTTCATCGTTCTTTCGTGTTTTGGAATGCTCGTTCGTGCATTCAGGTGCTCATTTGTGCATTATTGCTGAGTACACTTGCACCATTTTGGTCGGGGCTTACTCGAAAGCGGCTCAGATGCCCGCACGTTGAATATTTATCACTAACCCGTGGAATTTTGCTTGGAAGAACCACATATTGAAATGACCAAATATTACGAAGAATCGTGGAATATTGCTGAATATTCAGTTAACGATTAGGGAAAAAAAGTTTACATCCTGAAGACGTTATCGCTCTATACTAGTAGGCAAGCTATCTAGGAGCCGTCCAATCGTTCGATTCTATATAAAAGTGATTACTGAAATTGCTCAGTATTCATGAAATATGTCGTTGCCTCAGTTGAGAGACTGCATATTCATGTATGCTCTGAGATAAGTATACTCAGTCAGAGACTCTTGTGGCATGAGATTTCATTCCTCGATAATAGGCATGAGCCTCAATACTCATCTGATTGCTGGAGCAGGAATATGTAAAATTATGGTTTTACGATTTTAGCCTTTGTCGAAAATCCACCATCTACAACTACGCACTTGATTCCCTTAGCTGGTCTCACCCACAACCAAGAGTTTCTATGACCCAAAGTTGAAGACTTTAATAAACATATATGTATCACACAGAAAAGTCTACAATAATAGATAAATATGTCTCCCACAGATAAACCTAAGAGTTTTGTTCCGTATTTTGGTAAAATCAAGGTGAACGGAAACCAATTGATAACATGGACTTATATTCCTGAAGAACATGCTAGAAGTATCAATTACCTAACAATAATCTAAATCGTATGGTAGCGAAACTAGATATTGGGGTCACAAATGCTGAGACAAAGATGTTTGTGATTTCTTTTTATCTTGCCCTATCAGAGATATAATCTCAAGTAAATTATTCAATTGAACTCGTACGATAGAAAATGGCAAGATCAGATCGCTCAACTACAAGAGAAGTAGTTTCGTCTGGCTTCACAATCCCAATGAAGTCTTTCAGTCGTTAACCTACAGGGTCTCGAGAAGAAACCTAAGGTTAAAGGAGAATCAACTCTAGCAAAACCAACTAGTATCACACAGGAGGTGTGGGGATTAGTTTTCCAGTTGCTAGATGTCTCCTTTATATAGTTTTCAAATCAGGGTTTCAATCCAAGTTACCTTGGTAACAAAGCATTCAATATTCACCGTTAGATGAAAAACCTGATTTAACCAAGCTAATATCTTTCAACCGTTAGATCGAAACTTATCTTGTCACACAAAAATGAAATGTATTTTATTTAGGTTTGAGTAACCGTACCTAAACGTGTACACTTAGTTGGTTCACAAATAGTTAACCAATGGTTAGCCATACGAACACTTTCATATTAACCGTATTCATCTTCTACATATAACTAGTTCAAATGACTCATAAGAGCTAGTTGAAGATTTGTTCAATTGCTTAGGTCTTTATGAATAGACACAATTGAAATAAAATCGGTTTGATTCGTTTGAATCACTTCATCAACAATATAGCCACGGTTTGCAAAGATTGCATTCCTAGTTGATTTATTGTTTAAGTTCATGAACTTCCGATTTGAGAAATATAACCATCTTTGGTACGCGTACGGGTACGTGTACCATAGCTACCGGATTTAAGTTTAGAAACTCAGCAGAAATTTTTCGGTTGAAAAATTCCGTTGGTACGCGTACCCAACCTGTCTCCTTTACCAATACCGTATGCACACATATGCATACACTTGGTTTCCGGTACATGGATTTATACACTAATGTACGCACATAGTATATATGCTTATATCCGTAGTTGGTTACATAATCTCAACTCTACATTTCAATCACTGAAACATTCTTCTATAATGTTATAACAGTTGTTATTCACAACTATCGTCATCAAAGGTATTTTCAAGATTGAAACGTCATCATGACTTTCGTCACAGGTAAAGATGAAAAGTGGTTAAAGCGAAATCTTACGAACACATATTTCGGGAAAAAGATAGGCGAGTAAACTCGGCTCGAAATAGCAAATCTGTATGTATGAAAACTATCATACTTATACGACTTTGTCTTAAGAGTAACAGATAGAGTAGATAGACTTTTGAGTGACAGATAAGTTCAAGTCTCCATATACCTTTTAGTCGGATGAAGTTACACTAGTTCCTTGAGTAGTTCTTCGTCTTCGTAAGATGATCGCCATGGAGTCTGGAGCTCAACGACACTAAACTGTCCTATACCGAGACTTAGCTATAAGTAGTCTAGAAATCAAGACATATAGTTTTGACAACTAAACTTGACAAACATGCTTGAGATAGCAACGCATGCGAGTTCGACCGAGCAATGTTCTAATATAAAGGTCAAACCGAAAGGATCTTACAAATCTAAAAGACTTGTACAACCTATAAGAGTTAAGCATGAAGGATCCACATACCATTTTAGATAACCAATATCAAAACCGAAACTACAAGTAATTTGGTTTTAATATGTTATCTAAGAAACAATTGTGCGAAGAAATTTTCCCTAATAGTTTAACAAATTGACTAAGAAACTTAGTTCTATTGCTAAACGGATTGCACAAGTACAATTTCTTATTTCGATAAGACCAAAATAAAGATCAGAATTAACTTTATTTTTCTCATCAAGCTCTAATTATTTAGACAATAACTTAGACCTTTCACTTTTGACAAGACAAGTACTAGGTTAGTTAACTAGTATTTCTTGTCAAGGCATTTGATTAGACTTGAATAACCGAATCCTTTCACTTTGATAAATCTAACTAAGATCAGAATTAACTTAGTTTCTCTTATCCGGAATCGAATTGGACTAAACAAATGATCCCATATTTTATTAAGCCACAAACAATACATACAAACCAAAAAAAAATTGACTTGCACAATTATTTCTCTTAGCCGAAAGCAATTGAAACAAACATAGACATTATAGTACCGCAATTGCACCGAAATTTCGTTAAGCCAAAAACAATATATGATACCAAACAATAAAGAAGATATCAAACAATAGTTTTTCTTAACCGGAAACAATTGAATCACACACTCATACATTCATACATAAACAATGTAAGAAACATCAATTGTACCAAAATTTTGTTAAGCAAAAGCAAAATATATGAAATACAAATAGGCTTTTCTTAAACAGGAAAACGATTAACTAACAAATTTGTTACCTCAGATTCCGCATCCTCTTCTCCCCATAAAGTTATATCATTAAGCGCAAGTTCAAGTTAGAAATATCCTCCATTATGTTGTCATCCTCTCGCAAGAACAAAATAACAACAACAACAACAACAACTTTTACCATAGAAAGTTTGAATCGGTTTCAACTATGGCGTGCCAATAGCAAAAGTTGAAAACCCGAAACACATATGTTTATGCTAAACACAAATTGATCCAACACATTGTGACTTTTTACATACGAGTCTCAATCGGAACACCTTATGATCCTTTGATAAATCCTACCAACATGGGCTAGAACTTAATCCCGCTAAATCAAAAATACACACAAACCATAAGGGTCACACATATGAGATCGAATATTAAGGTCATGAAAACCGAAATCAAACGTCCCATAAACTCAAATGCAATACACCATAAATATTCAATAAATAATCAAGTATTGCAATTACCTCAATCTTGTAGGGAACTGATCTACGAAACCTACACAAAAAGAATGAGGTCATTCTGAGTTCGAACGAAGAAGTTATGGGAAAAACAGTTTTACAGTCCTTCGTATGGACCGATCATACCAATCACATGGATCACACCAATCACAGGGATAGGTTACAGCAATTACAGGGATCGGTTACAGAAATCATAGGTACCGGTTACAACAATCACATGTACCGATCATACCACTCATATGGATCACATACGGAACTGTTTTAGTTATAACTTTTGCATACAACGTCCGAATTCAGTGATTTTTGGCTCGTTTTTAACCGTAAAAACAAGAGATACACATATATGATCAGTAAATATCAACATCATAAACTCCAAATTACCGTTTCTATCAAAATCTCAAATATAGATAGAGAAGGTGAAAAAGTGGATGTACAACAGCCTCACCCAATATTTCGCTTAGCAATCTGTATGGACTAACTCCAATATACTTTTAAGAGAATCAACTAGCGACAGTTAGACTCAATCATAATAAAAAGTATATCAAATAGTTATGTCACAATTTCTCGATTCAATCCTTACTCAAACAAATAGAAATCTGCGAGCCAGATTGAATACAAGAGATATAACTTGAACGGTCCCAAAGACCAATGTTTAAGGATCAATCAATTTCAATAAACAACCAATGGTTGGATTTACCAATTGATTGATTCAACACACAACCTGTGATATTTCAATCATATAAAAAAATATGATGTGGAAAAGAAATAACACAAACACCAGAAGTTTTGTTAACGAGGAAACCGCAGATGCAAAAAAAACCACGGGACCTAGTCCAGATTGAACACACACTGTATTAAGCCACTACAGACAGTAGCCTACTACAAACTAACTTCGCTCTGGACTGTAGTTGAACCCCAATCAATCTCACACTGATCCAAGGTACAGTTGCGCTCCTTACGTCTCTGATCCCAGTAGGATACTACGCACTTGATTCCCTTAGCTGATCTCACCCACATCTAAGAGTTGCTATGACCCAAAGTCGAAGACTTTAATAAACAAATCTGTATCACACGGAAAATTCTATACGAATATATAAATCTGTCTCCCACAGAAATACGTACGAGTTTTTTTTTCCATCTTTTGATAAATCAAGGTGAACATCAACCAATTGATATACCTGACTTATATTCCCGAAGAACAACTTAAAAATATCAATCACCTCACAATAATCTTAATCGACTAGCGAAACAAGATATTTTGGAATCACAAACGCTGAGACGAAGATGTTTGCGACTCCTTTTCTATCTTTCCTATCATAGAAATTAATATCAATCCAATCTTACGATTGTACTCAAATGATAGAAACAACAAGATCAGATCACGCAACTACGGAGAAAATAGTTGGGTCTGGCTTCACAATTCCAATGAAGTATTTAAATCGTTAACCTACATGGTCTCAATAGAAACCTATGGTTAAAGGAGAATCGACTCTAGCTTACACAAATAGTATCACACAGGAGGTGTGGGAATTAGGTTTCCCAGTTGCTAGAGTTCTCCTTTATATAGATTTCAAATCAGGGTTTGCAATCTAAGTTACCTTGTTAACAAAGCATTCAACATTCACCGTTAGATGAAAACCTGATTAGATTCAAGCTAATATCTTTCAACCGTTAGATCGAACTTAGCTTGTTATACACACATGAAACGTAACTTCATTCAACTGTACCTAAACGTGTACAATTCATTGGTTCAACAGTAGTTAACCAATGGTTAGCTATATGAGCACTTTTATATCAACCTTCTACATCTTCACCATAACTAGTTCAAATGACTCAAAATAACTAGTTAGAGAGTTGTTCAATTGCTTAGATCTCATATAAGTATACAACACAATCGAAGAAAAAACAGTTTTGATTCACTCGAATCGATTCATGAACATTATAGCCACGGTTTCCAAAGGTTGCATTCCTTAATTTATAAATGTCTTAGTTCACGAATTAAATTTTTTTTAGAAAATCACCCACTTAAGTACGCATACTTAAGTACCCGGACTGAGCTTGTTTTCAGTTCACAAACTCTAGCAGAAATTCACAGGATGTGAACTTCCGACAGTACGCGGACTTAGCTCCGGTCATCCTGAACAAGCAAATTATGCATACTTTGGTCCAAGGATTTTGGAATTACACAAGTATGAATTCACATACAATGTTTATATTCAAAAATGGTTATATATTCTAAACTCTCATTTCAATCATTGAAACATTCTTAGAGGATGTTATAACGTTGTTATTCTCAAACTATTTTTCATCAAAGAGATTATCAAATAATTGAAATAATCAACATGACTTTCGTCACTAGTATATTTCGAGAAATAGATAAGCGAGATAAACTCGGCTCGAAATAGCAAATGTGTATAATCGAAGTCTATATAGCAATACGACTTTTGTCTCAAGATAGGAGATAGAGTAGATATACTTTTGAGTGATAGATAAGTTCAAGTCTCCACATACCTTTTTGTCGATGAAGTTCCACCATTTCCCTGAGTAGTTCTTCGTCTTTGCATGATGAACGCCGTGGAGTCTAGAGCTCAACTATACTTACTATCCTAGTCCGAGACTTAGCTATAAGTAGACTACAAATCAAGACTTATAATTTTGGCAACTAAACTTGACAAACAAGCTTGAGATAGAAACGCTTGCGAGTTCGACCGAGCAGTGCTCTAACAATCTCCTATTTTGTCAATTTTAGTGACAAAACTATTAATACATATAGAATACAAAAATAAACTTTGCAGCTTCTCATCCACATGCTTGATCTCCTTGGTTCTTCAACATTACTCGAAATCTTCATCACTTCCAAGTACTCCAATGATTCTAAAGGTATTCAATTTAGAATCATCGTTTTTGAAGATCTGTAGCCATAACAATGAGAAAACAATAGTTCTCAATCATTGTTATACAGTGTCATGTTATTATTACACAACATCAAAGTTCAATTATATCACAACTTTGATAATAATACTATGGTGATATGTATCGCTCTCCTTTAGTCAATACTTCATCTCTCATGAAAATCACTCCCCCTTACATAATGATCCGAAAACAGTATGTATTTGTAGTGTGAACTACACATTAATTCTCCCCCTTTTTGTCAATAAAATTGGCAAAGGTACGAAACTAGTGGGATCCTAATGAAATTTCCATAGAGACACTTCATGACCAAAAGAAAGTATATATCAATTTTTTAGATGCAATCATATAGTCGAAACTAAATGCATTCATCAAGGAGTTTATAAAGATACAAGATAACCCATATAATATTCCACAGCCGCACTCCCCACAAAGATTTGGCAATTAAGCACAAGTTGAATTAAGAACTCTCCCCCATAAAATGTCATTCCTGATAGAACCAAAAGAGCGACCTGACTTTCACAAGAAAAGAAGGATTTCTTTGGACATTAACAAATCATATAAGAATATGAATTTGTATCCAAAAATATCAATTAAATTAACCACAAGATAACTCATGATTAGTTCAGTCGGAAATGCTCACATAAGAGAACTTACGGAGCCGCACAGTATTTACATAAAAAAATATGGATCAGGGAAGATCAACACTGCGGAGTAAACAAAGATTCATTCTATTCTTTATCACTATTTGCACAATGACATATAATAGACTTAATCTTTGTAAACAAAAGTTTATCCTATATTCCATAAATATTTGCATAATGACATAATAGGCTTATCTTTTGTTTGTCAAAAGTTTATTCAATCTTTTATCAGTACATGCATATCGACATATGAAAGACTTAACTTTTGACCACGTATGGGACACTCATAGTTCACGGACACAAACACACATATTCGATAACAAGTTGCAATATATGAATTCATAGAGATTAATACTGCAAAATCATCTTCCAAACAAAATTTAGAATTTAAACAAATGAATCTAAAAACATTGAAGATGAAAAACGTTGGACATAGCTATATGTAATCACAATAATGGCTATTCCAAACCCTAGTTATACTTCTTGAAAATACAAGAATAAAATTCTCATAAGAAGTTTCCTATACATTGAGACCTCTGAAAAATTCTTTATCTTCCCCGAACTCCTTGTCGTCAACAGCCATGGGAACATATGGTTCGTGGAGAAAGGAGTCAATTCCAACAAACCTTCTAGGCTGATGATGTCGAACCAGGTCCTTCTGAATTTTAAGAGTTCTGATAAAAAAAGCCTTTATTTGTTGAATCTCCTTTCTTGTTTCCTTCAACTCTTCAAGAACATCAGAAAACTTCTGAGAATTGGAAGGAACAACTCTTGGATTCCTCACATTCCTTCCTTTTCTTTTCAAAGTTGGAGGTATCGGAGATTTTTATTTTTCCTTCACGATTGATGGCTTAACAATCATATTAACATCTTTTCCATCAGAAGACATGATGCTTGGAGTATCCATATGCGTACGGGTTTGTGAGGGGAAATCACACAATAAGCTCAACAAGCAGTCTTAGTTTAAAAAGAGTTTCAGAGAAGGAAAAAGGTATGTAGCTTTACGAAACATTTAAACACATAGGTTCGTGTACACACAACTCTCAACCTTATAAAAGGAAGAATTGTTAATTTTAACCCCTTTTTTATGAAGAAATAGAGAATACTTTTCCAATATCAATTAGATATGAAAAGCGGCACGAATTCCATACTTTACAATGCTCTCAGAGCAAAAACATAAAAAAAAATCAAAACAATCTAATTTTTTTTTCTTTTTCTAGAGCCTGAGGTGTGCAAAATCTTATCTCTTTTGAACAGGCACATAAGACAAGATGCACTAACCAACACAATTTAAGTTGTGCTGGGGTGAACAATAATCTGTCCACCATATACTCTTCGATCGGAATTCATTGAACCGTGTTTCTCATAGTGTTTAGACCATAAACTTCTTTCTAATGTTCTTGTCTTATCCTTGGAAACTAACTTATTTGACGAAGATAAAATCTTACATTCCTCAACGGTCTCTTGAACAAGTTTATGCTTGTTTGCTAATCGATTTGCTCTTCGTTGCAATTTGTTGACATGTCTCAATTTGTGTTTGTACTTGAAACACTTTGATAGTTCATGAACTTTGAGTGAACAATATGAGCATGTCAACCTGGAATATAATTCAGGCACCTGAGATGTGCAAACTGCTAGACACATAATGGAACATGAAACATTAGACAGAGAGTTTCCGACAGAAAGGTCAATTTTTTCTTCCAGATTGGTTGAGTTCTCTTCTGAAAGAATATCAATATTGATGTATGTATTGCTACAGTTATCAAAATCAATATTTTCACAGGGAAGTGCAATACTTGATTTTTCGTCTTTATTAAAATCATAGTTGTCAGACATTTCATCAAGAGTTGCAGCTAGACCTTTGTTCCCATTGTATTTCTTTCGATTTGGACACTCATTTGCAAAATGACCAATACCTTTACACTTAAAGCACTGAGGCATATCCTCCTCATCAGTTTCATCATTATCCTATTTTTAGGAGGAACACGATTATGAGGTTTATCTGATGACCTGGATTTATCTCTGGAGAACCGTTTACTTCTATTCAAAAGAAGGTCTCTAAACTGTCTTGTGATCAACGACACTGACTTGTAAAGATCTTCATCTGATGAATCAGCCTCAGAAAGATCATCTTCTGAGATGCAAACAGTTTTACTTTTATCAAGTAATTTAGTATTCTTTTGTGCTTTGAACGCAACATCCTTTCTATATTTGGATGTATGTTCATGATCAAAGATCTTTAATTTCCCAACCTGAGTATTTCTGGAAAGTTTTGCGAGATTATTTCCTTCAACGATGGCATGCTTCTTAGAATCGTATCTGGATGGCAGAGATCTAAGAATCTTCATCACAATGTCCTTTTCAGGAATATTCTTACCCAATGCAAAGGATGCATTAACAATTTCATACACATTGTGATTAAACTCATCAAATGATTCTTCATCTGCCATACGAAGGTTTTCCCAATCATAATTTAGGTTTTGAAGCCTAGTTTCCTTTTCATAGGTATTCCCTTCAAATACGGTTTCTAAGATATCCCAGGCATCTTTAGACTTTGTTCACGTAGTCACATGATGCTGAAGATCTGGGGTAATGGCATGTATGATAGCGTTCAAGTCGTCAGAATTTTGCTTTGCAGAAGGGATTTCTTCTGGACTATATCTACCAATATCCTTAGGTCTAGGCATACTGCCTTCTATATCAACCGGAGGAGTATATCCATTAATAACACGTACCCATGTTTGAAAATCCCGAGCTTGATGAAAAGTACGCGTAGCGATTTTCCACCACAAGTAGTTTGAGCCATCGAAGAATGGTGGTACGTTTATCAAGATAGAATTTCTGTCCATAGAGTCAGATCGCTACAAAAACAGACTTATGAGGTATTTAAACGTGTTTGCCTGCTCTGATACCAATATAAAAAGTGGGGGTACAACAACCTCACCCAATATTTCGCTTAGCAACATGTATAGACTAACTACAATATACTTTTAAGAGAATCAACTAGCGACAGTTAGACTCAATCTTAATAAAAGGTATATCAAAGAGTTATATCTCAATTTATCGATTCAATCTTTACTCGAATACAAGAGAAATAACTTCAACGGTACCAAAGACCAATGTTCAGGGATCAAACAATTTCAATCAACAACCAAGGTTGGATTTACCAATTTATCGATTCAACGCACAACCTGTGTTATTTCAATTATATAACAAAATATAATGCGGAAAAGAAATAACACAAACACCAAAAGTTTTGTTAACGAGGAAACCGCAGATGCATAAAAACCCTGGGACCTAGTCCAGATTTAACACACACTGTATTAAGCCGCTACAGACACTAGCCTACTACAAACTAACTTCGGTAAGGACTGTAGTTGAACCCCAACCAATATCACACTGATCCAAGGTACAGTTGCGCTCCTTACGTCTCTGATCCCAGCAGGATACTACACACTTGATTCCCTTAGTTGATCTCACCCACGACTAAGAGTTGCTACGACCCAAAGTCAAAGACTTTAATAAACAAATCTGTATCACACAGAAAAGTTTAAAGGAATAGATAAATCTGTCTCCCATAGATATACCTACGAGTTTTTTTCTTCCTTTTGATAAATCAAGGTGAACAGGAACCAATTGATATACCAGATTTATATTCCCGAAGATTAGCCTAGAAATATCAATCACCTCACATCTTAAGCGACTAGCGAAACAAGATATTGTGGAATCACAAATGATGAGACGAAGATGATTGTGACTACTTTTCTGTCTTGCCTATCGGAGAAATTAATCTCAATCCAATCTTACGATTGTACTCAAACGATAGAAACAACAAGATCAGATCACGTAAATACAGAGAAAATAGTTGGGTCTGGCTTCACAATCCCAACGAAGTCTTTAAGTCGTTAACCTACAGGGTCTCGATAGAAACATAAGGTTAAAGGAGAATCGACTCTAGCTTACACAACTAGTATCACACAGGAGGTGTGGGGATTAGTTTTCCCAGTTGATGGAGTTCTCCTTTATATAGATTTCAACTCAGGGTTTGCAATTTAAGTTACCTTGGTAACAAAGTATTCAATATTCACCGTTATATGAAAACCTGATTAGATTCAAGCTAATATCTTTCAACCGTTAGATCGAACTTAGCTTGTTATACACACATGAAATGTAACTTCATTTAGGTTGAGTAACCGTACCTAAACGTGTACAAGTCGTTGGTTTAATAGTAGTTAACCAACGGTTAGCCTTATGAGCACTTTCATATCAACCTTATTCATCTTCACCATAACTAGTTCAAATGACTCAAAAGAACAAGTTAGAGAACTGTTCAATTGCTTAGATCTCATAGAAGTATACAAGACACAATCGAAGCAAAACTAGTTTTGAGTCACTCGAATCGATTCATGAACATTATAGCCACGGTTTGCAAAGATTGCATTCCTTAATTTATAAATTTCTTAGTTCACAAATTAAACTGTTTTTAGAAAATAACCCACTTAAGTACGCATTCCGCTACGCATACTTAAGTACCCGGACTGAGCTTGTTTTCAGTTCACAAACTCCAGCATAAATTCACGGGATGTGAACTTCCGACAGTACGCGTAGAGGTACATGGACTTAGCTCCGGTCATCCTGAACAAGCAAAGTACGCATACTTTGGTTCAAGGATTTTGGACTTACATAAGTATGAATTCACATATAATGTTTATATCCAAACATGGTTATATATTCTAAACTCTAATTTCAATCATTGAAATATTCTTAGAGGGTGTTATATAGTTGTTATTCACAAACTATTGATAGGATTAGGAGAAACCATATATGTAAATAACCGCAGTCGCATGGCGTCTACAATGTAGACAACGACAAGTACAGGTCGTTCCCACAAGGAGCGGTGGAAAATACGTAATTAATATTCTCCATCAATTAACCAGTAAAAAAGTTTTTCGATTTTTGAAAGAATAATAACAGAAAAATAAACTAAAGTAACAAAATGAATCCAATGGGAGAATCGGTAAGCAGGGTTTTATTGATATCCACCACTATTTCTAACCAGTCACTGAAATGAAACATAATTATGAATATGTGTTTATTGTTTGTTCTATTGACATCACCTATTATATATATTAGAGTCGCAAATTTCACTGGTATACCCTAAGCATGACACATCAAAAGACTAAATCCAAGCATGAACCATCAAATTGCATCATCGAGAAAGTTATACGAAACTAAATATAGGTTCACAAATTCTATATGGCTTTTATAAGAATAACCCATCAAAGTTATTAATGAAGCATGGATCATCAAATAATAAGGCAGATATATTTGTAAAACTACCATTTCCGCGCACATAGTTTTTTTTTAAAATCGGTGAAGCAACAACTCATCTTTCAATAAATCAATAAACAATATTCAAAGATCAATCTATTCAATTCATGATGGTATTTTGCACAATTAATCAATTCAAAATATCCTAATCCCCTATGTGGTTTCAACAATAAACCCCAGTCACAAAACATCTAGCAATACTCTTAAAACCCATAAAAATAGATAACAAGAAAAAGATATAGAGATTTCATTGTTGTCAGCAATGGAACCCTTCTAATCCTCCTTGTGTTGTGCCACCAGAAACCTTCATGATTCACTCCTATTCTCTTCTAGTTTCGGTTGTGTAGCCTTCGTCCTCCATCCGACTTCCTCCCTCTCTTTATGTTTGTCTAGGTTGAAATATAGCCTTCCAATTCTTCTCTGGACCGACATCAGCAACACCAAATCCCGGTCCATTATTAATTCCAATTGCCAAATCCAAACATAAAATCTCGTCACCAACTAGCCATGCAAAATCAAGTCCCCGCACTGTTGACCACCACTGGCTACTACTTTCACACGAACCCAACTACCATTTTCTGATTGAATCACAACAACAGCAGCTCCACCTTCAGTCCATTCAAATCTCACTTGGCTAAAGGGACTTGAGAAAACAGCTGTAGTTACAAAGCTTCTTACTCCATCGACTGCAACAGCTCTGACCATCTTCGATATTGCAACCTTCCAACCCATCTCTCCAACTTCTTCCCCAAGACTGTTGCCTAGGTAACCCATCACTACTGCCTGCACCGATTCAATAATTCAACTCCAACCAACTCCACAACATCTTAATCGTTCAGAACCAACCACAGTTACCATGACATCAACAACCTATCTCCATATTCGAATCCTTTCATTCATCATTTCGCTTCTTTACTCTGTCGACTGCACATATTCCCCATCGGCATAACCACACACCAGTTCCATTTCACTCCGTCTCATTTTCATGACTCAAAACTGCCCCAAATTACCATCATACCAGCCAGCACTCATCTCAACTTTTCTGCCATATAATATCCATTGAACTCATGGCTATAAGCATCACCAGCAGCACCGAGTCAATTCTCAACTTAATTTCAGCTATCAATAAACTCCACTGACTGCAATTATCTCAGTTCGAGTTATCTTGAATACAACACCACCAGTTGTTCTTCAGTCAACAGACCCCAAATTCAGTCCATGTACGAACCCCAAATGTCTATACAGCCATGACCATCACCTCCACTACACTAGTGGAAAATCGGAAAAAAAAAAGTCTGCCAAAAACACACTTAAGATGCCTAAAAACGTCTGCTTTGGGGAGCACTAATATTGGAGTCTTATTTATCAAAACATCTGCTTTTGGGACCCGTTGATTTTATTCAGTTAAGACTTCCTTTGATAGTCTATTTATAAGTGATGACATGGGTAGACGTTTTCCTGGATTATATTAAAATAAAAAAAGGAATCAGCTGAATCCAAAACTGATTCAACTGAAACTTAAGCTAGAACTGTAAATAAATATGAAACTAAATTCAAATATCCTAAAAAAGAACAAGATTTTTCAATCAACATTATATTAAAAACAAAATTTGTTATACAACTTATAAAAAATGGAATTACTCATGATCCAAATATGAGTTTTATTTTGATAAAACTACCAAGCCAACTTGACTTAAAAAGTATCACAATCCATATCGATAATAGGGTGTTCAATACAACTCCAACATCATGAGATTTGATAAACTTGACCTAACACAACCCTCCAACAAGATCATTTAAACTACCAGATGTCAACAACTCTTTACGTAGAAGAAGAGTTTCCTGAAAATAGTAGAAACAAACATCTTAAAGACTAATATTTTGTACTTCATTTACACTACTATTTATATTGAGAAAAAAAATCCAACAAAACATGACAAAGTTTTAAGAAATTACCAGTCCAGACTAATATTTGTCCTCGGTAAGAAGCCCAAAATCTAAGCTCCAGGACATCGCTAGGATTGTCAAAGATTTTAAATTAAAGGAATTTAAGGTCGAGCTATGCGAGCCAGAAAGTTCTTCGACTCATCTGCAATCAATAGGTAAATTCAAAATTATGAATTGAAATAACATAACCATCTTTAGGTATACTTATGTGATATAGGTCATATACAAACAAACAAATAGGTATATATGATTAGATTCTGGAGTATGAAAAACAGTAGATATGCGAAAGAGAAATGCAATCCCATTCGATCTAAAAATCAGTTTCCTATAATAGCCACTTGTATATCAATTAGTAAGGTTCCATACAGTACGTCACAGTGACAAACTATTAAAACTTCAAAATTTGTATAGGTATGACAAAGTGCATATATAACAAGACATAAATGCAAATTGAGCAGCAGATATGAAGAATATTTCATAGGGTCAGAAAGCTTACAAAGATGGGGATGAAAGCTAAACATAAATATGTATCCCAACTTGGACCTGCACATACACGAAAACACAGGTTTTCAAGCTCCAGATTATAGTTCCATTATTGGTAAATACCATTTCAAACTGAAAATATAAGAGTAAGAGGTCAATAAAATGGATACCAGTGGCAATTCAACCAACTGTTTTGATCCCCACCTAGCAAGAAATAATTATGCAAATTGCTGCAGCCAATGCATAAAAAAAGAGATAAACTCAGGGATAACAAACACTTGGATGTATAATGAATTCCATGAGAGTAACATGAATTTCGTTTTGTTGCAGGGTTTCACAAATAAGTACCAGAACTCAGGGATAACAAACGCTTCAAAGCATTAACCTTACCTGCAAAACCAAATCAAAGGTTGTTCACATAAGCACACTGGTGAAATTCAGACACCGTGATAAGGATTCAGTGATAAATTGATGCACGGATATAGTACTTAAAGCAAATAAGTCAGTGTTGACAAAAATTTACTACTCTGTAGTATGAAAAAGAACATAAATCAACTTACACCCAACTTTTTCCTCATTTTCCTTATGCATAAGAGATCTTCTGTTTCTAACCAATGGAGAATACAATCAACACAACTGCAGCCTGGGTTTTGGTCCTCCATTCTCCATGAAACCTAATAATACCCACAACCATAATTACTCCATAAAACAACAACGACAACAACTAAACTGAGAACCAATTTATACAATCAAAAGTGGCTTATTACAAATAATGGCTACACTCACTAAAAGAACTGGAAGAGAAATTGATCATGAACCTAAACCAATGCCTACAATCATGTTGGTTCCATGCCCTGTAGAACTGACAGGAGCTGACATGCATGCCGAAGCCTGCTTGTAATAGGTGTAATACTTAGTATAACCAATAGGTATATAAACAGATCCTAGCATATCACTGTAACATCTTGGGTAATCAATTCAGTTCACTATTGTAATTTTAGACAACCTTTATATTTAGTACAGAACAAGAAGAGTAACGATTAACATTCTCAAAATCCTCCTACCTGTGTCGTTCCAAATAAAAATTTCTCAAACATCAGATTTACAAATCTAAAACTACTGAATACAGATCCTAATACATCTATATATCTAACTCAAATCTGAATTATACCATCAATTACCAAACTTCATCACAAAAACTCAACAAGACCAGAATCACAAAGGTGCAGTGTATCAAATCAACTGTAAGAGAGCAAGCTCCAAATCACGTAAACAAGTAAGATGAGATATATACCTCGATCAAATTTGAGGTTCTCTTAATATCCGTATGTCCTGAATTGCTCAAATTCCAGCTCAAGCATGAATTTTTGGTTGGCCTTGCATCACAAACATTATAATTTGAGAGAAAATTCCACATAATACACATGATATAAATATCTAGCAGAATTAGTAGTGGTTCCATTGTTGAACATGATAACTTTGTCCAGGTAAGCACTAAGCTTTAAAGACTAAGATGATCTTTACCTTGATAAAGCTGACAGATTCCTCAATAGTGGGTAATTCAGGGTAGGCCATGTTGAAATGCTTCGTTCCGAGTAACTCATCCAATTTTATATACTTTCCCAAATCCCCCAACCTATAAATTTCAAATGGTTCACATTCAATATGTTGAAAATTTTCATACAACCTCATTCTATAAAATTCATAAATTTCTGAATATCCTACACAATAAAACCCAGATTCAATCAAAAAATTCAGATGAATTTCTGGATATTCCGAGCATATAATCCAATCATGAAAAATCCAAGTTAACAAAATTTATACCATCTAAGGCCATTCCAAACTTCATACCCATTACCCATAGTACCAAAAACATCACCACACCATAATACAGAGTTGCATGAGCACTAGACCCTCCACTTCCATAACCAACCATTGTAGCAAAATCAAGCTAACAATAACTTTAATACAAAATGAAGAAAAAAAAAGATAAAAGGAAGTGATATGGCAAGACAGTCGTTACCTTAAACATAAATCTGATCAACATGAAAAGATCTTCAGAACTACACCTCAAATAAAAAATAAAAAATCAGTTAATGAAGGAAAACAAAATAGAGGATTGAAACCTAAACAAGACAGGCTAACCAATTACAGATCTGATACTTATAAGAGTTATTGAATTAAAAGAGAGGAGTTTTTACCTTGTAAGAGTGAGGACACTATCAATTACTAATAAACATCTGCAAACATAAAAACCCATTTAAGAATAGAGATTTAAAGAACATCTAGGGTTAAAATGTTGAAGAAAAATTAAAGAAAAATTAGTGAATAACTTCTTTATAAATGGATAATTAAAAGTTTGAATATCATTACCTTCTACTTATACAGAGGAAAAACAAATGTGGGAATTATATAATTGCCTTATGTTTCAAGGGTTTCACAAATACACTTATGAGACAATAAAAATACCCCTCTCCAAATACAGGCTCATTAGGGGTCCGTTGACGTTTTTCTTCTTTCCACATTTAACCTTCCTCCTTTAATCTTCGAACATTCAGAGAACATAGAAAACTAAATTGAAAACCTCCACCACCGTCTCCATCACTATCACCACCATCTCCGTCACCATCTCACAACCAACACCATTACCGGTGTGACCGCCACCGCCATCACCACCACCATTACCACCTACCACCACTACGGATGGAGAATACAATGTAAAATCAATAAAAAAAAATCAATTTCAGATCTGGAAAATATCTTAAAGCCATCGCCACCACCAATGCTATCCTATTTGATGACGGCTGGTGAATAAGAGAGATCGATGGTTTTGCGCTTAGAATTCATAAAACGAAGATCTCTCTATCATTCTCATCTATTGCTGCTTTGACAGAGAGGGTAGATACTCATATGTTGCTCATCTATCATGAATTGAAGAATGAGGGGATCTAAGATTCAAATTGAGGATCTGAAGCAACGTTTGATTGATTCATGGGGAGCTGGATTTAGTTTCTATCGAGAAAATTCAGGGAAGAAAATGGGTTTGCTTCCATTGATTCACAGACACATAAGGAAGAATCAATAAGTATGTGAGTATGAAAGATGTTAGGGTTTTGTTTGAGTTTAATTTCACAGAGATGATGTTCATGTTCAAACCAAGAAACAATCAGGTGAAGGAGAAATTGGAGAGATGATGAATTTGAGTTTTAACAGGAAGTGAAGTTGGGTTTTGTTTGAATTAGGTTCGAGTTTTGTACTCGAATTGGAGATATTCAGAAAGGGATTTTTAATGTTTCTGAAGCTGAATTAGGGTATGAAGGTTTGATGCTGATGGAATGGTTTGTTGCTGATGAAATGATGGTGTTCTTGGTAACTCATGAGTGTGAGAAGCTGAAGATGGGATTTTGTTGGGGGGTGGTGGTGGTGGATTTTGTTGTAGTAGTGAGGGTGGTGGTGGTGGTGGTGATTACAGCATTGGTTGTGTATCAACTCATGTTGTTGATGCCTTTTTCAGCGGATCAACTACCGTTGTTGATCCCATTTATGGAGTCAACTCCTGTTGTTGACAACATTTTTATGGGATCAACTACTGACTCTTATTGTTTGATGTGGTGATGGATGATGTTATAGTGGAGATGATAGTATTGGTGGTTGTGAAGGTGCTGGTGGTGGCTTTTGTTGGGATGGTGGAATCAACGATGAATATTGACTTATTTTGCAACTATTTTGGCTTCAGGAGCAGATTTGGGAACTACTACATTGGGGATTATGTATGTATCAGGTACTGAAATCACCAACAATGCATGATACTAATAATTTATGGGATCAACTCCTACTGTTGATACCATTTTTATAGGATCAACTATTGTTGTTGATCCAATAAATGGGATCAACTACTGTTGTTGACAACATTTCCTTGGATTAGTATAATTATGCCATACATTCTGATTTGTTTTTACGAATGTTATTCCTTTGTTTCCTAAGGATATGTCAGTTTGCAGGTTCCAGGTTTATTGATTTTTACACGAAACATAATTATATAAATATGTTGATCACATTTTCTGTGGATCAACTTCCATTGTTGATCCCACTTAAAGAGATCAACTTTTGTTGTTCACCCATTCACTGGGATCAACTTTGATTGTTGACACAATAAAAGAACTAAAATATGTATTAGTAAAGTTATTTTTGAACTTTTATTTTTTGGATCAACTTCGGTTGTTGACGCCAAATTTTGACGGCGGTGGCGGTGGTGGTGGTGGTGGCGGCGGTGACAGCAATGATAATGGTGGTGGCGGTGGTGAATTAGTGGTGGTTGTAGTTAGTAAGTGGTGGTGGCGGTGCTGGTGGTGGTGGTAGCGGCTGTGCAGTAAGAAAAAAATTGTTAATGGATAAGGATAAGGTTTGTAAATGAAAATAATTATAAGTGAGGGTATTAAGGTAATTTATTAATGGATAAGGTTTTTAAATAATTGGGGTATATTTATTGTTGTATAAGGGTATTTTTGTTGGGTGTCAAAACTAGGGGTATTTAAATAATCTACCCAAAATAAATGAAAGTAGTGTTTCAGAAGGTAAACAAAAATTGGGTTTCATTACACGACTAAGTTTGAAAACTTATTGATAGAGAAGGTAATGAAACGAATAAAATTGTGTGTATGTTTGAGTAATTCAGGGTTAGGATTTGGTAGTATTGAGTGATATAAACCCTGAAGAGGAAGAAAACTCAACAATTCTCACTTTTTGTATGACTGAATAACACAATTGAAAAACAAATCAATGAGATAAGCAACTATTTCAGGCGAAAATGTGCCAAAATCTTGGCTCATGATAGAAGAGAAGATAAGAAGAGGAAGAATAAAGAGGGGGGCGTAGTTAGGTTGGAGAAGAGAACAGATCGAGAAATAAAGAGTTGGGTGACTGAGATAAGAAAAAGTAAATCTGGGATTATAGGAAGTAGGAATTACCTATAGGTACTAATATCCTAGTATTGGTTAGTGGCAGGTTCACCCACTAAAGCCCGGTAACCAGAGGTCCATAATAAAAAGAAAACAGTAAAATGGACCCAACTTTTTAATCCCAGGTCCTGTACACGTGCGGGAACATTTATGTGTAATTTAAAAATACCAGAAATAACCTTTCTACTTTACAGACCAATTCACAATTCTTCATTCTTCATTTTCTCTATTGTCTCTCTCGATTTGAAGAGCTCTGGCGACTTGCGATGAAGATTCTTACGAGGTCTTTGATCGATTAATCAGTTTCTCCGCGCAAGATTTTGTTCCCTAGATTTATTCCTCTGCATCTCCTTCGATTGATCATTTCTAACACCCTAAAAAATGGTGAGATTCTTAATTTAGTCTTCTTTTTATTGTTTTCTTAGGGTTTTGATATTTTCAGTATCTTCTTCTTTGTTGTTCGAGTTCTTTTTATCATCAATTAATTGGTTTTTACTGAAATTTGAGTGATTTGTTGGATTCGATCTACTAGTTACAGTCTAGTAAAATAGATCTAATTTTGGATGTTTGATTGCTGATCCGTGAATTGGTTCGATTTAATGATCTGTTACGTTTTGTAGTGGATTAATGGATCTCACTTTGGCCACTGAAACGTTATAGGAAGAATTGATGTGTTGATTTGAGAACAAAAATTGTTATTGTTTAGATTATTTAATAATATAGCCATAATTTTGTTTTTTGTTTCTTTTTTTTTGTTAAAATCATGATTGTTTGTTGTTACAGATTATTTGATTCAGCAGTACATAAAAGGTATACTGAAGAAATAAACTGGTTTAATTTTGTTATATTCATTGTTTTATTACTTTTTTTTTGATCCTGAAGTACCTGTATCCAATACTGGAATGGAGTTGTTTTTATTCTGTTAGATTCATAGGTTTATAAGTTATTTTTGACATGTTGTTGATTTTTAGTTTACGAATCAGAAGTACATATATGGAATACTGAAAATAATTGCTTGTAATTCTGTTGTGTTCATAGTTATACTCAGTTAATTCATATGATCTAGCAGTACATATGAAATACTGAATTGAAAGTGTTCCGGTTCTGATATATTCCTATGTTTCTGTTGGTTGTATATGTTTGTGCTTTAAGCTCTGAAATTGTTGTTAATTTTTGATGCGAGTATAGTACCCATCATGCGAGTTAATTTTTGATGTGAGTATATTTGGTTTACTGAAAAATCAGAGGCTGGTAATCTCCACACTACTACCCAATGCAGTATGTTCAAATTTATAGAATAAAACATATACAATACATAACGACTGTACTGGATTTTTGAGCAGTGCATAACAACTATACTGGATTTGTTATTGAAGTAATTTTTCTTCTTACTGCATACCCGTCTTCACACTACTACCTAATGCAGTATGTTTGAGACTAGAGTAGAACATACACTACATAGCAGTTGTACTGGATTTTTTTAACAATGCATAACAACTGTACTTGAATTTTTAGATTTTAGATGTTTCTGATGTTGCATTTTTTTCTTTTTTTACAGGCATGGAGAGATAGTCTTTGTAGCTCCTGCATAAATGCCTTCTACATGGATATGAAAGTCCAGCAGCAACAGCTCAATGCTTACTAAACTTGTATAGGACAAGCTTTCATACACAGGTTCACCCATAATTACAATATTTAGAAATTTGATTATAATGGTAGTTATTTCGTGAAAGATTAATGTTATGGAGTACTAGTTTAACCTTGTGCATATGTTAATGCCAATGTTTCCACAATCCTAAACCTCGTTTAGCTTACATTCGATAGTCACAGTGTATATACACTGCACTGCTAAAAAGACACAATGTATATATATATTGCACTGCTGAAAATCTACACTCAAGAGAAAATCGTTTCATAAACGATGTACTTCGTACTTCCTAACTTTATATGTGGCGAAGCCTTCATACACATGTACAGATTTCATTACTGTCAGGAGTAGTTTAAACCAATGACTGAGTAGTGTTCCTTGTCAATGATTTAGCTGACAGTAGTGCTTCTAATATTGTTGTTTTTGATTTCATATTCAGAGGATTATCTTGAGTTTATTTTTTGATTTTTGGTAATTTTTGGTTTTGTTAAATTAGATCTTTGAGATCTTCGCCACGACTTCACTTAAATTTTTTCTATTCCGTTTCATTAATGGCGTTGATGGTGTTGTTCATTTTGTACTCAAAAGGTGGTGGTGATACTAGACTTTACAAGCATTTGATGAACAAACAAGAGATCTAAAGAAAACATCTACAAGATATGTAAGTTTATTCTCTCTTATTGTGTAAATTACAGTAAACCATGATTTACTACAGACTCATCTCTCTGTTGTGAAGACAAGTGCACCATTTTCCAAAATGAAATTTACATTAGCATGATTTGTATTTGTGCGCATTATGCATAGGTGTTAGATGGAATTAGTTATCTTTTCAAATGTTATCCCTGTTATGATACTTAAAATCCACTGAAATATGAGTGTAAAAAATATGTACTTACACAGTTGTGAAAGGAAGAATTGTTATCTTAGCATTATGCAAAGGTTTTAGATGGAATTAGTTGTATTTTAGAATGCAATCCCTGTTATGATGTTTAAAATCCAATGAAAGTATGAGTGTAGCTAATATGTACTGACCGTTGTGACAAGAAGAATTTCCTTTCTTTGCATTACGCATAGGTTATGTTGTGTAAACATACCAATAATGTTACTATGAAATTTTGTAGATTTGCTGGCATTCTATGAATCGGAGAATAAGAATTTTTCATAGTACATAAATGACGTACTCCTAAAAATCAATTTCCATTTGTTACTATTGTATCTGCCACTTGATCTTATTTTGATTACACTTGCACATAACTAAATGCTCTTTTTAGAAGTATTTCTTTAAGTTCTCGATAACATGTTCATTAGCCGATGGTGCATATGCATGTAATAATTGAGAAAGTAACTTGCAAAGCCACCTTGCAAACAAGAAATTCTGAATACAATTTTCATATTCATATTCATAAAAATTGTGAATTACATGGGTGTAAGCACCTCTGGTCTCTCTGCAGTATAACTATAAAGTATATAATTGACAATTGTCGTATTTGGTGAGCTACGAAGATTACCTCCTTTGGCCCATAATTTAATAGAAAATCACAGTGTATAAGCGCTGCACTCCTGAGAAAATAAGTGTATAAATGATGTACTGTGATACTTCTCAGTGTATAATCGCCACCGGCCACACTCAAGAAAAAATCACTGTATAAATGTTGTTATGTGTTATTTCTCAAATATATTGGAGGAGCCAAAACAAATAGTTTAGACAATCTGACTGAGGTTGCACTCTTAATTACTAATTTTGTCGGATTTGGCATTTCTTTTTTTGCTATTTGGGTAGCTGGTGTTAGGCGTTGTGGATTTGTAATCGCACTACGGATCTTTCAGTTGCACTAGATGAATTCCAAAGTTTTACTTTGCATTGAGTGTTAGACTTCAGTAACTTGTGTGGTTACCAGTAAGACTGATTTAACTTGTGTACCAAATCTCGACTGTTTAATATTGCCATTTCGTTTGTATTGCAGGAACAAAAATCTTTGGAAGAAGTTGTTTAATATTCAATCATCTACTGATTTTGTCTTGTTTCGATTTGCAGTCGTTAATCATTGTCTTTTTTCTTCTAGGTACAGTACCGTGGTTAGCCGAGATAGTAGTGGTAGTGTACAGTTTTGGGACGCTGAACAAAAAATTCCTATCCAGACGCATTCTTTGCCACAAGGGTAATGTCAATGCTTTGGCATCTTCTCCTATTCATAATAAAGTATTTTTTTTGTTGGTTCCGATGGTCAGATAATGATTAGCAATCAGTGATTAGTTCCAAACTAGCTGTAAATTTGCATGAAGGTGTAACGCATAGGTTGTTACTGAGGGTAGTTAAGTATGTTGATATGTTCTTAATTTTTTTTTAGCATTTTATGCAACTGGAAATCGAAAATGGGATCAAGGGTGTGTTTCCCCTTGTAGACCATGGTAATTTAATTTGCGGCACCACTGTTGATAGCTACCTAGCATGCTGATTGCAAGATTCCAACATATTGTCATCATTTTCTAGTGCAGACAGAATATGCTCTTGTTTTGAATACATATTTGCTGCACCAATTTTATAAATACATATTATGTGCCCAATTAAACACAGATTCTTTACATTGCGAATACACTATTCGTGAAGCTCATGAAGCCACTAGCACTACAGTGGAATCTCTCAAGCTACTTTGCAGAGTAGTCATTAAACAGTACATATATGTTGTACTAACAATTGTGCCTCATTCAATTCCCTGGATTTTGAGTGGTGCCTCATAATGATGAGGTCGCTGCTGACAGTGTTGGTGTAGACTCGAAGAGGACAGGTTGAATTGGATCTGACATTTTCGACATTTCTTATGATGAGGATGTTGGTGCTTTGGGAGGATAAGGTTCAACGGAAGTGGAGAAGTAGGGAGTGTTTCGGCTAGTAGTGGCTCGTTGGGTGGTAGGGAAAGCTGGAAGGGTGGTAGGGAAAGCTGGAAACTCTTGGCACTAAGCATATTCCACTAAGGTTTGTTTTATGTTATGAGAGGCATGTCCAGATTTACTTCCTACTGTGAGGATTCTTGAAAAAAGAGGATTCCAGTAACTAATGTCAATGGTAAATTTTGTAACTTGGAGGAGGAAAGTGCGAATCTAATTGTCCAAAAATTTATGTTATTTCTTTTTCTTTTTATGTTTTTTTTTACGTCTTGGTCTTGTTAAATGATCATTTTCTTATTTATTTGACACGCTCGACGCCAGGGACTAAATATGTCTTTTCTATATTTTAAACAAATATGGACCCTAAGCCAAAATTATTCTCCGGTTGGACCCTGCTATAACTAATATTTTGGGACTAGGACCAAACAACAAATTTTTCTTATGGGAATAAGTTTCTCTAACAGACGTAATCATACTCCTATAGAAACGTCTCCCATCGCAAGCCCAGTTTGTTAAGAAACTCTTGGAAGACGTTTTTATAAAACCCAATCAGACTTAAAAAAACCCATTTTCCACTAGTTCTAGTAGCTTCAGAATTCACTGCCATTCATTACTCCGGGATAATTTCAGTTTAATCATCCGTTTCTCTCTCTGTTCTCGTCACCAAGATACCCCCAAATTTCGCTTTGCTACCATCTTAACAATCAAGACCAAAATAGGGTAAGAACCCATCTCTGCCGGTCATCGCAAACACAGCTCATCATCTTTAATATCAATTCCTAGAAGCGAGTATCATCATCATTCTGGCGAGAGTATCACAAGCGGACTCGAATATCTTTGGAACTATCGCCCACAGCTCAACATCAACAATTCTGATACTTCCATACTGGCAGCAAGCCAACTCAGGCCATCATCACCACTTGTATCTTCCAGTCCGAGCTCTCTCTGCAGCCACCAATCTCTTCTCAGAGTCGAACATAGCATCACTTTCTTAGTTCCGCAGTGCAGCTCCACCAATACCAGTTTGAAAACAAACCAAACACGGCATCAGTCAGCTTCCTCCACTGCCTTGCGTCTTCAACTGTAAAGCTCATGGAGCTACACAAGAGGTTTATTCACACAAAATCATTCTTCCAACACTTTTCATCTTCACTTTCGTGCATTTCTTCAGTAAGCATTTCGACTTGACTCCACTGAAAGCTTGGTTGGTTAACAGCCAACTCAACTTCGCCGCATAGTTAAATTTAGCCAACTCCAGGACCTTTAGAATCTCTTCACCCACCGGTTGTATAGGATCATCACCAACAACACCAGTTTTGAGAATAAAGAGAACCACTTCGATGAGATGCTGCTATAATGAACATCTTTAGTAACATCAACCCATCTCCGTTAATATCGAAGCCCGATCACTCTTCCTTCACTTCTTTGCTCTATCGAGGCTAAGTTTGGTCGCTGCCAATTCTTTATTCAACATTCTTTTGCATACAACGGGAGACCCCTTTACGAACCATTAATCCATTGCCATCACCACATAAAAAGAGGGTACCATTGTCTTCTATTAAGAATTCCACCTAGTTTGTCTTGATAGTGAGATGTAATGGAATGTTTGACACGTCTCCTATTATTTGTATCGCCTGAGTGGACCTTCACTTGCTTGATCCAACAGAAGAACTCTTTGTTCCATTAACTGCTTTGTTCGCTGGCCATGGAATGATTTCATGCTCCTGGTATATGGAGATATCAGGTCAGCTATATTTTGTCATCTTCATCGCAAACGCCATTAAGTTTCTCACTTAGCCGTTTATTTATCTGATGATCAGATTTACTTGTACTTTCTACAAAAGCACTAAAATAGTGTTATTAGTAAAAATATTGAGTCCTAGCTCATATAAATATGGGTATAAAATGTAGCACTTACGTGCTTATCACACCCCCACACTTATATTTTGCTAGTCCTCGAGCAATACAAAAATTTGACCCGCTCCACAGCTGGTCATAACATGATAAGAAAAAGAATAGACCCGCTCAACAGCTGGTCATCATTTATTTTTTTTAATTTTTTTTCAGACCCGCTCTACAGCTGGTCATAATATGATAAGAAAATGCATAAAAATAGACTCGCTCAACAGCTGGTCATAAGAAAATGATGAGAAAACAAAAGAATAGACCCGCTCAATAGCTGGTCATAAAAACCCTACAATAGACCCGCTCAACAGCTGGTCATAATAATAATTATTTTTAAAAAAAAATTAGACCCGCTCAACAGCTGGTCATAAATTCCAAGAAAATTCCTGAAAAGGAAAAGTAAAAAGTTAACCACTACCCCCACACTTAAACATTATATTGTCCTCAATGTAATTGAGTCATCCAATATAAAAATTAAGATGGGAAATTCATAACATGCGAAAATAAACAAATAAAAATAAAACAAGAAAATAGAAATACCTACTGGAGTATACATAAAGGATCCCCATAAACTAATACCTGAAAATTTGGGGATCAACCCAGAATACAGTTTTTACAAATGACAGCTTCGCACTTATGTTATGATTCCATGGAGATGTTGAATCTATCAAAAACAAATGATAACCCCCAAACCTAGTTTTAAGTACACATGGAAATGCATAAAGAACAAAATATGGGGATTCTACTGAGACTGGAGAAATATCAATTGGTTCATGTACGGTATCAGGAACAGGCAATTCCTATGGGTATTTGGATGCAAAGTGATCTAACAAAATTTTAGAAGCATACAATTCTAACCCTAAATTAGGTAACTTTTGGAAGTCTAGGGGTCTAGAAACAACCTCTAAGTCGGGTGAATGATCTTCCGAGAAAGATTCATCTATGGAATTAGGCAAATCATCCACACAATCATCCACAGGGTCATCTATATGTTCTGTCTGGAACAGAGAGTCACTACAAGACTGATCATCATCACCATCATATAATTTTTGGCATTCCAGAACTCTCAATTTTTGTTCCAAACTAAGTGGTGTGTGTTTGTAATACTTCTCATATATGGTTAGAGGTGATTCTTCACTTATCACTTGTGGAGCAAAAACTCCATACCGTTGCCTATGCATATATTCAACAAGCGTTATCTCATATGAGGTTGCCTGATAATTTGAATTTCTACGCTTACATTCTGCCAGTGTCATCTTAGGTGACGTCTCCTGAAAAAGAGTCATCATCCTCAAAAAGGTACCTGAAAAAAAATATTCTAAAGCACAAAACAAAGTCAAAAAGGAAAAAGAAAACCTAAAATAAAAATATTGTACAAAAATAGAAGTAAATAAAATAAAAACCTAACTATTTACAAAATCGAAAATACTAATTACAATATTCCTCAGACGTTCCCCGGCAGTGGCGCCAAAAATTTATAGGATTCGGAAAAACCCTATATGTAAATAACCGCAATAGCACGACGTCTACAATGTAGACAACGACAAGTACAGGTCGTTCCCACGAGGAGCGATGGAAAATACGTAATTAATATTCTCAATCAATTAACCAACAAAAATGTTTTTGGATTTTTGAAAGAATAATAACAGAAAAATAAACTAAAGTAACAAAATTAATCCAATGGGAGAATCGGTAACCAGGGTTTTATTGGTATCCACCACTATCTCTAATCAGTCATTGAAATGAAATATAATTGTTGTTTGTTCTATTGACATCACCTATTATATATATTAGAGTCGCAAATATCACTGGTATACCCTAAGCATGGCACGTCAAAAGACTAAATCCAAGCATGAACCATCAAATTGCATCAGCGAGAAAGTTATATGAAACTAAATATAGGTTCACAAATTATATATGGCTCTTCTAAGCATAACCCATCGAAGTTATTAATGAAGCATGGATCATCAAATAATAAGACAAATATATTTGTAAATTATCATTTACGCGCACATAGGCTTTTTTTAAAACCGGTGAAGCAACAACTCATCTTTCAATAAATCAATAAACAATATTCAAAGATCAATCTATTCAAATCATGATGGTCTTTTGCTCAATTAATCAATTCAAAATAGCCTAATTCCCTATGTGGTTTCAACAATAAACCCTACTTACAAAACATCTAGCAATACATATATATGGATTTCTTAAACCCCATAAAAATAGATAACAAGAAAAAAATATTGATATTTCACTGTTGTCAGCAGTGGAACCCTTCTACTCCTCCTTGTGTTGTGCCGCCAGAAACCTTCACGATTCACTCATATTCTCTTCTCGTTTCGACTATGTAGCCGTCGTCCTCCAGACGGCTTCCTCCCCCTCTTTCAGTTTGTCTAGGTTGAAATATAGCCATCCAATTCTTCTCTAGACCGACACCAGCAACACCAAAGCCCGATCCATAATTAATTCCAATCTCCAAATCCAAACACAAAATCTCGTCACCAGCTAGCCATGCAAACTCCTGAACTGTTAACCACCAATGGCTGCAACTTTCAAACGAACCCAACTACCATTCTCCAATCGAATCACAACAACAACAGCTCCACCTTCAGTCCATTCAAATCTCACTTGGCTAAAGGGACTCGAGCACACAGCTGCAGTTACAAAGCTGCTTACTCCATCGAATGCAACAGCTCTTACCATCTTCGATACTGCAACCATCCAACCCATCTCGCCAACTTCTTCCTGAACACTCTTTCCTTGGTAACCCATCACTACTTCCTGCACCAATTCAACAATTCAACTCCAACCAACTCCACATCGTCTTAATCGTTCAGAACCAACCACAGTTACCATGACATCAACAACCTATATCGATCTTCAAATCCTTTCATTCATCACTTCGCTTCTTTACTCTGTCGACAGCACAGATTCCCCATCGGCATAACCACACACCAGTTCCACTTCACTTTGTCTCATTTTTACGACTCAAAACTGCCCCAAGTTACCAGCGTACCAGCCAACACTCATCTCAACTTTTCTGCCATATAATATCCATCGAACTCATGGCTATAAGCATCACCAGCAGCACCGAGTCAGTTCTCAACTGAATTTCAGCTATCAATAAACTCCACTGAATGCAACCATCTCAGTTCGAGTCATCTTGAGAATATAGCACCACCAGTTGTTCTTCAATCAACAGACCCCAACTCCAGTCCGTGTACGAACCCCAAATGTCTATATATCCATGACCATCACCTCCACTAGTAGCTTCAGAATTCACTGCCATTCATTACTTTTGGATAATTTCAGTTTAATCATTTGTCTCTCTGTGTGTTCTCGTCACCAAGATACCCCAAATGTCACGTTGCTGCCATCTTCTCAATCAAGACCAAAATAGGGTAAGAACCCGTCTCTGCCAGTTATCGCAAACACAGCTCTTCATCTTTAATATCAATCCTAGAAACGAGATTCATCGTCATTCTGTCGAGAGTATCACAAACGGACTCGAATATCTTTGGAACTGTCGACCACAACTCAACATCAACAATTATGATACTGCCATACTGGCAGCAAGCTAACTCAGGCCATCGTCACCACTTGTATCTTCCAGTCCGATCTCTCTCTGTAGACACCAATCTCTTCTCAGAGTCGAATACAACATCAGTTTCTTAGTTCCACAGTGCAGCTGCACCAATATCAGTTTGAAAACAAAACAAAAACGACACCAGTCAGCTTCCTCCACTTCCTTGCGTCTTCAACTGTAAAGCTCATGGAGATACAGAAGAGGTCTATTCACACAACATCAATCTTCCAACACTTTTCATCTTCACTTTCGTGCATTTATTCAGTGAGCATTTCGACTTGACTCCACTGAAAGCTTGGTTGGTTAACAGCCAGCTCAACTTCGCAGCATAGTTAAATTTAGCCAACTCCAGGACCTTTAGAATCTCGTCACCCACCGGTTGTATAGGATCATCACCAGTAACACCAGTTTTGAGAATAAAGAGAACCACTTCGACGAGCTGCTGCTATAATGGACATCTTCAGTAACATCAACCCATCTCCATTAATATTAGGGCTGAACATGGTTTCGGTTTCCGCTGGAGACCGAACCAGACAGTTTAGGAAGAAACCAAACCAAACCATTTACTAATGGATTGGTCATGGTGTAGAAAGTGGAAAACCGATATTGTTGGTTTTGGTTTGGTTTAACCTCTAAAACCGAACCGAAAACCATTGAAAACCCGGTTAATTTTTGTACTTAGTTTCCACGGTTACAATTATTAGATTCTACCCATTGATTTAGAGTATAAATGGAAACCCTAAATCTTATATTTCAGTATGATACTCTCCTTCTTTCTCTTTCTCTTCCTCCTTCTCTCAGTCGCTTCGCTTCTCCACCCCCAACTACCGCAGCTACTACTGCTACTCGACTTGTCTTCCTTCTTTTTTTTTTGTCAATAACTAAATTAAGATATACTATATTTCTTCTTTTGATCTATAGATTTAGAGTAAGCTTTAACTATTTTTGATATTTTATTTTTATTTTTGTCAGTGAATTTGTGTAAACACCACATCTGATTTTTGTGTAATATGATTTCATTGATTTGATTATGGGTTTACAAAGTGTTTATTGACTGTTGAATTCTGTTAGAGCACTGCTCGGTCGAACTCACATGCGTTGCTATTTCAAGCATGTTTGCAAATATTAGTGATCAAAACTATACGTCTTGATTTCTAGTCTACTATTAGCTAAGTCTCGGACTAGGATAAAAAGTATAGTTGAGCTATAGATTCCATGACGATCATCATACAAAGATGAAGAACTACTCAAGGAACTGGTGGAACTTCATCGACTAAAAGGTATGTGGAGTCTTGAACTTATCTATCACTCAAAAGTCTATCTACTCTATCTCCTATCTTGAGACAAAAGTCGTATTGCTATATAGACTATGATTATACACATTTGCTATTTCGAGTCGAGTTTATCTCGCTTATCTATTTCTCGAAATATGTGTTGGTAAGATTTTGCTTTGGCCAAGTTCATCTTTACTAGTGACGAAAGTCATATTAGTTTCAATTACTTGAAAATCGCTTTGACGAAAGATAGCTTGTGAACAACAACTATATAACGTCCTCTAAGAATGTTTCAATGATTGAAATGAGAGTTTAGAATATAACCTCGAAAGGATATAAACATTGTGTGATAACTCATACATGTGTAAGTCCTTATTCCTTGAACCAAAGTATGCGTTCTTTGCTGCTCAGGAAAACCGGAACTGAAGTACGCCTACCAGTACGCGTACTGTCGGAAGTTCACATCCCGTGAATTTCTGTTGGAGTTTGTGAACTGAAAACAAACTTATTCCGGGTACTTAAGTCCGCGTACCAGTATGCGTACTTAAGTGGGTTAGTTTCTAAAAACGGTTATTCGTGAACTTAAACTTATATAAACTAAGGAATGCATACTTGCAAACCGTGGATATAAAGTTCATTAATTGATTCGATTGAGTCAAATAGTTTTTGCTTCGATTGTGTCTTATATACTTCTATGATATCTAAGCAATTGAACAACTCTCTAACTAGTTATCTTGAGTCATTTTAACAAGTTATGGTTAAGATGAATATGGTTGATATGAAAGTGGTCATATGGATAGCCATTTGGTTAAATACTGTTGAACTAACTAAATGTACATGTTTGAGTACGGTTACACAAACCTAAACAAACGTGCATTTCATTTGTGTGTAACAAGCTAAGTTCGATCTAACGGTTGAAAGATATTAGCTTGAATCTAATCAGGTTTTCATATAACGGTGAATATTGTATGATTTGTTATTAAGCTAACATTGATTGCAAACCCTGATTTGAAAGACTATATAAAGGAGAACTGTAGCAACTGGGAAACTGAAAAAGCAGGGGTACAACAACCACACCCAATATTTCGATTAGAAATCTGTATGGACTAACTCCAATATACTTTCAAGAGAATCAACTAGACTCAATCTTAATAAAGTATATCAAAGAGTTATATCTCTCTTTCTCGATTCAATTCTTACTCAAGTAAATAGAAATTTGCGAGTCTAATTGAATACAAGAGAAATCACTTGAACGGTACCAAAGACCAATGTTCAAGTATCAATTAATGTAAATCAACAACCAAATGTCGGGTATTCTAATTGATTGAACTAACGCACAACCTATGATATTTCAATTATATAATAGAATATAATGCGTAAAAGAAATAACACAGACACCATAATTTTGTTAACGAGGAAACCGAAAATGCAGAAAAACCCCGGGACCTAGTCCAGATTGAACACACACTGTATTAAGCCGCTACATACACTAGCCTACTACAAACTAACTTCGGTCTGGACTGTAGTTGAACCCCAATCAATTTCACGCTAATCCAAGGTACAGTTTCGCTCCTTACGTCTCTGATCCCAGCAGGATACTACGCAATTGATTCCCTTAGCTGATCTCACCCACAACTAAGAGTTGCTACGACCCAAAGTCGAAGACTTTAATAAACAAATCTGTATCACACAGAAAAGTATATGGTAATAGATAAATCTGTCTCCCACATAAATACCTACAAGTTTTGTTTCCTCTTTTCATAAATCAAGGTGAACAAGAACCAATTGATAACCCGGACTTATATTCCCGAAGAACAGCCTAGTATTATCAATCACCTCACAATAATATTAATCGACGCGGGGAAAGAAGATATTGTGGAATCACTATGAGACGAAGATGTTTGTGACTAGTTTTATATCTTGCCTACCGGAGATAATAATCTCAAGCCAATCGTTATGATTGTACTCAACACGATAGAATCAGCAAGATCAGATCACACAACTACGAGAAAGTAGTATCGGTCTGGTTTCACAGTCCCAATGAAGTCTTCAAGTCATTAACCTGGTTTAAAAGAAGAAACCTAAGGTTAAAGGAGAATCGACTCTAGCTAATACAACTAGTATCACACAGGAGGTGTGGGGATTAGGTTTCCTAGTTGCTAGAGTTCTCCCTTATATAGTCTTTCAAATCAAGGTTTGCAATCAACGTTAGCTTAGTAACAAAGCATTCAATATTCACCGTTAGATGAAAATCTGATTAGATTCAAGCTAATATCTTTTAACCGTTAGATCGAAAACCTAGATTGTTACACACAAGTGAAATGCACGATTTTAGGTTTGTGTAACCGTACCCAAACATGTACATTTGTTGGTTCAACAGTAGTTAACCAATTGATTAGCCATATGAGCACTTTCATATCAACCATATTCCTCTTCATCTTAACTAGTTAAAATGACTCAAATGAACTAGTTAGAGAGTTGTTCAATTGTATAACTCTTATATAACTATACAAGACACAATCGAAGAAAAAACGATTTGATTCACTCGAATCGATTCATGAACTTTATATCCATGGTTTGCAATTTGCATTCCTTAGTTAATATAAATATAAGTTCACAAATAATCGTCTTTAGATATAACCAACTCAGGTTCGTGGACTTAAGTTCCCGGAAGGAGTTCACAAACTCCAGCAGATATTCTTGGGATGAGAACCTCTGCCAGTTCGCGGACTGGGTTCGCAGACTGAGTTCGCGCACTGAGTTCACAGCTCTTGTTCCGGTTTTCCTGATCAACAAAGTATGCATACTTTGGTTCAAGGAATAAGGACTTATACATATATGTGTTGCCACACAATGTTCAATCGTTGAAACATTCTTAGAGGACGTTATATAGTTGTTATTCACAAACCATTTTTCGTCAAAGCCATTTTCAAAGTGATTAAAACATAACATGACTTTCATCACTAGTGTTAATAGTGGTTTTTAGTTCAGGGTCAAAGTCGTAAAACCTTATTGTTTGTGGGTGAAAACAGTTTCTGCTGATTTTGGTAATTTTGGGCGTGTGGATGAGAAACGAATCTAAACCCTAAAAAATGCACTGCACGGGAGTACTTTTGATTCAAAAGATCAATATGTACAATCCTGGCCTAAACTAAGAAATGACCGTTCCAGGCTTGCTTCGGTCACAAAGTGAAGGAGAAGGGTTGTTCTTAGGTAGGGAAGCCAAGAGAGTGTTGAGACCAGAAAAGGTGATTTCTTGATATTGTGTTGTTGCCGACCCAAACTTCTTGTTTGGTGAAAATAGGTGAATCCTATTTATACAAGTCATATTAAAACGTACCCTGGTCTCATAAGAAGTGAAACGATTGAGTGGTGGAAGAAAATAATAACGTGTAACCGTTAGACGTTATGCTTCCATGATAAAGGAAGTGAATTCGTGTAACCATCAAACATTATGCTTCAATAATGAAGGAAATGAATTCGTTTACACCGTTAATTTTTACCACCACTAATTGTCCCACTTCATGACACTTTCTTGTAACGGGCGCATTGCACGCCGCACGCTGTAAACCGCCAGACCAATATCCTGATGAGAATCCCCCAGTTTGTGACGTGTTTGATGTCTCGAGTGTTTTCGTGGAAAACATGTAGCACTTCGCTACGTGCGGCAAGTCAAAGTCAAGGGACTTACCGCAGGAAAATAGCATGTAATGCTATTAGGCTCGTTTTGGTTGGTCGCCTAAAACTTTCCACAAGTTTGTGAGTTCGGTGGCGAACTTTGGTGGATGATGACGGAGCGGTAGCGTTTTGGTATACGCCAGTGGCAATGTGGAATGGCTGGCATGGCTCGTGCATACTAGTGGCACGATCGTGCAAGTGGCGCCTGGCGTAGCCATGGCCACCAGATTTAGGCAGCTGGTCTCCTGAAACTTGCCACAAGTCTGTCAGTTCGGTGGAGAACTTGGATGGACGAGATTTCATCTCATGAGGAAGGATGTCCATTGATTATGTCCGCATCTTGTTGTATAGCGTAGTGGCGTCATTGGCGTAGTGGCCATGGAATGGAGGCATGCTAGTAGCCGTGGCATAGCGGCATTCTAGTGGCCGTGGCATAGCGGCATCCTAGTGGCCGTGGCATAGCGGCATGCTAGTAGTCGTGGCATAGCGGCAAGCCAGGGGCGTTGTGGCATGGCCATGCCTGTAGCATATCCAAGGCTAGGGTTTGCCGCCGTGGTATTGGACCCACATGTGGAAATATTGTCCATATTTCCACATCAATCCCACCGCTCTGGGAAACGTTATTTGGCTTTAGTTAGCGTAGCAACTTTTCCCAAATTAGGGTTTGGCATGTCGAAACCCTAATTAGTGAGTGTGTCATGCGGCATGGCGATACTTTTGTGCAAATTACGCCATGGATATGCCAAAGGAACTATGGCAAGGCCATAGTGTGGAAACGTCCACAGGAGTAGGGATTGTCGTGGGTGGCTATGATGTGGCGCCAACCCTAGGGCTTCCTGGGTCCTACATGGCTGGTGGCATGTTGCGAGGTCGAAGTGGCATAATTTGTGACACGACTAGAAATTAGGGATTTGGTTAATGCATGGGCGTGCTTTTGACCAGAAAACCCTAATCTTAAGCTTTTCATAGCGTTGGCCACGAACATGAGGTAAGTTAGCACATCGGGCGCTATTTATGGCAGGTTTCCACGAAGTGGCATGTTGGCATGTTACTGCGGCAGAGTGGCATGTTGGAATGTTAACGCGGCAGAGTGGCATGTTGGCATGCCGATCAATATGTTGTTGTGGAAGGGTGTGTTTGGCTTGCCATTTAGTATGGTGGCGCGACAGGGTGCGTTTGGCTTGCCAGTTAGTATGGTGGCGCGGCAGGGTGCGTTTGGCCTATAATATATGTTGGCAAGTTTAGAGCGACTTGATTGGCCAAGAAAAGGGGGCCAGCCAAACATAAGGTGCGATTACACTTCTTGTGAGAGTGTGGCGGCTTTAGAGCGACTTGATTGGTCGATTAAAAGAGGGACGGCCAAGCATGGGCGTGGCTACACTTCTGGCGAGAGTGTGGCAGCTTTAGAGCGACCTGAGTGTTCGATGGGAAGTGGGGCCGGCAAGTATGGGCCCAGCCACAACTTATGTGCGCGTGGCGAGTTTAAACCGACCTGATTGGTCGAAGGAAATAGGGTCGGTTTAGGATGGGGCGTGGCCAATGGAAAGTGGCGCCATCTGACCAAAGGCATGGCCACGCCTCCCTTTGCTGTTGCGGCTCCCTTTTTTTCTGATTCTGGGCAGGATTTTGAACCTACTAATCCATGACGGATTAATTTCCTAGTCTTCCTAGGCTTACTTTCGTCAAGCAAGGTCTGGTATACTGCGCGAGGCGCGAAACCCTAACTTATGCAAGTTAGTCAGGGCAATTGATTGAATTCTTTGTGTTGACACAGAGTTCTTTTAAGTTCATTGCCAGAGAGAAGCATGCTTTTCTGATTGAATACCTTATGCAAAGACCTTATCCATGATATTTGGAAATTCGTGCTACTCTGCTGCGAGCGAACACAAATCGTCATGCCATATCAATATTAAGGGTTCAGCCGGGGAACATAGCATAAAAGGCATTCAAAGGAACTTATATTAAGTGAATATAGGCAATGCGCCGAAATTTACAGAACATCTGGGATGGTTGCTACATTCGCCAGTCTGGATAAATTTCATGTATATATATTGAACGACTCAATAAATATGCCAGCGGAGAGGTTAGCACTCACGGCTTTGTTTCCTTACAGAGTGACGTCACATCAGATGCAAGGTTTTACGATTTTAACCCTAACCTAAAAACCACCATCAATATTAAGTCCCCTGCTTAGCACGTAACAATGGCATTGTTATGGGGTAAGCATGAGATGGTGACAGATAAGAGTAAAATCGAAAGGGAAAGACGTGAAGAGGTTGCCGAGGAAATTTAACTAACCTTTAGCGGAAGGCATGAGGAATCCGTGATCCCTGTGTTGGCGGCTCTGCGTAATTCTGACTTGGCCATAGGGTGTTGGCGTCAGCGCTGAAACTTTGGCTACTGATTGGCAGAGATGGCACTGTGATTTGGTTCGTGAATCGGTGAATGTCGCTAGCCGGCTAGGCCACGGAACGTATGGAGATGGCGCTGCTTTGAGCGTCCAATATGGTGCTTCTTTGGTTGTTGGAGATGGTACTTCTTTGAACGACTAGGATGGCGCCACTTTGGCTGGCTACGGAAAGGTGGATGGTGCTGCTGGCCTGGACGCGGACTTCTAGCACGGCGTGGTGCTGCTGGCTTGGCTACGTCCGTGGCATGGTGGAAACAACACTTTGAACTTTGGATACCAAACAGTGAAGATGAAGCCGACTAGGTCGCGGAATGGGCATAGATAGCGCGGCTTTGATCAGGGAGTGCTGGAGTCATGGCGATGTTTGAGCGGTGAAAGTGGCGCTCCTTTGGCTATCTGATTGTTTCCTCCCGACCTTCATTAGGGTTTCTACAGTATATATGCTGGTGCAATTAGGTTGTCCTTCTTAGTTCAAGACAAGGGATTTCTCTGTTGAATCCATATTCCCTTCATCATGTCGTGCAGAAGCGAAACGTCTTCGTATCATCCAGATTCTTCAGTCAAACGCAGACGGCTTGCATCCATAGTATGTCTCTGACCATCTCTTAATTTTAGAAATAATGAATCTTCTTTTCCCATAACATTCCTTCTCTCTTTTTATCTTAGTGTGGACAAATACCTGATTCTAGCGACAACTCCCTCGTCCGGGTCATCCGAGTTAAGAAGATCATACTGGTACGTTCTTTATTGACTCAATAGATATTTGTTTTTTTACCACCAGTGAGTGAGAAAGAGAGAGTTTCTTTTGTGCAGAGATATCCATCTGGAACATGTGTGACCGTTGTCGATGATGATGATCTGACCACCCCCCTTCCTTCGAATCCGAGCACACTAACCGCTGCAGATCTGGAAAATGCTGATTTGGGTATCTCTTATCATGAATATCCCAATGCAGGTTTGTCATTCGAAATCCGCATGAAGTGTTTATCTTCTAGCTACCGAAACGTTGGCAAATTCCTAGTGCGTAAGGAATTCGTGACTCTGTACACAAAAATATGGAGAAGATATGGCCATATTGCTACCAGGAACGTGGTGAAGCATTGCTCGTCTGCTTTGGTTACCACAATGAACTATCCCCTGCCCATGATTGTTGAAATGGAAGGCACATACATCCGCGACGTCACAGAATCAACCATTGAAAAGTGGGAAAACATGGTGTCTACCTGTGAATCCCTTGAGTTTAACGTAAGTTGGATGCGGCATCTCCTTGACATTGTGAAGGTTGATAGAGCCGGTATTCTTGCAAATATCGTTCCTGCCACAAAAGCCATGTTGGAAGAGGGGGAGGCTCTGACCGTGGAACCTCAAAAGGTGGAAAAGGCAATCCAGGACTTGAAGAGTAGGACTGAAAGATATCAAAATAGGTTGAAGATGATGCTTTCAAGGAACTACAATCTGTTGGATGGGATTTTATGAGTCATGTAGTTGTGAGACACTTGGTTTTCTTTCTGGATCTCGAATATATATATATATATATATATATATATTGTATTGGTTTTTTGGAGAAATAAGATAATTTCCATTAATATGCTTTGATCAAATGAAATTTGATAACTGTGATGTGAAGGAAACGGAAAAATGCCTGGCTAGTCGTGCTATGAGAAGGCAAGGGGTGGGGTAATGGTTAGACGTAGTAAGCCTTGAGCCATTTTCCATTGATGATCGTTTCCAGTTTGCCTCCCTCTTCCTTGATGACCTTGTAGTATCCAATGTTATACGCTTTGGTGACCACATAAGGCCCTTCCCATTTTGGGGAGAATTTTGGTGCGGACATATCTTATTGGATGTGTTTGACAGTCTTCAACACAAAATCCCCTACTTGAAAAACTCGAGGTTTCACAGCTTTGTCATATGCTCGGGAGATTCTATTTCTCTAAGCTTGCGCGTGATCTTCTGCTTTATCTCTTATGGAATCCAAAGTGTCTAGCTCCGGCATCCTGGCATTCGATGCTCCGGCTTCATTCCATTGAACACCACTTGCCTCGGCATTCCCCACCGATGGGATTTTACTTTCTGCTGGGAGAATGGCGTATGTGCCGTAGATGAGAGAATAGGGAGAGGCGCCAGTAGAGCTCCTTGGTGATGTCCGATATTCCCAAAGCGCCATTGGCAGTTGTTCGTGCCATGTCCGAGTGTTATCGTGCACTGTCCGGCTGAGGATTCGAATTAGAGTCTTGTTAGTGCTTTCGGCCTTCCCATTCCCTTGGGGGTAATAAATGGTGGATAAGACTTGTTTAATTCCATATCCTTCAAGTAACTCCCGTACTTGCTTGTTGGCGAAAGGAGTGCCGTTGTCGGTGATGATGTGTTTAGGCACACCGAAACGACAAATGATATATTCCTTAATTAATGCTGCAATTGTGGCTCCAGTGGTCGCTCCAGTGGTCCCTCGTAGAGGTATGGCTTCGACCCATTTGGTGAAATACTCCGTTGCGGTTATTATATACTCATGTTGCTTCGACGATGACGGGTTAATCTTCCCAATGATGTCGAGTCCCCAGCTATAAAACGGCCACAGACTGCTTATCGAATGCAGGGGAGTAGATGGTGTGTGGATAAGATTTACATGAATTTGACATTTGTGGCACCTTTGAACAAAAGCAGTCGCATCGTCCTCCATGATCGGACAGTAGTATCGCTCATGTATTTGGAGAAACAACTTCTTTTTTCCTTGGTGCTCGCCTTCGTGCATTTCTTTTAGCATCATGAGGATTTCCACCTCGCCCAAGCATCGTAATAAATCTCCTCCAAAACTTTTACGATACATTATTCCTTCATGGAATATGAATCTCTTGGATCTTTGCTTCACCTTGGTTGCGTCTTTCTTGCTGGTAGGGAGTACGCCATCGCGAAGGTAGATGATGTACGGATTTTGCCAGTCCCCATCCTGGTCGAAGTTGAAAACTTCCAATTGATGCGGCGGTACTTGGAAATTGGAGCAATATCCTTGGAGAAATCGAGATTCAGCCTCCATTTACGGCCAGTAGTAGCCAAGGCGTTGCAGACGACGATAAAGTGTTATCACCAACGTTTGCCCGCAAATTTCGTTATGAATATGGTTAAGCTGTTTTTGTGCCTCTTCATCTCCGAGGCATCTTGACAGGGAACCATCTGGGTTCCGGTGGTATAACATCTCGTGAAGCATGATAAAGTTTTGCAAGGTTCTGAGACTGACCTTTCCTTGGGAAAGCGAGCTGTTAAGTTCTTGAATAATCGGTGTTCTTCAGTCGTTGACTTCAGTATCCTTAGACTGCGAAAGCCATGTTGACACCACGTTTCGTATTTTCACCGTCAGGGTTTCTTCCAAACCTTCGAACTGCAGCTTCGATGCTAATATGGCTAGGCAATCAGCATGTCTGTTGTTGCTACGGCCAATATGTGTTATGGTCGCTTCAGCGAAGTAATTCAGAAGCTTTTGCGCCTCGGATCTGTACGGGGCCAGTGTCACCTCTTTTAATGCATATACGCCATTCATCTGGTTAACCAGTAATTTAAAATCACCCCTTATTTCCAGGCGTGTGTCTCCAGCTTGCTTGGCTAATGACAACCCTATGAGAAAGGCTTCATATTCCGCTGAATCGTTGGTGCAATGAAAGTCTAGTTTGAAGGAATGCGAGAAAACTTCACCGGTTGGGGATACTAGAACCACACCCGCTCCTCCGGTGTCATTGCTGGGAGTGGTGGAGCCATCGAAAAATAGTATCCACGCTTCTTCTTTGACAAAAGATATTTCCGGAACTCTCTAAGAAGGTCTTCGTGCAGTGCTGTGGTACCCTCTCCTGGGAAAGTTGCTAGTAAATCTGCGACCGCTTGTCCTTTGATAGCTCTTGGGGAAGCACACTTTATATCAAACTCTGACATTTGGAGGAGCCATTTGGTTGGACTTCCTATCAGGGCCGGTTTCAAAAGCAAGAACTTCGCAGGATCAGATTCATATATCAGCACCACTTTGTTTGAGAGCAGATGATGCCTAAACTTATGAATGGAGTGAATCAGAGCTAGGCACACCTTTTTGCCTTAGGATATCTGAGTTCTGCGTCCCTCAATGTACGACTGAAGTAGTATATAGGGTGCTCAATTCCTTCATCATCTTCTTGGAAGAGAAGAGCTCCGACAGCAGTATCACTAAAAGTAGTGTAGAGACACAACAGTCTTCCTTGTACAGGAGATTTCATGACGGCTGGGATGACAGTATCTGTTGAATCTTCCGAAAAGCCTCTTGCTGTAGCATCCTCCAAACAAAACTCGCCTCCTTATTCAGCAAGGGTGTGAATGCAGCAACGAGCTGAGCTAAACTCGGTATAAAACGCCGGATGTAGTTTACCTTACCCATGAAGCTCTGTAGTTCTTTCACAGTTTGTGGAGGAGGCATCGTGAGAATGGCTTGGGTTTTGGCTGGGTCGACTTTGATTCCCTTGGCAGTCACCTGGAAACCTAGAAATTTGCCCAAAGAGACACCAAATGCACACTTTAAAGGATTCATCTTTAGTTTGTATTCACGAATCTTTCAAACACTTGTCGCAGAACCTCTGTATGGGACGCTCGGGTTCTTGGTTTAACTACTATGTCATCCACATAATATTTAACTTGTTTATGCATCATATCATGGAAAATTGCGGTCATGGCGTGTTGGTAGGTGGCACCCAGCATTTTTCAACCGAAAGGCATCATGGTATAGTAAAAGTTTCCGAGAGGAGTTCGAAAAGTTGTCGTAATTGCGTCGTGCTCGTATATTTTTATTTGATTGTAGCCGCTGTATCCATCCATGAAAGAGAACATACCGTGTCCACTGGTGGCGTCTACCAGCATATCAATGTTAGGGAGAGGAACCTCGTTCTTGGGGCAACATTTGTTCAGATCCCTAAAATCAACACAACACCTAATTTGGCCGCTCTTCTTCTTTACTGGAACCACATTGGCCAACCAGGTGGGATGGTGGATGGGTTTGATGAAACCAGCGGCTAGTAATTTTTTGATCTCTGTCTTGATTTGTTCTTCCACCTTGTGTCTGAACTATCTCGGAGATTGTTTGACCGGTTTGGATCCGGGTATTATATGTAGATGGTGAGTGACCAGTTTCTCATCCAAGCCAGGCATTTCCTCGTATGTCCATGCGAATACATCTTGATATTCCTTAAGAAGGTCCACAAGTTTCGCACGTTTGTCGGCACATAGAGTGGAGCTGATGGAGGCAAGGCGTGGAGATTCCTCGCTTCCGATGTTGACAACTTCGAGTTCATCCATGGTGGAGTTTGTTCCGTCTTGCAATTGTCCTGGTGCATCCGGCACCTCCTCTTGTGGCTCGCTGCTATGACTGCATTCCATTGGGCGGAGAGACTGGGTGGTAGTCTCCTCTTCTAATTGCTAATAGCAGCGCCGATATACGGTTTTCCCTTTTTCGTCACAACTTGCAATAAAATCCCACTCCCGCTTGGTATGAGTATAAGCCATGCTTCCGCTTGATGAGGGGAAATCGGCGTGATTCTCCTTTGGAGAGATGATGCGGGATTGGGTCCCTTCGTGCAGTTATGCGAGCATGTCCTCTTCTTCGATTGATGTCCATGTCGGAAGTGGAGTGCAGTGAAATTTTCCTAACAAATCCCACGAATTTTCCCTCTGTTCGAATATCTCCATACCACAGATCGGTGCTTAAAGAGATAATGACGCGTGAATGCGAATGACTTCTTCATTCAACATGGTCTTTAGGCACTGGTGATATGTTGAAGGAATGATCCTGTTATCGTGGATCCACGGTCTTCCCAGTATCATGTGGTAGTCTGGCTCCTTTTCGATTACCTCGAATTTTACCTTCGACTGGATCGGTCCTACTGACAGATTCAGGTTGATGTATCCATACGTGCTGGTTTGGTTGCCTTCAAAATATGTCATCATGGTAGGCTGTCGTATAATTTTTCTTGGTCGCACCGTGGCTGTCCTGAGCGTTCTGAAAGTGATTACATTAGAGGACCCCGTGTCTATGAGGGCCCTTTTTAACTCCGAATCCTTGATGCGAGCAGTGACGTGTAGGGCCCGGTTATGTCCTTCTTATGTCATCATATCGTCTTCAGTAAATGTAACATTGTTGACGGACATCTCTGATATTCTTGAAGTCTCCGAGCCTAAAGGAACCAAAACACACATCTAGGGCTATTTGATTAGTCGCGGTAAATGTCTCTGCTCGCTGGTCTTTTGAGAGGTGCAGATGTAAAACGCCGCAATTTTCTTAATGTGATTTTCTCGTTCAAAACCATGTCTATATTATTTATTCGGATTCTAGTCTAAAACTTAATTTATAAAGAATTATGCTCTTAGTACCTCTTGAAAATATAAATCATTTTCTATTTTGATAAATTATTTGAATATGATTTAATTAAATATGGCATCAACCAGTATAGTGATTGGTATTTACATGGAACCAAATTTTAGTTAGAAAACATATTTATTATTTCTAGCTAGCTAATTGTAGAATGGATTTGAAGTACATAATAAATTTATAAATGGAACGTTTGAACTATTTTGGCAATTTAATGATTTGGCTCTTATAAAAAAATATGTGTGCATATCTCTTGTATTAGTTAATAGATAAGTAAAGGATGTATATAGATTTATATTTAAGTTTATAAAGAAATTAGGAAATTTATTGATTAGTACTGATTTCATGCATATGATATTGCAAAATTAGATGAATTTTCCTTATTTAAATGTCTAAAATAATGTTAGCAAAATCAAATGAATCTTCTCTAATGTTTAAATCTGAAGTTATATTTTGGTGTATGAAAGGTATATTTGGATAAAAATAGAAACATTATTAGTGATGATTTAAGAAATTTAATTGTGTAGGATGGAAAGAATTATTTCACTTAAGTGTACATATTAAATAAGATTCTTTATTTTCTTTCATTAAGTTTGAATAAATAAATATCATGCATGGTTGTCACTTTATTATAAGAAATAAAATTTAAATTAGGGAATACAATTTAAAATCAATGGGTTTTTATTTGCATGTGGTTGGCTTGATTAGAAATGTTGCCTAATAAAATAAAATAAATGTTGACATTATAGGTTTTATTTGTTTATATTTTCTTTTGAGTGAATTTTATTTATAACAGGGCGAAAACAAAAATTAGCCATCATTTTCATCTTTCTCTTTCTCCCTTTCTCTCTCTCATTTTTCTTCTAAAACAACAAAAGAAAACTAAACCCTTTTACCCATCACTTCAATACATTCAAATCGTGGTTTAATTTATATTATACAAGAAGACAAAATAAAGGCATTCGATTTATTACTCTTAGAAAAAGGTGTAGTATTTGTATCAAGATTTTCGGAAAGCTATTTGAGGTAGGAGGTTGCTACCTAATATCAAAACCAAAACCTATATTTATCATCTAAATTATATTGATTGATCTCTAATTTTAATGATAATAATCATGATGTTTTTTTTTATATCATTATTATGTTGCTTTGGTACAATTTATTTAGTTTTTCCCTATTTTTGCAATATATTGACTTTTAGATAAATATTTTGGGGTTTGTATTTAAATCATATATAAATCATACTCGAAATATACATACATATGTACATATATACATATATGTATATATATATATATATGTGTGTATATATATGTATATGTATATATATACATACATATGTATATGTATATATATATATATATATTGCATTTACTTTATGATTATTCGAGAATATGTTAATGTAATATTATTATTGAATTAATATTTCGAGTATGATTTAAATGCATTTTGTAAATGAAATTGATTTTAGTTTGAAAAAGGATTGTTGAACTGTCAGAAAGTCCAGGACAGCTGACATTCTCTCGAGAGGCCGTTCAGGGAACAGTTGGGTGGTATCCGGAACAACCCTGACAACTAGATTAAGGTCTAGAATTCACGGTTGATATTTTGAGTAAGAAAATGTTGAGTATTTGTGGTTGAAAGTGGCTTAAGTATTGTTGTGAATTCTTGTGCGTAATTTTAATTATTCTATTTACTGCATTTGTTTGTTTTTCAATGCACACTATTATTTTTGGATACTTCATACTGGGTTGTGGTTTGTTCACCCCTTTTTCTCCCTTTTCCAAAGAGAGTGAAGAGACAATAGTCGTAAAATAAATTATTACGTATCACGGAGATTTCGGTGTCGCGTTTTAAATTTCATCGAGGTGTTCTTTTGTTTTAATTATGTACTTTTTATTACGTAATTATTTTATAGTTTTGTAACTTCAAAAGTAATATTACAATTCATCAAATGAGACTTCATTTTAGTTTGGATTTTAGTTATTAAAATGTTTTTGAATTAAAAATCTGTACCTACAAGAGTGGCGGTCCGGAAATTTGTACTTGCTAGATGGATTGAACCTGACCCACAAGGCTGAATCCGTGTCCACTATAATTTCGAAAATTCGGGATGTCACAGCAGAAATTCACATAAACTCTCCACCAACGCGTCTGCTTCCTGGTTCACCGGTTTCTGATTGGTGGTGAAGTTGTTGACCTGAGAACGATTATCTGGGACATCAGTCCCCAGTGCTGGAATTTCCGGGGAGGGTGAACCACACAAATATGATGTAAATATGACAAGAAAGTTGAGTATGATGTTTAACATCTCCTTCATCAGGTCCATGTTCCTTGTGTGGATCTCCTGAACCCGTGCCAATTCAGCCAACCTTTCGGCCAACCTTGGAATTTCTTCATTGGCTGCGCCATCAGGTGTCGTGTTGGGAGAAGAGACATCGCCCTTCGCCAGAGTCAGAGTGGAATTTGGGACCACAGACTCAGTTCTAAGACTTACCATATTCTGGGAATTGGAGTTGTAACCGAGAGATTTAATCTCCCATTGTGGTCGCCAATTGTTTATGGGTGAAAACCGTTTCTGCTGAATTTGGTAATTTTGGGTGTGTGGATGAGAAACGATTCTAAACCCTAAACAATGTACTGCACAGGAGTACTTTTGATTCGAGAGACCAATTTGTACAATCCTAGCCTAAACCAAGAAATGGACGTTCCATGCTTTCTTCGGTCACAAAGTGAAGGAGAAGGGTTGGTCTTAGGGAGGGAAGCGAAGAGAGTGTTGAGACCAAAATAGTTGATTCTGAAGGTATGGTTATTTATGACTTTGTATCTGAAAATAGAACTGGCTAGCAGAATGGAAAGCTACCAGGTGATTTCTAGATACTGTATTGTTGCCGACCAAAACTTCTTGTTTGGTGAAAATAGGTGAAACCTATTTATACAAGTCATATTGAAACGTAACATGGTCTCATAGGAGGTGAAACGATTGAGTAGTGGAGGAAAAGTGTAACGTGTAAGCGTCAGACGTTATGCTTCCAGGATGAAGGAAGTGAATTCGTATAACCGTCATACATTATGTTTCCATGATGAAGGAAATGAATTCATTTACACCGTTACATTTTAACACCACTAATTGTCCCACTTCATGAAACTTTCTTGTAACAGGCACATTGTACGCCGCACGCTGTAAACCGCCAGACCAATACCCTGATGAGCATCCCCCAGTTTGTGACGTATTTGATGTCTCGAGTGTTTTCGTGGAAAACATGTAGCACTTCGCTACGTGCGGCAAGTAAAAGTCAAGGGACTTACCGCATAAAAATAGCATGTAATGCTATTAGGCTCGTTTTGGCTGGTCGCCTAAAACTTGCCACAAGTTTATCAGTTCAGTGGCGAATTTCGATGACTGAGATCGCATCTCATGAAGGAGGGTAGCCATTGATTATGGATACCTTGTGCTGGTGCCTGATGACGGCGCGGTGGCGTTTTAGTATATGCCAGTGGCAATGTGGCATGGATGGCATGGCTCGTGCATGCCAGTGGCACGGTGGTGCAAGTGGCGCCTGGCGTAGCCATGGCCACTAGATTTAGGCAGCTGGTTGCATGAAACTTGCCACAAGTCTATCAGTTCGGTAGAGAACTTGGATGGCCGAGATTGCATCTCATGAGGAAGGATGGCCATTGATTATGGCCGCATCTTTTTGTATAGAGGAGTGGCGCCATTAGCATAGTGGCATGCTAGTGGCGTATCCATGGCATAGTGTCATGCCAGAGGCCTAGCCGTGGAATGGCGGCATGCTAGTGTTCGTGGAATAGCGGAATTCTAGTGGCCGTGGCATAGAGACATGCTAGTAGCCGTGGCATAGCTGCATGCCAGTGGCATTGTGGCATGGCCACGCCTGTATCATGGCAAAGGCTAGGGTTTGGCGCCGTGGTTTTGGACCCACATGTGGAAACATTGGCCCTGTTTCCACATCAATCCCACTGCTCTGGGAAACGTTATTTGGCTTTGGTTGGCGTAAAAACTTTTCCCAAATTAGGGTTTGGCATGTCGAAACCCTAATTAGTGCGTGTGGCATGCAGCATGGAGATACTTTTGTGCAAATGGCGCCATGGCTATGCCAAAGGAACTATGGAAATTCCATAGTGTGGAAGCGTCCACAGGAGTAGGGATTGTCGTGGGTGGCTATGATGTATCGCCAACCCTAGGGCTTCCTGGGTCCCACATGACTCGTGGCATGTTGCGGGGTCTAAGTGGCATAATTTGTGCCACGACTGGAAATTAGGCATTTGGTTAATGAATAGGCGTGCTTTTGACCATAAAACCCTAATCTTAAGCTTTTCATGGCGTTAGCCACGAACAGGAGGTAATTTATCCCATATGGCGTTATTTATGGAAGGTTGCCACGAAGTGGCATGCCTGGAAGTGGCACGTTGGCGTGTTACCGCGACAGAGTGGTATGTTGGCATGTTACCGCCGCAGAGTGGCATGTTGGCATGCCGATCAATATGTTGTTGTGGCAGGGTGCGTTTGGCTTTCCAGTTAGTATGGTGGCGCGGCAGGGTGCGTTTGACTTGCCAGTTAGTATGGTGGCGTGGCAGGGTGCGTTTGGCTTTTAATGTATGGTGGAAATTTTAGAGCGACTTGATTGGACAAGGAAAGAGAGACGGCCAAACATAAGGCGCGAATACACTTCTGGTGAGAGCGAGGCGTCTTTAGAGAGACCTGACTGGTCGATTAAAAGAGGGCCGGCCAAGCATGGGCGTGTCTACACTTCTGGCGAGAGTTTGGCATCTTTAGAGCGACATGATTGGTCGATGGGAAGTGGGGCCGGAAAGTATGGGCCCAACCATAAATTATGTGCGCGTGAAAAGTTTAAAGAGACCTGATTGGTCGAAGGAAATAGGGCCGGTTTAGGATGGGGCGTGTCCAATGGAAAGTGGCGCCAGCTGGCCTAAGGCATGGCCACGCCTCCCTTTGCTGCTGCAGCTCCATGTTTTTCTGATTCTGGGAAGGGTTTTGCACCTACTAATCCATAGCGGATTAATTTCCTAGTTTTCCTAGCCTTACTTTCGTCAAGAAAGGTCTGGTATATTGCGCGAGGGGCGAAACCCTAACTTATGCAAGTTAGTCAGGGCAATTGATTGAATTCTATGTGTTGACACGAAGTTCTTTTAAGTTCATTGCCAGATAGCAGCATGCTTCTCTTTTAGCTTTTAGCTTTTAACTTTAAGCTTTTTGTTCCCAAGTCCTTAGTATTCCACTTCGAACCTGTAAATCAAAGACACAAAAAGAAACGTAAAAAGGAACAAATAATAATAAATAAATAAAAAACTTAAACCTAAAAACAAATCTATATACAAGTCCGCGTCGGCGGCGCCATTTTGTTGTAATATTAAGATTGCGGTAAATACGGATTCGTTGCTCGGACTTGAATAGATTTAAAAACAAAAATATGTACAAAATTGTCACAAGATCAAGAGGAACCAGGACTCAGGATTCCAATGTGTTTCATATTCAAGTGGCTCAGAAAATAATTCTAGGCGATTATAGCTCAAAATAAAACAAGTATTAACTCTATCTTTGCCAAATTAGATTCCATAAAATATTACTTGTATATGATAAGCATGGAACATCAAGAATCCCTAGGACTAAGCATGTTCCATCAAACAAAATCACAAGTAATTAATTGAAATCATAAATCAATTAAAATCGGTGCAAAAAGTGAATTAAGAATTATTTAAATAACCACATGGCTGAAAAACAGCTTCCTCCATCATCCCAGTATTGGGGTTTAGCTACTCATAATAATCATGTTCTTAAAATACATACTTGATGCTCAAAATATGATTAAAAGAGTGAAAAATATAATACAGTGAAACTACGACCCTCTTTAAGCGTCCAGAGAAGAACGATAGAATACCACTGCTGTAAAAACGATACCTCACGGCTGCTGTTGACGCTGCTGTTTTATGACCCTCGGATGGTAGTCGTTGACACTGTTGATAAACGACTGTCTATGCTGGTGTGTTCTTTGTGTTCTTCGAGCTTTGTTAATGGCAGCAGCAGCAGCAGGTACAATTCCTGCAACTCCTCCTGCGCCTCTCTGCTGGCCTCCCAATCGACCCCTAACTCTTGATAAAACTTTCTCTCACTTCCCACCAGCCTTTATATACCAATAGGGTCCAAATAACTCGATTAAATCCGAGTTTATCTCCCTTTTTTCTTCACGTGCAGTTGAGAGAGAAATCTCTTTTCTGTTGCTTTGTACGCGTCTTCTGGCAATTTCTTACGCTCCAAACTTCTCCTAATCCTTAAACAAGACTAGATACACTTTACTTCAACGTAAAACTCTCCCAGAATCTCTAAAAATATATTTGAAAACTTCACAGAGAACACGTATTCTGTTTGGACTTGATCGCTTCTCCCAGCCATTCCAGCCCAAGTTGATCGATAAAATCACTTGCATACGATCTGTTTATTCTTAACAGGCCTAGCCCAATTGATTTCAGGGATTTAATCTCCCTCAAAACTGCCCAGAAATCCAACAGAGAATTATCAGACGTGAAATTAGTTTTCCCGCCAAATTCCATTATTTGAACTTTGAATGTGGTGTCCCCTTAACCAGACCTGGTGTCCCTTTAGCAGCTGCTTGGAAATGGGTCACCCCTTAGTAATTAGGTTACCCCTTATCCAAAATCAAGGGTCCATATAGCAAGTTTCCTCTGGGCATTTTCCGCACTTTTTTCGGGGTTCCTCCGGGGTATTTCTGGGGTACTTCCGGTACACTTCTGGGGCACTTCCGGCACTCTATCAGTGGAGGTTCAAACGCCGCATTTTCAGCCAATTTCGCCGCAAATCCTTATTCTTCTGAAAACACCTACAAATATATAAAATAACCAAATAAGTACAAAAATGGGTGCTAACACTATATACAATTGAGATATATTAGACACATAAATGCGTCTATCAAATACCTTATGCAAAGACCTTATCCTTGATATTTGGAAATTCGTGCTACTCTGCTGCGAGTGAACACAAATCGTCATGCCATATCAATATTAAGGGTTCAGATAGGGAACATAGCATAAAAGGCATTCAAAGGAACTTATATTAAGTGAATATAGGCAAGGCGCCGAAATTTACAGAACATCCGGGATGGTTGCTACATTCGCCAGTCTGGATAAATTTCATGTAGATATATTGAACGGCTCAATAAATATGCAAGCAGAGAGGTTAGCACTCACGGCTTTTTTTTCTTACCGAGTGACGTCACATCAGATGAAAGGTTTTACGATTTTAACCCTAAGCTAAAAACCACCATCAACACCTATATTCAGCGCTGTAATCCTGCAAAGGAATAAAGGCCATTTGAAAGTAATGAGTGTTCAAACCTCTTTACCTATATATATATATATATATGTAGTGAGCAACTCAGTATAAATATGAAATTTACTCAAAATGATGCGCGTAGTAGCAATCCCAAATATTCTGTGAATTCTATTTTCTGCCAGCATTATTGACTAATGCATGACTTGCCTAGTATTTACATGTGTTATGTTCCCAGTCGAACTCTTAATGTTGACATGACATGACGATCAATTCTCATTCTCAGCAAAGTAGCATGAATCTCCCGAAGTGCCAGTGTTGGGATCCGCACAAAAATACTCATACAGGCTACATCGCTCTCCGACAGGGAGACCAACGCGTTCACACACTTTTTTAATTAAAGTTAGCGTGATCGAGCACATATTTATTACTTAAAGAAAATCTAGATTGTTAATATCAGTCTCAAAAATAATCACGGCCACACGATTTGGCCACGCGATTTAACAAGTTTAGACTCTTCCTAGAGAAACTAGGCAATCACCATAGTGACCAGCGGCGGGCCCACTAGTGCCCTAGTCGATCGAGTCTTATTCCCCTCATTCACAAGTGCTTCGAACGCCGACCCAAACATGGGCGTTCACCCTGCATAAAATAGCTCAAACGAATTGAGACCAACAAAAACGGTCTCAAAACGCATCACATCCATCCAACTTAGCCGGCCTAGTTGGAAGGCTTAGATCGCTTTTCGAGCGATCAAAGAGATGCCGACGTGTTCACCGTTGGCCCAACTCCCCCTTGGTCGATCGACATGTCGACTGCAAAACCAGGGCGCATCAAATCGTTCACCCAAAGTAGGGTGAACGCGCTGCTTTGAAAACCCTAAAATTGCATTTGCGGCAACGTCCTACTATCACAAATCAATCACGACCATCCATATTCGCCGGACTAGTTGAACGGCTTAGATTCAATTTCAGGCGACCCCGAAGATGTCAGTGTGATCATCGTTGACCCACCTCTACACATGGCCGACCGACCTGTTCGAACTAGGGCTCGATGTCCCGGAACGCTCACCCAAAGAGGGGTTTGCCGTGCAACTTCAAACCCTAAAATATAATCAATGGCAGCGTTCAACTGTCGCAAATCATCTTATCCGACCAACTTTGTTAGCTTGGTTGGATGGTTTAGATCAGCTTCTAGATGGTCAGGAGGGTGACGCCATGATCACCGGCCACCCCTCCTCCACGAGCAGTGATCGACCAAGTGATGGTGTGTCCCTAGATCCACCAAACGATCACCCAAAGTTGGTCGATCATGCTACCTCCTTTAAGACGCTTATCCACGACTTATTCAATCAAGTTCTAAAACAACGATGCTTCATACAAATCGATAAATTTGATCTACTTAAATGTGATGCTTCACATGCATCAAATACATACGATATTTTTTGTCATCTTCATAAACAACTTAGTTGTTTCACCTAATAGCACCATATGCTATTCTCCATGTCAAGTCCCATGACTTGACCCATTTATTCGAGAAATCAAATATGTCACAAACTGGGGGATACTTACTGGGGTATTGGTTTGGTGGTTTACAACGTGCAACGTGTCCATTATGAGAACGTGTCAGGAAAAGATGAACGATTAACAACGGTGAAAGTAGTGGGGAAAGATGTGACCAATCACCACCTCTCACACAAATCCACTACTCCACTACTTAATCTTCTCTATTTCCTACGAGATCATGGTTGAGCTCAAATGACGTGTATAAATAGGTATTCGACCTATTTCAACAAAGGGGAGAGAACACAAGTAGCAAGAAACCATTTTATGAGATACAAGTCATATACATCCACACCTTCATAATTCAACATTGATCTGAAACACCTTCTTCGCTTCCCTCCCTAAGATCAACCCTTCTCCTTCACCTTGTGATTGAATCTGGAACAGCCATTTCTTGGATTAGGCCAGAGTCTTACAGATTGATCTCTCGAATCTAAAAGTACTCCCATGCAGTGCATTTGTTTAGGGTTTGAATTCTTTTCTCATCAACACACCCAAAATTTACCAAAAACAACAGAATCAGTTTTTATCCTCAAACAACTGGCGACCACAGTGGGAGATTAATCTCTCTGTTGCAAGATCAATTACAATTTCATTTTTCTCGAATTCGAGAGGGTGGTTTTTAGGGTCTAAACACATTCGTTAACCCAATTTTGTTTCAATCACAAATCTCAACTTCCATTATGTAATGCATCCTCGTCAGCGAAGCTCTCCGAAAGTCATGAATGATCGAAATGCAATCATTGTGGAAGACATAGATAGGATGTTAAAATATATCCTCACAAGTCAGGTCGATATCTCCAAACGAAAAAACGAGATGCTTTGTCTTTTAAGAAGTATGGTAAACCGGTTGTGGAAGGAGTCAGCTAACATTCGCCTGGAGGACACCCTTAACGATAAAGATGATGTTGGATCTTTATCTACAGCAGCGATGCAGGCAGGGTACATAACCACATCGGATATGAGCTGAAAGGAAACGATCGAAAAAATTCATCCAGCAATGAAGGGTCGAAGCAGTTTCACAGGGAAAGGGACTCGCCGGGAGTGTCACAATACCTGCAGAATAAGGACCAAGGCTCGTCTTATGAAACTTTGTTGGAGAGTATATATCTCAAGACCCTTGCATAAGTTCAAAGAGTTGTTCAACAATCCACAGCCCCAACCATAATGGCTTTACTAAACAGAGAAGCACCTGAAGAAGGGAAAATCTTCCAAGACTACCACGAAGACAAAAACTTCACTAATGAACAGTACTCAGTTTAACTGTGTCGCAACGCCACTGATGCAGGACCCTCAAAAGAAGCTGCACTTCAGCAAAACCGCCAAGCTAAGTGATCCGTGTCTATGTCAACGCACGCCTCAGCCACACTCTCTAAATGAGCCTCGTATCAAAGACCGCAATAATTTTCATAACAAAAGCTGCAAACACAAGAAAATCTAAACTCATGGTACCCGCACTTCCCATTCCCAGTGAGGAAGGTTCTGAAGCTGTTGGAATCTTGGGTGCAAGAAGGAGTAGTTCAACTACCTCATGTATGGCGTTCACCAACTGATCAAGAGTTGATTGATCCGAGATATTTCCATTACCACAGATTCATCCATCACCCCACCAGTGAATGCAACGGCCTGAAACGCATTGTCTGGGAGAAAATTAATTCAGGGGAGCTGCGCCTATGGACAGGGAATATTTTCTCTCTTCATAAGCCGACATACACAGTTTCACAGGAGATATCGAATCAGTTGGGGACTTTTCATTAGCATAGGTCATTAGCATAGGCGTGTTACAACAATTCGGGTCGCAACTTGGATTTTAAGCAATCATCTGGGAAAACCCAATTTCGTACGTTGGAACCTCATCAACAAGTAAGTCTCGTTAAACAGTTATTTGTAAGAGAGATATCTTGGAAATTTTTTGGGGACTAGCACACGTCCCATTTTCAGAATGAAATTAATACCGTTTTCAATCTCCACGTTATATTTCCATTTTCGTGTAATGTTTGCAATTTTCATGCAACATGGACAATTTATCTAAGTTACATTACTTAATCTTAGTCTGAATGGTTTACCCAAGCATAATTCCTTTCAGAAAACTACTCATGAATTATCCCAAAAGAAAATTCAAATATCCTCATAAAAACAATCACTTGCTAGTTCAAAAACCAGAAAAATCAAACCATGAAAGGAATTCCTCACGTCACTCAAAGACACCTAAGAAATAAAAGAGAAAGCATAAATAATTCAACGGAAATCATCAAACAACAACTCGTCCTTCTTGGCAAAAGCGTCTTTCATGTTCTGGAGAGCGGTCTGCTTCAGATTCAACTCCTGGGACAATCTCTCGATTTCTGCCTCTTGCTGAGTAATTAGGTCCATGGAGGGAACGTCATCCATTTTTCCTTGCAGCTTTTGGACTTTAGAAAATACTTCACAGAACCAGGAGGCGTTAAACTCATACTTCACGAATACGTCTCGATGGAATTCCCAGCTTTGGACTACCTCCTCATAAACGTTGCGTCTAATCACACTGCACATATCATGAATGGAAGATAGAGCTTCTTCAACGCGCTTAACCAATGAAAAGAGACTCTTAATCTTCTTGAAGGTGGAAATGTGGCCATGTTTTTTCCATATTTTGGTGTACAACTCCTCATATTTAGCCGGCACGCTGAATCCTCCAACCAGCACATGGTCTGTGTAAGGGGAGTCCAATGGAGGGTCAAAAATGGCTCCAGCAAGAGAATGTACAACTAATGTCGTACCATTTCCGAGAGTTTTTTTGGGGCCATCCACATCTACAACCATGGATGCAGCGTCTCCGTTCTTATCAGGTTGGGAAGAGGTGTTCTCTGCATAATCAGCCACCTCCTTGTTCTTTATGGCGGACTCCTCCTGCAATTATTGGTTAATGTTTATTTCACATGAAAGAGTGAATCATCTTTGAAAGAAAGATGTACAAAAGATGTACCATTTCATCTTCCAGCTCGCTAGGACAATTGGATTCTCTACCACGCTTGGAAGTGCTTTCTCCATCGCTGTCAGACCCTAAGTTTTCTTCATCTTCAACCTCATCCATATCATGGCCACGAGCAAGTCTAGCAAAGGCGTTCACAGTTCTAAATCCCTGATTTCAAAGAAAGAAGATATTTTGTAAGACTGCTTCAAAACGAAATCCGGACTACTTGGGAAAGGCACGTACGCACCTTAGAAGAGTTGAAGACTACCGGAGCGGTCAGAGTCGTCTGAACGCCACCTGCGCGTCCCTTTGACCGCGCTTCTTTCTCCTCGGGACTTTGCTCACCTTTCTTAGGACTGCGGGTTCGTTTGGTCGAGGAAGGATGCTTCAACAACTTATGTTGCTTCAAGATCTCTGGGGAAGGCCTGTCATGCGGGGTTGCCATAACTTTGTCAGCGAACTCTTGAAAAGCTAGGAGCTCTTCTCTGTAGAAATCGTTATACTTCCTAGTAACCGTTGGTTTCCTTCTTGGGAGCAAGAATGGAAGGCTCTTCTTCGCGGTGAAGAGGTTAGTATCAAAAACAGGCAGCAAAAGCTATGTTAGAGGCATGGGCGGACGACAAAACGGAATACCCTGATCAAAATCCCATGTGACGAGCGGTCCTGTCGATATTATACGGAACTACAGTAAGGTATTCATTAAAGAAGGACGGAACATATCCTGGCGTGCAGCTTCGCATAAATATGATCTCTCCAAGACTCATTTTGTCTCCAGTGTGCAACACCGTATCAGGAAAAACGACAAAGGTTTTTGGCTGGACCACAGAAGAATGAACCGGTGCCCACGGGCGAAAATCTATGGCGTGCACATTATCGAAAAAATCGATGAGCTACAACCCGGCCTTCGGACGCCTCTTTTTCCAACGAAGTATTCTGGAGACTCCATATAAACTGGAAAACAAAACCGCAGGGACAAGAGCATAACCTTTGAAGTGTTCCAAAGCGATGTGAATATGTGACTCCACCTTCACATATCCGTTGGAAACATACATATCCTCTGCCAAAGAATCCAGATGAGAGTACAAAGACCCGAGGAACAAGCTACCTAGAGAAAGGACTACGCCTTGCGCCAGCTTAATAGCGAACATGATGAGTTTCGTTCTTATGGTTTTCTTGCCAGAGCCATTATAAAAAACGTCCCTAGACAGCCACAGGGATAAAAGCGCGGCAACACTGAGTACATCATCCAACACCTGGCCCGCTTTCGGTCGTGTAGAAAACCATTCAGACGCACACCAAGTTTAAAAACATTTTTCATCACATTTCTTATGATTATATCCCTCCACCTTCTTAACCAGAGCATCGAAAATCACCTCTTCTTCAGCGGACAACATAAAGTGAAGATTTCCCACAACTGGAAGGCTCAACAAAGTGGCTACACTTTCTAAAGAGATGGTCATCTCCCCCCATCTGCATATGGCCGTGTGCGTGGAAGGACACCATCGATAAATGAAAGTGATTAAACCCGCAGCATCTTTCCTAATATGACACGCCATGACAGCCTCAACAACTTGCGCTTTAGTCAAGTTATTCTTGATACGTTCATTACTCAGCATTTGCCCCATCCATCCTTCTAAAGAGCGCAGCGCAGTGTGACAAATTTTGAAATCAATAGGAGAAGCTGGATACTCTTTCTTTTAGAGATAGAACCTCATCACACGCGTCGGAGAAACTGATGGAGTAGCCTCTTCATTCTTTGAACTTGTGAGGAGGGTTATCTTATGACCAGGATGAGTCCTAACGTTTGGATAAGGCACGACGAAGAACTCATCATCTATAGTTGGCATGTCTTTGACGTTGCTAGCATTTCCTGTCTTAGCGACAGAAGTATTTCCAGGTGACATCTTAACGAGAATTTCTTAAGTTCACTTCCAAATAACTACAATGAAGCACAATGGAAGAGAGTTATTATTTCACGCTAAGAGGGGATCATATACACAACCTGCTAATTCAACATGATTATTAATGGTCGAAGTTCATGGACGAAAAATGGACACTGTATGGTCGATCGTCCTCATGATCGCTGCATGCTCGAACGTCCTATTGACCTCGAGGCATGTACATCCGGACCCAATAGGATTACACCCACTCGGACAAAAAAAAAATGGTGGAGGTCGCATGAAGCCGTGTATTGGCTGTGGGATGTATGGCCACGGCCAAGTTGAATGCACGGACGGAAGAACGGGCTTACTGTGGATATTACGCTCACTGCCGAAAATCTAAAGTTAGGTTTTGTATACAAAAAATAAGAAAGAGGCAAGCGGTGGCATCTAACTTAGGTTTGCTCGTTTGTTAACGTTAATTACTCTACTATCGATTCTACTGGTGGAGTATGCTACAAAATTACCAACAAAGAAGTTTCATTCACAATGGGATGATTTTTTCAAGTTCATGGAAGCTACACCTAAAACTAAGGTTTATATCTACAAAAAAAAAGAAAAAAACGAAGAAGGGATCACATACCTTGCTATTGGCAGCACTTGACGCAAGGCAGTTAATGGCAGCAACAAGGATCGGCAACGATGAGGAGAAACCAAATGAGAAAAAAAAACATAAGGGTTGACACCTTTTCATACAAGTACGATTGTGGAATCCGGATGAAAGAAGTATTCATTCTTTGGCTCGAACACAAGGAAGGGCATATGGGCCTGCCAATACTTCACAGCCGCGTCAAGGCAGCCGGACCCGCCAAGACTCGACGTCCATGTTGATGTCGCCGCACGGACCAATTGATGACGGTCAATTAAACTCCTTCGGGAAAGCCTCCTCTATTTCGTCTCTTTTACATCATGTACGTCACCATCTAATGCTTACCCCGCAATGGCACTGTCATTACGTGCTAAGCAGGGGACTTAATATTGATAGTGGTTTTTAGTTCAGGGTTAAAGTCGTAAAACCCTATATTTAGCGATGTAATCCTGCAAAGAAATAAAGGCCATTTGAAAGTAATGAGTGTTCAAACCTCTTTACTTATATATATATATATATATATATATATATATATATATATATATATATATATATATATATGTATTGAGCAACTTAGTATAAATATGAAATTCACTCAGAACGGTGCGCGTAGTAGCAATCTAAAATATTCTGTGAATTCTATTTTCTGCCAGCATTATTGACTAATGCATGACTTTCCTAGTATTTACATGTGCTATGTTCCCAGTCGAAATCTCAATGTTGATATGACATGATGATCAATGCTCACTCTCAGCAGAGTAGCATGAATCTCCCGAAGTGACAGTGTTGGGATATGCACAAAAATACTCATACATGCTAAATCGCTCTCTGACAAGGAGATCAACACGTTGACACACTTTTTTAATTAAAGTTAGCGTGATCGAGCACATATATATTCCTTAAAGAAAATCTAGACTGTTAATATCAGTCCCAAAAATAATCACGGCCAAACGATTTGGCCACGCAATTTAACAAGTTTAGACTCTCCCTAGCGAAACTAGGCAATCACCATAGTGACCACCGGCGGGCCCACTAGTTTCCTAGTCGATCGACTGTTATTCCCCTCATTCACAAGTGCTTCGAACGCCGACCCAAACATGGGCGTTCACGCTGCATAAAATAGCTCAATCGAATTGAGACCAACAAAAACGGTCTCAAAACACATCACATCCGTCCAACTTAGCCGGCATAGTTGGACAGATTAGATCGCATTTCGAGCGATCAAAGAGATGCCGACGTGTTCACCGTTGTCCCGACTCCCCCCTTGGTCGATCGACCTGTCCACTTCAAAAACCAGAGCGCATCAAATCATTTTCCCAAAGTAGGGTTAACATGCTGCTTTGAAAACCCTAAAATTGCGTTTGCGGCAACGCCCTACTGTCGCAAATCAATCGCGACCATCCATCTTCGCCGGCCTAGTTGAACGGCTTAGATTCGATTTCAGTCAACCCCGAAGATGTCAGTGTGATCACCGTTGACCCATCTCTACACATGGCCGACCGGCCTGTTCGAACTAGGGCTCGATGTCCTGGAACGCTCGCCCAAAGAGGGGTTGGCCGTGAAGCTTCAAACCCTAAAATATAATCATCGACAACGTTCAACTGCCGCAAATCATCTTATCCGACCAACTTTGCTAGCTTGGTCAAACGGTTTAGATTAGATTCTAGATGGTCAGGAGGGTGACGCCATGATCATCGGCCACCCCTCCTCCACGAGCAGTGATCGACAAAGTGATGGCGTGTTCCTAGATCCACCAAACAATCGCCAAAGGTGGTCGATCATGCTACCTCCTTTAAGACGCTTATCCGCGACTTATTCAATCAATCTCTAAAACAACGATACTTCATACACAGCGATTAATTTGAGATGCTTAAATGCGATGCTTCACATGCATCAAATACATACGATATTTTATGTCGGCTTCATAAACAACTTAGTTTTTTCACCTAATAACACCATATGCTATTCTCCGAGGTAAGTCCCACGACTTGACCCATTTATTCGAGACATCAAACATGTCACAAACTGTGGGATACTTACTAGGGTATTGGTCTGGCGGTTTACAGCGTGCGGCGTGCAACGCGTCCATTATGATAACATGTCAGGAAAGGACGAACGATTAACAATGGTGAAAGTAGTGGGTAAAGATGTGACCAATAACCACCTCTCCCATAACTCCACTACTCCACTACTTAATCTTCTTTATTTCCTACGAGATCAGGGTTGCGCTCAAATAACTTGTATAAATAGGTATTCGACCTGTTTCAACAAAGGGGAGAGAACACAAGTAGCCAGAAACCATTTTCTGATACACAAGTCATATACATCCAAACCTTCATAATTCAACATTCTGATCTCAAACACCTTCTTCGCTTCTCTCCTTAAGATCAACCCTTCTCCTTCACCTTGTGACCGAATTGAATCTGGAATGACCATTTCTTGGTTTAGGCCAGAGTCTTACAAATTGATCTCTCGAATCTAAAAGTACTCCCGTGCAGTGCATTTGTTTAGGGTTTGAATTCGTTTCTCATCAACACACCCAAAATTTACCAAAAACAACAAAATCAGTTTTTACCCTCAAACAATTGGCGACCACAGTGGGAGATTAATCTCTCGGTTGCAAGATCAATTGCAATTTCATTTTTCTCGAATTCGAGAGGGTGGTTTTTAGGGTCTAAACACATTCGTTAACCCAATTTTGTTTCAATCACAAATCTCAACTTCCATTCTGTAATGCTTCCTCGTCAGCGAAGCTCTCCGAAAGTCATGAATGATCGAAGCGCAATCACCGTGGAAGACATAGATAGGGTGTTAAAATATATCCTCACAAGTCAGGCCGATATCTCCAAACGACAAAACGAGATAATACGAAAAAATGTGTATAATCATAGTCTATATAACAATACGACTTTTGTCTCAACATAGGAGATAGAGTAGATAGACTATTGAGTGATAGATAAGTTCTAGTCTCCACATACCTTTTAGTCGATGAAGTTCCACCAGTTCCTTGAGTAGTTCTTCTTATTGTACGATGATCTCCATGGAGTTCTTGAGCTCAACTACACTTTCTATCCTAGTCCGAGACTTAGCTATAGTAGACTAGAAATCAAGACTTATAGTTTTGATCACTAATATTGACAAACATGCTTGAGATAGCAACGCATGCGAGTTCGACTGAGCAGTGCTCTAACAATCTACCCTTTTCTCAATTTTAGTGACAAAACTATCAATACATATGGAATACACAAATAAATAATAAACTTTTGTAGCTCCTATATCACATGCCTAATCTTCAACATTACTCGAAATCTTCGTCACTTCCAAGTACTCCAATGATCCCAAAGGTTGTAAGTTCAGCATCATCGTTGTTGAAAATCCGTAGCTATAACAATGAGAAAACAAATATTCCCAATCATTGTTATACAGTATCATAGTATTATTACACAACATCAAAGTTCAATTGTATTCAAACTTCGAAAATAATACTATGGTGATATGTATCACTCCCCCTTAGTCAATACTCCATCTCACATGGATACCACTCCCTCTTACATAATGATCCGAAAACCATATGTATTTGTAATGTGAACTACATATTAATTCCACCCTTTTTGTCAATAAAATTGGCAAAGGTACGAAAACGGGATCCTGATGAAATTTCCAAAAGAGACATTTCATGACCAAAAGAAAGCACATATCAACTTGTTTAGATGCAATCATAATCAGAAGCTAAATGCTTTCATCAAGGAGTTTATAAAGATACAAGATAACTCCTATAATATTCCACAGCCGTACTCCCCATAAAGATTTGGCAATTAAGTACAAGTTCAATTAAGAACTCTCCCCTATAATATGTCATTCCCGAAAGAACAAAAAGAGCGACCTTAATTTCAAAAGAAAAGAAGGATTTCTTTGGACATAATAAATCACATACGAATATGAATTTGAATCCAAAAGTACTCAATTAGATTAATCACAAGAGAACCCATAATTAATCTAATCGGAAATATACAACCAAATTAACCACAAAAAGTGATAAATTTAATTGGTCATGCTCGACATAAGAGAACTTATAGAGCCTCACAGTAATACATAAAATTATGGATCAGGGAAGATCAATACTGCGGAATATACAAGGATTCATTCTATTTTCCCATCACTATTCGCACAATGATACATAATAAACATAATCCTTGTCAACAAAAGATTTTAACCTATCTTCCATCAATAAATGACATAATAGGCTTAACTTTTGTATTTGTCAAAAGTTCATTCATTCTTTTATCAATACATGCATATCGACATATGAAAGACTTAACTTTTGACAAGGTATGGGACAATCACAGTTCAGGGACGCAACCACACATATCCCATAACAAATTGCAATATATGAAACCATAAAGACTAATACTGCAAAAATCATCTTCCAAACAATTTTTTAGAATTTAAACAAATAAACCTAAAAATATGAAGATGAAAACGTTGGACATAGCTATGTGTAATCACAATAATGGATATTCCAACCTCTAGTTATTCTTCTAAACAAAACAAGAAAATAGAAAATTTACTAGGCAGATAAAAGAAAATCAGAGTTCATTGAGAACCTCATATCTTTCAATGAATCCATCAAAGAAGGTGTCACTGATTTCCTTTATTCTCTTGACCGTAGTCACACCATGTTCGTGAGTTAGAACACAAACTGCGATCAACAACCCTAGCAAGCTGTCTAGCCTTGACGCAGTCCATGATGAGCTTCTTTTGATTCCCTATCAGAATATTCTTATTAGCAAGGATTCTGGCCTGACCATCTAAGAGTTGGTTTATTTGCAGTTGGAGATTTGCAAAATCGATCTTTGAATCGTTCTGAAAACGAGTTAAATCCTTGACGGAATCATCAATCCTGGAGTTGTGATTCTTTCTTTCAAGCATCTTGTTTAGAACCATCTCTTGAATTGATTCGCGTTCTTGAGTGTCTTCCTCCATATCAAGATGCACAATCTCTTGAGATTTGCAGAGTTCTCCATGTATTTTTTTTTTTGTTAGGGATGGAGAAACACAATATAAAGTGAATATATATGTGTTTGTAAACATGAGAAGGAAACTCTTGTTATGGAAACACTATGAACTCATAAGAGGAGGGCGTGAAGGTTTGTGGACCGTGAGCACAAAAAAAAAACTTAACAGAAATATAAGATACAACATACTTGAGCATTTCTCAATAATTTTCCTTGCATCTCTCAAGTTAGAAACAAAGAAAAGAATGATAAGCACTCAAGTGCGACACATTTTCACCTATAACTATATTAGGTAGGCCTAATTTTATTACTAATAAACTTGTTTTATGTCTTTTCAAGGAAATAAGCTGTTATGGAGAAAGTTGCTCGAAAAGTGGTTTTTGCACCCCGGAGGACACTTGCTAAACGGACCCCTACTTTGGATAAGGGGAACCTTAATTACTAAGGGGGACCCACTTACTATTCGCACCCCAGAACAGGATAGGGGAACTCCACCTTCTTCTTCCTCTTTTGAATTTCATTTTTGGCGGGAAAACTTTGCAGACACACGGGCATATTTTGACTCGATATTTGAAGGTGTTTTAGAGAGACTCAATGGCTAAAACTTTTTGAGATGATTTGATAGTGCATACCAGAATTATTACGGGCAATTTGATCGCTGAATTTTGGCTGGATATTGTTTCCCAACAAAACATGAGAGGCTAGTTTTCTCGGGTTTTCTGGGAAAGTTTGGGCAGATATTTACGTGGATATTTTCCTGGGAAAGGCTTTGTTTGGGCATGTGATGATGAAACAGGTCTGGTAGATCCTTTGGTTTCGAGAAAATAGCAAAATTGACGTGGATTTAACAAAACAGAGAGGAATATTCTCCCGTGAGATATTCTCGAGATTTTGTGCTATTTTTGGTTGATTTGGGCGTGGCTGAGTGTGTTTGACAGCATCAGAGATGAGTAAGAAGCATGCTGGGAGTTTGATGGCAGAAATCAACGCGTGAAAAGGAAAGAAAGGAAATTTATTATTTCCGAGAACAATTATCTTTACTGTCGAAATATGGGAGATCTTTTTGAGTTATGAGGAGTAATCCTTGGGCCTGTCGAGTATAAAATAGTTTCCGGGTTCGAAGAGAGGAGGATCGAGTGACTGGGGAGAAGAACAGAGGGTTGCAGAGAAGATTTTTCTGCTGCTGCAGAAAAGAAGAAGAACAGACTACGCTTTTAGTCTGTCGTTTAAAACTTTCACTGTTTCTACCTGGAACGACAGTTTTCTGCGACAGATAAAAACAATAGTTTTCTGTAATATTCATTGTAACAGTTTTGTAACGGCTTTACAGCCGTTGCGAAACTCATTTTTCTTATCTCTTCACCTCTTGTAAGCACTTTTGAGCAATAAAAATGAATTTTGAGCGTGTCTACAATATGAGGAGTTAAACCGCTACTCTGGGTCGACGGATGAATCCGAATTTCATACATGGGTGAATTTATTTTATTCTCTATATGACTTTTGCACTAATTAAAATTGATTTATGATTTGAATTAATTGGTTGTCATTTAATTTGATGGGTCATGATTTCTTGGATGTTTTGATGTCTCATACTTAGGATTTACAACTAATCTTTTGAGAATATACCTTGGCAAAAATAAGAGTCCATGTTTTTATTTATTGAGTTATAATTGCTGAAGAATAAATAATTGAACCTTATGATATGAATTCGGTGAAATCCTAGTCCCAGTAACTCTCGCCTTTGTTTATTATTTTCATTAAAATCTTTAAATTTTGATCTTCACAAGTCTTAGAGTTCGAATATTTATTTCCAACAACGAAAATCAAAAAAAAATATTATCAAAGAATACCTGGAATCAGGTGGTAGAGTGAGAAATAATCCCACTATGATCATTGAGAAAGAAGTTGTACATATCATCTAACAGTTTTATCTTTGTGTTCTTCGCCTTTATTCGGTTGACACTCATCCCAGAAGAGTAAGACACAACTTGTTTAACATATCCGTCAGAAGGCTTTCTCTGAGGACTAAGTCTAGGACCTCTTGAAATTGGTTCAAGAGGATCAGAATAGACAGGGATCCATTTTCTAGGATTAGATTTACCAGATTCATTCTTAGAAGCATAGGGAATGTGCTCATTAGTGGCACAAGAATTTATACCATTGAGATGAGCTTGTCCCCTGTGATGATTTCTAGAGTATAGATCATTTTTATAAGATTTCTGGTTTTCTATGGGCACGAGATTCACTCTAGAAGTCGGCAGACTATTTACTCCATTGATAGTGGAAAGAAGCAAATTATAAAGTTTAGAGATTTGTTTCTTTCTGGCAAAACAATGAATAGCATAGTGATTTTTTTTCCCACAGAAAGTATAGGTTCGTGGAGGAAAAGCAATAACTGACACCTGTTTTAACTTCATATCCAAATGAGAAGATTGTAAGTCACGTAAATCCTTCTTGACACAACCTTCTTCTGGAGGACATTTCTTCATGTGCTGTAATTCATGAGAATTAGTTAGTATAGAAGAATTTCTCCTTAAGACAGAGTTTTCCTTTTCCAAAGATCTACATTGTTCATGGGATAGAATAAGCGATGCACCTAGTTTCTCTTTTTCAACACGAAGTATGTTAAGATCTGATGAATGTGTCTCGATCAATCGTTTTTCTCTGATTGAGTCTTCCTTGACAATATCCTCAAGAAAACTAATCTTTTCTCGATGTATATCAGTTTCTTGGATAAGTTTTTCAATATTGTTAGAGAAGGACTCAATGATGTTATAGAGTTCACGTTCTCGATCAAGAGACTTTTCAAATTCATCAATAAGCTGAGCATGATCTTGAAAATCAATAGCCTCAATAGAATTTTTCGAGATTCTGGTGAGCTCCATTTCAGCTTTTGCCATAGTGTCAAATGTATCATTGGAGGGAGAGATATCAATATTTGATGAAATAACCTCTCTATCTGGGGATTCGGAAGAATCAGCTAAGGAGTAATCCTTTGAGACATTCCCAAGACATTTGGCATAGTTAAAACCTTTAGAAGACATCTTGTTATGCGTATATGCCAGAGAAGAGATTCTGTCCTCAGACTCAGATTGCCACAAGCACAGACTTGTAAGGTCTTTAGCCGTGTTTTCCTGCTCTGATACCAATTGAAAAGGCGGGGGTACAACAACCACACCCAATATTTCGATTAGCAATCTGTATGGACCAACTCCAATATACTTTCAAGAGAATCAACTAGACTCAATCTTAATAAAGTATATCGAAGAGTTATATCTCTCTTTCTCGATTCAATTCTTACTCAAGCAAATAGAAGTCTGCGAGTCTAATTGAATACAAGAGAAATCACTTGAACAGTACAAAAGACCAATGTTCAAGTATCAATCAATGTAAATTAATAACCAAAGGTCGGATATTCTAATTGATTGAACTAACGCACAACCTGTGATATTTCAATTATATAACAAAATATAATGCGGAAAAGAAATAACACAGACACAAGAATTTTTTTAACGAGGAAACCGCAAATGCAGAAAAACCCTGGTACCTAGTCCAGGTTGAACACACAATGTATTAAGCCGCTACAGACACTAGCCTACTACAAACTAACTTCAGTCTGGACTATAGTTGAACCCCAATCAATCTCACACTGATCCAAGGTACAGTTGTGCTTCTTAAGTCTTTGATCCCAGCAGGATACTACGCACTTGATTCCCTTAGCTGATCTCACCCACAACTAAGAGTTGCTATGATCCAAAGTCGAAGACTTTAATAAACAAATATGTATCACACAGAAAAGTCTATGGTAATAGATAAATATGTCTTCCACATAAATACCTACAAGTTTTGTTTCGTCTTTTGATAAATCAAGGTGAACAGGAACCAATTGATAATCCGGACTTCCCGAAGAACAACCTAGTATTATCAATCACCTCACAATAATCTTAATCGACGCTGCGAAAGAAGATATTGTGGAATCACAAACGATGAGAGAAGATGTTTGTGACTACTTTTATATCTTGCCTATCGGAGATAACAATCTCAGGCTAATCGTTACGATTATACTCAACACGATAGAATCAGAAAGATCAGATCACACAACTACGAGAAAGTAGTATCGGTCTGGCTTCACAATCCCAATGAAGTCTTGAAGTCGTTAACCTGGTTTATAAGAAGAAACCTAAGGTTAAAGGTCATTTTCTAGTTCTAGAGCGTTTTCAGAGCGCTTTCAAGAGCTGACGGCTTAAATGACCCGGGATTAGTAAAAAAACTAAGGAGGGATCTATTTTGATGGGAAATAGTGTTTAGATTTTAGGCAAATTCCATAATATGCTATCGAAAATCCAGTTTTACCGATTTTAATAGTAATTATGCCAAATGTTGAGCGTTACATCACTTTGAGTTTCGTAAACAACTCAAAAAGAGAGTATTTTGATGGGAAAAGGGCCAACGACGTCAGTACATCCCATGGTTCTCAGTTTTCAACAAAGATTTTAAGGTTTATCATCTCTTAAAAGTCGTTTTATAGTTCTAGAGCGCTTTCAAGGTTGGCTCATATATAATAGGAAAATATGCTATTTGAAACCAATGACCCGGGATTAGTAAAAAAATTAAGGAGGGATCTATTTTGATGGGAAATGGTGTTTATATTTTATGCAAATTCCATAATATGCTATCGAAAAGCTAGTTTTACCAATTTTAATAGTAATTATGCCAAATGTTGAGCGTTACAACACTTTGAGTTTCTTAAACAACTCAAGAGTTGAGTATTTGGATGGAAAAAAGGCCAACGATTTCAGTACGTCACATGGTCCTCAGTTTTCAACCAAGATTTTAAGGTTTATCAACTCTTTTTATAGGTCAGTTTCTAGTTCCGAAGCGCTTTCAGAGCGTTTTCAAGGGTAGTTCATATATACTAGGAAAATATCCTGTTTGAAACCAATGACCCGAGATTAGTAAAAAAATTAAGGAGGGATCTATTTTGATGGGAAATGGTGTTTAGATTTTAGAAAAATTACATAATATGCTATCGAAAAGCCAGTTTTACCGATTTTAATAGTATCTATGCTAAATGTTGAGCATTACAGCACTTTGAGTTTCGTAAACAACTCAAGAAGAGTGTATTTGGGTGGGAAAAGGGCCAACGATGTCAGTACGTCCCATGGTTCTCAGTTTTCACCAAAGATTTTAAGGTTTATCAGCTCTTAAAGGTCGTTTTCTAGTTCTAGTGCGCTTTCAGAGCGCTTTCAAGGGTAGTTCATATATACTAGGAAAATATTATGCTTGAAACCAATAACCCGCGATTAGTACAAAAACTAAGGAGGTATCTATTTTGATGGGAAATGGTGTTTATATTTTAGGAAAATTCCATAATATGCTATCGGAAAGCCAGTTTTACTGATTTTAATAGTAATTATGCCAAATGTTGAGCGATACAAAACATTGAGTTTCGTAAACAACTCAGGAGGAGAGTATTTGGATGGGAAATGGGCCAACGATGTCACTATGTCACATGGTTCTCAGTTTTCAACAAAGATTTTAAGGTTTATCAGCTCTTAAAGGTCGTTTTCTAGTTCTATAGCGCTTTCAGAGCACTTTCAAGGGTAGTTCATATATACTAGGAAAATATCTTGTTTGAAACCAATGACTCGGGATTATTGAAAAACCTAAGGAGGGATCTATTTTGATGGGAAATGGTGTTTATAATTTAGGAAAATTCCATAATATGCTGTCAAAAAGCCAGTTTTACCGATTGTAATAGTAATTATGCCAAATGTTGAGCGTTACAGCACTTAGAGTTGCGTAAACACCTCAAGAGGAGAGTATTTGGATGGGAAAAGGGCCAAAGATGTCAGTAAGTCACATGGTCCTCAGTTTTCAACCAAGATATTAAGGTTTATCAACTCTTAAAGGTCGTTTTCTATTTCTAGAGCGCTTTCAAGGGTAGTTCATATATACTAGGAAAATATCCTGTTTGAAACCAATGACCCGGGATTAGTAAAAAAACTAAGGAGGGATTTATTTGTATGGGAAATGGTGTTTAGATTTTAGGCAAATTCCATAATATGCTATCGAAAAGCCGGTTTTACGCATTTTAATAGTAATTATGCCAAATGTTACGGTTAGAGCACTTTGAGTTTCGTAAACAACTCGAGAGGATAGTATTTGGATGGGAATAGGGCCAACGATGTCAGTATGTCACATGATCTTCAGTTTTCAACCAAGATTTTAAGGTTTATCATCCCTTAAAGGTCGTTTTTTAGTTCTAGTGCGCTTTCAGAGCGCTTTCAAGGGTAGTTCATATATACTAGGAAAATATAATGTTTGAAACCAATGACCCGGGATTAGTACAAAAACTAAGGATGGTTCTATTTTGATGGGAAATGGTTTTTAGGTTTTAGGAAAATTCCATAATATACTATCGAAAAGCTAGTTTTACCGATTTTAATAGTAATTATGCCAAATGTTGAGCGTTACAGCACTTTGAGTTTTGTAAACAACTCAAGAGGAGAGGATTTGGATGGGAAAAGTGCCAACGATGTCAGTACATCACATTTTCAACCAATATTTTAAGGTTTATCAGCTCTTAAAGGTCGTTTTCCAGTTCTAGAACGCTTTCAAGGGTAGTTCATATATACTAGGAAAATATCCGGTTTGAAACCAATGACCTGGGATTAGTAAAAAAACTAAGAAGGGATCTATTTAGATGGGAAATGGTGATTATATTTTAGGAAAAATCCATAATATGCTATCGAAAAAGCCAGTTTTACCGATTTTAATAGTAATTATGCCAAATATTGAGCGTTACAGCACTTTGAGTTTCATAAACAACTCAAGAGGAGAGTATTTGGATGGGAAAAAGGCCAACGATGTCAGTATGTCACATGGTCCTCTGTTTTCAACCAAGATTTTAAGGTTTATCAACTCTTATAGGTCAGTTTCTAATTCCGGGGCGCTTTCAGAGCGCTTTCAAGGGTAGTTCATATATACTAGGAAAATATCCTGTTTAAAACCAATGACCCGGGATTAGTAAAAAAATGAAGGAGGGATCTATTTTGATGGGAAATCGTGTTTAGATTTTAGGAAAATTACATAATATGCTATCGAAGAGCCAGTTTTACCGATTTTAATAGTAATTATGCCAAATGTTGAGCGTTACAGCACTTTGAGTTTCGTAAAAAACTCAAGAAGAGAGTATTTGGATGGGAAAAGGGCCAACAATGTCAGTTTGTCCCATGGTTCTCAGTTTTGAACAAAGATTTTAAGGTTTATCAACTCTTAAAGGTCGTTTTCTAGTTCAAGAGCGCTTTCAGAGTGCTTTCAAGGGTAGCTCATATATATACTAGGAAAATATCCTGTTTGAAACCAATGACCCGGGATTAGTAAAAAAATTAAGGAGGGATCTATTTTGATGAAAAATGGTGTTTAGATTTTCTGCAAATTCCATATTATGCTATCGAAAAGCCAGTTTTACTGATTTTAATAGTAATTATGCCAAATGTTGATCGTTACAGCACTTTGAGTTTCGTAAACAACTCAAGAGTAGAGTATTTGGATACGAAAAGGGACAAGTATGTCAGTACGTCCCATGGTTCTCAGTTTTCAACAAAGATTTTAAGGTTTATAAGCTCCTAAAGGTCGTTTTCTAGTTCTAGAGCGATTTCAAGGGTAGCTCATATATACTAGGAAAATATCATGTTTGAAACCAATGACCCGGTATTAGTAAAAAAACTAAGAAGGGATCTATTTAGATGTGAAATGTTGATTAGATTTTAGGCAAATTCCATAATATGCTATCGAAAAGCCAGTTTTACCGATTTTAATAGTAATTATGCCAAATGTTGAGCGTTACATCACTTTGAGTTTCGTAAACAACTCAAGAGTAGAGTATTTGTATGGGAAAAGGGCCAACGATGTCAGTACGTCACATGGTCCTCAGTTTTCAACCAATATTTTAAGGTTTATCTACTCTTATAGGTCAGTTTCTAGTTCCAGAGCGCTTTCAAGGGTAGTTCATATATACTAGGAAAATATCCTGTTTGAAACCAATGACCCGGGATTAGTAAAAATATTAAGAAGGGATCTATTTTTATGGGAAATTGTGTTTAGATTTTAGGAAAATTCCATAATATGCTATCGAAAAGCCAATTTTACCGATTTTAATAGTAATTATGCCAAATGTTGAGCGTTACATCACTTTGGGTTTCGTAAACAACTCAAGAGGAGAGTATTTGGATGGGAAAAGGGCCAACGATGTCAGTACGTCACATGGTTCTCAGTTTTCAACAAATTTTTTTAAGGTTTATCAGCTCTTAAATGTCGTTTTCTAGTTCTAGAGCGCTTTCAAGGGTAGTTCACATATACTAGAAAAATATCCTGTTTGAAACCAATGACCCGGGATTAGTAAAAAAACTAAGAAGGGATCTATTTAGATGGGAAATGGTGATTAGGTTTTAGGCAAATTCCATAATATGCTATCGAAAAGCCAGTTTTACCGATTTTAATAGTAATTATGCCAAATGTTGAGTTGAGTTTCGTAAACAACTCAAGAGGAGAGTATTTGGATGGGAAAAGGGCCAAGGATGTTAGTACGTCCCATGGTTCTCAGTTTTCAAAAAAGATTTTAAGGTTTATCAGCTCTTAAAGGTCGTTTTCTAGTTCTAGTGCGCTTTCAGAGCGTTTTCAAAGGTAGTTCATATATACTAGGAAAATATCATGCTTGAAACAAATGACCCGGGATTAGTAAAAAAACTAAGGAGGTATCTATTGTGATGGGAAATGGTGTTTATATTTTAGGAAAATTCCATAATATTCTATCGGAAAGCAAGTTTTACCTATTTTCATAGTAATTATGCCAAATATTGACCGATACAAAACTTTGAGTTTCGTAAACAACTCAAGAGGAGAGTATTTGGATGGGAAAAGGGCCAACGATTTCAGTACATCACATGGTTCTCAGTTTTCAACAAAGATTTTAAGGTTTATCAGCTCTTAAAGGTTGTTTTCTAGTTCTAGAGCGCTTTCAAGGGTAGTTCATATATACTAGTAAAATATCCTGTTTGAAACCAATGACCCGGGATTAGTAAAAAAACTAAGAAGGGATCTATTTAGATGGGAAATGGTGATTAGATTTTAGGATAATTCCATAATATGTTATCGAAAAGCCAGTTTACCGATTTTAATAGTAATTATGCCAAATGTTGAGCGTTACAGCACTTTGAGCTTCCTAAACAAATCAAGAGGAGAGTATTTGGATGGGAAAAGGGCTAATGGTGTCAGTACGTCACATGGTTCTCAGTTTTCAACAAAGATTTTAAGGTTTATCAGCTCTTAAAGGTCGTTTTCTATTTCTATACCGCATTCAAAGCACTTTTAAGGGTAGTTCATATATACTAGGAAAATATCCCGTTTGAAACCAATGACCCGGCATTAGTAAAAAACCTAAGAAGTGATATATTTAGATGGCAAATGGTGATTAGATTTTGGGCGAATTCCATAATATGCTATCGAAAAGCCAGTTTTACCGATTTTAATAGTACTTGTTTTCCGAATGTTGAGCGTTACAGGACTTTGAGTTTCGTAAACAACTCAAGAGGAGAGTATTTGGATGGGAAAAGGGCCAACAATGTCAGTATGTCATGTGGTTCTCAGTTTTCAACAAAGATTTTAAGGTTTATTAGCTCTTAAAGGTCGTTTTCTAGTTCTATAGCACTTTCAAAGCACTTTCAAGGGTAGTTCATATATACTAGGAAAATATTATGTTTGAAACCAATGAACCGGGATTAGTAAAAAACTAAGAAGGGATCTATTTAGATGGGAAATGGTGATTAGGTTTTAGGCAAATTCCATAATATGCTATCGAAAAGCCAGTTTTACTGATTTTAATAGTACTTGTTTTCCGAATGTTGAGCGTTACAGCACTTTGAGTTTCGTAAACAACTCAAGAGGAGAGTATTTGGATGGGAAAAGGGCCAATGATGTCAGTATGTCATGTGGTTCTCAGTTTTCAACAAATATTTTAAGGTTTATCATCTCTTAAAGGTCGTTTTCTAGTTCTATAGCACTTTCAAAGCACTTTCAAGGGTAGTTCATATATACTAGGAAAATATTCTGTTTGAAACCAATGACCCGGGATTAGTAAAAAACTAAGAAGAGATCTATTTAGATGGGAAATGGTGATTAGGTTTTAGTCAAATTCCATAATATGCTATCGAAAAGCCAGTTTTACCGATTTTAATAGTAATTATGCCAAATGTTGAGCGTTACAGCACTTTGAGTTTCGTAAACAACTCAAGAGGAGAGTATTTGGATGCGAAAAGGTCAACCGATGACAGTACGTCACATGGTCCTCAGTTTTCAACCAAGATTTTAAGGTTTATCAACTCTTATAGGTCAATTTCTAGTTCCGGAGCGCTTTCAAGGGTAGTTCATATATACTAGGAAAATATCCTGTTAGAAACCAATGACCCGGTATTAGTAAAAAAATTAAGGAGGGATCTATATTGATGGGAAATGGTGTTTATATTTTAGGCAAATTCCATAATATGCTATCGAAAATCCAGTTTTACCGATTTTAATGGTAATTATGCCAAATGTTAAGCGTTACAGCACTTTGAGTTTCATAAACAACTCAAGAGGAGAGTATTTGGATGGGAAAAAGGCCAACGATGTCAGTACGTCACATGGTTATCAGTTTTCAACAAAGATTTTAAGGTTTATCAGCTCTTAAAGGTCGTTTTCTAGTTCTATAGCGCTTTCAAAGCACTTTCAAGGGTAGTTCATGTATACTAGGAAAATATCCTATTTGAAACCAATGACCCAGGATTAGTAAAAAAACTAAGAAGGGATCTATTTAGATGGGAAATTGTGATAAGATTTTAGGCAAATTCCATAATATGCTATCAAAAAGCCAGCTTTACCGATTTTAATAGTACTTATTTTCCAAATGTTGAGCGTTACAGCACTTTGAGTTTCGTAAACAACTCAAGAGGAGAGTATTTGGATGGGAAAAGGGCCAACGATGTCAGTACGTCACATGGTTCTCAGTTTTCAACAATGATTTTAAGGTTTATCAGTTCTTAAAGGTCGTTTTCTAGTTCTAGAGCGCTTTCAAGGGTAGCTCATAAATACTAAGAAAACATCCTGTTTGAAACCAATAACCCGGGATTAGTAAAATAAAATAAGGAGGGATCTACTTTGATGGGAAATGGTGTTTAGATTTTATGCAAATTCCATAACATGATATCGAAAAGACAGTTTTACCGATTTTAATAGTCATTATGCCAAATGTTGAGCGTTACAGCACTTTGAGTTTCGGAAACAACTCAAGAGGTGAGTATTTGGATGGGAAAAGGTCCAAGGATGTCAGTACGTCCCATGGTTCTCAGTTTTCAAAAAAGATTTTAAGGTTTATCAGCTCTTAAAGGTCGTTTTCTAGTTCTAGTGCGCTTTCAGAGCGCTTTCAAGGGTAGTTCATATATACTAGGAAAATATCATGCTTGAAACCAATGACCCGCGATTAGTACAAAAACTAAGGTGGTATCTATTTTTATGGGAAATGGTGATTATATTTTAAGAAAATTCCATAATATGCTATCGGAAAGCCAGTTTTACCGATTTTAATACTAATTATGCCAAATGTTGAGCGATACAAAACTTTGAGTTTCGTAAACAACTCAAGAGGAGAGTATTTGGATGGGAAAAGGTCCAACGATGTCCGGTACGTCCCATGGTTTTAAGTTTTCAACGAAGATTTTAAGGGTTATCAGCTCTTAAAGGTCGTTTTCTAGTTCTAGTGTACTTTCAGAGCGCTTTCAAGGGTAGTTCATATATATTAGGAAAATATCATGTTTGAAACCAATGACCCGGGATTAGTACAAAAACTAAGGAGGTATCTATTTTGATAGGAAATGGTGTTTATATTTTAGGGAAATTCAATAATATGCTATCGGAAAGACAGTTTTACCGATTTTAATAGTAATCATGCCGAACGTTGAGCGTTACAGCACTTTGAGTTTCGTAAACAACTCAAGAGGAGAGTATTTGGATGGGAAAAGGGCCAACGATGTCATTACGTCACATGGTTCTCAGTTTTCAACAAAGATTTTAAGGTTTATCAGCTCTTAAAGGTCGTTTTCTAGTTCTATAGCGCTTTCAAAGCACTTTCAAGGGTAGTTCATATATACTAGGAAAATATCTTGTTTGAAACCAATGACCCGGGCTTAGTAAAAAAACTAAGAAAGGATCTATTTATATGGGAAATGGTGATTAGATTTTAGGGAAATTCCATAATATGCTATCGAAAAGCCAGTTTTACCGATTGTAATAGTAATTATGCCAAATGTTGAGCGTTACAGCACTTTGAGTTTCCTAAACAACTCAAGAGGAGAGTATTTGTATGGGAAAAGGGCCAACGATGTCAGTACGTCACATGGTCCTCAGTTTTCAACCAAGATTTTAAGGTTTATCAACTCTTGTAGGTCAGTTTCTATTTCCGGAGCGCTTTCAAGGGTAGTTCATATATACTAGGAAAATATCCTGTTTGAAACCGATGACCCGGGATTAGTAAACGACCTTTAAGACATTTAAGAGCTGACGGATTAAATGCTAGCATACATGCCATTACCCCAGATCTTCAGCACCATGTGTCTACGTGCACAAAGTCTAAAGAAGCGTTGGATATCTTAGAAACAATATTTGAAGGGAATACAAGTGAGAAAGAAGATAGGCTTCAAAACCTAAATTCTGAGTGGGAAAACCTTCATATGGCAGATGAAGAAACATTTGATGAGTTTAATCACAAACTGTCTTACATTGTTAATGCATCTTTTGCATTGGGTAAGACAATTGTTGAAAAGGACATTGTGATGAAAATTCTCAGATCGCTGCCATCTAGGTACGATTCGAAGAAGCATGCCATCGTCGAGGGAAATAACCTTGATACTCTTTCCAGAAATGCTCTTGTTGGAAAATTAAAAATTCTTGATCAAAATTTTGTAGAACATTTGCATTCAATGTTGTTTCCAACGCAAGTGAAGCCTTTAACTTGTCTTGGGCTGATGAATGTTGTTCCAATCATGTTGGTTTTGATAAATCACTGATAACAGAAAAGATCAAAGAATTTATAAAAAGAATCAATATATGTGATAAATGTCTTTTGTCAGTCTTTGCTTCAGATGATTCAATACAAGAAAAATCTTTCCTGGGTGTCAACATCTTGGATACGTCTGATGGATGTAATGAACCCTCAGATCTTGCAGCAGAAACATCCACCTACTCAAATTCTGATTCAGAACTTGAGTCTGACATAAAGATTTTTCAATTCTTGAATAAAGAGGTTCTTCAAGAAAATATTCAATTAAAAGCTTCATTGAAGAAACTTGAATCATCAATCCAAGTGAAAAATCTTGAGATAGATTGTCTTAATGATGAACTCACCAGAACCATTTCCCTAAAGTAAAAAGAGATTAATACTCTTAAGGATGATCTGCAGAGATTATCTGGAAATTCTGATAAAATCTCAGCAATGCTATTCGGTCAGAAATCCTTTGGAAACACAAATGGTTTAGGATTTAAAAGCAAAAGTGCAAGCATAAACAACTCTGTTGTTCCAACTGATCATGGAAGAATGAATGTTGTTGTGATAAAAAGAATGCAATTCAACATAACAAAAAATCCTTTTTGATTTGTTCGTTTTGTGGAAATGTGAATCATGTTCAAAGCACGTGTTGGAGATTCAAAAGGAACAACAAAAGAATTTCCAAACTTCAAGAGACCATGAGAATGATCAACGAGGTTTTTCTAAAATCTGTACTTTCGGACGAGGTAAGAAGTTTGTTTATACAACAAACCTTGATCAACCACTATGTGGTAAAAGAGGGGAGTGTTTGGATCACTTCGTCACTATCTAATACCAGTGACGTCCGCATCCTCATTTTTAACTTGAGAAAATGAGGTTTGCATCAAGGTGGCTCAAGTTGTGTATTTATTTGTTTTTCTTATTCTTGTTACGAAAATATTCTCCTAATATTTTTAGAAAATGGGGTATAAACCACGGGAGACTTGTTCAACATTCTTCTAGGGTATGAATATCCATAAGTATATTTATATTATTTTGTAGCTCTTCTTCTCCCTAAAAGATACAGTTTCATGGCTCCCGTAACTAGAGGCACCACAAAGTGGGATGCAGTTGAAGTAGTTAATGTGTATCTGCGTGAAGGAATCTCTTCTTCAAGGATGAAGAATGTGAAAGCTACAAATAATGGAGAAGGTTCTTCCTCTAACTTCCTCTTGTCTGTTTGTCATTTCGATAATAACTTCGGAGTTATGGTGAAAGATTTCATCAACAAAAGAAATGATTTAAAATCTCAAATTGTTTCGTCTTTAGAAAAGATAACTCAGTATGAACAAATGTAGTCTCTAACAAAGAGCACCTTGTGTGAGCTAAAACTAGAACTTAGTGAGTTGACTAATATTTCTGATGATTTAGAGGAATTGAACGATCCCATAATCAATAAGTTTTTCAATAATGAGGAGGAATTCCCGGTAGATGCTCTAAGAAATCTCTATTATATCTAGTAAATCTTCTTATGAGAATTTTGTTCTTGTGTTTTTAGGAAGAATAACTAGAGTTTGGAATAGCCATTATTGTGATTACACATAGCTGTGTCCAACATTTTCATCATCATTATTTTTAGGTTTATTTATTTAAATTCTAAAGTTGGTTGGAGGATTTTGCAGTATTAATCTTTATGGTTTTATATATTGCAATTTGTTATGGGATATGTGTGTTTGTGTCCATGAACTACGATTGTCCCATACGTTGTCAAAAGTTAAGTCTTTCACATGTAAAAGAATGAATGAACTTTTGACATTACAAAATTTAAGCCTATTGTGTGTCATTATGCAAATATTGATGGAAGATAGGATGAAATTTTGTTTACGAGGATTATGTCTATTGTATGTCACTGTGCAAATAGTGATGGAAAATAGAATGAATCCTTGTCTATTCCGCAGTATTAATCTTCCATGATCCATATTTTTATGAATATATTGTGCGGCTCCATAAGTTCTATTATGTTGAGCATTTCCGATTAAAGTAATCATGAGTTTCCTTGTGTTTAATTTAATTGAGCATTTTGGATTCAAATTCATATTCGTATGTGATTTGTTATGTCCAAAGAAATCCTTCTTTTCTTGTGAAAGTAAGGTTTCTCTTGTTGTTCTTTCGATAATGACATTTTATGGAGGGGAGTTATTAATTGAACTTGTGCTTAATTGTCAAATGTTTGTGGGGAGTGCGGCTGTAGAATATTATAGGGGTTATCTTGTATCTTTATAAACTCCTTGATGAATGCATTTAGCTTCGGCTATATGATGGCATCTATAAATTTGATATGTGCTTTCTTTTGGTCATGAAATGTCTCTATGGAAATTTCATTAGGATCCCACTAGTTTTCGTACCTTTGCCAATTTTATTGACAAAAAGGGGGAGAATTAATGTGTAGTTCACACTACAAATACATATGGTTTTCGGATCATTATGTAAGGGGGAGTGGTTTCCATGTGAGATGGAGTACTAACTAAGGGGGAGTGATATATATCACCATAGTATTATTGTCGAAGTTGTGATACAACTGAACTTTGATGTTGTGTAATAATACTATGACACTGTATAACAATGATTGAGAACTCTTGTTTACTCATTGTTATAACTACGGATTTTCAACAACGATGATGCTAAACTTACAACCTTTGGAATCATTGGAGTACTTGGAAGTGACAAAGATTTCGAGTAATGTTGAAGAACCAAGGAGATCATGCATGTGGAAGAGAAGCTACAAAATTTTATTTATTTATTTTGTATTCCATATGTATTGATAGTATTGTCACTAAAATTGACAAGGGGGGAGATTGTTAGAGCACTTCTCGGTCGAACTTGCATGCGTTGCTATCTCAAGCATGTTTGTCAATATTAGTGATCAAAACTATAAGTCTTGATTTCTAGTATACTATTAGCTAAGTCTCGGACTAGGATAGAAAGTGTAGTTCAGCTCTAGACTCCATGGCAATCATCATACAAAGACAAAGAACTACTCAAGGAACTGGTGGAACTTCATCGACTAAAAGGTATGTGGAGACTAGAACTTATCTATCACTCAAAAGTATATCTACTATATCTCCTATCTTGAGACAAAAGTCGTATTGCTATATAGACTATGATTATACACATTTTCTCTTTCGAGCCGAGTTTATCTCGCTTATCTATTTCTCAAAAGGGTGTCGGTGCACTCACTGGCGGCCCAACTTCTTTCCTGCTTGATCGACTTGCTTGTATCAAGACCAGAGGATACCAGATCGCTTGCCCAAACCAGGGAAAACGTGTTATTCTAAAACCTTAAATTCGATTTGCGGCATTATATAACTATCGCAAATCAATTACAACCATCCAACTTAGCCAACCTAATTGGACGGCGTATATCGCATCTCGAACGAGCGGAGAAGTACCAAAGTGTTCATTGGCACTCCTCCCTTGGTCGATCAACCTACCCGCAACAAGTCCTAAATGCATCAAGTCGTTCGATCAAACAAGGGTGGACGTGGCCGTTTTTAAAACCCAAATTGGTGTTTGCGGCAATATTTTACCGCCGCAAAACGATCACGGCCATACATCTTCGTCAACCAAATTGAGTGGCTTAGATCTAATTTTTGGTGGCCCGGGAGATGTCAGCATGCTCGCCGACAACCCACCTTTGTACATAAGCGATCAACCGGTCGAAAGAACGCTCAATGCTTCGAATCGCTCACCCAAAAGGGGTTGGTCGCGCAGCCCCTAATCCCTAAGTTGCGTCAAAAACATCATGAAGCTGTTGGAAATCATCTCATCCATTCAACTTTGCTAGCATAGTTTGATGGTGTAGATTTATTTTCAGAAAACCAACAAGGTAGCATCGTGGTCAACGGCCGCCGTTCCTCTACAGGGAGTGATCGACTAGGTGATAACTCACCCCTAGGGTCTTCAAACGATCACCCAAAGAGGGCCGGTCGTGCTGCTTTTAAGACGCCCAATCTGTGACTGATTCGATCGAGCTCAAAAACAGCGGTGCTTCTAACACATCGATTACTTTTAGCTGCTTTTTCTAAAGTGATGCTTTAGATAAATCGACTATAAGCAACGCCTTATAAATATCGATTTTGCGAATAATTCATTATTTGGCCTAAAAGCACTACGTGCTAATTTTAGCGGCAAGTCACATGACTTGACCCATTCACTCTAGACATCAAACATGTCACAAAATGGGGGATGATTACTGGGGTATTGGTCTGGCGGTTTATAGCGTGCGGCATGCAACACGCCCATTATGAGAAAGTGTCAGGAAAGGCGGACAGTTAACGATAGTGAGAGTAGTGGGCGGACGTGCGGTCGGTCTTCCCTCATAACGGAAACACGATGATCACCACCTTCGGCACAAATCCACTTCTCCACTTACTAAGAGATCATGATGCGCTTAATGACTTGTATAAATAGGTTTTCAACTTATTTCAACACAGAGAACACAAGTGTTATCAACACAAGTGTTATCAACACAAGTAGCCAGAAACCATTTTCTGATACACAAGTCATAAAACAACCACACCTTCATAATTCAACACTCTGATCTCAAACACCTTCTCCGCTTCCCTCCCTAAGATCAACCCTTCTCCTTCACCTTGTGACCGAATTGAATTTGGAACGTCCATTTCTTGGTTTAGGCCAGAGTCTTACAGATTGATTTCTCGAACCTAAAAGCATTCCCGTGCAGTGCATTTGTTTAGGGTTGTAGATGGTGGATTTTCAACAAAGGACAAAACCGTAAAATCATGATACATGTTTCTGACACGGCTTTCAGGCATGTGACGATTCATATTTTACAAAGCCATGATGAATATGCGTTTCGGAAAGCCTCCACTAGATGAGCGCTCGATACCTCGCATTTCATCATGCCCTCTATGTAGAATAACATAATTGGGCGGTTATCCGTAAGATTGAGAGCAACAACGCCTTCAGGACGTCGATGACACTCATTTTTCCCTGACTACATGAGAGAGGCCCCCCTCTACATAGAATAACGATTGGGCGGTTCTCCGTAAGATTGAGAGCAATAACGCCTTCAGGACGTCGGTGACACTCACTGTTCCATGACTATGTAGAGAGACCGTGTATAGACCCAAGCGGTTCTCCGTAAGATTGAGAGAAATAACGTCTTCAGGACATCGGCAACACTCGCTGATTCACTGACTATACACAAGAGATTAAATTCTACTGTGACATTCACCACTGAATTCCTAGAAGATAATCTAGCTTATCTCATTGCTCTTATTTCATGATCGAAATGGTAATAGATAAATATATTACTCCGATTTCATGATCGAATCCGCAGTTGATCCCATGAAATGGTAATAGATATTACTTCGATCTCATGGTCGAACCTACGACTAGTCTCATGAAATGGTAATATCACCACTTATTTTATTACTCTGATTTCATGGTCGAATCCACGATCCCATGGAATGGTAATACCTATTTTATTATTCTGAATTCATGGTCGAATCCACGGCTGATCCTATGGATTGATAATAAAAAACTACTCACTTTTATTACTCAGTTTCATGAATCATTCTCCACTGAATTTCATAAATTAGTGATAAATACTCAACAATCGGGCATCTGGACTACCACTGAGTAATCCCCATAAAATAGTGCAAGTGTACTCGACAATGATGCACGAACGTGCACCCAAATGCGCGAAAGCACATCCAAAATATGGACAAATGAGGAATCTCGCACAAAACAGGAGAGAGAAAATAACAATATCAAAATAATTCAGAAGAACCCATGGGCCGGGCCCACCGGCCGGCCGGCCGTGTCCTAGACGTGTCCGGTCCCATGCTTCCTCCATTATTTTACCTTATTTTTGTTGTTTTCATAAACTCATGAAAACTCCTCCAACAGAACAACTTTCCTTGTTTGAGCAAACCTCATGGTTTCTCCATATTTTGTGGTTTCCCCAATTTTGTGTAGTTTCACGAAAAATAATAATAAAAAATAGGGAAAGGTGTTGCGGGACCGGGCAACTTGGACGGTCATCCATTCCTTAGCCGTGGTCGGTCCCACACCTTGCAATCCCTAATTTTTTCATAAATTGTTATTTTTCTCATCTTGTGAAACTCCCCTGTTTGCAAAAATTATGGTTTCTCCGTATTTTCTCAAATATTCGCAAACCATGAAAACGCCCAAAGTCAACATGGTCATATGACCGATTAGGATACTCAGGAAAAATATATTATTATTTTAATGTTCATAAAATATTGATCAAACAAGCATACTTGCTCATTCGAGCAAAATCGAGGATTTCAGTCAAAGATCGAACTCTTCTGAAAATCCGAAATATTGCTCAAACACACATCAGAAAATGTTGAAACTCTCATGACTGAGACACGAGCATTATGGAGACACGGGCACGCTCCATTGACCGACCAAGGAAGGCTCTAAGGCTTGCAACAAGCAGGTCCCACACGTTTTCACACTTTTGACCTAATTTGCGCAATTTCTCATATTGGGTCCAAACTCTTCACAACCAACTCAGAGTTTGTTCAAACGCCCATCAGCGGTCCCACGACCACCAAGTCTCATCTTGGTTGGTCCCCCACTTTTCTATAATTAGGTTTTATCACCTAATGTTCAATCGAGCACTATTTCAATAAATGATAAATTGACATTTAATCATCATTCCTCCACCATCCGGTCAACTCAAGACCCTAGCATACGCTCACTCGAGCAATTTGGAATCACATGGACGTCCATAGTCCCATGTGGTCGGTCCCTCCTTCGCTCATGACCTATTTTCATCAATTCGTCAATTAATGAGCAATCGATCAAAAATTAGGGTTTTGAACAAATGCTCAACAAATCATCATTCTGAGTTGTTCAAATAATAAATAAATTCATATTGATCCAGCAAAAAACATGCGGATTAATTTTATAATATTTGGTAATCTACCAATATTTTAATTAATATTTTATTGGGTCACGACACCAATAAATAATCCGTCGAATTGAGCAATCACTCAATTGCTCGAATATTAACCCAACTATCAATATTCAGTAATTTGTCGAATTGAGCAATACTTTCTCAATTGCCCAATTATCAATATTCAGTGATTTATCAGTAATCCGTCGAATTGAGCAATCACTCAATTGCTCGAATATTGATCCAACTATCAATATTCAGTAATTCGTCGAATTGAGAAATACTTGCTCAATTGCCCAGCTATCAATATTCAGTAATTCGCAATACTTGCTCAATTGCTCGAATAATTGATCCAACCATCAACACCCAGTAATTCGTCGAGCAATACTTTCTCAGCTACTCGAATGTTCCACTGAGCAATTCGTTATTCATGCTCAATTCAACAAAACCTAGACTCATTGTCTAAATCAGTCAACGTGACTAATTAAATGCACGTATGTCATGCAGAATCCACGATTGGTGAGACATCAATCACGTCACAAATGGGGGATATCATTTAGGGATTTGGTTTGGCGGCCTACAACACGTAGATTCATCCACAACGAGAAATGTGAGTAAGTCGTGTCAACGGTTGAAGGAGTTATCAAAGTAGTGGGTGAGTTATCAACCAAGTCTCCGCACAATCTGGAACTGGTTTTACCACGATCTCCCATTTTCCCACTCTTTCACTCAAGAAACCTTCACGCTTACAGGGATCAGGGTGTTCATCATTCTTGCAATATAAATAAGTCCAAAATCGAGGACAACATAGAACATTATCATCAGTCACTATTCATCGACAACTCGATTAAAACTTATTCACAGAACTCAACTTCAGCAGTTCACCATTATTGCAGAAACCTTCAGCACATCTACAATCCTTGATCCCGCACAATTCTCAACTTCCCTCCTACAGATCAACCCATCTCCCTCTTTGCGACCGAATTGACTCTGGAACGTCTATTGACTTGGTTTAGGACGGGGTCCTACAGATTGATCTCTCGAATCTAAGCACTCCCTTTGTAGTGCATCTGTGTGAGGTTGAGCAGTTTGGTCGGTTCGAGGAATCTCCATCGCACGGTGATTCCCTGATTTCCTAAAAAAACAGCAAACTGTTTTTCCCCATCCACAAGGGTTTGAATTCCTTTCTCATCAACACACCCCAAATTACCAAAAACAGCAGAATTAGTTTTTACCCCAAAACAACTGGCGATCACAGCGGGAGATTAATCTCTCGGTCGTGAAGTCAATTTTTCAATACCCAATTCGATTTTCCTGATTTCAAAATGGTAGATCTTAGGTCTGGATCGGCAACCAATTCCGATGGAACTACCACTGACAACACTCTCGGCGTTGATGCCCCTGTCAGTGGCGCTACCGTACATCCTGTCAATACGATCAGTGCATCTCGTGGAACTACATCCTCTACCACCAACACCAGCGGAGCAGGAGATATTCCCTCAGGCGTGACACCTCGTATCACCAGAGCCAGAGCAGCCGCAAACCCCAACATTTCTTTAATTGTAACGCATCCAGTCGTCACCAGAGCAGCTGCTACTCCCCCGTCAGTACGAGGGGCTGGAGGAATCAGAGGAGGTCAACCCCTATTACCATTGTTGATTTAATGGAGAGGTAAGAAGTTCTTGCTAAGGCTCAAACAGACATGGCTACAACTCAGAAAGAGGTGCTTACTTTTCTCAAGACATTAACAAAATGATTGCCACAAGAGTCACGACAGCCCATGGAACCAACAAGGAGTACCTTCAACACGCCTGGCGCGAGTGCTTCAGCAGGACGTGCCTATCTAGACGAAGAAGCTTGTATTGATCCTGAACGCCTATGGGAAAGGAACCATCCATCCAACTTCATCACTCGTGAGGATCTGGAACGACTTCTCCAAAATCGAGGCAAGGAAAACCCGGTGGACCAGCACCAACCTCCGTATCTTCCTGATGTGTAGAGAGTTACCCTACCGAGAGGATATTCCTCTCCTCAGTTTTTCCTTTATGATGGTACCGGTAACGCTCCCGAACACATTTCTCATTTTCTGTAATCTTTGGGAGTACACGAATACAATCACGTCCTCCGTCTAAAAGAGTTCTCAAAGTCGCTTACTGAAAGAGCATACACCTGGTACAACAACATTGCACCAAACAGCATATCAAACTGGTGTGAGATGGTCACCTCTTTTTACAAAAAGTATTTCTTCGTGTCCGAGCAAATCACTTTCTCGGACTTGGTAAGAATGTTTCAACGAAACAACGAGCATCCGAACGATTACATCAAGAGATTCAAAATTCAAGCTTTGGATTGTCACGACCCAAATGTGACCGAACAACAATTGTTGGAGTCGTGCATTAACGGTATGGTTCTCATCTATCGTGCTTTACTGGAAAACCTGCGCTTCTATACATTCTCTGAACTCCATGAAGCTGCTAAACGATCGGCTACGACCGTACCAACACTTCTAGAAAGAGCCAGACCGACCAGGGGTGAGGATGCGCGCGAAACTCGAGAAAACAGGCGTCTTATCAACAAGCAATACAACACCGGGCCTTATGTAAGCGTGGTAGGTGAAGGAGGAAAAAGGAAATCTCCAGCAACGGAGCAACACCCCAAACGCGTAGCGCCAGCGCAGACGACTCCATCCCGGAAAACCATGGCTAAGACTCCGGAAGCTGGAGATGCTGCTCCAGACTTCCCATTTCCAATAGATGAGGTCATTGAACTCCTGGAAGAATGGATTCAAGATGACGCAATCAAGCTACATACTCTTAGACGTCCGCCAACTGAAGAAGAGACGGTGAATCCCAAATACTTCCGTTATCACAGGTTCGTCAATCACCCAACCAGTGATTGCAACAAGTTGAAGCGCATTTTCAAAGAGAAGGTGGATGTGGGAGAACTTCAACTAGGAAATGAAGGGGTCAATAGAGACCCTCTTCTTGTCAGGAGCTGCATGATTTCTGGGGACTCTGTTCACAAGACTGTGCACTCTATGATGGAACATTTATGTGAAATTCTGTGTTTCTCTAAGGCACAACGTCAAGTCATGTTTGGGGCTCTCAACCATGTCGTATCAGGCAAACATTTGTTTTCAGTTAAGGAAGTCACTCTTGAACCCCAATCCTTCTTGGGAAACGCGAGATGTAACTGGGGACTCCTAAGCATCGCTTGCTTGAAGGATGTCGAGTTCGACAACGCGCTGATTGATGTAGCATATGATTTCAACATTGTCACTGTCAAGGCCCTGAAAGCTGCAAAGATTTCGAAGCAGGAAGTTGTTCATTGCCCAACCATAATTAAAAATTCTGAAGGAGAGTCTAGAGATGCTTATGGGTACATCGACCTCGAAATCAAGATAGGAGACGCTCTAACACGTGGGAAGTTTCATATTGTAAAAGATTACCCGGACTATGATATGATTCTGGGGCGCTCGTGGGTGCACGAAAACAAAGCAAAGTTAGGGGTGTGTCCTTTGCCAGTGTCAATACCTGAAAGGATTACCAACAAGCCATCAAATCCCAAAGATTATCTGTTGTCATATCGACAACTGGCCGGTATGACGCAATTACCTGGAGAGAGCCAATCATTATACGTTGGAAGATTCCGAACCCAAGTAAGTCTTATCGAACAAATTGTTTTGCAACCAGTCACTCCTCCTTACTCTAAGTCTCGGGGATTCGCTCCAACCACCAACCCATCTGCCACTAGGAGATGTGAATGGGTTGTTGGTCCTTTCAAACGCTTTGTTAAAAGTTTAGAAGCTTTCTCGGTCAAAGACGGCAAGCCCAAGGATCAAGTAACTGTACAACGCCCAAACCCATTTCAAATTGGAGATTTGGTAAGGAAGGCGACCGCGTTTCAAGTTGGGGATGTGACAGTGAAGGTGACCGCTCAGTATGATTCACCTACAAAAAGGGAAGATAATCCATACCTGGTGGCAGACGTTATCTCAGGCGGGTACTGCAATCTCAACAATGCCTACAAACTGGAGGGCGTGACAATCCACTCAGGATGGCTCAAACCTTTCAATACCTAAAACGTTGTGCTACCTTTTCCCCCTACGTTCTCTTTAGTATTTATTCCAGCAATTTCCTCTTTCATGTAATATTTGTAATTCCTCCAAAATGATTGCATTGCTTACATTCATAATTAGGGTTTCAATTTGTCAGTTAATCGAAGTATTATTTCCTTTTAGAAATCTCTTTACTCCTGAATCATGACACAAAGTCTTGAACAAACCTAAAACTCTCACCTACCCATCAGTTCAAACCAGAAAGAAACATCTCATATCTTTCGAGAAAACATTAAAGGAGTACACGCAGAGAGAAAAGAGGCAAAGGAGTCGTACAAGTATTAGGGAAAGCACCTCGTACTCTGAAGAGCATTCCACTCCAACACTAAAACAGCCTCTCAATCGCTACACGGTTAGGTGGATTGCAACACTTTATTAATTGGAGGGCAGACAGGTTCGTGATCAATCCATGATTTCCATTATTGCATCCGATTCATTGTTATTAGGGTTACATGCAATCATCATGAAGGGTCACATAAGGACGCATCACCACTTATGAATGATCGCGTTCTTTTCGGCCGTACAACTTGATGGAACAGAGAGATTCTATTGCAACCCTACTGGAAATGCTACAACTAGGGTTCCCAAGATATTGTTTTCTTTTGTGAATAAAAAACTTATTAGTCCCACATTGTGGAGTTTCCACTTCTTAAATTGTTCTATTCCATTATATAAAGAAATTCACTACTTTTGTAAAATCTATGGGAAAGGGGTTGCTCGATATTTTAGAGGGACCCCTAAGGGAAATATTTTATAGAGTTTCTTAAGAGTTCGCGATTTTCCTTAACGGTTTTTTCGGAGTTGCCAATCTCAAGTTGAGCATCTACTACATATGCTAGTAGTAGGTGTAGTAGGGTGTTTTATCCTGGAGATATCCGTCCTGTGAGGGCTATAACATCACTCTTGAGTGTAGCCGAGCGCTAATGTCTTAAGGGCAACGTGTTGAACACGTAAATCACTATGTTTTTCCAAAGTTTTGCCTTGTTGCTGTTGTGGAGATATGAGAAGCTCGTTCGTTTCGTCAATCGATCACTTCCATTATAAAGGAGCTAAGTATCAATAACTTTTGCTTATTTGATTTTTCTTTATTTTGATTATTTCACCCAACAGTTTAGAACATAACAGAGCATAAAAACACCAAGTTGCAGAGATACGGGCGAGAGGAAGAAGAAGAACACAGAACAGCAGTAAAGTACAGTCGCAGAACCCGTGGCCTTTTCTTTCAAAATTCAATCACTTTTTCACAATTTCTGTAACAATTATTCATAGTTCGCAACAGTTCTGTGTTAGGGTACTTTGTAACAGTGGTTCGTAACAATTATATCCGTTACAAACACGCTGTTTTATACCTTCTCTTCTTTTTAATCAACTTTTGAGCAACAAACATGTATTTTGAGAAAGTGGTTAATGTGAGGAGTTAAACCCCATTGCTGAGGCGATAGAGGAAGCTATTTTTCCAACAAAAAGTAGTATATTCTATTTTATCTTTTTATTTGCAATAATTATATGATTATTTTCCTTGAACTATTATTGAATATGATTTTTATTTGAGTGATTGTGATCTATTTTAATGGAGTATGCTTAGTTTTAAGACTTTTGACACTTCATACTTGGTATTTATAATTATTACTTTTGAAAATCTACTTGTTGCAATATTTTAGAATCAAATTAAACGAGAAAATTGCATAAATATAAGTATTGGTTTAATCACTTTGAACTTGGAAAATAGTGGAATCTTAGCCTCAGTGTTTCTTTTAGTATTGATATCATCTTTGATTGAGTTTGCTATAATTTTTAGTGAGTTTTCTATTTTAATATTAGAATTTAATTCTAATAAATACCCTTCACAATTCTGAGAATCGAACCACTTTTACCACTATCTACAAATCACATCAATTTTTGGCGCCGCCGACGCGGACTTGTTTTTAGGGTTTTAGATTTTTTTATTTATTTTTTTATTATTATTTTTGTCCTTTTTTATGTTTTAGGGTATTTATCTTGTGTCTACAGGTTCTGGATCATAAAGAAAATTGAGCCAAGGAGTTTTGTGATTTCATAAAGACTTGGAGCTAAAGATTAAAGCAAAAAGAACAGAAAAGAACACAATTTTATTTTAGACAATTTTAGTTTAGGGTTTGTTTATTTTATTTAAAAAAAAAAACTGTATTAGGGTTTATTATTTTTGTAATTTTTCTTTATTTTTTTGGACTTTTGGACTTTGGGACATTTTTTTTATTACTCTACGGGAGGGTACTTTAAATATAAACTGTTTGCAGAGAAGGAGGACAATTACGATATTGTCTCTGCACCTTGGGTTCGTACACTAGACATCGGAGTCAGTGGCCCGGGTCGACTACAACCGATTCATCCCCCGTCTAGAACGGGAGGTAAGATTCTAAACACTCGCGAATCCCCTGTCAGCGAGTAACTGGACTCCTTCGTATGCATATATGTTGAGGACTGAATACGGACATTTATTTTTCTAGTAAAGGGCAAGGCCTGGCCATACAAGATAAGGGTTCGGATTTCATCACCGTTCTCTTCTTGCCCGCTTTAGGAACACGTAACCTACGCGAACCTAAGCCTAAAATTTTGACTAGAACAAGACCGATAAGGTAACGAGCTTAACAGGAAAGTCATTCGAAAAATATTGGTTACTCTTTTAGGCATACTTAGAAGTTCTTGACGGTTTCTGTAAGTTGAATGCGTGACTGCGCCGCCTTGTAATACCGGTGAGGCCTTGGGTATCAGAGATCCACCGAGCTTCCCTCGCCTCTATTCAACTTACGTTAACTCGGATTGATTCCAGAGGGGTTTGCTTAAATTGTAACGAATTACCGTTCGAAGGATTAAAAGCTGGTCTAGAAACAATCTAAGTGGAGCCATCATGCTTTTTGTTTGCTAGAAATCAATAGGTTTGATTTGGTTGAGTCGGCCTTGATCTGTGTTTGCTTACCCTTCCGATTTAGAAAATTCTATTGTATGCCTGAACGTAAATGAGATGCACTAGGTATATTTGTTAAAGAGAAACCTAGTAGTTCGAAGCGTCTCGATTACCTTAATCTAGAAAGTACGGCTTTTGAAGAGTCTATTTTTGAACGTTCTTTGACTGAGGAGAGAATCCATGTTGCTCCGATAGCGCCAGAAATGGAAACTTTGAAAGCTTTGTTGAATCCAACTAGGACTACCCGTCCTTCGTGTATTAAGTTAGCTGAAACGGAGGCACCCTATGAACTGAAACCTGGGACCTTACAGATGCTCCCAATCTTTTTAGGGAAAGAAAATGAAAACCCTTATTACCATGTTAGGGATTTTGAGGAAATTTGTAGTACTCTAAGAATTAGAGGCTTAGATGATGATGCTTTGAAACTTAGGTTATTCCCATTTTCCCTGAAAGATAAGGCCAAGTCGTGGCTGTATAGTTTGGACTCCGAGTCAATTGAGACATATGAACAACTTACATCTGCCTTTTTCAATAAGTTTTTCCCTAGGCACAAAACATCGTCTATTAGGACGCAAATATGCACATTTTCACAACAAGAGGAGAATCTTTATATAGGTATTTGGAAAGGTTCAATGATTTATTATCCCAGTGTCCTCATCATGGTTTAGAAAAGGTTAGGCTAGTTCAGATCCTTTATGAGGGTTTAGATTATTCCACAACGACCATGGTTGAGTCTCTATGCACTGGTGGATTTGAAAACCAAACTGTTGATGCGGCGATGGAATTTTTTAATGAAATCGCCGAAAAAACCCAGCAATGGGAAAATAGTAGGGCACCCCAGAAAACAATTCTTTTAAGTAGAGGAAACGTTAATAGGGTAGAAGGAGGCTATGAATCAGATGCCAAAATTGCTGCTATAGCAAAAAGGTTAGAAGCCTTAGAAGTGGGCCAGACTAGTGGTAGAGTGGAGCCTTTTGGGAAGGCCAGAATATTGAAGAGCAGGCCAATGCTCTTTATAATAACACTAGATTTGATAACCGTCAAAAGATTGACCCATATTCAGAAACCTATAATCCTGGTTGGAGAAACCATCCGAACCTTTCGTGGTCTAAGGGCCAAAGTCAAGGTCAGTTTAGTAATTCTAATGCTCCCCCAGGTTTTGGCTATACTAAGAATCCTTCAGGACTAGCTCAGTTTCAGAATCAGTCAGATAAGAAAAAATCCTAAGTTTAGAGGAATCTCTCGCCTTGTTAACTCAGCAAACTGCAAAATTCCAGTTATCCGTAGAACAGAGTCTACAAGCTAGTAACAGGATAGGACAAGAAAATAGTCAGGCTATTTCCGAGTTAAAAACCCAGGTTGGTCTGATAAGTGATTCTTTGAGAGAAAAAGGTAAGTTTCCTAGTCAAACACAACCCAACCCTAGAGGAGTTCATGAATTAGGTGCAAAACCATCGAATCAATTGAATGTGTTAGAACCCTTAGAAGTGGTAGAGTTGTAGACAATAAGGTAACCATGCCCGATAGTGAACATACTGTAGTTCACCCCTCAGGATCTCACCTCTCAGGACCAGTAGCTGAAGAGACTGATAAAGTTTCTGATGATGTGAATTCGGTTCCTGAAAGGTCTGATTTTAGGCCTAGAGCCCCATTTCCTCAGCTATTAGTACCAACAAAGAAGGAATCGAACTTTAATGACATAGTGGAGGTTTTTAAGCAAGTTACCATAAACCTTCCCTTATTAGATGCAATTAGGCAAATTCCTGCTTATGCCAAGTTCCTTAAGGATATGTGTACGCGAAAGCGAAAACTTAGCGTCCATAAGAAAGCCTTTTTAGCTAGTCACGTAAGTTCAATCATTCAAACACCACAACTCCAAAGTACAAAGACCCAGGTTCTCCTACCATTGCTTGCACAATAGGTAACTTCCGGGTAGAAAAAGCTTTACTTGACTTAGGAGCCAGTGTGAACTTACTGCCATTCCATGTATACTTACAGCTAGGACTTGGTGAAATGAAACCTACTCAGATGACACTGCAGTTAGCTGATAGGTCTGTTAAAATCCCTCGAGGTGTTAGGATGTTCTTATTGAGGTCGACAAGTTTATTTATCCAGTGGATTTTGTGGTCCTAGATACCCAACCTGTCCCTGACCCAGAGAACCAGATACCTGTGATTTTAGGTCGCCCATTTTTAGCTACGTCTAATGCGATCATTAACTGTCGAAATGGTGTGATGAGTTTATCTTTTGGTAATATGACTATGGAGATGAACATTTTTAATGTCAGTAAGCAACCTCATGAGCTAGATGACACATGTGTTGAGGAGGTGAACATGATAGAAGCCTTAGTTCAGGAGTCATTACCAAACATCTTGTCTGAAGACCCATTAGAAAGTTGTTATCCCATTTTGGTTTAGATTTTGACGACGATAGCACTATTGAACAGGTGAATGCTCTATTAGATTCTACCCCTGTGTTAGACACTGATAGATGGAAAGCTAGGTTCGAACCGTTACCAGTTTCTGAGACTACCCTAATTCCTTCTTTAGAAGAGCCCCCAAAGTTGGACCTTAAACCACTACCGATACTCTAAAGTATGTGTTTTTAGGCCCATCTGAGACTTTACCTGTGATTGTAGCTTCCAATTTGGATAGTGATCAGGAAAGTAGGCTAGTAAATGTACTTCAAGACAATAAGGAAGCTTTAGGGTGGACTATAGCAGACATTAAGGGTATAAGTCCTACTATGTGTATGCATCAGATTCATTTAGAGGAAGACTCCAAACCTTCTAGGGAGATGCAACGTCGACTGAACCCTAACATGAAAGAGGTAGTTCGAAAGAGGTGCTTAAGTTGTAGATGCGGGTATTATTTACCCAATTTAGACAGTAAGTGGTCAGCAGTCAGGTTGTCCCCAAGAAATCAGGCCTACTGTAGTCCAGAATGATTAATAATGAATTAATCCCAACCCGAGTGACCACGGGATGGCGTGTGTGTATTGACTATAGGAAATTGAACAAGGTCACAAGGAAGGATCACTTTCCCTTCCTTTTATCGACCAAATGCTAGAGCGATTAGCTGGACATAGTCACTATTGCTTCTTAGATGGCTACTCCGGTTATAATCAGATCGTTATTGCCCCAGAAGACCAAGAGAAAACCACTTTTACATGTCCCTTTAGTACCTTTGCGTATAGACGCATGCCTTTCGGGCTATTAATGCCCCTGCAACTTTTCGGCGTTGTATGATGAGCATATTTTCTGATATGGTAGAACGGTTCTTAGAGGTCTTTATGGATGATTTTTCAGTGTTTGGTTCATCTTTCGATGAGTGCTTGCATCATTTGACATTAGTGTTGACTAGGTGTAAGGAAAAAAATTTAGTGCTTAATTGGGAAAAATGCCACTTCATGGTTAAATCAGGAATTATATTAGGGCACATCGTCTCTTCAAAGGGTATAGAGATAGACAAAGCAAAGTTGACCTTATTAAGACTTTACAGGTCCCAAAAACCGTAAAAGATATTAGGTAATTCCTAGGGCATGCAGGTTTTTACCGTCGATTTATTAAGGATTTTAGCTTGATTTCTAGACCTCTTTGCAATTTGCTTGCAAAAGATGTTAAGTTTGTCTTTGATGATGCTTGTTTAGAGGCTTTTGAGAAGATTAAAACTTTACTCACTACTTCCCCGATAGTCCAGGCACCTAACTGGAACCTACCCTTAGAGATTATGTGTGATTCTTCAGATTATGATATAGGCGTCGTTTTAGGACAACGAGAAAACAAATTACTTCATGTGATTTATTATGCTAGTAAAACTCTGAATGATGCCCAAATGAACTACACAACTACCGAGAAGGAACTTTTAGCCATCGTGTTTGCCTTGGATAAGTTTAGGTCATACCTATTAGGTTCTAAGATCATAATCTATACAGATCATGCTGCTTTGAAATACCTTTTATCTAAGAAGGATACCAAACCTGGATTGATTAGATGGATCCTATTGTTACAGGAATTTTCCCCAGACATTAGAGACAAAAAGGGTGCAGAAAATGTAGTAGCCACTTGTCTAGGCTAGTTGTTAGTTCCCCTAGTGATTCCCTTCCTATAAGGGATAGATTTCCTGATGAACAATTGTTCTCTGTTTCCCAATCACCTTGGTATGCAAATATAGTGAATTATCTTGTTACTGGTCGAACCCCTCAACATTGGGGTAAGCAAGCTCGTTCTAGGTTTTTAGCCGAGGTTAAACATTTCTTTTGGGACGATCCTTATCTGTTTAAGTATTGTCCGGACCAGATTATTAGGAGATGTGTATCTGAGAGTGACCAGTCTAGTATTATCTCCTTTTGTCATGAACATGCATGTGGGGGTCATTTTAGTGCTAAGAAGACTGCTGCTAAGATTTTGCAGTGTGGATTTTACTGGCCTTCGTTGTTTAAAGATTCCCATAGTCATTGTGTTTCTGGTGAGCGTTGCCAGAAGTTAGGAACCATTTCCCGTAGAAATATGATGCCTTTGAACCCTATTTTAGTGATTGAGGTCTTTGATGTGTGGGGCATTGATTTTATGGGTCAATTTCCTTTTTCGTTTGGTTATCTTTACATACTTGTCGCTGTAGACTATGTGTCTAAGTGGGTTGAGGCGGTTCCGTGTAAAACGAATGACCACAGGGTCGTAGTCCAGTTTTTGAAATAGAATATACTTACACGTTTTGGTACGCCGCGAGCTATAATTTGTGATGGAGGTTCACACTTTTGTAATAGACCGTTTGCTCTTTTAATGAAACAATACGGTATTACCCATAAAGTAGCAACCGCATATCACCCTCAGACTAGTGGTCAGGTAGAGGTTTCCAATAGGGAAATTAAACGTATTCTAGAGAAAACAGTTAATCCAAATAGGAAAGACTGGTCGTCGAGGCTTACTGATGCCTTATGGGCTTACCGTACTGCGTTTAAGACACCCATTGGAATGTCACCATATCGTTTAGTGTTTGTCAAGGAATGTCACCTGCCTGTTGAGTTAGAGCATCGAGCCTATTGGGCTATTAAGAACTTAAACTTTTCACTTGACAAGGCAGGAGCTCAAAGAGTTGGACGAGATTCGTAGAGATGCATACGATAATGCTAAAGAGTATAAGAACAAAATGAAACTTGTGCATGATAGGAATATTTTACGAAAGTCATTTTCTCCAGGTCAAAAAGTTCTTCTGTATGACACTCGTTTGCATCTATTCCCCGGTAAGTTGCGCTCTCGGTGGACCGGTCCTTTTGTGGTCCGTACTGTTTTTCCTCATGGCACTATTGAGATTGAGACACCAGATGGTAGTAGTTCTTCGAAGGTTAACGGTCAGCGATTGAAGCCCTTTTTAGAGCCTTTTTCTACAGGTAATGTTGAGGAGGTCCCTCTGGAGGACCATGTTTACCTTGATTGACCATCGAGGAGATTTTGTATGTTGTATAATATTTTTGCAGGTTTTTGGTTACACTTCACCCAGGTACTATCTTTCCGACTTCTCTCTTTATTATTTCCTCATGTTACTTATATTTTTGGTACTGTTCTTTGATTAGAAACATTGAGGACAATGTTATATTTAAGTTTGGGGGTGGGGTAGAACTTTTTGTTACCTTTTCGTTGCAATAAATAAACTCCAGAGCCTAGAAATTTATCCCTATTAAGGATGGCACTAACCAATCTAAGTGGATGGAAGCATTTTGGTTGTAGGAGTTGAGGAACCAATCTGACTAGATGGCAACATCTAAAGTCTATTCATAAAAGCACAGAGCTCAGGTGTTAGAAATAACATGATAGTTTCACCATATCTCGTTGAGTCCTTTTCACTTCTGTTTTTATTTTGTTTGTTTTTTTAAACTATGTTTCTCTAAGTGATTAGGTGGGGCTCACGATTCAAGTTGTTACCAATGCTAGGGTGAATTAGAGTGATTGAGATACAAAAAAAAAAAAAGACCAGACCATCAGACCAACTGGAATAAATTCAATAAAGTCGACCACTAGAACCCTTGTATATGCCGGTTGTGTTGACCTAGAGTTAGGATTATCGACCACTGGTACCCTTGTATATACCAGTGTGTTGATATTAGTCAGACCGGTATCTCAGTCCATTAGGATAGGTTCATTTTGGCGGAGGCCTTCAGACAGATATGAGAAACACCGTTCACCTAGTAAACATCAAAACCATCTATGTTTTTCTATATCCATCTTATTGATCTATCCATGTGATTAGTTTTGACTCCGGATATTGATGTCCATAGTGCAACTCTCTGAATAGAGCTCTGTCAATTCATATGAATTTTAGTATGCTTGAGTGCAAACTCGTGTACAACAATTGGAATTTCGCATCAGGGTACTTCCTCCTGTATTCAATAAGTATGCCAACCAAGGAGATTCTTTAGTGCCTTCCAAGGTTCTGTGTAGATAGCTAGGGTCTGGAGTATAAAGGTTTTGTGGGTATACCTCTGGTAAGCCCTCCGGAGACAACACTCCACCACTAGGGACACCTAGGGTTTTAAAGGCTTATTGCATACGCTAAATGCAATCGACGATGCCTGCGACGGTGAGTTAGGATTTTATTTCTATTTTATTTTTGCTCGAGGACTAGAAAATAATAGGTTTGGAGGTATTTGACAGAAACATTTTTGTGTCCGATTTGTCTCGATTCTATATATTGTTAGGGCTCATTTTTGTACTTATTATGGTGTTTTATTTATTTGTAGGTATTTTTGCCCAATAAACATTTTTGGAAAAAAAATTGGCTCGAAAAGTTGTCGGGAAGCGCCCGGAGGACACTTGCTATTCGGACCCCCCCGGTTTGGATAAGGGCACCCCCAGGACACCCCCAAGGCAGCTGTTATTCGCACCCCCACTCTGGATAGGGGGCGCCCCCTTTCTTCACTTTAAATTCGAATTTCAAATTGGCGGGAATCTGGTGTACAAGGCGCGTATTTTCCTGAAAGATCTGGATTAAATTCTGTTGAGTTTTTCTCGGTGTTTGACGCTGGAATGGATTGGTACCACCCTGTTACGACTAAACAGGGTTGGTACGTCTTCCAGATTCGAAAAAATGGGCATCAATCTTCGGCTTGGATAAAACAAGGCACTGGTTATTCGTGGAAGTTTCATTGGTTATATTTGTGGAAGTTTGGTGTTGTTAAGGAAGGATTTACTCTCTGGGATTCGTATCTTTCAGTTTTAGAAAGTTTTATAACTCACAATCCGCGAAAGAAGATTTGGAAGAGAAGAAAATTCCGAGTGTTACTGCCGAAGAAAAGAGTTATTTTTGGGACTTTACTTGCCTTATACGGGAGCTTCCGTGTATATATATGAGGCTAGGGAGTCGCAGAAGGTAGTGCGTACACTTTAGGGAAGTTTAGAACATAACAGAGCATAAAAACACCAAGTTGCTGAGATACAGGCGAGAGGAAGAAGAAGAACACAGAACAGCAGTAAAAGACAGTCGCAGAATCCGTGGCCTTTTCTTTCAAAATTCAATCACTTTGTCACAATTTCTGTAACAATTATTCAGAGTTCGCAACAGTTCAGTGTTAGCGTACTTTGTAACAGTGGTTCGTAACAATTATATCCGTTACAAACACGTTGTTTTATACCTTCTCTTCTTTTTAATCAACTTTTGAGCAACAAAAATGTATTTTAAGCAAGTGGTTAATATGAGGAGTTAAACCCCATTGCTGAGGCGATAGAGGAAGCTATTTTTCTAACAAAAAGTGGTATATTCTATTTTATCTTTTTATTTGCAATAATTATATGATTATTTGCCTTGAACTATTATTGAATATGATTTTTATTTGAGTGATTGTGATCTATTTTGATGGAGTATGCTTAGTTTTAAGACTTTTGATGCTTCATACTTGGTATTTACAATTGTTACTTTTGAAAATATACTTGTTGCAATATTTTAGAATATAATTAAACGAGAAAATTGCATAAATATAAGTATTGGTTTAATCACTTTGAACTTGGAAAATAGTGGAATATTAGCCTCAGTGTTTCTTTTAGTATTGATATCATCTTTGATTGAGTTTGCTATAATTTTTAGTGAGTTTTCTATTTTAATATTAGAATTTTAGTCTAACTACTATCCTTCACAAGTCTGAGAATCGAACCACTTTTACCACTATCTACAAATCACATCACTCAACTACAAAACTACTGAGTATAAAGGGAGATGTCTACAAAATATGGAAATTGCGAATAAAAGCAACAAAAGGAAGTATAGTCATCGGAGGGATCAACAATATCTTCACTGGAGCTGTTATTGGAAGTTGCTTCAATGCCTTCATCGCGAGCCACTACTGCATCCTCTCCGGAAGCCGCATCGACTTCAGTTGTAGTAATGAGGTTCCAACTCTCGGACTTGTGAAGATTAAATTTAAAGGTTTGATAATATTATATACAAAAAAAATATTAACAATGGGCGAGAGGTACTGGGACTAAGGATTTGGCCGAATTCACTACACAGGGTTCATTCATATATTCTTTGACAAATAAAACTTAATAAAATTAACATGGACTCTGATTTTGCCAAGATAGATTCTCAAAACATCGATTGTAAGTCCTAAGCATGATGTGTCAAAACACCTAAGCTAAGCATACATCATCAAATTAAATAACAACCAATTAATTCAAATCATATTTCAATTTTAGATTAATGCAGAAGTCATAAAAAAGAATAAAATAAATTTACCCGTGTATGAAATTCACCCTCCTTCGTCGTCCCAGTGTTGGGTTTTAGCTCATCATGCTAAAAACACGCTCAAAATATTTATTTATTGCTCAAATGGTGTTTACAATGAAGAGAAGAAGAGAAAATGGTGTAAAACTGTAAATCTGCGACGCACAAAAAGCGTCATAGAATGAACGATAAAAAACAAGTGCTGCTGCTGTTTAGACTGCACTGCGACCCACGGCTGTGCGTCTTAGACATTGTTGATAAACCACTGTCCTTGCGAGTGTGTTCTTCGTGTTCTTGATGTTCTTCATCATCATCAGCAGCAGCAGAAACAGAGTTTCATCAACTCTTGATTTCTGCTTCTCTGGACCTTCTCTCGACCCCAAACTCTCGACACCCCCTCTAGGACTCCCAGGGAACCTATTTAAACCAAAAACACGCGTTGAATCTCCTCCATTAATCCCAAAAATTCTTCTTTTACTCGGGATATTTTCTTTCCTTTTTCAAAGAAATACGGGATTTTCTTTCCTTTAATTCCTCTTCCGCGCTTTTGTTGATGTGGAACACACTCCAAACAAGTTTCTACAGCATCCCAACTCCATCCAAACACGTACAAACACGCTGAATCCCGTGAACAACTCTTCCTTGCACGTATTCCCCTTTTTCCAGCTCGTGGATTGCCTATCCAATTCAAGCCAATTATGGTCGAACCAAACACCCATACCATCTTTATTATGATATATCACATCTTTCCACAAAGTTTCAGCGATTGAATCGCACAAAATCACGTCCAAATGTCCGATCAAACTTCTGCCAGTTGCATGCATCATTTTTCCCGTCTTTTTCTGATTTCAAATTTTGGAAGAAAGGGACCTCCCCTTTATCCATTCATGGGGTCCCTTTAGAAATTGGGGCGGAAATAGTAATTTTCATGGGTGTTTTTAACAACTCCTCCGGGTGCTTTTAGCGTATTTCTGGGGTGACTTTAACACTTTATCCTGGGGTGTAAAACACCACTTTTTAAGCCCATTTCGCCGCAAGGGCTTATTTCTCTAAAATTTCCTACAAAGACATAAAATAACACAATAAATACAAAATCGATCACTAACAATACATACAATTGAGACATATTAGACACATAAATGTGTCTATGGCTCCATCGTCAATTTGATTCTAGAGGGGTGTGCTCAAATTGTAACGAATTCCTTTTCGAAGGAATAGAAGTTGGTCTAGAAAACAATCTAAGTGGAGCCATCATGCTTTTTGTTTGCTAGATTCTATAGGTTTGATTTGGTCGAGTCATCCTTGTTTGTGATTGTGTAGAATTCCCTTGCAATTAAGAATGTCGAACTGGTATGATAGAAGCCAATACAATGAGTATTGATCTGAATTTGAATATGGACATCATCATTTTTATGACCATGGTGGGAATAGTAGTTGGGAACTCCAACCTTTTCAAGGTTATGGTTCATACCATGGTGAGCCGAATTACTATCCACACGCTAATTGGTCTTACGAGCAAGAAAATAAGGAACACTGTAGTACTGGTTACTCGTTTTTGGAAACTAGTCCTGATTATGATATTTCTGAACCTGTTTCATATATAGAAGAGACCCAACAACGGATTGAAAGGACGTATAAACGTTTAGTTGCAATGAATAGTTCAAAATAAGAGTGTACACGATATTCTGAGATGATAAACGAGAGTGGTGAACGTATAAGTGTTATGCTCAGTGAAATTCAGGCACGTCTAGAGGCAGAAAATGAACAGTTGGCTAATGCTGCTCGAAATAATCTAAATTTCCAAAATAGGATTTCTAATTCTACCCTTGATATCAATAGTGAATATTTGCCTAATTTAGAGGACGAGGCTAGAATAAAAGACACTACTTATTTAGATAAGGTTCAATCATCTTTGTACTATTATGATGATGAGGATAGTAGTAATGAAGAATCTGAAATATGTAGGCATAGTGATCAGGAATCTATTAATCCAATTGAGCTTTATAATGATTATATTATTTCTAGTTCAAATCCAAATAATTTTTATGATTATTCACCTATTCAAAAGGACGAGGATTTGATTAGGGATACCACCGTTTTAGACGATGTAGTTTTTCCTTTTGATTACGAAGCCGATAGTGGTTTAGAGGAACAGGTTTATTCCGAAAATAATGTTTTAGAGTCTAGCGATTTAGAAACAATAGTCTTAGACGAAGAAGATGAACTCGTAGAGATTTTAAATATGAGTGAGGATACATCACCTGAGTATAATTTACAAGTAGCAATTGACCATTTTCAGGATTTTGATGATCTAGAAATTAGGAAAATTGTAGCTAGTCTATCTAGAGACACCCAAAATTCTAAGTTTGGGGGTGGTTATCATCCATGTGCTTTCACTCTTATAAAGGTCCCTCACTTGGGACTTGACATACGTGCCTCAACCATTTTACAAGATTATCTTCATACACGTTTTCCCGAACCTAATGATGTCCAGGAAGAAGTTCAGTCGTTAGAAATCCATCCTCTGGTTGATGTGGTTTTCCCAGGCTATGATACCCAGATTGACTTTGTTTTTCCAACAAATAGTTTTCTTCCAAATGTGGGAGCGTTTATATTTCAAATATGTCGAATATTAAGTTGTGAGACTAAACCTAAATGCTTTAGGAAATTAGAATCGACACATTTGCTTAAGAGTGACCACTACTCTCATTATGGTCAATTTTGTAAGTCAAATCTTATTGACTTAGAGGATCCTCAGTTATTTAGGTTATTATTGTGCGCTTCTAAGATCATATTTGAGTTTTTCCAGACTCTATGACCTAATGATTCGGATCCCACCTATGAAGAAACGCAGCCAATGAAAATTTTCTATTTAGACCTTTTCATAGAACCTGAACCTGAACCACAATTAGATATAAATTTCTTAATCAGGAAACTAAGTAAGAGCATGCTAGTCTTGTTCACTTTCTTGGTTCATTGCAGTTTCCTTTGGTCAGCTCTATTTAGTTTTGAAGACCCACAGTTATTTCGACTGTTACTTTATGGTTCGAGTTGACTAATCCTTTCCTAAGTCTGGCTGAAGACTTTAAACTTAGCACTTCTTGGGAGGTATCCCATGCTCATGCAACATGGTAATATCTTTCCTTAACTCTTTCGCTTCAAATGGTAACAGTTTCTCCTTGTTCATGCTTTTAATTTCATCTTTAGAACATTGAGGACAATGTTAGATTTAAGTTTGGGGGTATGGGAGAAACTTTTTAGTTGCAATTAATAAACTCCAGAGCCTAGAAATTTATGCGTATTCAGGATGGCACTAACTAATCTAAGTGGATGGAAGCATCTTGGTTGTAGGAGTTGAGGAACCAATCTGATTAGATGGAAACATCTATAGAGTCTATTCATAAAAGCACAGAGCTCAGGTGTTAGAAATAACATGATAGTTGCACCATATCTCGTTGAGTCCTTTTCATTTTTTTTTCATTTTAAACTATGTTTCTCTAAGTGATTAGGTGGGGCATACGATTCAAGTTGTTACCACTGCTAGGGTGAATTAGAGTGACTGAGTTACTAAAAAAAAAATAGACCGGATCAGTTAGACCAATCGGAATAAGTATTAACACTTGGATAGCAATATGCGTGTGTTCTCCCTGTTTCTGTCGCCTAAGCAAGCGTGGAATGCAGGACCCGTGGGAACTATCGTGTAATCTGCTGACAAGAAGCATGCGCTTGGATCAAAAAGATCTATTCATGCCGTTAAGTTAAAAAAAAAAATTGGTTATTGTTCTGTGTAGTCAACTGCTGGTTCCCTTGTATTTGCCAGTTTGTTGATCTAGATTTAAGTTATTGACCAATGGTTCCCTTGTATATGCCAGTTGTGTTGATATTAGTCAGACCGGTATCTCAGTCCATTAGGATAGGTTCATTCTGGAAATGTCCTTCAGACAGATATGTGAAACATCGATCATTTGGTTAACATCAAAACCATCTACATTTTTCTATTTCCATCTCCTTTTTATATCCATATGATTAGTTTGACTCCGAATATGATGTCCATAGTGCAACTATCTGAGTAGAGCTCTGTCACTTTATATGAATTTTAGTATGCTTGAGTGCAAACTCGTGTACAGCAATTGGAATTTCGCATCAGGGTACTTCCTCCTATATTCAGTGATTGTATGCCAACCAAGGAGATTCTTTAGTGCCTTCCAAGGTTCTGCGTAGATAGTTAGGGTCTGGATTATTGGTTTTGTGGGTACACCTCTGGTAAACCCTCCCGAGATTAACTAGGTCACTAGGGACACCTAGTGAGTTAGGATTTTATTTTCCATATTAGTTTTTCTCGAGGACTAGCAAATAATAAGTTTGGGGGTGTTGATAGACACATTTATGTGTCTAATATGTCTCAATTGTATGTATTGTTAGTGCTCGAATTTGTATTTATTATGTTATTTTATGTCTTTGTAGGAAATTTTAGAGAAATAAGCCCTTGCGGCGAAATGGGCTTAAAAAGTGGTGTTTTACACCCCAGGATAAAGTGTTAAAGGAACCCCAGAAATACGCTAAAAGCACCCGGAGGAGTTGTTAAAAACACCCATAAAAATTACTATTTCCGCCCCAATTGCTAAAGGGACCCCAGGAATGGATAAAGGGGAGGTCCCTTTCTTCCAAAATTTTAAATCAGAAAAAGACGGGAAAAATGATGCATGCAACTGGCAGAAGTTTGATCGGACATTTGGACGTGATTTTGTGCGATTCAATCGCTGAAACTTTGTGGAAAGATGTGATATATCATAATAAAGATGGTATGGGTGTTTGGTTCGACCATAATTGGCTTGAATTGGCTAGCAATCCATGAGCTGGAAAAATGGGAATACGTGCAGGTAAGAGTTGTTCACGGGATTCAGCGTGTTTGTACGTGTTTGGATGGAGTTGGGATGCTGTAGAAACTTGTTTGGAGTGTGTTCCACATCAACAGAAGCGCGGAAGTGGAATTAAAGGAAAGAAATCCCGTATTTCTTTGAAAAGGGAAAGAAAATATCCCGAGTAAAAGAAGATTATTTGGGATTAATGGAGGAGATTCAACGCGTGTTTTTGGTTTAAATAGGTTCCCTGGGAGTCCTAGAGGGGATGTCGAGAGTTTGGGGTCGAGAGAAGGTCCAGAGAAGCAGAAATCAAGAGTTGATGAAACTATGTTTCTGCTGCTGCTGATGATGATGAAGAACACCAAGAACACGAAGAACAGACTCGCAAGGACAGTGGTTTATCAACAGTGTCTAAGACGCACAGCCGTGGGTCGCAGTGCAGTCTAAACAGCAGCAGCACTTGTTTTTTATCGTTCATTCTGTGACGCTTTTTGTGCGTCGCAGATTACTATTTTACACCATTTTCTCTTCTTCTCTTCATTGTAAACACCATTTGAGCAATAAATAAATATTTTGAGCGTTGTTTTATCATGATTAGCTAAAACCCAACACTGGGACGACGAAGGAGGGTGAATTTCATACACGGGTAAATTTATTTTATTCTTTTTTATGACTTTTGCATTAATCTAAAATTGAAATATGATTTGAATTAATTGGTTGTTATTTAATTTGATGATGTATGCTTAGATTAGGTGTTTTGATACATCATGCTTAGGACTTACAATCGATGTTTTGAGAATCTATCTTGGCAAAATCAGAGTCCATGTTAATTTTATTGAGTTTTATTTGTCAAAGAATATATGAATGAACCCTGTATAGTGAATTCGGCCAAATCCTTAGTCCCAGTGCCTCTCGCCCATTGTTAATATTTTTGTATATATAATTTTATCAAATCTTTAAATTTAATCTTCACAAGTACGAGAGTTTGAACCTCATTACTACAACTTCATCAAAAATCTTAATCATTTTGATTTCGCGCATTGACGGATGGAGCCCTATTTCACGCATGTGGTAATTTTAATAATTCTTTTTATGAAAAAAAAAATAAATAAAATAATTCTCTCTTCTTTTTTTTTCTCTTTTTTCTTTTTTTTTTGCTTTGTCTTTTTTCCTTCTCTTTTAGCTTTAAGCTTTGATTCCAAGGTCTTTAGTATCCAACTTCAAACCTGTAATACAAAGACACAACCAAAGAGACTTAAAAAGAAAAAATGGAATAATAAAAAATAAAAAATAATAAAAACCTAAAAATTGTACCTAAGCACAAATCTCCGGCAGCGGCGCCAAAATGATTAACTTCCCCTTTTGATACCGCTGCGACGCCTCCCTCAACAACTGCTTCAGTATTCCCTCCAGGAGACGCGCCGACATCATCCTTGGAAGTTATTTCAACATCTTCTCCATATGCCGCTACCATGATCTCCTCAGCAGCCATTTCAGTGTTCCCTCTGGCGGTTGCTTCAATACCCTCCACGGAAGCTACTTTAACCTCTCCCTCAGGAACTGCCCCAACAGCCTTTTGAGGATACTCTGGTTCGTCCATGTCAGAATTGAGGATGATGATTCCATTACGGACAGGGTAATCATACTTTTTTTCACTGGAGGGTCGCTCATGCTCGATCCTTCGCCGCTTTAGCCGAGCTGCAAACCTTTCATCCCCCCCGCTTGGCGGTTGAAACGCTTCGTCGCGCCTCCATTCTTCCTCCATGCCAACTGAAGCCAAGAAAGCCTGAACACGCTCCCGAACTAAACGTAGGTGCATAAGAGACATACCTTGAATGGCACGTCCATCTTCACGAAACGGAGGATTTATTCTGGCCATCACCTCCTCAGACGCACTATCCTTGGGTTTGTCGACTTCAAAGCTCTTTTCTGGAGAAGTAAAAGAGTGATCATCACCGGCAGTTCCCATCATACACTACAAAAAGAGACATTATGATCATACCAACAGCTGGTATATCTATAAAAAAAATCGTTATCATCAATCAAAACAAAACCGCATAATGAACATGGAGCAATACCTGGAACAAAGAAGAAAACAACTCTGCGATGGGACAGAGGCTCAGCCTCTTCTTTATATTCCGCAAATCAGCAAGATCCCGGGAAAAAAAGGAGTCTCTAATTTCCGTGTATAAAGGCTCCAGGTGCGGGATGACAATAAAGTAGATACTTATCCATTCGAAAACAACAGACGTGCGCTGAAAAGAAATGCGCCTTACTCAAGAGGCGAGTCAGCCTCTATCCGGGTAATTTACGCCGGATTCTTCTTGTAAATTTATTCGTCTATCACCATTTAGTGCTTACCCCGTAATAGTGACACCATTACGTGCTAAGCAGGGGACTTAATGTTGATGGTGGTTTTTAGCTCAGGGTCAAAACTGTAAAACCCTGTATTTTAATACGTTGTTGTCCTGCAAAGGAACAAAAGCCATTTGAAAAGTGACGAGTGCAAAAACCTCCTCAGCAATTCAATATATATATATGAAATTCACACAGAATGGTGCGCGTACTAGCAATCCCAGATATTTTGTGAATTCTATTTTTTCCATCATTACCAACTAATACATGACTTGCCTAGTATTTGTGTATGTTATGTTCTCAGAGAACTCTCATTATTGACATGACATGACGATGAAGTGTTCACTCTCAGCATAGTAGCATGAATCTCCCGAAGTGCTAGTATTGAGATCTGTATGAAAATACTCACACAGGCTGCATCACTCTCTGACAAAGAGAATCTCGTATCGACGCACTTTTAAGTTAGCTTGATCACGCTTGAAATCCTTGGGGAAAATCTAGATTGTTAATATCAGTCTCAGAAACGATTACGGCCAAATAATTTGGCCGCGTATTTCAGCAAGCCTAGGCCACTCTTGACAGAAATAGGAAATCACCTTAGTGACCACTGGCGAGCCCACTAATGCCCTAGTTGATAGAGTTCTATTCAATTAACTCCCAAGAACTCCGAACGTCAACTCTAAGATGGGTGTTCGCGCAAGCTCAAACGAGCCAATACCGTTAAAAAGGGTCTTAAATACATCATGACCGTCCAACTTTTCCAGCCTTGTTGGACGGCTGAGATCTTTCCTAGAACGATCAAAAGAGTGTCGGTGCACTCACCGGCGGCCCAACTTCTTTCCTGCTCAATCAACTTGCTTGTAGAAAGACCAGAGGATACCAAATCGCTTTTGCAAACCAGGGCAAACGTGTTATTCTAAAACCCTAATCTCGAGTTGCGGCATTATATAACTATCACAAATCAATCTCGACCATCCAACTTAGCCAGCCTTATTGGACGGCGTAGATCGCATCTCGAACGAGCGGAGAAGTACCAAAGTGTTCATTGGCGACCCAACTCCTCCCTTGTTCGATCGACCTACCCGCAACAAGTCCTTAATGCATCAATTCGTTCGATCAAATAAGGGTGGACGTGGCCTTTTTAAAACCCTAATTGGTGTTTGCGACAATATTTTACCGCCGCAAAACGATCACGACCATTTATCTTCGCCAACCAAATTGAGTGGTGTAGATCTAATTTTAGGTGGCCCAGGAGATGTCAGCATGCTCGCCGACAACCCAACTTTGTACATGAGTGATCGACACAGTCGAAAGAACGCTCAACGCTTCGAATCGCTCACCCAAAAGGGGTTGGTCGCGCAGCACCTAAACCCTAAGTTGCGTCAACAACATCATGAAGCTGCCGCAAATCATCTCATCCATTAAACTTTGCTAGCCTAGTTGGATGGTGTAGATTCATTTTCAGAAAACCAACAAGGTAGCATCGTGGTCAACGGCCGCCAGACTAGGTGATAACTCACCCCTAGGGTCTTCAAACGATCACCCAAAGAGGGTCGGTGGCGGTGCTTTTAAGACGCCCAATCCGTGACTGATTCGATCGAGCTCAAAAACAGCGATGCTTCTAACACATCGATTACTTTCAGCTGCTTATTCGAAAGCGATGCTTTACATACATCGACTATAAGCAACGCCTTATAAATATAGGTTTTGCAAATAATTCATTTATTTGGCCTAAAAGCACTACGTGCTGATTTTAGTGGCAAGTCACATGACTTGACCCATTCACTCGAGACATCAAACATGTCACAAACTGGGGGATGCTTACTGGGGTATTGGTCTGGCGGTTTATAGCATGCGGCGTGTAACGCGCCCATTACGAGAAAGTGTCAGGAAAGGCGGACAATTAATGATAATGAGAATAGTGGGTGGACGTGTGGTCGGTCTTCCCTCATAACGGAAACACGACGATCACCACCTTTGGCACAAACCCACTTCTCCACTACTTTAATCTTCTCCACTTCTTAAGAGATCAGGGTGCGCTCAATGACTTGTATAAATATGTTTTCGAATTATTTCAACACAATGAACACAAGTGTTATCAACACAAGTAGCCAGAAACCATTTTCTGATACACAAGTCATAAAACAGCCACGCCTTCATAATTCAACACTCTGATCTCAAACACCTTCTCTGCTTCCCTCCCTAAGATCAACCCTTCTCCTTCACCTTGTGACCGAATTGAATCTGGAATGGCCATTTCTTGGTTTAGGCCAGAGTCTTACAGATTGATTTCTCGAACCTAAAAGCATTCCCATGCAGTGCATTTGTTTAGGGTTTGAATTCGTTTCTCATCAACACACCCCAAATTACCAAAAACAACAGAATCAATTTTTACCCCAAAACAAAACCTAAATAAACGTGCATTTCATTTGTGTGTAACAAGATAAGTTCGATCTAATGGTTGAAAGATATTAGCTTGAATCTAATCAGGTTTTCATCTAACGTTGAATATTGAGTGCTTTGTTACTAAGCTAACATTGATTGCAAACCCTGATTTGAAAGACTATATAAAGGACAACTTTAACAACTGGGAAACCTAATCCCCACACCTCCTATGTGATACTAGTTGTATTAGCTAGAGTCGATTCTCCTTTAACCTTAGGTTTCTATCGAGACCCTGTAGGTTAACGACTTGAAGACTTCATTGGGATTGTGAATCCAAAACCAACTATTTCTCTGTAGTGATGTGATCTGATCTTGTTGCTTCTATCGCATTTGAGCATAATCGTAAGATTGGCTTGAGATTCATTTCTCCGATAGGCAAGATAGAAAAGTAGTCACAAACACCTTCGTCTCATCGTTTGTGATTCCAAAATATCTTGTTTCGCTAGTCGATTAAGATTATTGTGAGGTGATTGATAATTCTAGGTTGTTCTTCGGGAATATAAGTCAGGGTTATCAATTGGTTCCTGTTCACCTTGATTTATCAAAAGACGGAACAAAAACTCGTAGGTATTTCTGTGGGAGACAGATTTATCTATTACCGTAGACTTTTCTGCATGATACAAATTTGTTTATTAAAGTCTTCAACTTTGGTCGTAGCAACTCTTAGTTGTGGGTGAGATCAGCTAAGGGAACCAAGTGCGTAGTATCCTGCTGGGATCTGAGACGTAAGGAGCGCAACTATACCTTGGATTAGTGTGAGATTGATTGGGGTTCAACTACATTCCATACCGAAGTTAGTTTGTAGTAGGATAGTGTTTGTAGCGGCTTAATGCAGTATGTGTTCAATCTGGACTAGGTCCTGGGGTTTTTCTGCATATTTGGTTTCCTCGTTAACAAAACTTCTGGTGTCTGTGTTATTTCTTTTCCGCATTATATTTTGTTATATAATTAAAATATCACAGGTTGTGCGTTGAATTGATCAATTTGGAAATCCAACCTTTGGTTGTTGATTGAAATTGATTGATCCTTGAACATTGGTCTTTGGTACCGTTTAAGTGATTTCTCTTGTATCCAATTAGACTCGCAGACTTCTATTTGCTTGAGTAAGTATTGAATCGAGAAAGTGAGAAATAACTCTTTGATATACTTTTATTAAGATTGAGTCTGTCTTTATAGTTGATTCTCTTAAAAGTATATTGGAGTTTGTCCATACAGATTGCTAATCGAAATATTGGGTGTGGTTGTTAGACCCCCGCTTTTTCAAATTTGATTAGGTTTTGTTTTTCCAGTTTGCAGACGGAAATGGGGTGGTGGTGGTTACTGATGGTAGTGGATTTTGGGGTAATAATCTCTTCTTCGTCCACTCTTTAACAGTTTTAGTATTTCTATTTGAAGGTGGTGGTAATAAAATTGGTCTGTATTAAAGGTGTTATTCTAGAAATATGGGTTACTCAAATCTCTTCGTTTTGGAGTTTTGGGGGTATTTCTTTACCTTCAACTGAACTTGCAAACCTATTATGTATGAAGATGTTTTACTGTTAATTACCTGTTTTAATTATGAAATGGAATTGATATGGGAATTTCCTGAGCATGTATGTATTTGTGTATTATTGTAATGGAAGGGCATGAAATTGATCTGTGTATGAATATGTCTATATATGTTTAATGTTTGATGCCCAATATATATCATTTGATTTTATTTTGGTGGAATGTGAAGCTTGTTATGTTTTGTACATGTGATTTTGAGAATTTGATAATTGAACTTATGATTATGAATTTCAGGCTTCCGTTAACTCAAAGTTTTCGTCTCCACCAGCTGCCAATGTTTCTGATGCTGGCACATCCACTGTACCAGCTCCTAAGAAGCGTAAAAAAACTTCATGGGTATGGGAACACCTTGAAAAAAACCTCGAACCTTAAATATTGGCAACATGTAAGATGTGTAATGAGACTTAAAGCTGACATGAAGAAGAATGGGACTAGCTCATTGATTACCCATTTGAAGAAATGTAAACTTGAGAAGCGATTCAAGGTACCATCTTGTGTACGATGAGATGTTATGGAATTGTTTGCATATGAGAAAGAGAGGTTGAAAAACAAATTTTGAGGTGCAAATGCAGAAATTGAGTCTGGAGTTAAATTTGGATTTTGAATTTGTAATATTTATGTTTTAAATCCTGTCTTAATCATATATAGAATATGTGAACTTTGAACATTTATGAATTTGGAATGTGTATGAAATGTGAATGTCTGCAGACTTTAGGTGGATTACAAATTTTGAACTGCGGGTTTATTTTTTAAACATTTGAACTGTCAGTTTCAGGAAACTAACGTAATTATCGGTTAACCGAAAACTACTGGGACAAACCGAAATCGGTTGGAACCATTTGGAAACCGAACCAATAGTTAATGGATTGGTTTGGTTTAGATTTTTGGAAACCGATAGTATTGGTTTCGGTTTTGGTTTGGCTAGAAACCGAGCTGAAACCGACCATGAACAATCCTAATTAATATCGAAGCCCAATCACTCTTCTTTCACTTCTTTGCTCTATAGAGGCTAAGTTTGGTTACTGCTAATTCTTTCTTCAACATTCTTTTTCATACAGCGGGAGACTCTTTTACGAAGCATTAATCCATTGCTATCACCACATAACGAAGAGGGTACCATTGTCTTCTATTAAGAATTCCACCTAGTTTATCTTGATATGAGATGTAATGGAATGTTGACACTCTGCCATTATTTGTATCGCCTGAGTGGACCTTCACTTGCTTGAGCCAACAGAATAATTCTTTGTTCCATTAACTGTTTTGTTCTCTGGCCGTGGAATGATTCCATGCTGCTGATATATGGAGATACCAGGCCAGCTACATTTTGTCATCTTCGTCGTAAACGCCATTTAGTTTCTCATTTATTTCTCTGATGATCAGATTTGCTTGTACTTTCTACAAAAGCACTAAAGTAGTGTTGTTAGTAAAAATATTGAGTCATAGCTCATATAAATATGGGTATAAAATGTAGCACTTACGTGCTTATCACACACCCACACTTATATTTTTCTAGTCCTCGAGCAAACCAGAAAATTGACCCGCTCCACAGCTGGTCATAACATGATAAGAAAAAGAATAGACCCGCTCAACAGCTGGTCATCATTTATTTTTATTTTTTTAAGACCCGCTCTACAGCTAGTCATAATATGATAAGAAAATGCATAAAAATAGACCCGATCAATAGGTGGTCATAAGAAAATGATGAGAAAACAAAAGAATAGACCCGCTCAACAGCTGGTCATAAGAACTCTACAGTAGACTCGCTCAACAGCTGGTCATAATAATAATTATTATTTTGTATTATTTTTTAATTTTTTTTAGACCCGCTCAACAGCTGGTCATAAATTGCAATAAAATTCCTGAAAAAGAAAAGTAAAAAGTTAACCACTCCCCCACACTTAAACATTACATTGTCTTCAATGTAATTGAGTCATCCAACGTAAAAATTAAGATGGGACATAATATGCGAAAATAAACAAATAAAAATAAAACAAGAAAATAGAAATACCTACTGGAATATACATAAAGGATCCCCATAAACTAATAACCTGAAAATTTGGGGATCAACCCAAAATACAGTATTTACAAATGACAGCTTAGCACTTATGTTATGATTCCAAGGAGATGCGTAAACTATCAAAAACAAATGATAACCCCCAAACCTAGTTTTAAGTACACATGGAAGTGCATAAAGAACAAAATATGGGGATTCTATTGAGATTGGAGAAATATTAATTGGTTCATGTACGGTATCAGGAACATGCAATTCCTCTGGGTATTTGGATGCAAAGTGATCCAACAAAATTTTAGAAGCATACAATTCTAACCCTAAATTAGGTAAATTTTGGAAGTTTAGGCGTCTAGAAACAACCTCTAAGTTGGGTGAATGATATACCGAGATAGGTTCATCTATGGAATTAGGTAAATCATCGACACAACCTCTAAGTTGTTGCTTTTTTGCCATTAGCGGAAGTGCTTTCTTTGATGGCTGCACTAGAAGAGTATGGTTGAACATGATTCTTAGGCCTGACTGGTTTTACTTCTTTACGAGAAATAGGAGCATCTTTGACATCAGTGTAAGCCTCTGGTTGAGAAGACGTTGTAGCTTTGACAAATTTTACCTCTTTGCTAATATTTGAAGCATCTATTCCCTTTTAGCCCTTCCTCGTGTATCACGATGATTTCCACTTGCTTCTAACATTGAGGTTAAATTTTTTGAGCTATCATTGAACTTTTTCAGGTTCAAATTTTCTTCTTCCAACATTTTGATTTTATTAAGAGCAATAGCTATCTCAGCCTCTCAAGACATTTTTCTCGTGAGAGATATGTACCTTGCTTCTCTTCAAAGCATAATACTTGTTGTGAGAATTTTTCTTTTAGAAAGTTATGCTCTTCATCGATATTTTCAAACTTTAAAGTAAAATCTCGCTCTCTTTAAAGTGCCCAGAGAAGTTCATTGGAACAAATAAGAAATTTTTTGCGTAATTCCTTTAGTTCAGATGTTTTTACACTTGATATTTCATCAGAAATCTCAAGTATAGAACTCAAAAAATTCTCGTTAGAGACATCATTAATTGAGCAACATGAAATTGAAGAATTATCTCTTTTTGAGCATATATCTTGTGATACGTTAATTGAGTCCTTCTTTAGTTTTCTCACTCGCTTAACTCTACTTTGACTCATGTCTTATAGGTTGGATCGCATCAAATACAGATTGTTATATTTTTTCGTGTTTGCCTGCTCTGATACCAATTGAAAAGACGAGGGTACCCAAATACACCATAATCTTTTATTTATCCACCTATAAGTCCTCTACCGAAAGTGATTGTCTATGGACAGAGTCGACACAATACAACAAAGCGGTTCACACTTCGTGTGATCGTCTATAGATACGAGATCGAGACAATACGACAACAAGATAACTTGTGTGATTGACTATGGATACAAGATCGAGACAATACAACAACGAAGTATGATACTTGATAATATGTTCGTACTTAACCAAACTCTATAGGATCACTATCAAGTATATTCGGAATTAACGTTTGTGTATTTTACTTCTAATTATAATAAAACAATTATAATTGCGGAAATAAAAAAGTAAAATACACAGCAAGATTTTGTTAAAGAGAAAACCGCAAATGCAGAAAAACCCCGAGACCTAGTCCTAAATTGAATACTCCCATAGTTAAGCCGATATACAAAATCAACACTAACTTCGTATAGTTGAGACCAAGCAACTAAACCTATATTTAACCGAGTTTTTTTAGTATCCTTGCGCTTCCGACATTCAATAAGTGCACGTACTGGAACAATTCCTTTTGATCGTATTCCAAACAGTAAAGGAACAACAAATCTTTTTGGTAACAACTATATTGATTCTTCCCGATGAAGATATCTCAAGTCATATGCAAAGGATCTTCCGTTTAATCAGTAAACTCCTTTGCCTGGTTAGATCAATTCAATCTTAAATTACCGAAGTAATAAGATCCAAATTTTTAACAATCAAATAGAACCCAAGAGATCTATTATTGCTACCAATCTCACGCAACTAATCAATCGAATAAATCTGATATTAGTTAGATCCCAGCCGATCAAGTTTTGTGCACACCAAATATATAGAAACCAAATCAGAAATCTTCTTTGTCTTCAAATCTTCTTAGATCTTCAATAAACACCTGCACAACACAACTTGAATCTCTTGTTATCAATCACGCATAGAACGGAGTCTGTTAACAATGGATTATCACAAGACGTCTTTAGATCTACAAACAGTTTTAAAGATCCCGTCGAAACTTCGATCTAGTTTGAGTGAATCTTATATCAGAAGAGAAGATTCTCAAGAATAAACAAACTAGGTGCAATCAAAGTTCAACAACCGTTAGTCAATCAAATAAATCAAAAACTAAAATAAACTGCAATTATCTAGTTTCCCACCAACGGTACTCATAGAGATTCTTGATCCCATAGAAGTCTTTAAACGAGCAGTCGTAAGAGATTTTGCCTAATTAGGATACTTTCCTCTCCGGATAGACGAATCCACCAGTAACAACACAAAATAGTAGTTTTGGTGGCTCTTAGGATAGTTTGCTCGAAATGCAAACTTAGGTATTTATAGACCAAGAAAGTTTGGACACCAAGGAATTTCCAAAACCAAATATTCTCAAGATATGCAATATATTTCCAAAAATGGTTTTCATAATTCCTGGAAATGCTTTATCCAAAATAACCAAAATATCACTTGAAAATCCAATTAGTATATGCACATTACCAATTTTATTCTCCAGAGATATGCATAAAATTAATCACCTTAATTAAAAGATTCTTAATTTATTTTCGGTCCGGGATCTCCTTGAGTTATTAAGGAATATCTTTGAACAATAAAAGATAAGAATCGTGAGCATGTTCAAAGTATGTCGACATCTTTTCTTATGTAAATCCTATTTCATATTTACAATCTTGGAACCGATTATACCACACTTCCGAACAAGTTTGGAACTGGTTCATTTGTATTCAAGACAACTATGTGATTGATCAAATGGAAATACACTAATCATGGGTTTATGGTTTTACCAAAACACAAGGATCGGTTCTACCTTAATATGGTTACTGGGACCGGTTACATCAGTTACCAAGATCAGTTACCTCAATTACCAGGACCGGTTACCATATTCTCATGGTATTACTTGTGATCGGTTACACAATTCACTAGGATCGGTTACACCAATTACTAGAACCGGTTACGCCAATTACAAGGATCGATTACACAATACTTTTGTGATCGGTCACACCAATTACTAGGATCGATCACACCAATTACAAATATCGATCATACCATCTCAGGTGATTACTTAGGATCGGTTGCACTAATAAAAGTCATACCAATACATAAGTCAGGCACTGTGACTAGTTTTACCAATATACATAACAAGTTATGATCAGTTCTACTAATTCACACATATTGGTAATCCAAAGATATGCAATGAATAACAATACCAATAAGCCTAGTGATTTCCCTTTCTATTCATAAAACAAGTTCATGAATGTATTTCCTTTAAAAAAATGTAAACATTGTTTCCTAGGATGAAATCTTCACCTTTACCCATACCCATAATCACAATAGCATTTATACGATTATGTCGATGTCTTATATACGAAGTTCAAAAGATAAGCGTTATACTTCGTATCTTATTCCTTAACATTATGATCATGTGATCAAGTCCTACTACTAGAGTAGAATCATTCACAGCTTCGCAATTATGTTTTCAATATGCACGACTTGAAATATACGTTAGGAATGAAAAAGTTCAAGTCAAAATATTAATAACCTCAAGAGGAAGGATGATGTCGTCGTTATAGCTTCTTACTTCTTCACATTCTTCAAGTCTTCGAGTAATACTTGTATGTATCACAATCCTAGACTTTCTAGTCTAACCTATACGAAGTTGTCTCTAGTACATAATCAAGTGACTCTTTAAATGAGTTTTGATTCACTAAAACATGACAACCAAACTTGACATACCAACGCTTGGTGGATTCAACCGATCTATGCTCTAACAAACATAGATACATGGTGCTCAAGATTTGGGGTAATGGCATGAATACCGTCAGAATTTTTCTTTGCAGCGAGAATCTCGTTAGGTTCATATCTACCAATATCCTTTGAAATAGAGACACCATTTACTGTAATCATTGGAGGATCATAGCCATTAAAAACATAAACCCATGATTGAAAATCACACGCTTGAAGAAAGGCACGCATAGAAATTTTCACCATAAGTAATTTGAGCCCTCGAAGACTGGTGGTACGTTTACTAAGATAGCAGTTTTGTCCATAGAGTCAGATCGCTATAAACACAGACTTATTAGGTCTTAAACGTGTTTGCCTGCTCTGATACCAATTGAAAAAGTAGGGGTCTAACAACCACACCCAATATTTCGGTTAGCAATCTGTATGGACTAACTCCAATATACTTTCAAGAGAATCAACTAGACAGTCAGACTCAATCTTAAGAAAAGTACATCCAAGAGTTATATCTCAATTTCTTAATTCAATCTGCAATCAAACAAATAGAAATTTGCGAGCCTGATTGAATATAAGAAATAACTTGGACGGTATCAAAAACCAATATCCAAGTGTCAATCAATTTAATCAACAACCAAAGGTTGGATTCACAATTGATTGAACTTATGCACAACCTGTGATATTTCAATTATAGAGAAGATATAATGCGGAAAAAAATAACAAAGACACCAGAAATTTTGTTAACGAGGAAACCGCAAATGCAGAAAAACCCCGGGACCTAGTCCAGATTTGAACACCACACTGTATTAAGCCGCTACAGACAATATCCTACTCCAAGTTAACTTCGACTGGAATGTAGTTGAGCCCTAACCAATCTCACACTGATCAAGGTACAGTCGCGTTCCTTACGCCTCTAGAACCACGCCGGATTCTGCGCACTTGATTCCCTTAGCTGACCTCACCCACAACTAAGAGTTGTTACGAACCAAAGTCGAAGACTTGATAAACCAATCTGTCTCACACAGAAAAGTTTATTAAATAGATAAATCTGTTTACCACAAATATACCTATGAGTTTTGTTCCGTCTTTTAATAAATCAAGGTGAACGGGAACCAATTGATATACTGGACTTATATTCCCGAAGAACATCCTAGAAATATCAATCACCTCACAATAATCTTAATCGTATGGTAGCAAAACAAGATATTGTGGAATCACGAACGATGAGACGAAGATGTTTGTGACTACTTTTATCTTGCCTATCAGAGATTAAATCTCGAGCAAATCTTAGAGAAGATAGTAATCAACATGATAAAAAAAAATTAAGATCAGAACACGCAACTACAGAGAAAATAGTTGAGTCTGGCTTCACAATCCCAATGAAGTCATCAGGTCGTTAACCTACTGGGTTTTGGAAAAACCTAAGGTTAAAATAGAATCGACTCTAGTCGCAACTAGTATCACACAGGAGGTGTGGGGATTAGGTTTCCCAGTTGCTAGAGTTCTCCCTTATATATTCTTCAAATCAGGGTTTGCAATAAATGTTACCTTGGTAACAAAGCATTCAATATTCACCATTAGATGAAAACCTGATTAGACTCAAGTTAATATCTTTCAACCGTTAGATCAAACTTATCTTGATACACACAAATGAAAAGTCACTTCATTTATATATGAGCAACTGTACCTTAATGTGTACACCTTGTTGGCTCAACAATAGTTAACCGAAGTTAGCCATATGAACACTTTCATATCAACCCTATTCATCTTAACCATAACTAATTCAAATGACTCAAATGAAACTAGTTCTAGAGTTGTTCAATTATTTATATTCTCATAGAAGTATACAAGACACAATTGAAGAAAAATCATTTTTGGTTCACTCGAATCAATTCATGAACATTATAGCCACGGTTTGAAAAAGATTGCATTCCTTATTATATAAATGTATTAGTTCATGAACAAACCGATTTTAGAACATAACCTACTCAAGTATGCAAACGGGTACGCATACCTAAGTGGACATACTAAGTTTGGGTTCGCCAGTATGCGAACGGGTACGTATACCTTCCAAACTCAGTTGAATTTCCGGAACTTGAAACTCACGTCGGTATGCATACCGGTATGCATACTAAGTTCCCGTACTTTCATTAACCAACCAGTACGCATACGGGTATGCATACTATGGTTCCCGGACTTGGAATAACTTGCAACAGTTAGCATACAAGTACGCATATTGTGTTATATCCAATCATGGTTATTTGTTCTAAACTCCCATTTCAATCATCGAAACATTCTTAGAAGACGATAATAGTTGTCTCAAACAAACTATTAGCTTCAAAGAAATTTTCAAGTGATCGAATGATCAATACGAAACATTCCAAGTCTACATCAAATGACTGTCCCATACAAATCATGTGATATTTTACAAGGCGATTTTCACATGATCATCTTTTGACTTTCTTCAAGAATATAAGATGAACTTGGTTAACGCGAAAGCTTACCAACGCATATTTCGAGAAATATGTAAGCGAGTTAAAATCAACTCGAAATATCAAATGTGTATAATCAAAGTCTGTATAGATATACGACTTTTTCCTGGAATAGGAGATAGAGTAGATAGACTTTTGAGTGATTGATGAGTTCAAGTCTCCATAAACCTTTTGTTGATGAAGTTCCACAAGCTCCCCTTAATAGTTCTTCGTCTTCAATCGATGAATGCCGTGAATTCTAATGCTCAACTACACTTTCTATCCTAATACGAGACTTAGCTATAAGTATACTAGAAATCAAGACTTATAGTTTTGGCAACTAAACTTGACAAACAAGCTTGAGATAGAAATGCTTGTGATTTCCACCGAGCAGTGCTCTAACAAAAACATATATGATGAAAATCATAATTAAATGTTTTTCACTTTTTCGGACCAGGGATCACCTTAAGTATCAAGGAATATCTTTGAACAATAAATGATAATACTTACGTACATGTTCAAATATATCGACATCCGGAAGCTTCTCAACTTGACAAACACAAAACCCTAATTCACAACACCATGAAGACATATGTGAACCATGGTTATGGGTTTTGTACATGGAACCAATTAAACCATCACTCCAAAATATTTTGTGACCAGTTATCACATGAATACCAATACAGGTCGTAATCAGTTAAACCTTGCTCACAAAGTAGCTTGTGACTGGTTACACCTTGCTTCCCGAGTTAGCTTGTGATCGGTTACAAATTGCTTCCCAAGGGTATCTTGTGAAACTAACTTCCCAATTCATATTTTGACCGGTTATACATTGGTTCCCAAAGTAACATATGACAGGTTACAACTTGCATTCCAATATAGCTTGTGATCGGTTATACCTTGATTTACAATGTATCCCATGACCGATTTCAACTAGATATATTATATAGGCTATGACCGGTTATACCTCAAGTCTCAACAAAGTTAAGATAGGTTCTACCAAAGTCATCTTCCATTGGTCATCTAAAAGATATTCAAAGAATAGCAAGACCAATCATGATTTCCCTTTCGAATATAAAAACAAGTTCATACATCTACTTCCTTGAACTCATGTAAAGATACATAGTTTCTAGGATGAAATCATATCTATATAATGCACAAATAATCAAATAACTATAGACAATAGATTATGTCGATGTCGTATTTATGCTAGGAAAGGAAAGAAGATCAAGTCAATATTACTAACCTCAAGTGGAAGGATGATGTCGTCGTTGTAGTCGTTACTTCTTATCATTCTTCAAGTCTTCGGAGTAATACTTGTATGTCTCAACATTCTTAGACTTTCTAGTCTAACCTAAACGAAGTTGACTCTAGTATTTAATCAAGCGGCTCTAGATGAGTTTTAATACTAAAATATGAAAACCAAACTTGATATACCAACGCTTGGTGAATTCAACCGAGTTATGCTCTAACAGTGCGATTTCGTCCTAGAATACTATGTATCTTTACATTAGTTTAAGGAAGTAGATGTATGAACTTGTTTTCATAATCTAAATGGAAATCATGATTGGTCTTGTTATTCATTGAATATCTTTTGGATCACCAATGGAAGATGACTATGGTAGAACCTATCTTAACTTTGTTGAGACTTGAGGTATAACCGATCATAGCCTATAACATTTAGCTAGTTGGAATCGGTCACAAGTAAATTTTGAATTCAAGGTGTAACCAATCACAAGTTATATTGGAATGAAAGTTGTAACTGGTCACAAGTTACTTTGGGAACCAATGTATAACCGATCACACGATGAATTGGGAAGGTAGTTGTAATCGGTCACAAGCTACCTTTGGGAAGCAAGGTGTAACCGATCACAAGATACTTCAGGAAGCAAGGTGTAACCGTTCACAAGCTACTTCATGGAGCAAGGTGTAACCGATTACAACTTGTATAGGGAATCATGTTATAACTGGTCACAACACATTTTGGAGTGATAGTTTAATCGGTTCCTTGTACAAAACCAATAACCAGTGGTTCACATATTTCTTCATGGTGTGTGTGAATTAAGGTTTATAGTTTGTCAAGATGAGAATCTTTCAGATGTCGACATATTCGAACATGTACATAACTCTTATCATTTATTGTTCAAAGATATTCCTTGATACTCAAGGTGATCCCTGGTCCGAAATATTGAAAAAAAATTAATTATTATTTTCATCATATATGTTTTAATTACCAGCAATTAAAGCATATCCTATGGAAAATATTATTAGTTAATGTGCTAGACTAATAATAGAATTTTTTATATGATATTTTTCGAAAATATTGGTTAACATTAATTAGAAATAGGAAAACCGAATTTAGATACACTAATGCTTATCTTGAGAATATTTTCGGTTTTGGAATTTCCTTGTTGTCCAAACAACCTTGTTCTATAAATACTTGAGTTTGCATTTTTTGCAAACTATCCTAAGAGTCGGGAAAACTTCATTTCTTATAGTTTCTGGTGGAGCCGTCTATTCAGAGAGGAAAATACCCTAATTAGGTGAAATCTCTTACGACCGCTCGTTTAAAAACTTCTGTGGGATCAAGAAGCTCTACGAGTACGATTGGTGGGAAACTAGATAATTTCAGTGTTATTAGTTTTCGATTGATTTGATTAACTAACGTTTGTTGAAACTTTGATTGCATCTAGTTTGTTTATGCTTGAGAATCTTCTCTTCCCATATAAGATTCACTCCAACTAGATTAGAGTATCGACGGGATATTTTGAACTATTTGTAGACCTAAATACATCTCGTGATAATCCATTGTTAACAGACTCCATTTTATGCGTGATTGATCACAAGAGATTCAAGTGGTGTTATGCAAGTTATTGAAGATTAAAGAAGATTCAAAGACAAAGAATATTTATTATTAGTTTTTCGTATCTTGTGAATTGTCTGCAAAAACCTTGATTGGCTAGGATCCAACTAGAATCGGATTTATTCGATTGATTAGTTTCGTGAGATCGGCATTCTCTATATATCTCTTTTGAGATTTATTTTGATTGAGTGCAAATCTAAACTTGACTACTTTGGTAGTTATTGGATAGATTGATCTAACCACACAAAGGAATTTATTAGATTAAACGGAAGAGCCTTTGTCAACAACTCATCTAAATCTTGTAGAAAGATTGATTAGAGTGGTTACCAAACAGATTCTTCCTTTGCTCTTTGGAATACGATCCAAAGGACTTGCTATTCACGTGCGTGACTCTAGAAGTCGAAGGCGCAGGGATACTGAGTAAACTAAGTAGCTAGGGTAGTATGCTTGGTCTCAACTATACGAAGTTGGTATTAGATTTTGTATAGCGGCTTAATTCTGAGAGTATTAAAAAATGGACTAGGTCCCAGGGTTTTTCTGCATTTGCGGTTTCCTCGTTAACAAAATCTTATTGTGTCTTTTACTTTGATTTCTGCATTATAATTGTTTATTATAATAAAGTAAAATACACATATACGTTAACTCCCATTACTTGATAGTGATTCTATAGAGTTTGGTTATTACCGAACCTATTATTAAGTAACACACTTTGTTGTAGTATTTTCTCGATCTTGTATCCATAGTCAATCACACAAGTTATCTTGTTGTTGTATTGTCTCGATCTTGTATCCATAGACAATCACACGAAGTGCGAACAGAATTATCGTATTGTCTCGACTCTGTCCATAGACGATCACATTTGTTAGAGGACTTATTGGTTGAAACAAAAATATTATGGTGCATTTAGTTATCCCCGTCTTTTCATTTTGATTTTGAGAGATTGATTGTGTTTTTTCTTGTTGTTTATTATTGCAGAGAACTTGATAATTCTGGTAATACAACGATAGTCTTGAGAATCAACCGAGAAGATATTAGTGTTATCAGTACAACATTGGTTTTTAATATCAAAACCATCACTTACTATAGTCAGCTTCTCTTTATTTGGGTTTCAATCACCGTCTACTTCATAATAGCGTTTGATGACAATTTTATGTATTTCTTGTAGAAATTGGTTGGTTTTGTAAGTGGAAGTATGTCGGACAGCAAATGATTGTTTTTCTTTATTTTATTTTTTTTCTTACTTGAAAAATTCAAATTGTTGCTGATCTAAAGTTATGTTGTTTTTGTTTGATTTTGAGCTACATTCAAACTCATAGAGTTATGGATTTTAATGTAAATGTTTCCTTTTACTCGACGGTAACAAAGAAAATCATAGTGTGTACTTTATTAATATTTTTAATTTGTGTAAATACTAGAAATAGTAGGAAACCCATTTCTGCAAAATGCTAGTGGCACCCGTTAGGACCAGCTGGCCAATTGAAAGATGAAAGTTCACAACTCCGAGTGTGAAGGATTTTCGTTTGTCCATCACTGATTGAAGTGCTAAAGCGACATAGGTCATTTTTTGTGTGATTGTATCATGTATGAGGCAAAGCATGTTAGATTTGAGAATCAACTTTGAAACCTCATTTCATGGTTAAATGATTGCAGCAATGAAATAGATCCTGAAATCATTGTTGATAGTAACACATATGAGATTTCTATTTTAAGTGTTTACTTATGGTTGCGAAATTGCCATTGTTAGCACCCATAACTGGTATTTCCTTCTTATTATCATTTGGTGATTTATCAGGTATACTCTTAATATATGGGATATTAGTGGCAGAAAACTAATAGGTCTTATCGGAAGAATTACTTTGAACAAACTGATAGTTTGGTATATGGGTTGTTGATACTTCAGATGTTAGAAGATTAGGTGATTGCAAAATGGAACTGGATAATCTCTTAGAGGAAGAGTGATGCGTGTCGTAACCACGACAAATTAATCAATATTTTTCCACTTAATTAACAAGTAATATAGTGTAGTCAAGTTCGTTCCCACGAGGAGCAACAGTTTTTAGTTGTTTAATTGTCACAAAAAGGGGGGGTTTTGGTTTTAAATTTGTCGTTGTTAATAAGACTAACTGTTAATCACACAAGAACTCTAAGAATCTAGCCAAAATGGCTCACACAAGAAATCATGCAAATCTTTCTAATGAATCTAGGCCCATTTAAGGTTCTACACCTTTTAATTATCTATCTTTATCATATCTCAGGTTTACTAATTCAGTTAGGTTGATTCTAAAGTCCAATCGCTAAGTCTTGTGAACATCTACAACTTTGTAGAAGGAATCAAAGGTTAAATCAGACCACAAGGGTCCAACTCATCAAACTAGTAAAACTAGTCCTAAGCCCAAATCCACTCAAAAAGCCCAATACACAAAGCCTGGGACAACTGGGTCAGTTAATGGACACTGACGGTCAAAGGGTTCAACTAACAGTAAACGTCCAGTAAAGGTCAAGTCATTGGTCAAACTCGGCCAACTGGTCAAGGTACACTGAGTTAAGGTCTCGTCAAATGAGCTAACTCAGTCAGATACACTAAGGCTGACTGGGATGACTAGCAGACATACTTCTATTACTGACAAACTTCAACTCTAATCTTATATTGGTTAACAATTCAACTTCAATTAAAATACAAAATAATAATGAATTTCATTTACAAACAACTTTGATTACCTGCAATATGCAGTTCCAAGCTTTTGACAGCCAACACTATCTACAACTCTATAATCAACCATCTAACATCTCTTCATTCAGTTTCACTACAATCTCTAATTCATAACCAACTGAAATCACTCCGGTTAAACAACCATCCATGCCTCTAGTTCTAGCTGTAATATTTCAACCCCAACCTGTCATTTTCATTCTCTGTAATGCACCTTCATATCAATTATCAATCCTGCCAACACTGCAATCCAATATAACACAATTACAATCTTCTCCACCACTTCCATAATTTATAGATGCATCCTAGATCAACACCATCAAAGACACTAATCTAGAACAATATTCATCTATACATACCCCTGCACCTTACAACACCACCACAGTTAACCTAGCTCAACAACAAACTCCATTTCCCTTTCATATTAACACATACACAAACACATACACAGTTCATATATATATATATATATATATATCCCCTGCAAATTCAATAATATTCCTATTAGTTCAACAACATCACCACCAATAACTTATAATTTCACAACCACAGTAAATTCATTCCAATCCTCAACTTTATTATCCAACATAAAAACTCAACAAAGAACTGAATGTTATACTAATTTACTTGATAAGCATTTACCTCAGTATAGATTCATTCCATCAAATTGAGATCAACTCCCCTTTCTTGCTTGACTTAATTCAACAGGCCATTTAAGATAACAACAAACCCACATTTTCGATTCAATCAAAAACAACAATAACAACTTAACTCCATCTCATGAACTTCAGCTATAACCATAACTAACTTCGATTCTTCAAATCGAACTCTCAACTTAACACCACAAACTTCTTCTTCATGACCTGTTCCTAAAACCCATCCTTAATTTACTAATTTGGAGAAGAACACGAAAACCCTAATTCCTTAATCCTTTCTCAGAACAGTTTCAACATCTAATTAACTTCAATACATCCAACTATACTTTAATTAAGAACAAACCCATCATCAATTCAATCCCCTTTATATCAATTTCATCCTCTAATTTTTCCTTGAACTACTTACAAAACCCTAACTTTGGATTCAATCACTAGAGCGACTCTGAAACTTCAATAAAACATCAACCCCTTCATCTCATAATTGTTAACAACTCAATTACTAATCAAATCCAATTAAAACCAAACCTAAATCTCCGAACCCTAATTTCAATTACGACGACAACATTATCTTCTTCATACCGTACTCAAATAACATCAACCCCATCACTAATAACCAAACCTTAAAGTTTCCCCTAAGTTTCATTTTGAATTCAACCTCAGAATCATCTCACTGCCGGAGCGACGAACAGAAGCAGAAGAAGAAAAAGAAGAAAGAGGAAGAAGGAAGAAGAATGAAGAAAGAAAGAAAAGAGAAAAGGAGAGTTTATCCTCTCGATACATGTAGATAAGACCGAAGCTGGTTAATGGAGTATTCCTCAAAAGGATAAAGGCAGTTGGGTCGACCAAATCACAAAATGACTATCTTTCCCTTCGAGTAAAACTGATGATATCTTCTACGTCTGATATCCGAATGACACGTTCGAGTAGTCCATTCTGTGTAAATTGTCGATACCTATGTAACGGTACTAGTTTCATATCTAGATCGTTGTTAGATTAATTTCTAATATTAACGTTCGTGTTAAACTAATCGAGTTATTAGCGGATAAGACGTCTCTTGACTAGTATAATAGCATTGACGAGCTTGAGGGTCCTTACATACGTCCCCGCGAGACACTGTTGGTCGTGATGCCGTGATTCCTAGCGCACATCCTCAATGAGATGCTGCTGGTCACGTAGGTTATGTAGAGCGTAAAACATCCCCGGCAGACTTATTAACCAGAACAACCACAATTTCAGCATGTTTTCGCGAGACGCAGCTGATTGTGATGCCATGGTTCCTAGTATACGTCCTCAATGAGATGTTGTTGGTCATGTAGGCTCTGTAGATGCGTAAATACGTCCCCGATGGACTTATGACCCAGATCGGAGATTTGCATATCTCCTGTAAGCACGACTCAACCTATTTGAGATCAAAGACTGATTCCTAGTACATCATCGCGAGATACGTTGGTCATGTCTGCTCTAGGCTCTGACTCGACTTACTGAGGTTTCCGGATAACTCTTATGACATCCCCGCGGGATACGTTGGTTATTCTACCTTTGCGCCTTTCGAAAGAATCCTAGAACATCCTTTCGAGATACACTGGTCTTGTTGGCTCATTATATGGACGCACAATTGATTCCTAGCACATCTCTACAAGATACGCTGGTCAAAGACAAGTGATCCAAGACGTTAATTGGGCGTACAAAGACTTTTTCTCTTTCTCTCTAGGACGAGTCCTAGCTGACTGCAAAGAGATACGAATCCATTAAGAAAATCTTCAGAGAAATTTTTGAGCTGAGTTGTCCGCAAAAATCTCAAAGAGATGTAAAATCTCACTGCAAAAATTGCAGAGATATTTTTTGAGGGACACACGCCTTACCTAGCGCTCAAAGCCTATTTCTCAGCCTCTCAAATACATTCACAGCTAGTAAATTGAGCCTGAATTATACATGTCTATCCAAAAACGTGGATAGGTTCTCTTGAGCACCGCATGCTTAACAAAGGGAACTACAAACAATAATATAGTTTTCACATGACATGTGTGACCGGCCACGGAGAGAGGGAGATCAGCATCATCTCCTCTCACACTCTACACATGATTCCTAAGGATTTTCATTCCTTTTCACGTGACTCATCCTAGTCATTATCACAAATCAGAGAATATCTCTCTATCTTGGCCAACTCGGCTAAAGAGAATATTTCTCTCTCAAATACGTCATCACAAAGGCTGATTCAGCTTCACCACAAATGGGGAGATATCAATTAGGGTTTTGGTATGGCGGTCTACGACATGTGTGAGAAATACTCTGCTTATTTCTCACCATAGAAGAGAATAAAGGCGGTGGAATAATGAGATAAACTGAACCAAGTTTATCCCTATTCCTGAAGAGACGCGAGAATTATCCCGCACGGCACGGAAATCAATCCTTATCTTCACCGACTTGAGATTAGAGAATCCATCTATAAATAGGTCATCTATTTTCCAAGCTACGATCATCTTTATCATAACCTCTCAGAGAAATAACTTGTTCTCTGATCTCTCTCTTCATCTGCTTCCCCCCCTAAGACCAGCCACAATCCTTCTTTCCTGTAACTGAAGCAACCTTTGAACGGCCACTGTGCGTGGTTTAGGCGAAGAGTGTTCGTGCTCAACCTACCGAAACTCACTTTCAAAACCCTAGAATCCTATTTATAGCCTCTCACCGATTTTAGGTAACTACAATTTTGATCCGGGATTCTCCTTTAGTTATTAAGGAATATCTTTGAACAATAAAAGATAAGAGTTACTGCACATGTTCAAAGTATGTCGACATCTTTACTTTGTAAATTCTTTTTCATATTTACAATCTTGGAACCGATTTTCCACACTCCAAACAAGTTTAGAATTGGTTCATCTGACTTCCAAGAACTATGTGATTGATTATCCTATCAAATCACCATTAATGGTTTTCACGGTTCTACCTCAACATAAAGTTTCGGTTCTACCTCCAAGTGGGTACTAGGATCGGTTACACTAGTTACCATAAAATGGCTAACTAAGTACTAGGATCACTTACCACTTCTTATGGTAAAACTTGTGATCGGTTGACCAAGTTATAAGATCTGTTACACCAACTTACTAAAACTTGTTAAACCTCTTACAAGGATCGATTACACCCTCTCTTGTGATCGATCACACCTCTTACTAGGATCGGTTACCCAATGGCTAGTATTTAGTCACACCAATTTCAAGATATCGATCTTACCATCTTAGGTGATTACTTAAGATCGGTTTCACTAATAAAAGTCATACCAATACAAAAGTCAGGCCTTGTGAATAGTTTTACCAAGATACATAAACAAGTTACGAGCGGTTATACTAAACACACATATTGGTAATTTACTTCCAATAAGACTAGTGATTTCCATTTCGATTCACAAAACAAGTTTATGAATTTACTTCCTTTAAATGAATGTAAAACATTGTTTCCTAGGATGAAATCTTCACCCATACCCATACATAATCACAATAGCGTTCATACGATTATGTCGATGTCTTATATACGAAGTTCAAAAGATAGACATTATACTTCGTATTGTAATTCCTTAATACTATGTATAACTAGAGTATAATATTCACATCTTCGCAGTTATGTTTTCAATATGCACAACTTGAAAGATACGTTAGGGAATGAAACAGTTCAAGTCAAATATTACTAACCTCAAGTGGAAGGATGATGTCGTCGTTGTAGTTCCTTACTTCTTCACATTCTTCAAGCCTTCACGTAATACTTGTAATGTATCATATCCTAATAATTTCAAGCTAACATATACGAAGTTGACTCTAGCATATAATCAAGCGACTCTTTAAATGAGTTTTGGTTCACTAAAGTATGACAACCAAACTTGACATACCAACGCTTGGTGGGTTCAACCGAGCTATGCTCTAACAAGATGAAGTATTGACTAAGGGGGAGTAATATATATCACCATAGTATTATTAAAATATTGTGATACAATTGAACTTTGATTATCTATAGAATACTATGATACTATTTTTTATGGTGGATTTTAGTTCAGGGCTAAAATTGTAAAACTAGTATTTAACGCGCTGTCACCCTGCAAAGGGAAAGGCTGTTTAAGAAGTGATGAGTGCAGAAAACCTCTTCGCTTTATTTGAAGCAATTCAATATATATACATGAAATTCACTCAAAATGGTGCGTGCAACAACAATCCCAAATATTCTGTGAATTCTGTAAGCATTATTAATTGATGCATGATTTTCCTAGTATTTTTCGTGCTATGTTCTCAGCCGAACTCTCATCATTGACATGACATGAAGATTAAGTGTTCACTCTCAGCAGAGTAGCATGAATCTCCCGAAGTTCCAATATTGAGATCTGCATGAAATACCCACATAGGATACATCACTCTCTAACAAAGAGAATCTTGCATCGACACACTTTTGATTAAGGTTAGATCGATCAAGCATGTTGAAATTCCTTAAAGGAAATCTAGAGTGTCCATGTCAGTCTCAGAAAAGATCACGGCCAAAAAAATTGGACGCGCAATTTAACAAGCCTAGCTAAACCCTGGCAGGAATGGGCAACCATCACGATGGCCGTCGGCGGGCCCACCAGTGTTCCGACCAATAGGACCTTTCCCAAATACCTCACATCACCGTCAAACGCCAATCCCAAGTAGGGTGGTCGCGCTGCTTGGAAAAGAAATTCGAGCGAACATGGACTGTCCAAGACAGTCTTAAAGTTGTCGCAACCTTCCAACTTTGCCAGCTTGGTTGAACGGATTAGATCATCCCATGAGTGATTAGGAAAGCGCTGGCATGCATACTGGCATACCCACTTTCCCCTCACTCGAACGGCTTGCCCACGACAAGGCCATAGGGTGATGAATCGATTGCCAGAAACATGGCAGTCGTGATGCTTCTAAGTCCTAATTTGGGTCGCGAAAGTTCACTAGCGTCTTAAATCGATCACGACCATCCAACTTAGCCAGCCTATTTGGATGTCTTAGATCGCATTTTGGACCATCAGGAAGGTGCACATAAGTTCACCGTCAGCCCAACATTGTCCCCATGTGATCGATTTCCCCAAGGAAAGCCAATGGCATGGCAAACCGCTTGGTGATAGCTAAGGAATTAAACCTAAAACTATGGTTATATTTACACCTGCAAGTATACAGGGTCAGATAGTAGATAATGAAAAGCAGGGGAAGTCCACAGGGACAAGGAGGGAGCTGGTGTTGTTTCTACTTTTCTAGTGACAGAAAGTAAAGCAATGCAATATATTAGAATGGGAGGAAAATCAGCTTGCTCACTGATATGCCCCTAGTATTGACTGTCTTTTGACAGCACAGTCAATCACAGGCATACCAGAGCACTGATTACTTCCCATTGCTCAAACAAAACAGGCATCAAGATAAACATGAACAGGAGCTTGATATAAAATGTAACAATCACACACTCAAATTAAATACATGTTGGAGTTCAGAACAACTAAAATTAACAATGCATTTGAATTGAGAATCATGGAATTGAAAAGATTGAAACCCTCAAAGCTACATTTCATGGAAATAACAAAACTAAACTATTCTACTGATGCTCTGGTTAATCCAGGCATGCCCAACAACACTTACATCAGTTCTATTTATACCCAAAAATCCCAATTTGGGTTCAGACCCTGTTTTCCCCAAATTCCCAAAATACACAGTGGACCTAGGGTTTCGACAAATTAGGGGAATGGTTTAATTACTTACCCTATTTCACTCACTCTCCTCCTCCTCACTCTCCTCTCAATTCTCTCTCAACAGAATTAGGGTTCATATACAAAAAACCCCCAAATTGACAGTAGACCAGGGTTTTGATTTTCGAACTTACCAAACGTGATAAGATGAGTCCGTCTTCAACCCATGCTTCTTCTCCCTTCTCTGCTCCTTCCCATGCCTTCAATTTCTCTTTCTAGCTCGACATATTTCACTAATCTCTCCTCTAGGGTTTCTGAAAAGGAAGAGAGAATGGTGAAATAGGTAGGTAGAAGGGTAGGATAATGATGGGTTTCGATTGGTGAGAGCCATGATGGCTTTTGGTGGTTGTGGCAGAGGTATGGTGGTGCTAATGGAACTGGCGAGGGAGAAGGTGTTTCTGCAGAGGAATGGGGGAGAAGAAGTCGATGGGAATGATGGAGGGTATGTTTGGTTAAGGTATAGGCATTAGGTACTAGAGTGTTGGTCGGGTGTAGCGGATTTTGATGATTTGTGAGGGGAATCCGTAGGATGATAGGATGAGGGAAAGATCCAATGACGTGATGTGAATGGATGTGGAGCGACCGTCGGATGCCTGATACAACAAAACTGATGGCTCAAGATGGAGTTAGGTGCTGTAGTGTTGGTCAGGAATTTCAGACTTTGATGTACTGGCGATGCTGCGACCGTAGGATGCTGAGATGATCCAATATGACGGCTAGAAAGGGAAAACGGGTATGGATTTTGGGTGAGGGTTTTGGGCCTTGGGTATGCCAAGCCCATATCTTCTTTAAGAACAATTCTTCCTCTTCAAGCCCACTTCTAGCCTTTTGGTCTTGTGCACAACATTCTTCGCGGCTTCCTTGTGTAATTCCTCCCGGCTTTTCACTACTTTTCTGCTCTTTCCGCTCCGCTATTCATCCAAACTTTATTATTACCTAAAAATGCAAAATTAATTAATAAAAATATTTATTCTTGAAAACAATGAAAATACAGAATATGGGTTAAAATGTAGAATTAATGCACAAAAGATGAGTTAAATGCCAACAAAAATATATAGAAATATGCACTTTTTAGCACTCATCAAATACCCCCAAACCTGAATTTTACTTGTCCTCAAGTAAAACAAAACTAAGGAAATCCTACCTATACCACTGTCGCTGGTCTCTCGAATGCATTTAGCATATGCACTAAGCCTTTTAAACCACTAAGTGTCCCTAGTGGACGAGTGAAGTCTCGTGAAGGTTTGCTTAGAACGTACCTACAAAGTTCTAGGTCAAAATATAAGCTCAGATTCCATCAAATGTGACATGTGCAAGACAGTTTAAGCTCACAGCAAAATGGAGATGTCAATCTAGCTATCTAAGGCACAATCCTAGCACTGATAACAAAAAAAGACATGTGATAAGAGTGTAAAGTGTATCTACACATGTGTCTAGAATGACCTGAAGTTATGACTACTAACCACCAAGAGATAGTTTTTAGGCTAAGAACCGAATTCAAAGCCAAGCTAGCTGTCCGGCTTTACGAGAATTGTGAATGTTCACCCAATGAGTTGGTGATATTTCAGTTTACCCCGTTATACATCGATGGCTGCACCCTCCTTGCTTATTACAAGACTATTTACAACAAAAAGATGACTCTTTACATGACTCTTATTTACATTGATTACTCTCTTTTATTTTTGGAACAAGAGAGAACTATTGTCTTTAACATGACAAAACATGGAATACATAAATACTTGATATATTTTTTTTTTTTTTGATTTTTTGATTTTTTTTTTTGATTTTTTTTTTTTTTTTTTTTGAAGAAATAACTTTGATCTTTACAACATAGTGACACTTTTGATACATGAACCAAAAAGAAAAACATAATTACATGACTCTTAGCAAGAGGTGTCCCTTATCGAATGCATCCGGTCAAATTCTATGGTTGCTTTTCTTAACGTATCCTCCAACTTTTATCCCAGCCAACCAAAGAACAAGCTAGTCAAGTCTCATTCAGTATTCTAAAGTGATTGGCAATCTAACTTCCTATCAAACACCTTGAAGATCGAGGCTATACATGTATTGGTAGATCGTGCGCGTGCAAATTTCTTATCACTATGTGAATTGTGCTAGAATCAGGGTGCCTAAATATCTAGACTAAGACTCCTAAAAATTACATATTTGCACAAGAGTCAACATTTCAAGGTAAATGAGCTCCATTTTTATGATTTTTCATTTTTTTAATTTTTTTTTCATTTTTTCATTTTTTCAAAAAGAAGGAGTTCTTGTTTTCAATTATGGCATATTATCAAAGTATCTACTTTTCACCCCCAAACCTAAACTAAACATTGTCCTCAATGTTTCAAAATATGAACAAAATTATAATACAACATATGAAGAGGATCATGTTGAGTAGAGAAAAAGGAAAGAGAATACCCGATTTCGGCGAAAGCAAGATTAGAACTCCGTTATTCAAGGAAAAAATCCAACATATTCAGCCGAGATCATATTGGATTAGCAAAATATATACAAAAGGAACAAAAGGGTTTTAAGAAATTTTATCTACTGGATTATATACAAAAAATTCACCATACACTAAAATCTAAAGAGTTGAGGATCAACCCAAAAGACAAAGTGTAGAGGTTTCAACAGTTTCACACAAATATAACAGGAAATAAACGCAAGTGAAACTGTGAAACAAAATGAGCTACCCCCAAACCTGGATTTTATAGAAGATATAATTTTGAAAACAAAATCGCGCAGTTTTGGGGGTTACTCATGCACAAGATCTAACTCAAAGTGTACTTTGCTATGGACGGGCAAACATGCCATTTCCAACTGTGGTTCCTCAAAGATATTATATTTAGATGAAAATGGTCCAAGAGGACTTGGGAAGCACACAGTTCCAAACCTAGATTAGGCATTCTCAGAAAAATTGGTTTTACAATATTGGTACAAACCAAATCTAGGTTGGGTGGAAGGCCATCAGATTGTGACTCATGTAGGAGAATAGGCACGTCATTATCAATCAAATCAAAATCTCCTAAATCATCTACACATGTCACATCATGCTCACAATCATCAATCAAATTAGCAAGTTCACAATCAGAATCATCAACATCATCAACAGATTTGTCCTCATGCATCGGCAATTCAATGGAAACATCATATGGAATACTAGAAGAGATATCATTCATTAAGGTCTGGGCAGAGAAGCCATATGTTATTGAACCAACAGGTTCCACAATATTTTCATGTTCTTCTAACATATCATCATAATCATCATAATCATCATCATGGTAGCATGCATATTGGTCCTCATTAACAGTGGTGGTGTCATTAGTCGATTCATGTTCCTCTAAATTAGGTTCATATTCAACATCATTTACATGAATGGGACTAGACACTTCATTAGGGACAACATACATTTCCTCATGAATTTCCTCCTTTTGTAGGTGAAGCAAAATCTGATCTAAATATGCATGAATTCGTGATGTAGATCTATCAAAGTTTTGCTTACTGAGTCTTAAAGCTTCAGTGGTGGAGTCTAAATTCATGGGAGTACAAAATTCTTCATGTTCAAATTGTGGTGAATGGTACATGTGTGCATGGTCATTAGGGTTTAAAAAATATTGATCGCAACCCTCAAAGGATTGATTATGGTCCCAATGACTACCATTCTCACAATTTATGGGCATTTCATACCTTGGATTTTCTCTAGATTGCCTAAAATTATGCAAAATATGACAATTATCAACAGGGTGGTCTAAACTACCACATGCGGGACATGCATAGATTTCAGGTTGCCTAAGAAAATTAGATGTGACAGATTCCTCATGTGATTGCATTTCTAAAGCTGTGATTCGAGCTTTTAATTGATTGATCAGTGATGATTGTGTGAGTGAGGCACTAGCAAAATGTTCATTTTCACGTTGTGATGAATGATGCATGTGTGAATAGTCATTAGGGTTCATGTATTGAGGCTCGGGACTTTGAAAATGTCCATAATAATTCCTATAACTATTGACATCATGGTCTATGGGAGGTTCATAACGTGGAGTATGTCCATACGCAAGTTCTCTAAGGGATTTGTTGTATTCCCCAACTGTAGACCAAGATCCAGACATGATTTGGCTCAAAAGCTAAGTAACTATGTTGCAAAGCCCAAAATTTGGTTTTTAATGGGTTTGGATTTTTGGGAAAACTTTGGTTTTTATGGGTAACATTTGGTTTTTATGGGTTTAAAAATTTGGTTTTCGAAATTAGGAGCAAAATTTTTTTAAATTATTTTTTTTTTCTTTTTTTTTTGTGTTGGGTTTTGAAGCCCAAATTTTAGTTTAAAAGAAACTACAAGCCTAACAAACAACTAAATTACAAGCCCAAATAAAGAAAGAAATAAAAATAAAACTAATTATTACAAACCCACAAAAAAAAGAAAATAAAAATAAAACTAAAATTATTACAATCCCAAATAAAGAAAGAAATAAAATTAAAATTAAAATAATTATTACATGCCCACAGATTAAAAATGGAAGCCCACAGGTTGGGTTCTCTTAATGGGTTTAGGCTTACCTTTGAGGCACAGCCCAGCTGTTCAGTTTGGTTGCAAAAGCCCAGTTGGGCTTTGGATCATCCTAAGCTTTGGCTTCAACACTCAAGGCCCAGTTGGGCTTGGTTCAATTTCCTCTCCTTCTGCAGCTTACAGCCCAACAGCAAGGTTCTTCTAGCCCAGCAGCTAGGTAAGCAAAGTGTACCTACAGCCCACCAGCAGCTCTGGCAAGCAAGGCAACAACCAACATCAGCACCAGTTACCTGCACACTTAAATGTGTGTGATCAATACACAAAGAACATGGGCAAAGTAAGCAAAGTTGAAGAACTGCAATGCAGTTGTGCAATTGCAGATGGAGAAAATGCTTACAGAATGCAGAATATAAAGTTGCTGAGAACATGCAGTTTAAGAAGTTGCTGAAAATGACAATGCATAGCTATCATTACAAGAGCTAAGTTACAGGAAGAGATGAAGGCTAAGGCAACAGAGCAAGATGCTAAAGTGAATGAAATGCAGAATTAGTTTAAGATGACGATGGTATGCAGCTAGACTAAAAATTCAAGTTTAAGATATAGTGGTATGCAGTTATGAATTATGATACAGGAATGGAATGCAATGCAAAAGAATGGCAACATTGAAGATTGAGCTAAAAATGCATATGTACAGGAGAGACTACACAGCAAGCTAGAAGAGCAAGTGAGCAGCAAATGAGCAAAGGGAAATAACTTGTAAGAGTGACAGCAAGAGTGACAGATGAAGATGCAAGAATGAGGTTATGTGCAAGATATGTAATGAAAGTGCAAATATGCAGTGACAATGAAAAGTATGCAGTAAAATGCAGAAAATAAGAGCAAAGATAAAGAGCAAACAGCAACAGCACCGCTACCGAGTCCCCGGCAGCGGCGCCAAAAACTTGATAGCTAAGGAATTAAACCTAAAACTATGGTTATATTTACACCTGCAAGTATACAGGGTCAGATAGTAGATAATGAAACAGGGGAAGTCCACAGGGACAAGGAGGGAGCTGGTGTTGTTTCTACTTTTCTAGTGACAGAAAGTAAAGCAATGCAATATATTAGAATGGGAGGAAAATCAGCTTGCTCACTGATATGCCCCTAGTATTGACTGTCTTTTGACAGCACAGTCAATCACAGCATACCGAGCACTGATACTTCCCATTGCTCAAACAAAACAGGCATCAAGATAAACATGAACAGGAGCTTGATATAAAATGTAACAATCACACACTCAAATTAAATACATGTTGGAGTTCAGAACAGCTAAAATTAACAATGCATTTGAATTGAGAATCATGGAATTGAAAAGATTGAAACCCTCAAAGCTACATTTCATGGAAATAACAAAACTAAACTATTCTACTGATGCTCTGGTTAATCCAGGCATGCCCAACAACACTTACATCAGTTCTATTTATACCCAAAAATCCCAATTTGGGTTCAGACCCTGTTTTCCCCAAATTCCCAAAATACACAGTGGACCTAGGGTTTCGACAAATTAGGGGAATGGTTTAATTACTTACCCTATTTCACTCACTCTCCTCCTCCCAATTCTCTCTCAACAGAATTAGGGTTCATATACAAAAAACCCCCAAATTGACAGTAGACCAGGGTTTTGATTTTCGAACTTACCAAACGTGATAAGATGAGTCCGTCTTCAACCCATGCTTCTTCTCCCTTCTCTGCTCCTTCCCATGCCTTCAATTTCTCTTTCTAGCTCGACATATTTCACTAATCTCTCCTCTAGGGTTTCTGAAAAGGAAGAGAGAATGGTGAAATAGGTAGGTAGAAGGGTAGGATAATGATGGGTTTCGATTGGTGAGAGCCATGATGGCTTTTGGTGGTTGTGGCAGAGGTATGGTGGTGCTAATGGAACTGGCGAGGGAGAAGGTTTCTGCAGAGGAATGGGGGAGAAGAAGTCGATGGGAATGATGGAGGGTATGTTTGGTTAAGGTATAGGCATTAGGTACTAGAGTGTTGGTCGGGGTGTGGTAGAGGTTTTGATGATTTGTGAGGGGAATCCGTAGGATGATAGGATGAGGGAAAGATCCAATGACGTGATGTGAATGGATGTGGAGCGACCGTCGGATGCCTGATACAACAAAACTGATGGCTCAAGATGGAGTTAGGTGCTGTAGTGTTGGTCAGGAATTTCAGACTTTGATGTACTGCGATGCTGCGACCGTAGGATGCTGAGATGATCCAATATGACGGCTAGAAAGGGAAAACGGGTATGGATTTTGGGTGAGGGTTTTGGGCCTTGGGTATGCCAAGCCCATATCTTCTTTAAGAACAATTCTTCCTCTTCAAGCCCACTTCTATCCTTTTGGTCTTGTGCACAACATTCTTCGCGGCTTCCTTGTGTAATTCCTCCCGGCTTTTCACTACTTTTCTGCTCTTTCCGCTCCGCTATTCATCCAAACTTTATTTATTACCTAAAAATGCAAAATTAATTAATAAAAATATTTATTCTTGAAAACAATGAAAATACAGAATATGGGTTAAAATGTAGAATTAATGCACAAAAGATGAGTTAAATGCCAACAAAAATATATAGAAATATGCACTTTTTAGCACTCATCAAATACCCCCAAACCTGAATTTTACTTGTCCTCAAGTAAAACAAAACTAAGGAAATCCTACCTATACCACTGTCGCTGGTCTCTCGAATGCATTTAGCATATGCACTAAGCCTTTTAAACCACTAAGTGTCCCTAGTGGACGAGTGAAGTCTCGTGAAGGTTTGCTTAGAACGTACCTACAAAGTTCTAGGTCAAAATATAAGCTCAGATTCCATCAAATGTGACATGTGCAAGACAGTTTAAGCTCACAGCAAAATGGAGATGTCAATCTAGCTATCTAAGGCACAATCCTAGCACTGATAACAAAAAAAGACATGTGATAAGAGTGTAAAGTGTATCTACACATGTGTCTAGAATGACCTGAAGTTATGACTACTAACCACCAAGAGATAGTTTTTAGGCTAAGAACCGAATTCTAAGCCAAGCTAGCTGTCCGGCTTTACGAGAATTGTGAATGTTCACCCAATGAGTTGGTGATATTTCAGTTTACCCGCGTTATACATCGATGGCTGCACCCTCCTTGCTTATTACAAGACTATTTACAACAAAAAGATGACTCTTTACATGACTCTTATTTACATTGATTACTCTCTTTTTTTTTGGAACAAGAGAGAACTATTGTCTTTAACATGACAAAACATGGAATACATAAATACTTGATTATATTTTTTTTTGATTTTTTTTTTTTTGAATTTTTTTGATTTTTTTTTTTTTTTTTTTTGAAGAAATAACTTTGATCTTTACAACATAGTGACACTTTTGATACATGAACCAAAAAGAAAAACATAATTACATGACTCTTAGCAAGAGGTGTCCCTTATCGAATGCATCCGGTCAAATTCTATGGTTGCTTTTCTTAACGTATCCTCCAACTTTATCCCAGCCAACCAAAGAACAAGCTAGTCAAGTCTCATTCAGTATTCTAAAGTGATTGGCAATCTAACCTATCAAACACCTTGAAGATCGAGGCTATACATGTATGGTAGATCGTGCGCGTGCAAATTTCTTATCACTATGTGAATTGTGCTAGAATCAGGGTGCCTAAATATCTAGACTAAGACTCCTAAAAATTACATTTCACAAGAGTCAACATTTCAAGGTAAATGAGCTCCATTTTTATGATTTTTATCATTTTTTAATTTTTTATTTTCATTTTTTCATTTTTTTCAAAAAGAAGGAGTTCTTGTTTCAATTATGGCATATTATCAAAGTATCTACTTTTCACCCCAAACCTAAACTAAACATTGTCCTCAATGTTTCAAAATATGAACAAAATTATAATACAACATATGAAGAGGATCATGTTGAGTAGAGAAAAAGGAAAGAGAATACCCGATTTCGGCGAAAGCAAGATTAGAACTCCGTTATTCAAGGAAAAAAATCCAACATATTTCAGCCGAGATCATATTGGATTAGAAAAAATATACAAAAGGAACAAAAGGGTTTTAAGAAATTTATTATGGATTATATACAAAAAATTCACCATACACTAACAATCTAAAGAGTTGAGGATCAACCCAAAAGACAAAGTGTAGAGGTTTCAATAGTTTCACACAAATATAAACAGAAATAACGCAAGTGAAACGTGAAACAAATGGAGCTACCCCCAAACCTTGGATTTATAGAAGATATTTTGAAAACAAAATCGCGCAGTTTTGGGGGTTACTCATGCAAGATCTAACTCAAAGTTTGTATTTGCTATGGACGGGCAAACATGCCATTTCCAACTGTGGTTCCTCAAGATTATATTTAAATGCAATGTCCAAGAGGACTTGGAAGCACACAGTTCCAAACCTAGATTAGGCATTCTCGAAAAATGGTTTTACAATATTGGGTACAAACCAAATCTAGGTTGGGTGGAGGACATCAGATTGTGACTCATGTAGGAGAATAGGCAGTCATATCAATCAATCAAAATCTCCTAAATCATCTACACATGTCACATCATGCTCACAATCATCAATCAAATTAGCAAGTTCACAATCAGAATCATCAACATCATCAACAGATTTGTCCTCATGCATCGGCAATTCAATGGAAACATCATATGGAATACTAGAAGAGATATCATTCATTAAGGTCTGGGCAGAGAAGCCATATGTTATTGAACCAACAGGTTCCACAATATTTTCATGTTCTAACATATCATCATAATCATCATAATCATCATCATGGTAGCATGCATATTGGTCCTCATTAACAGTGGTGGTGTCATTAGTCGATTCATGTTCCTCTAAATTAGGTTCATATTCAACATCATTTACATGAATGGGACTAGACACTTCATTAGGGACAACATACATTTCCTCATGAATTTCCTCCTTTTGTAGGTGAAGCAAAATCTGATCTAAATATGCATGAATTCGTGATGTAGATCTATCAAAGTTTTGCTTACTGAGTCTTAAAGCTTCAGTGGTGGAGTCTAAATTCATGGGAGTACAAAATTCTTCATGTTCAAATTGTGGTGAATGGTACATGTGTGCATGGTCATTAGGGTTTAAAAAATATTGATCGCAACCCTCAAAGGATTGATTATGGTCCCAATGACTACCATTCTCACAATTTATGGCATTTCATACCTTGGATTTTCTCTAGATTGCCTAAAATTATGCAAAATATGACAATTATCAACAGGGTGGTCTAAACTACCACATGCGGGACATGCATAGATTTCAGGTTGCCTAAGAAAATTAGATGTGACAGATTCCTCATGTGATTGCATTTCTAAAGCTGTGATTCGAGCTTTTAATTGATTGATCAGTGATGTGTGTGAGTGAGGCACTAGCAAAATGTTCATTTTCACGTTGTGATGAATGATGCATGTGTGAATAGTCATTAGGGTTCATGTATTGAGGCTCGGGACTTTGAAAATGTCCATAATAATTCCTATAACTATTGACATCATGGTCTATGGGAGGTTCATAACGTGGAGTATGTCCATACGCAAGTTCTCTAAGGGATTTGTTGTATTCCCCAACTGTAGACCAAGATCCAGACATGATTTGGCTCAAAAGCTAAGTAACTATGTTGCAAAGCCCAAAATTTGGTTTTTAATGGGTTTGGATTTTTGGGAAAACTTTGGTTTTTATGGGTTTAAAAATTTGGTTTTCGAAATTAGGAGCAAAATTTTTTTAAATTATTTTTTTTTTTCTTTTTTTTTTTTTGTGTTGGGTTTTGAAGCCCAAATTTTAGTTTAAAAGAAACTACAAGCCTAACAAACAACTAAATTACAAGCCCAAATAAAGAAAGAAATAAAAATAAAACTAATTATTACAAACCCACAAAAAAAAAGAAAATAAAAATAAAACTAAAATTATTACAATCCCAAATAAAGAAAGAAATAAAATTAAAATTAAAATAATTATTACATGCCCACAGATTAAAAATGGAAGCCCACAGGTTGGGTTCTCTTAATGGGTTTAGGCTTACCTTTGAGGCACAGCCCAGCTGTTCAGTTTGGTTGCAAAAGCCCAGTTGGGCTTTGGATCATCCTAAGCTTTGGCTTCAACACTCAAGGCCCAGTTGGGCTTGGTTCAATTTCCTCTCCTTCTGCAGCTTACAGCCCAACAGCAAGGTTCTTCTAGCCCAGCAGCTAGGTAAGCAAAGTGTACCTACAGCCCACCAGCAGCTCTGGCAAGCAAGGCAACAACCAACATCAGCACCAGTTACCTGCACACTTAAATGTGTGTGATCAATACACAAAGAACATGGGCAAAGTAAGCAAAGTTGAAGAACTGCAATGCAGTTGTGCAATTGCAGATGGAGAAAATGCTTACAGAATGCAGAATATAAAGTTGCTGAGAACATGCAGTTTAAGAAGTTGCTGAAAATGACAATGCATAGCTATCATTACAAGAGCTAAGTTACATGAAGAGATGAAGGCTAAGGCTACAGAGCAAGATGCTAAAGTGAATGAAATGCAGAATTATTTTAAGATGACGATGGTATGCAGCTAGACTAAAAATTCAAGTTTAAGATATAGTGGTATGCAGTTATGAATTATGATACAGGAATGGAATGCAATGCAAAAGAATGGCAAAAGTGAAGATTGAGCTAAAAATGCATATGTACAGGAGAGACTACACAGCAAGCTAGAAGAGCAAGTGAGCAGCAAATGAGCAAAGGGAAATAACTTGTAAGAGTGACAGCAAGAGTGACAGATGAAGATGCAAGAATGAGGTTATGTGCAAGATATGCAATGAAAGTGCAAATATGCAGTGACAATGAAAAGTATGCAGTAAAATGCAGAAAATAAGAGCAAAGATAAAGAGCAAACAGCAACAGCACCGCTACCGAGTCCCCGGCAGCGGCGCCAAAAACTTGATAGCTAAGGAATTAAACCTAAAACTATGGTTATATTTACACCTGCAAGTATACAGGGTCAGATAGTAGATAATGAAAAGCAGGGGAAGTCCACAGGGACAAGGAGGGAGCTGGTGTTGTTTCTACTTTTCTAGTGACAGAAAGTAAATCAATGCAATATATTAGAATGGGAGGAAAATCAGCTTGCTCACTGATATGCCCCTAGTATTGACTGTCTTTTGACAACACAGTCAATCACAGGCATACCAGAGCACTGATTACTTCCCATTGCTCAAACAAAACAGGCATCAAGATAAACATGAACAGGAGCTTGATATAAAATGTAACAATCACACACTCAAATTAAATACATGTTGGAGTTCAGAACAGCTAAAATTAACAATGCATTTGAATTGAGAATCATGGAATTGAAAAGATTGAAACCCTCAAAGCTACATTTCATGGAAATAACAAAACTAAACTATTCTACTGATGCTCTGGTTAATCCAGGCATGCCCAACAACACTTACATCAGTTCTATTTATACCCAAAAATCCCAATTTGGGTTCAGACCCTGTTTTCCCCAAATTCCCAAAATACACAGTGGACCTAGGGTTTCGACAAATTAGGGGAATGGTTTAATTACTTACCCTATTTCACTCACTCTCCTCCTCCCAATTCTCTCTCAACAGAATTAGGGTTCATATACAAAAAACCCCCAAATTGACAGTAGACCAGGGTTTTGATTTTCGAACTTACCAAACGTGATAAGATGAGTCCGTCTTCAACCCATGCTTCTTCTCCCTTCTCTGCTCCTTCCCATGCCTTCAATTTCTCTTTCTAGCTCGACATATTTCACTAATCTCTCCTCTAGGGTTTCTGAAAAGGAAGAGAGAATGGTGAAATAGGTAGGTAGAAGGGTAGGATAATGATGGGTTTCGATTGGTGAGAGCCATGATGGCTTTTGGTGGTTGTGGCAGAGGTATGGTGGTGCTAATGGAACTGGCGAGGGAGAAGGTGTTTCTGCAGAGGAATGGGGGAGAAGAAGTCGATGGGAATGATGGAGGGTATGTTTGGTTAAGGTATAGGCATTAGGTACTAGAGTGTTGGTCGGGTGTAGCGGATTTTGATGATTTGTGAGGGGAATCCGTAGGATGATAGGATGAGGGAAAGATCCAATGACGTGATGTGAATGGATGTGGAGCGACCGTCGGATGCCTGATACAACAAAACTGATGGCTCAAGATGGAGTTAGGTGCTGTAGTGTTGGTCAGGAATTTCAGACTTTGATGTACTGGCGATGCTGCGACCGTAGGATGCTGAGATGATCCAATATGACGGCTAGAAAGGGAAAACGGGTATGGATTTTGGGTGAGGGTTTTGGGCCTTGGGTATGCCAAGCCCATATCTTCTTTAAGAACAATTCTTCCTCTTCAAGCCCACTTCTATCCTTTTGGTCTTGTGCACAACATTCTTCGCGGCTTCCTTGTGTAATTCCTCCCGGCTTTTCACTACTTTTCTGCTCTTTCCGCTCCGTTATTCATCCAAACTTTATTTATTACCTAAAAATGCAAAATTAATTAATAAAAATATTTATTCTTGAAAACAATGAAAATACAGAATATGGGTTAAAATGTAGAATTAATGCACAAAAGATGAGTTAAATGCCAACAAAAATATATAGAAATATGCACTTTTTAGCACTCATCACTTGGTCAAACTCACGTGGACGTGGTTGTCTCAAAACCCTAATTAGGGTTTACGACAATGTATTTCTGTCGCAAATCGATCGTGACAACTCATCTTTGCCGGTCAAATTGAGTGGCCTAGATCTAATCTTTGAGGGATCGAGAGGTGTAGGCATCACCAGCGGACCGTCTCCACGCATGTATGATCGATCCATTCAAGTTAGGGCCCAGTGCCTGAATTCGATCGGCCAAAGAGGGGATGTCCGCATGGTCCTTAAACCCTAAGTTTCATCAACGACAATGCACAACTGTCGTATATCATCTTGTTCGTCCATCTTTGCATGCATAATTGGATGATGTATATTTATTTCCAGCAAACCTGCAAAGCAGCATGACAATCACCAGCCGCCGCTCTTCTACATGGAGTGATCGACCAAGCGATGGCTTGTTTACACAAAACGATCACCCAAAGGTAGTCTGGCATGCTGTTATTTTAAGACGCTCAATCTGCGACTTATTCAATCAAGCTTTAAAACAACGATGCTTCATGCATATCGATTGTTTGAGCTGCTTGAAAGCGATGCATCACACGCATCGAGCACGTACAATATTTCATAAATATGAATTCCATAAATAACTTAGTTATTTAACTTAATAGCACCGTATGCTATTTTTGCGGCAAGTCCCACGACTTGACCCACTCACTCGAGACATCAAACATGTCACAAACTGGGGGATACTTACTGGGGTATTGGTCTGGTGGTTTACAGCGAGCGGCGCGCAACACGCTCATTACGTGAACGTGTTATGAAATTATGGACGGTTAACAGTGATGAGGGAAGTGGGAAAAGGCATGATCGTTTGTCAATCACTATCCCTACACGACCCCACTACTCCATCACTTAAATTCCTCCACTTCCTACTAGATGAGGATTGCGCTCAAATGACTTGTATAAATAGGTTCTTCGACCTATTTTCAACAACACAGAAAACCAAGTTTTTGTTAACAACGTATTCAGAAAACACCCATAATTGATATCTTACATTATGCAAGTCAGTTCAACACTCTGATACAAGCCATAAACAGCCAACACCTTCACAATCTCAACACCTTTTTCGCTTCCCTCCCTAAGATCAACCCCATCTCCTTCACGTTGTGACCGAAGCAAGTCTGGAACGACCATTTCTTGGTTTAGGTCAGAATTGTACAGATTGATCTCTCGAATCTAAAGTACTCCTGTGCAGTGCATTTGTTTAGGGTTTAGATTCGTCTCTCATCCACACACACCCAAATTTACCAAAACCAGCAGAAATAGTTTTCACCCATAAAAATCTGGCGACCACAGTGGGAAATTAATCTCTCGGTTGTGAAGTAAATTTATTCAATACCCAATTCTATTTGGTTGATTTCAAAAATGGTTGGTCTTAAGACTGCCCCAACAACTTCAGATCCCGATCGAAGTTTCTCCAATGAAGATGCCCCTTTTCCCAACGGTATATCTGGTGGTGTAACCGACGGAAGAATCCCAACATTGATCGAGTTAGCACGGGTGCAGGAGATTCACACGATGAACATGGATTTGATCAAGGAAACAATAAACAGCATACTCGATCTCCTCGACAAGATGACATCGGATATGAGGGGTTCTCCTGTCGCAGATATTTCTACACTGGGGACTGATTCTCACAACGATCTTCCTCAAGTCAATAGTTTCACTATGAACCAGAGGCCGGTAGACCAGGAATCGGATTCTTTGGTGGAAATTTTGTGCGAACTTTTACACCTCTCGAAGAATCAGCGGGCGAAGACGTTTGCAACAATCAACCAGATAGCCCTAGACGTGCATTTAACCCATTTGCGTCCGGAAGCCTCGAAAATACCAGAGATGTCTATGAATAATGTCACATTTACAGAGGAAGACATGATGGCGGAAGAAGGTCACAACTGGGCCCTACACGTTACTGCACGTATTAAGGATTCAAAATTCAAAAGGGCCCTCATATACACAGGAGCATCCTCGAATGTGATTACTCTCAAGACTCTCAGGACAGCCAAAGTTCGCCCAAACAAGATCGTGCGACAGCCTACCACAATGACAGATTTTGAAAGAAACCAAACCAACACGTACGGGTATGTCAATCTGAATTTATCTGTAGGGCCTGTCCAGTCAAAGGTGAAATTCAAAGTCATAGAAAAGGAGACGGACTACCATATGATACTGGGAGACCATGGCTTCATGACAATAGGATTGTCCCCTCGACGTATCACCAATGCCTGAAGACTATGCTGAATAAGGAAGTTGTTCGTATTCGTGCATCATTGTCTCCTTACGCATCGATATGTGGAGCGGAATTGTTTGAACCAAAGGAAGCTCTACGGGAAGAATTAGACAAAGTTTATTGCACCCCACTCCCTACATGGGCGTCAATCCAGGAAGAGGACCGACTTGCATCATTAAAGGCTAAGTCTCATGATACGTCTCTGCTGACAAGGCGTACCAGTTCTTCATCATCAGGTGAAGGCGCGACCCATGCTCACACTAAGAAGGAGCGAACTTTTATGGAGAGCCGTGATCAGAAATGGAAAACCGTGTACCAGCACGGTTGTTAGCATTAGCAGGGGAGACTGTCACCCAGTCTCTCCGCCCAACAGAATGCTACAACAACGACGAGCCGCAAGAAGAAGTGTTAGATGCTCTGCGACAGCTACAAGATGGCACCAAATCCACAACTGATGAACTTGAAATAGTTAACATCGGGAATGAAGAATCTCCTAGACCTATCTCTATCAGCTCAATTTTAGATACAGACGAGCGCACGAAGCTCGTGCACCTTCTCAAAGAGTACCAAGACATATTCGCTTGGACGTATGAAGAAATGCCCGGTCCAGATGAAAAATTGGTCACCCATCATCTACATGTCATACCTGGATCCAATCCGGTTAAGCAATCTCCGAGGCAGTTCAGAAACGAGGTAGAGGAGCAAATCAAGACTGAGATTCATAAGTTGCTGGCTGTTGGCTTCATTAAACCCATTCATCATCCAACCAGGTTTGCTAATGTGGTTCCGGTGAAAAAGAAAAACGGGAAAATCAGGTGCTGCGTGGATTTCAGGGACTTGAACAGATGCTGCCCCAAAGATGATTTTCCCCTTCCTAACATCGACATGTTAGTAGATGCCACCAGCGGACACGGAATGTTCTCCTTCATGGATGGATATAGCGGCTACAATCAAATAAAGATGTATGAGCATGATGCAAGTAAGACAGCTTTTCGAACTCCTCCCGGAAATTTTTATTATACTGTAGTGTCATTTGGTTTAAAGAATGCCGGTGCAACGTATCAACGCGCCATGACGGCAATCTTCCACGACATGATGCATAAGCAAGTTGAAGAATATGTGGATGATATAGTAGTCAAATCAAAAGCCCGAGCAGCCCACACAGGAGTCCTACGACAGGTGTTCGAGAGGTGCCGCGAATACAAATTGAAGATGAATCCTTTGAAATGCGCTTTTGGTGTTTCTTCAGGAAAATTTCTAGGATTCCAGGTGACTTTTGAGGGAATCAAAGTGGATCCATCCAAGACCCAAGCCATCCTCACGATGCCGCCTCCGCGAAACTCCAAAGCTTCATGGGAAAAGTGAATTACATTCGAAGTTTTATACCTATTTTAGCCCAGCTTGTTGCTTCATTTACCCCCTTGCTGAAAAAGGAAGCAAGCTTCGCCTGGAGCGCACTACAACAGGAGGCGTTTCGGAAGATTCAACAAATATTGTCGTCTCCAGCCGGCATGAAATATCCTACCCAGGGGATATCGTTGTGCCTCTACACTGCTTTTAGTGATACCGTCGTCGGAGCTCTGCTCGCTCAAGAGGATGATGAAGGAGTTGAACATCCTATATACTATTTCAGTCGAATTTTGAGAGACGCTGAACTCAGATATCCCAAAGCAGAAAAGGCATGCTTAGACCTAATCCATTCCATTCAGAAGTTCAGAAATTACCTTCTATCCAACAAGGTGGTGTTCATATCTAAATCTGATCCTGCAAAGTTTTTGCTTTCAAAACCGGTCTTGATGGGAAGACCGGTCAAATGGCTCCTCCAAATGTCATAGTTGGATATAACGTGCGCATCACCAAGAGCTATCAAAGGGGAGCAGTCGCAGATTTACTAGCAGCATTCCCGGGAGAGGGCACCACTGCACTACACGAAGATCTTCCCAGAGAATTTCCAGAGATCTCTGTTGTCGAAGAAGAAGCGTGGCTACTGTATTTTGATGGCTCAACCACACCTAGTAATAATACCGGAGGGGCGAGTGTAGTCCTAGTATCTCCAACCGGTGAAGTCTTCTCGCATTCCTTCAAGCTAGACTTTCAATGCACTAACAATTCAGCAGAATATGAAGCCTTCCTTATAGGACTATCATTAGCCAAGCAGGCAGGGGTCGCACGCCTAGAAATAAGAGGTGACTCTAAGTTACTGGTTAATCAAATGAATGGAGTATACGCGCTGAAGGAAGTAACACTAGACCCGTACAGATCCGAGGCGCAAAGGTTGATAAATTACTTTGCTGATGCAACCATAACTCATGTTGGCCGCAGCAACAACAGGCACGCCGATTGTTTAGCCACACTAGCATCCAAGTTGCGGTTCAAAGGCTTAGAAGAAACCTCAACGGTAAAAAGGAGGAAAGTAGAGTCAACATGGCTTTCACAAAGCAAGGACACTGAAACCTGTGATTGGCGAACTCCGATCGTTCAGGAGCTCAACAGCTCGCTTTCTCAAGGAAAGGTCAGTTTCAAAACCCTGCAGAACTTCTTCATGCTTCATGGTATGTTATACCATTGAAACCCGGATGACTCCCTATCAAGATGTCTCGGAGAAGAAGAAACACAGTTGCAACCTAACCGCGTTCATGGAGAAATTTGTGGACAAACATTGGTGGTAACGCTCTATCGTCGTCTTCAACGCCTTGGGTATTACTGGACGGAAATGGAAACTCCATCTCGGTTACTCCAAAAGTCTTGCTCAAATTGTCAAGCACCGCCACATCAATTGGAGATTTTTAGCATAAGTCATGTTGGGGGATGGAGAGAACCGTATATTAGCTATCTTCGCGACGGAACGGCTCCCGCCAACCGAAAGGACGCCGTCAAGATGAAGCAAAAGGCGAAGAGATTCGTATTTCACGAAGGGATCCTGTATAGTAAAATATTTGGAGGTGATCTATTATGGTGCCTGGCTGAGGCACAGATTCCAATTATGTTGAAAGAAATGCATGAAGAGGAACATCAAGGGAAGAAGAAACTGTTTCTCCAGATACACGAGAAATATTATTGGCCGACCATGGAGGATGATGCAGCTGCATTTGTTCAAAGCTGCCACAAATGTAAAATTCATGGAAACCTCATTCATGCACCTTCTACTCATTTACACTCGATAAGTAGTCTGTGGTCGTTTTATAGCTGGGGACTTGACATCATTGGAAAGATCAATCCCCCATCATCGAATCAGCATGAGTATATCATAACCGCAACAAAATATTTCACCAAGTGGGATGGAGCCATTCCTCTACGAGGGACTACAGGAGAGACGATTGCGGCGTTCATTAAAGAGTACATCATTTGTCGGTTTGGCGTGCCTAAACATATTATTAACGATAACGGCACTCCCTTCGCCAACAAACAAGTACGAGAGTTTCTTGAGGAATATGGGATTAAACAAGTCTTCTCCACCATTTATTACCCCTAGGGGAACGGACAAGATGAGAGCACCAACAAAACACTAATTCGGATTCTCAGTCGAACAGTGCATGACAATCCCAGAGAATGACACGAACAACTACTGATGGCGCTATGGGCGTATCGGACAACACCTAGAAGCTCCATTGGAGTTTCTCCCTATTCACTTGTTTACGACGCGGACGCGATCCTCCCAGCAGAAATCAATATCCCGTCATCCAAGATTGCAGCAGCAAGTGGGGTCCACTGGAACGAAGCTGAAGCATCGAATTCCAGAATCACCGAGTTAGACACCCTAGACTCCATACGAGGTAAAGCAGAGGAGCGTACTCAGGCGTACAGAAACAAGATATTCAGAGCATACGATAAGGCTGTAAAGCCACACATTTTTAAAGTATGGGATTTGGTTTTAAAGACGGTCAACCACATTCAGCAAGACATGTCTGCACCAAAATTCTCTCCAAAATGGAAAGGTCCATATGTGATCACCAAGGCTTACAGCACCGACTACTATAAGATTATTAAGTTGGATGGATGCAAGCTGGAAGCAGTCATTAATGGAAAATGGCTCAAAGCATACCATGCTTGATCATTGTCCCGCCGCCCGTTGTCTCATGACACGACAATACATACATTTTTCATTCATTACACATCTGAATTATCAATTTATTCAAAATACATTAATGAAAAACTCCCTTCACCTACCAAAAACCAATGCAATTCATTTCTCAAGAACGATGTTCAAAAGAAAAAGAAAAAAAAGAGACGGGCAAGCGTCATTGGCAATAAAAGAGTACAGCTCAGAAGAGACCACCCAGTAGGTTATAGTTCCTTGAGAGCATCATCTTCAGCCTAGCTTGGTACCTCTCTGTCCTATTCTTCAAGTTTTGAACTGCCTGATCCACCCTCTCCAATTCCGCAGCCAGAGCCTTCTCCAGTTCTCCTCCTCCAAGATAGATTTCGCAAAAGGAACTACATTCACGAGGATACCAGCTCGATCAACTTTGACGACGTCAAGGCGCTGTCGCAACCATCTCACATTGAACTCCATGGATTCGCAGGTAGATACCATATTTTCCCACTTTTCGATGTTTGATTAAGCAACGTTGCGTGGGAAGAAGGAAGTTTACTGTGGTAACCAAAGCATATGAGCAGTGTCGAACTACATTCCTGGTTGCGATGTGGCCATACTTTCTCCATACCTTTGTGTATAAAGGCACAAACTCTTTCCGCACTAAGAATCCACCGACAGTTCGATAACTGGAAGATAGACACCTCATGTGAATATCAAATGAAAGTCCTGCGTTGGGATATTCATAAGAAGAGATACCCAGGTCAGCATCTTCAAGGTCTGCGAGAGTAGGCGTGTTTGAGTTTGAAGGGAGAGGACTGGTTAGGTCGTCATCATCAATCATTGTCACGCATGTTCCAGTAGGATGTCTCTGCCAGAAGGAAGGGTTATTCACCTGATCATGAAGAATAAATAATTATTCAAAAATGGGAAAAGAAGAACAAACCGGTATGATCTTCTTAAATCGGAGGATACGAACAGGGGAGCCATCGCGAAGCTCGAGGAGTCGTTCATACTAAAATAAAAGCATCAGAAATAAAATAAAGGAGAAAGCGGTGTCCTTAAAGCCAGAAGATGTTCAAGATTATACCTCGGATGCAAGCCGTGTACGTTTGGTAGAATAACCTGGTTGGTATGAAGAAGATGATCCACCGTTGTTCGACATGATGAAAAGTTGGAGTTTCTGCAAGAGAACCCTATCGCGAAACGATAAAAGGCGATTCTAAATCTGTGCAAGTACATATACGTCTAAGAAACCCTAAAAAATACCGAACCGGCGAGGTTTATCCGATGAATGAGGATTCAACGCCAACCAAGTCGTGTTTTCTTTCAAACCCTAGTCAAGATCGGAAAAGCTACTGGATATCCAAAAGAGAGAGTGTTTAATCCAGCTCGAGATGTTTGAGGCATAGGGTGGTGTTCATCTCTCCGGTAAATATTTATCTACTCTAGCTCGATCATTCTAATGATCAATCTGTCACCATCTAATGCCTACCCCGTGATAGTGTAACCATTACGTGCTAGGAAGGGGACTTCATGTTGATGGTGGATTTTAGTCAGGGCTAAAATTGTAAAACTAGAATTTAACGCGTAGTCACCCTACAAAGGGAAAGTCCGTTTAAGAAGTGATGAGTGCAGAATACCTCTTCGCTTTATTTGAAGAAATTCAATATATATACATGAAATTCACTCAGAATGGTGCGTGCAACAACAATCCCAAATATTCTGTGAATTCTGTTAGCATTATTAAGTGATGCATGATATGCCTAGTATTTTCCGTGTTATGTTCTCAACCGAACTCTCATCATTGAAATGACATGACGATTAAGTGTTCACTCTCAGCAGAGTAGCATGAATCTCCCGAAGTGCCAATATTGAGATCTGCATGAAATACCCACATAGGCTACATCACTCTCTAACAAAGAGAATCTTGCATCGACACACTTTTAATTAAGGTTAGCTCGATCAAGCATGTTGAAATTCCTTAAAGGAAATCTAGACTGTCCATGTCAGTCTCGGAAACGATCACGGCCACACAAATTGGCCGCGCAATTTAACAAGCCTAGCCAAACCTTGGCAGGAATGGGCAACCATCATGATGGCCTTCGACGGGCCCACCAGTGTTCCGACCAATCGGACTTTGCACAAATACCTCCCATCACCGTCAAACGCCAATCCCAAGTAGGGTGGTCGCGCTGCTTCGAAAAGGAATTCGAGGGAACATGGATTGTCCAAGACAGTCTTAAAATCATCGCAACCGTCCAACTTCGCCAGCTTGGTTGGACGGATTAGATCATCCCATGAGTGATTAGGAAAACGCTGGCATGCACACTGGTGGCCCCACTTTCCCCTCACTCGAAGGTCTTGCCCACGGCAAGGCCATAGGCTGATGAATCGATTGCCAGAAACATGGCAGGCGTGATGCTTCTAAGTCCTAATTTGGGTCGCGGAAGTTCAATAGCGTTTTAAATCGATCACGACCATCCAACTTAGCCAGCCTATTTGGATAGCTTAGATCGCATTTAGGACCATCAGGAAGGTGCACATAAGTTCACCATCAGCCCAACATTGTCCCCATGTGATCGATATTCCCAAGGAAATCCAACGACATGCCAAACCACTTAGTCAAACTCACGTGGACGTCGTTGTCTCAAAACCCTAATTAGGATTTACGGTAATCTATTTCTGTCGCAAATCGATTGTGACCACTCATCTTTGACGGTCAAATTTGAGTGGCCTAGATCTAATCTTTGAGGGACCGAGAGGTGTAGGCATGTACGCCAGCGGACTGTCTCCACGCATGTCTGATCGATCCATTCAAGTTAGCGCCCAGTGCCTGAATTCGATCGGCCAAAGAGGGGATTTCTGCACAGTCCCTAAACCCTAAGTTTCATCAACGACAATGCACAACTGCCGTAAATCATATCGTCCGTCCAGCTTTGCATGCATAATTGGATGATGTATATTTATTTCTAGCAAACCTGCAAAGCAGCATGACAATCACCAGCCGCCTCTCTTCCACATGGAGTGATCGACCAAGCGATGGCTTGTTTACACAGCCCTCAAACAATCACCCAAAGGTAGTCTGGCATGCTGCTATTTTAAGACGCTCAACCCGCGACTTATTCAATCAAGCTTTAAAACAACGATGCTTCATGCATATCGATTGTTTGAGTTGCTTGAAAGTGATGCATCACACGCATCAAGCACGTACGATATTTCATGAATATCAATTCCATAAATAACTTAGTTATTTAACTTAATAGCACCATATGCTATTTTTTGCGGCAAGTCCCACGACTTGACCCACTCACTCGAGACATCAAACATGTCACAAACTGGGGGATACTTACTGGGGTATTGGTCTTGCGGTTTACAGTGTGCGGCGCGCAACGCGCTCATTACGTGAATGTGTTAGGAAATGATGGACGGTTAACAGTGATGGGGGAAGTGGGAAAAGGCATGATCGTATGACAATCACTATCCTTACACGACCCCACTACTCCATCACTTAACTTCCTCCACTTCTTACCAGATGAGGATTGCGCTCAAATGACTTATATAAATAGGTTCTTCGACTTATTTTCAACAACACAGAAAACCAAGTTGTTGTTAACAACGTATTCAGAAAACACCCAGAATTGATAGCTTACATTCTGCAAGCCAGTTCAACACTCTGATACAAGTCATAAACAACCAACATCTTCACAATCTCAATACCTTCTTCGCTTCCCTCCCTAAGATCAACTCCATCTCCTTCACTTTGTGACCGAAGCAAGTCTGGAATGTCATTCTTGGTTTAGGCCAGAATTGTACAGATTGATCTCTCGAATCTAAAGTACTCCCGTGCAGTGCATTTGTTTAGGGTTTAGTTTCGTTTCTCATCCACACACACCCAAATTTAACAAATCCAGCAGAAATAGTGTTCACCCATAAACAACTGTATAACGATGATTGAGAACATTTGTTTTCTTATTCTTATGGGTACGAATATTCAACAACAATGATGCTGAGTTGAACACGTTCAGAATCGCTAAAGTACTTGGAGTAGCGAAGAATACAAGGAATGTTGAATAGCCAAGGAAATCAAGCATGATGGATGGGAAACTACAAAGTTTATTTATTTTGTAATCCATATGTATTGATAGTTTTGTCACTAAAAAATTACAAAGAGAGAGATTGTTAGACCACTGCTCGGTTGAACTTGCAAGCGTTGTTATCTCAAGCTTGTTTGTCAAATTTAGTTGATCAAAATTATATACTTGATTTCTAGTCTACATATAGCTATGTCCCAGGTTAGGATAGAATGTGTAGTTGAGCTTTAGACTTCACGGCGTTCACCAATTGAAGACGAATATCTACTGAGAAGAGCTTGAAGGAACTTCATCAACAAAAGGTATGTGGAGACTAAAACTTATCTATCACTCAGAAGTTTTTTCTTGTAACACCTTGTATTTTTTGTTTTTGAATTTTGGAACGAAATTCTTCTTAAGGTGTTAATAGTGTAACTCCCGGTATTTTTGGTATTGAATTTCGGGACGAAATTCATTTTAAGGGGTTAATAGTGTAACACCCCATAATTTTCTTAATACTGTTTTAGCGCATAAAACTCATCCATAATATTTTGTTTTGAGTGTAATTTAAAACTTAATTTATAAAGAATAAATATTTAGTTTTAATTATATTTATGGTTGCCAAAATAAATAAAAAAATCTAATTGTGGTGAATGTGTGTATTGTGGGGTGTATATATATATTTACTAAATTTGATGTCACTATTATATTATGTGTTTGGGGTACATGTACTTTAATATTGGGGTGTGTTTATAAAATAGTGTGTCCCTTATCAAAACTTGAGTGGTAAATAATAGTTGGCTAGGGTTTTTATTCACAAATACGTGTATAGAAAAAAAAAAGAGAAACCTAATGGAGCCGTCACTTTCATGTTCTCTTTTTTTCTCTTTTGTCTCTTAGTACAAAAACCCAAAACACTTTTGGCCATCACTTTCATCTCTCTTTCCTTCTACTTTTCTCTTTTTAATTTTTTCTTTAAATAATAAAAAGAAAACCTAAACTATTAATCCTTCTTCTTCTTGGGAATTGTGCATGTCTTGTTTGGATTTGGATTGATTCAAGAGTTTGGGATTTGCTAAAAAGTAGGGGTTTCTACCTAATATCAAAATCAAAACTTATTGTAGCATTAAAATTATATTGGTTTCTTTTTGATTTTCAAGCTAATAATCATGATGTTTGTTTTAAATTTATTACGTTATTTTCTTTTTATAAATTGATTTATTTGTGAATTATATATATTGACTATTAACCGTTATTGTTAAATTATTCTAGATTTTTATTTTAATATTTAATGTAGGTAGTAATGTTTTTTCTCAAAATAGGAAATATATTAATGCATATTTATTGAGTTTTTGGGTTGTGAAAATTGATTTGATGCATTACACTACTAATGAATGAAATTGACTTTTGGTTTATGAAAGTCACTTTGGTGCATTACATTAGTGAATGGATGTGAATTTAGATCGACGAAAGTGAGTTTAATGCATTAGTGAATGGGGTTTATTTCGGTTAGTTCTTTGGGATACGGTTTGGTACATGTAGGATTAAATGCACTGATTTGAAATGAGTTCTAGAAAAAAATACGTATATATCTGCTGCTGAAATGTCAGGCCTTTATGGCATCCCACCACTGGTGGCAACCCTGGGAAGACTGTTCGAAGAACAGTAATGGTTTGTTTACCGGAATAACTATGACAAATAGATTAAGAATTAATATATATGTTTGTTGCTGAATTGCCAGGCCTTTATGGTATCCCACCACCGGTGGCTACCATGGGAAGACTGTTTGGGGGAACAGTAATGGTTTGTTTACCGGAATAACTCTGAAAATTAGATTAAGAATCGTTTGAAGAAAGAAAAAGAAGACTGTTGGGGAATAGTAGTGGTTTGCTTACCGGAATAACTATGACAACTAGATTAATGATCTAGATTTTAATGTTAAATATTTGAGTAAGAATGTGTTAAATATTTATGGTTAAAATGGTATAGGTATTTTTGTGAATTTTTATCCATGGTTTTAATTATTATATCTGTTGCGTTTGTTTTTTTTCGATGCACTCTATTATTTTTGGAGACTTCCTACTGGGTTGTGGTTTACTCACCCCTTTTCCCTCCCTTTCCACAGAGAATGAAGAAATATTAACCGTAAAAGAAATTATTTGTATCATGGGGATTGGGTATCACGTTTTGGATTTTATTGAGGTGTTGGTTTGTCTCAATTTTGTACTTTTGATATTGTAATTAGTGTTTTACATTTTGTAATTTTAAAAGTAATATTATATTTTATTTTATAAAATTCAGTTGAGTTTAGTTTTGTATTATTAAAAATCTTTTGGAACAAAAAAATCTGGTCCTACACGAGTGGCGGTTCGGAAATTTGGACTTGCTAGCTGGATCGGACCCGACCCACAAGGTCGAATCCGTGTCCGCTAGAAGTCCGAAAATCCGGGCTGTCACATTTCTATTCTATCTGCTAATGAGACTAAGTCGTATATCTATATAGACTTTTACTTTATACACATTTGATATTTTGAGACGAGTTTATCTCGCTTATCTATTTCTCAAAATATGTGTTGGAAGCTTTTTGCTTTAGTTATGTTCATCATATTCCTGATGATTTTAGTTGGAAACAATTTATTTGTTGGAAACTAAATATTAGTCAAAAGATGATCATGTGAAATTACCTTGAACATCTTATGATTTGTGTGAGACAGTCATTTGATGTTAGATTGTGAAGTTTTATATTGATCATTCGATCAGTTGAAAATTACTTGAATCTAATGGTTTGTGCGAGACAACCATTGTCATCTTCTAAGGATATTTCAATGACTGAAATGAGAGTTTAAAACAATTAACCTTTGTCTGGATCAAGCACAATATGCATACCAGTATGCAAACTGTTGTGGTATGATTCAGGTCCGAGAACCAAGTTTGCATACCAGTATGCGAACAGTTCTGCCTGAGTTAAGTCCGGGACAGCAGTATGCATACCCGTTTGCAAACTGCTGGACAAGACCAAATTCCGAAAACTATAGTTTGCGTACCTTTTTGCAAACTTAGTTGCTAAAGTTCTAAAATCGATTAAGTATGTTTTAATACTCATGAAAAAATACATTTATGAATTAAGGAATGCAATCTTTGCAAACAGTGGCTTAATGTTCATGAATTGATTCTCATGAATCAATCCGATTTTGATTCAATTGGTTCATATATATTTCTGTGAAATAGTGAACAATTGAACAACTCTATTTGAAACACAATTAGATCCATTTGATTATCTTTCATGAATTATTGATCATAATAGTTGATCTAGAAGTGTTAGATGGATGTGATTAAGACAAAAGTGTTCATATGGCTAACTTCGGTTAACTATTATTGAGCCAACTCAATATACACATGACCCATATCTAAATGAAAGTATATTTTATTTGTTTATAACAAACTAAGACCATCTAACAGTGGAGAGATATTGATTTGGTTTAAATCAGATTTGGCTTGAATCTTAAATCAGGTTTTCATCTAACGGTGAATATTGAATGCTTTGTTACTATGCTATCTTAGCTTTGATTGAAAGAAAACCCTGATTTTAAAGACTATATAATGGAGAACTCTAGTACCTGGAAAACCCAATCCCGACACTTTCATGTGTCCTAGTTGCGACTAGAGTCGATTTTCCTTTAACTTAGGTTTTTCCAAAACCATTATTGGTTAACAACTTGAAGACTTTATCTGGGATTCGTGAAGCCAGAACCAACTATTTTCTCTGTAGTTGCATGATCTGATATTACTTATTCTATCGTATTGAGTTTTATCTTCTCCAAGATTTACTCGAGATTTATCTCCGATAGGTGAGATATAAAAAGTAATCACAAAGCTCTTCGTCTCATTCATTGTGATTCCACAATAACTTATTCTACTACCATATAATTAAGTTATTGTGAGGTCACTGATATTTCTAGGCTACTCTTGGGGAGTATAAGACCGCGTTATAATTGGTTCTTGTTCACCGTGATTTATTAAAAGACGGAACAAAAACTTCATATGTACTTCTGTGGTAGATAGATTTATCTATCAGAATAGACTTATCTGTGGGAGACAAATTTGTTTATAAGTCCTCGACTTTGGGTCGTATCAACTCTTAGTTGTGGGTGAGATCATCTAAGGGAATCAAGTGCGCACATCCGGCGTGGTTCAAGAGGTGTAAGGAACGGGGTTGTACCTTAATCGGTGTGAGACTTGGTTAGGGCTCAACTTCATTCCAGTCTGAAGTTAACTTGTTGTAGGATAGTGTCTGTAGCGTCTTAATACAGTGTGGTGTCAAATCTGGACTAGATCCCTGGGTTTTTCTGCATTTGCGGTTTCCTTGTTAACAAAACTTTTGGTGTCTGTGTTATTTCTTTTCCGCATCATATTTTTTTATATAATTGAAATATCATAGGTTGTGCGTAGTTCAATCAATTGGTAAATCGGACCTTGATTTTTGGATAGTAACTGATTGGCACTTGGGCATTGGTCTTTGGTACCGTCCAAGTTATTTCTCATATCAATCGGGCTGACATATTTCTATCTGATCAATTGCAGATTGTATTGAGAAATTGAAATATAACTCTTTGGTATATTTCTTGATTGAGCTCACTTTTTAAGTTGGTGCTCTCAGAATTATATTAAAGTTAGTCCATACAGATTGACGAACGAATTATTGGGTGTGGTTTTTATACCCCCATTTTTCTAATGTTTATGAAAATGAATACTAAGCTTATAAGTTAAAATCGGCTAGTTTCCGCTAACCACCTTGAACATAGTCCTTATACACGGTTCGGTTACGGTTTCACCTAACTAGAGTGTATATCTTGTTTACATTAATCAGATTCAAAGATTCATCTAACGGTAGATATTGATTGCTTGGTTACAAAGATATCTTAGCTTAAACCTAAAGCAACCTATTCTTTGAAAGTCTATAAATTGGGGAACTTCAAGTAACTATGATCTTTGAATCCCGATACTATTTTTCTTGGTGTGTCCTAGTTGTAACTTGAGTCGTCATATTCCTAAAACCCTTTTAGGTTTTAGCAACCACAAAGACTTTATTGGGATTTTTCAAGCCAGTTCTATCTATTGTTTATCTTGATAGCTCGAGTATCTTGATCTTGTTCGATTGTTGAGCTACTCACTTGAACAAGATAGACAGAAATCATCAAAGTTCTCTTCGTCTCAGACTTTGTTGATTCCACAAGTTTAATACTTGTGAGGTGAATAATAATCTAGGATGCACTTCAGGTTGCACAAGTCTGGATTTTGAGGTTATCTAGACTTGTCTATTGCTATCAATTTCCATCGCCTTGATCAAACTTTTTGATCATAAAAGAAATCACATATAGGCTTATCTGTGGGAGGCAGGGTGGTTTAAAGTATTCAACTGAGTTGAAGCAACTCTTAATTGGTGTAACGTTAGCTAAGGGAATCAATTGCGCGGAGTCCTGTTGAGATTCAAGAGGCGTAAGGGATGCGACTCTAACTGAACTGATGGGAGGGTTTAATTAGGTCTCAATTACATTCCAGTACGAAGTTAATTGGTAGTAGGCTAGTGTCTATAACGGCTTAATACAATTTAGTGTTCAATCTGGACTAGGTTCCGTGGTTTTTCTGCATTTGTGGTTTCCTTATTAATAAATACTTCTGCTGTCTGTGTTATTTCTTTTTCCGCATTATATTGTTTATCTTTATAATTGAAATATCAAAGTTTTAATCAATCATAGTAAACATCCGACCTTTTTTGTTGGATACGAGTTGATTGATACTTGGAAATTGATATTTGGAATCAGCAAGTACTCTCACCCGAAATTCGGGTTCACGGACTTGTGTCTGTAAACGTTATGATTTAAGAGATAAAGATATAACTCTAAATATTCTTTTTTGATTGATATTCATTAAGTTAAACTCTTGGACTTATATTTGAGTTTGTCCATAAAGATTGCCTAAGAAAAAGTCGGTGGTATATTTTGATACCCCGTGTTTTAACATAGAACTTTCAGAGCATGATAAATATCCAACAACCAATATGATTCACTAGATAAAAAAAAACTATCCTATTTTAAATATATTTACTAGATGATTGTGAAAATGCGGGGGTATCAAAATACACCACCACCTTTTCTTAGGCAATTTGTATGGACAAAATAAGTATAACTCCGAGAGATAAACTCAATCAAGGAATAGTATCTAGAGTTATATCTCATTCTCTTGCAATTAGAATGTTTACAGAAACAAGTCCGTGAACCTAATCACAAAGAGATTACTTGGACGGTACCAAAGACCAATTTTCCAAGAATCAATCTAGTCGTATCCAACAAACTAGGTCGGATGTATCTACTAAGATTGATCAACATACAACCTGTGATATTTCAATTATAAAGATAAACAATATAATGCTAAAAAAGAAATAACACAGACACCAGAAGTTTTGTTAACGAGGAAACCGCACAATACAGAAAAACCCCGGGAGCTAGTCCAGATTGAACACCAAACTATATTAAGCCGCTACAGACACTATCCTATTACCAATTAACCTCCTGAATTATCTTCAAAACCTTAGATACATGCATTGTATCTCGAGGATGGTACCATCATCTAGGTACCAAGCCTGCAGGTTCAATGAGCAATGTTCTGAAATTTTTCTTATCAATGGATGAAAAGTTAAAGAAAATAGCAATGGCCCCATTGGATCACCTTGATGCACACCTAGAGCAGAAAAAAGAGTGTGTTCTATGTAGTAAAGACGTGTAGGAGTAGCGTAGTAGAACTGAAACCAACGGGAAATCGAAGGACACTGCTCCCTTACCTCCTTGATCATTGTTGTATGGTCAATCAAATTGAAGGTATTAGAGAAGTCTACTAAGGACACAGACATATAGGTTGAGTCTCATTTTCCTCTAGCAAACGTTTTACAACGTGTAATATAGACTCACTACCACATGGAATACCTACACCATATTAGAAATTCCCAAGATAATATACCATACCTTTCCCGACATGTGTATCAGCAACCTTGGACACAAATCTCCTCCAAATAGTCCCCACAACACTAGGACGAAGACCCCCACCAGGTTTGATGAGAGCAGTAAGAGGAGCACTGGCAAAAAACTCTCCAATGGCACTGGGATTTTTCCATCTAGACACAAACTCACCACGTTCGTGATTGCAGTGAGAATTTCATCGGAAATAACAGCAGCAACCCCACTTATCACGTCTAACAAGTGTTGAGCATGTAATCTATCACGACCACAAGAAGTACCTTTGGGGAAACTTCTCAATATGCCCAAGACCAAGTCATTAGAATCTATAAAAGCATCTTGAGATAATGTGTCATATGGGATAATAGGTAGAGCTGCAAAAGCGTGTTTAGCTTGAAGTTCAGCCAAAGTATCCTCGTTCTGTGGTGCCACTCCGCTATACGTAAGCGTACGTGTAGCAGCAATATAAAGTCCATCTCTAAGTTTCTTGCGACAAAGCCGAAGTTTAGATGCTTCTTGGATCTTTTGCTTGCTGCTCTATTATTTCGTATAAGCTCTTGAGACGCTTTATGTTCCTCCAAAATCCTAGTAACCAATGTAACATAACCATTAGGTTCCCCCCAATGAGAAAGTGCAAGGTTAATAGAAGCAATTTGAAGCTTTTTCCTTGTGATGGTTTTCTCTTCCGAATTACTTTTAAGAGTATATATAAACGGAGAGTAGAAATTGGAAAAAGCATCAATTTAATCCAAGAGGACAGGTCACTCGGATATAAAACAACATTCTGAAGCACTGACTTGAAAGTTTCAGCATAGTGTAGTCTGCATTTCAAGGGGATACTGGCAACGGTTGGTATTTGTTTCTGAAAAACGTTATCCAACAGTTCCAAGCTGAGACATGGGAGTGTGCAGTCATCAGATTCAATAACAGTAGAACCAAAAGCACCAACCTCAGGGCAGCAGATACCATGCAAAAGGAAATCAGGACCATCACTATTGAAAGGACCAAGAGTGACACCCCTTGATGCAGGTCACAAGAACTTTTCCACTTATGCAGGTGCATACAGGGAGGACACAACCACATGTTCAGCTGCCGAAGTACCTCTTCCCATGCCTGAAACACCTCAAAATTGATCATAATCCTCTCCAACAAGTGTCATTCCCAATTTTGTTAAGGTGGATGTCATTAAGATGCCGAAGAATCCATTACGACCAAGTCCCCTTACTCCTGTACCATTCTTACACCCATCATGGCTACAATAAGGGCATTAATAAAACATTCCACTATGTGAAACACTTAGTGAACCTGGTGTTGCTGATTGAATGGTGAAATTGGATCCAGGGGGTGCAATACATGCTCTAGGAATAACTGAAGCAGCAAAACCCTAAGAAGAAAAAGGAGGCAGTTGATAAAGCTAGAGTTGGGACTTGGAATGGTTGCTTCAAAACCCAGAAAAATTAGGCACATCCATGAAAGAGCGCAAACAATATGAGTAGACTCAGAAGAACAATACTGATCATGGGAAATCCACTTTCCTTCATCGAATCGCCATCAAATCGCCAATCTCCCGATCCGGAAAATCGGCCTCCGGAAAAATCTCGTATAAAAGAGATGATATTCTTCTAAATTATGTCTCTGTCAACACCATCGATGTATCTTCCACCATCAACGAGCAAGATGATATTCTCTTCACTAAAGGATTTCATTCACATCTTCATGATGAATAATTCTCCGATGAACTATTCTCCCCCAAAGCATAACTCTCAGGTGTATCTCTTAACACCAGATAATGGTTTCCCTCTTCTCCCTAAACTCCACCCCAAGAGGTGTGATAGAATCCCTCAAAATATTAGAGAACCTCATTGCGTATTCTCTATCTCTCTCTGAAAACCATATCTAATTATCACCATATAGGCCTCCCTATATAAAAGTCACAAACTTAATTCCCAAATATTAGTCTCTTTGGAAAAGGAAACCCTAAATAAATAGGAAACCCATCTTAATATAAAAATTATCCCAAACTAGGAAACCATATATCTCCCTAGAATAACAATCTTTAGTGGGTTCCATATCTTTCGAGAGCCTTCCTTAAAACACCGACAATTATCGACAACATAAATAAAGTAGATTACATATTTTGAGTTTCACTTTGGTTTGTCACATAAAAGTCCGTCATGTTTAAACACTATAAATCTTGCCGACTACTCTACAATAGTCAGGGTTGGGATTTTGCAAAATAACGACTCCGAAGTAACAAATAATACAGGTACCAAAGTCGTCTTCTGCTAAATCCAGACCCTGACGACCTTGGTTTGGTCGGCATGTTACCAATTCACTACCATGATGACTAGTGAGGCATTTATCATCCCGCTCTCCGTATGTAAAATCTCGAATATTCGTTATGATATAAACTTCCATAGCATGACGACGGTTAAAGATAATTAGTCGGCATGTTTGGAATGAATAAAACATGACAACATTTGATGTCACTATTAAAAGTCGTCATTATGTTATTATATTAGCATGGTCGGCAATCGACATACATTTTTCAGTCGAGCATGACGATTTTTCATGGATTGACTTATGAGTCTCTGAATTCCTTCTGTCATTTGAATAATTAAACCAACAAAACCATGTTCAATTCCCTTTTGGAGAAGTGTTTGACTAGAGTAATTCTTTTTTTTTTTAAACCATTTTTTTTTTCTTTTGCAAATTTCTTTTTCCAACAAGATTCATAAGTTAAATCTAACAAGAACAATAACCAAAATATTTACTTCACTAATTTAATCTAACAAGATAACACTTTCTTTAATTGCATTGACTCTTGTATTACTGGTGAGGAAAATGACAAATTATTGAGTCTCGTGACCCTTCAAGAAGTCAGAGACACCATTAAACATATAAAACCATGACTTGCCCAGGAACCTGATGGTTTTCCCCCGGAATTTTAGAAACTAAACATGGATCTTCTTGAAATGGATGTCTGCAACATGATTAGATCTTTCTTTGATTCCACACATCTTCTAAAAGAAATGAACCATACTTTCATCACTCTAACACCAAAGGTTAATAAACCATTCTTCACCTGTTGAATTTAGGCCAATTATCCTTTGTAACACTAGTTACAAAATCATTTCTAAAATCATAGTCAATATGATTAAGCTACTCTCAAGCAAAATAATATCCTCCTTTCAGGCTTCTTATGTACCTGGTTGGAATATTCAGGATAATTTTATTATTTCCCATGAGTTGGTTCATTCCATGAAGAAAAAGTCCAAAAAGGATAAGTGTGGTATCATGGGGCTTAAACTGGATATCTAAGGCCTTTGATAGAGTAAAGTGGCCTTTTCTTATTAATGTTTCGAAGAAATTTGGTTTCTCAAACCATTGGTGTGATTTAATTTCTCAATGCATTAGTGGCACCTCGATATCTATCTTATTAAATGGTTCACCATGTAAAACATTTAAACCAACTAGGGGTTTGAGACAAGGAGATCCCCTCTCTCCTTATCTCTTTATTATTTGCATGAAAGCCTTTTTTAGATATACCTTATTCGGGCTAAAGAAAATAACTTGATACATGGTTTCAAAGTTACTAAAGATGCTCCTCATATTTCTTATCTTTTATTTGCGGATGACTGCCTTGTTTTCACCAAGGCTAATCACCAAGAAGCAAAAAACCTCTTATGTCCCTTTTTAGTGATTTTGGTAACATCTCCGGTCAAGTCATCAATTTTCAAAAATCTGGTTGTTTGTTTAGTACAAATGTTCATTTTGATATTTGTATTTCTTTGATTAGAACTCTTAATGTTAAGAAGATCACATTGGATGATAAATATTTAGGAAAACCTTTGTTTATTGGTAGATCTAAAACTCTGGATTTCACACACTTAGTTGAGAATTTTATAGGATTGTCCCTAGCTGGAAGGGAAAACAAATTACCCAAGATGGTAGATCAGTAGTGGTCCAAAATGTTTTAAAGTCTTCCCCCATTTATTACATGGACTCTTTTCTCCTGCATGATAACTTAATCCATAAAATGGAAGCTAAACAACGTGATTTCTGGTAGGGAAAGAGTGGTGTTGGTGGTATTTATCCTAAAAATTGGACTGTGTTTATAGGCATAAATATCGTGGGGGACTAGGTTTTATAAATCTTAAGCATTTCAATACGGCTTTGCTTACTAAGACTGCTTGGGGATTGATTCATACCCCTGATGCTTTGTGGGTCAGAATCTTATAGTGTAAACACTTCAAGAACTGTCATCCCTTGCATTATGTTAAACCCAATAACTGCTCATTGGTATGGACAATCATGTGTGTTGGCATTGAGATTCTCAAGAAACATATGGGAAGTTAGAAATGGTCTAAATATCCATGCTTTTAGAGATAATTGGATCCATGACAGGTCTGAGCCACTGTGTCTTAATTACCCTAATTCAGATTATATGGTTAGTGAATTTATTGACGTTTCTACTACAAGCTAGAATAGTGATTTGGTTGAGACTTTTTTCACCCCTGATAATAGCAATAAGATTCTTAATATTATAATCAAATTTCAGGTTCTAATAGATTGATTTTTCCTCATACTAAATCTGTCTCTTTCTCGGTTAAGTCCTGTTACAATATCATCTCTTGGACAACTAATAATAGTGTTAATATGTTAGTAAATGATCCAATTTATAAAACTATTTGGGGTTTGCCTGTTATTCCTAGAATTCAGTTGTTTTTGTGGAAATGCTATGAAAATATCATTCCCTCTAAAGACAGCGTTGGTAGATATAATCCAACTCATAATCTTATTTGCAGCATGTGCCAAAAAAATGTAACTGAAACTGCTGAGCATATTGTTCTGCACTGTGATTTTGCTGTCTTTATGTGAAACTCAGTGCCATGGGGAATCTATATTCAGCAGTATCAAAATTCCGTAATCACAAGGTCGGGTAAAAGATCTTCTAGATAGCACTTTATCCATGGACCAGAAATGTATTATTATCACAACTGCTTGGTGTATATGGAGGGTTAGATGTATGCATGTTTTTTAAAACCTAATCCTGAATAAAGACTCCAATGCTAGGTATGCTATTAGGTTAACTAATGACATGTAACATGATACCAATGCTTCCTCAAATATGCAGGCTGGTGTCGTAATGCCAAATACATTAAGATACCCTATGACTGAAACTTTACCTCAGGATTGTATGTTACCTTTCCGTGATGCTTCTCATGATATGAATACTGACAGAGCAGGGATTGGTATTGTGGCTACTAATATTGCAGGCAACTACAAGGGATGTAAAACTCATCCAGAAGTAGCAAGAGATGCTGAGGAAGCTGAGAGTTTAGCAATTTGTGAAGCAATTAATTGGGACAAAACAAGGAGGATGGAAAACATTTGCATTCTCAGTGACTCTAAGAATGTCATTTCCTATCTTTTTAATAAACAATGTCAAACCAGTTGGTACAACAACACTATTCTGGATGACTGCTCTTTAGTAATTGAGTCTTTTTAATTATTTGAATTTCAAAACATTCATAAAAGTTTCAATTTGCTGGCTGATAAAGCTAAGCATTCTAAGCTGAACAGAATAACATGTGAATGGTTGTCTTATCATCCTCACTTCATTATTCAAAACTCTGTACTTAAATCATTTTAATAGAAATGTTTTTTTCTCTAGTAAAAAAAAAAAGAAAGAAAGAAAAATCTAACTATATTTACTTAACTTTTGCAGTGGATAATAGGGAAAGATAAAGAGGCACAAAGAGAAGGATTTTCCATTGATTAGAATTAGTATGCGTTACATAGATATAGTCCTTTATATACAATAGGAATAAAACCCTAGCTACTATATTGGGCCACATATTTGTGGGCTAAATCCCTACAACACTCCCCATTCTGCGGTCAAATAGAACTCCATATGCAGTACTTCATATTCAGTTCTTCGGATACAGGTCTTCAAATGTAGTTCTCTCCTTGATGACTATTGTGTCTAAGAAAATTGATCCATTAAAACGTTGACAAGGAAAAACCCAGTGTGACAAAACCTTGGTACATCTCTTTACATGTAGTACTTAACATGTTGTCTCGTATTTTACGTGTAGTTCATCACATGTAATACGATCTTCAAATATCGTCGAGTCTAAGTTAATTGTCTCGTTATAACTTCGTCAGGCTAACCCAGAGGGACAAAACCTGAACTAAAGAAAAAGAGTACAATATTAAGTAAACTTAGAACATAGTTGGATGCGTATACGTTGCCTCATTAAAACCTTGACAAGGAAAATCCAGTGGGATAAAACCTTAACGAAGGGAAAAGAGTACAACGTGACATATGCAAATAAAGGTGATCCGTTGCAAATGATCAATTTGCTCCGTTGAAGTTGACTAGTTGCTTCACAACTTCTAAGGTAGAAGATCCTCGTAGGAAAGATAATAGCCTTAGCTGGGATTTTACATTCCTAGTGTTTATTTTTGTCTCATTAAAAACCTTGCCGAGTAACAAAACCCTGTGGGAAAAAACAACCTCGGTGAAGCAAAATAGTACAACACACCATTAGATGCTCCCCCTAGTCAGATAATTTTCATTAATATAATGGAGTCAAAAGAAGTTTATCACACTTTACTTTGGTGATTTGAATGTTTATATGACCCTGTTGTTGATTCTGGAAGTTACGTTGCTTAACAGATTATCGGGTTTCATTTCTTTGATTCAGATATTTTCAGTAATATCAACGCAATCTTTATGTCTTTAACGTTTAACATACTTGATGTTTTTAGTGTTGTCTCCCTAAAAACCTTGTCGGGTAACAAAACCCTTTGGGAAAAACTATTCTCGATCGAAGGGAAAAAGAGTACAACACAGCTTCAATTTCAAAGTAAAATATGTCGACATCATATCCTTGGATCCTCCCCTGATGTCGGCATCTCCCCCTGATTACTTTCGGAGTTGTTCCGTAAAGTTCCTTTTGTCATGTACTTTTCGAAACTGAATATCGGTAATGACTTAGAAAGTAATCTACCATATCTCCCCCTGATTAGTTTCGTTGGAGAAAAGATTATTGTTCCTTCATAATCAACAACTTTTGGATCGCAATTTCATTAGCATTCATTTTTATGTCTTTGCAGGGATAAAACTAATTTATGTCAATAGTTACTTTTATGTATATGATTACATTCATTGTACCATGACGTTGCGTTGGAGCTGAGTTATATATATATATAGCTAACAAGTTCCCTGAGGATGCAAAATCTGATCGATTACATTATTATACTAAGTACAAAAATGCGTTTATTGTACTTGGATATGGGAATTTCATCTCCCAACACGTCTTCGTCATCTTCCTTTAGAAGAAATGGTCACTTACTTATATTTGAACCTCGACTAATCATGGGAGTGCTATCAGGATGCATGTCGTTGTTAAATTGCCTGGCAACTTTAGACATATGCAAACTGGTGGAATAATTACCACAAGCTCAATATTCGATCGAGCTTTCCACAGATTTTTCATCTCAAATTCGGATTTCAAATAGCTTTGAAGGTCTATTATTGCATCAACAGTACCCATCATGTCTGTACCATTGATATAGATAGCTACAATTCCAAATAATCCCCTCCAAATCAAATAGACACTTAGACGGGTATACCACATCCGCCTGATTGCTTCAATCTATAAGTGGGCGTTCGATCTAACTGTAAACGACTCCGTGGTTTAGAGTCACTTGATTTGGGCAACAAAAGGCTATCAATTACTTTTTTAAATACCTGATATCTCTTGATTCTTTCAGAGATACATAACAACCACATACATATGCTGCATTTTAAGTCCTTTTGAAATTACCAAGCTAACTAAGTAGCGGAATGCTATAACGTTCATTACAAGAAAACAATTCCAGTGCATTGTGAGAAACCTAGTGCCACAAGGCGAGTCTTTGTACTTTAAGACTGATTTCTTCTCATTATGCTTTGTGACAAATTAAGCATGTATGTCCAACAGGCTTTACACTTGGTTGGTTAGCACTACCATACCAAATACCTGTATATTTGTCAAAAAACCAAGTTTTACATGGATTGTATAGGCCAAATATTCTCTTTGTTGGCATTAAGCAACAAGGAGCTTGATTCGATCTCATTTCGCTATATTTCCTTAAGCAAGTATATATGAAATTAATCATCAATATGCTCAAATCATCTTTCCATTGACTCGTGAATGCGCATTCTCATAATCCACTTGGGGTGTCATTGTTCTTTGGTATCATTAAACTTCGGAGCGTCCTCCAGTTTGATCTATGCACATATTCAGAGACAATCTAATGATATGATTCCTGATGATGTAAATAAGTTGTGCCTTACTCACCTACTTCCTTTATAGGTGAGGATTAATCAAACCAAGTGGTATCTCCAACTTCCTTTATGGATCCAAGACCTCAACCACACTTCCACTAAGTGTAGTTGCAACACCTTATTCTATGGTGTATGTCTCTTATTGAGGATTCGTAACCCTGTAGGTAGGTTTGCATCTGGTATGTGTGATTTTATCACTTTAGCAACATCAGTGTACATTCTGAAAATCGATTGTTCCTTGTCACTTCACATTTACATTTGTGGAGTACAAGAATCAATATGAGACACAGTGGGAACACACCATGATAATACCTGTCGTTCCCTTAGAAAATACTTTTTCTTACGGGAAGACTGTCTCATGAAAGTGATAACCCGCAAATCTAAATATAAGAGATCTCCTTCCAAAAGTTTTAAAATGCGGATAATTGTTTGGAACTCATTTCCAACATAACTTCTTAACAGTTTTGAAGCCCATCATAGTACGATGTGGAGTCGTAATGGCACATATATAACGCAACCAAAAATGCGTAAGAACACGAATATCAGGCTTACATGCAGTTACCAACTGGTACGCATAAAAGGTTGACTAATATTGGATTCTAAAACGAATTAAGTAAAGATACTGTAATATTACGTATCCCCATAGCAATAAAAGTTAGGTTGGTACAGAAAAGATACCATCTGTAACCTTTGATGGTAGCCTCTGCGAGACCATTGGGTATAATATGCTCTATATTGGTCCTATTAAACATGCAATATTCATCAATTTCTTTTGATGTAAATTCTATAGCATTAACAAGGGTGGTGATCCTTTGCAATTTTCATTGTGTAATATGTGCTAGGAGTTCTACAAAAACTAAACGTATCGTTTGTTGTGAGCAATAACTAATTCAATGCGTCAAATCATCCACTAGAGTCATAAATCACTTGAATGGTCTGCATTCTGCATGGATATATGTTCACTAAAAACACTTTATATTTCTTCGAAGAGTGAATTGTTTACCATTTGCATCTAAGTAACTCAATCATGTTTTACTAAAGAAAAACTTTGTAATATGAGTGACGTGCTTTCTTACTCTAAAGCATAACGGGCACTGCAAATCTCGGAACTTTAGAAATCACTGATTGTGATAGATGCAATAACTTCGCATTATATTAGTTCATTGTCTTGTACACTTAAATGAAGTGATGCCCGTGTTAGTACTTTCAGAACGGAACATCGTGTCACAACCAATGTTCCTTTTGGTTATGTCAAAGTCTTTATGAATCAATCCCAATCATTTCATTGTTGGGGTTAATATGGATTCAGTAATTCAAGTTCCAGTGATTCACAATTCACTAGATTGATGCATTAATTTTCTAAGAATATGATTCATTCCACATTCATTAGAAAATAATTTATAGATGCAATCAACTCCATTCTCACTGTAAGTTTCCAAAAAGGTAGGTAATAGTTCATGCGTGAACACCCTTTTCACTTTACAAGGTGTGATTATCCCTTAGTACATACAAAGCTTATGTGACTTTTAGTCTTTGTTCCATCTTGGCAACAAATTTTTGAGCAGCACTTCACTCGATGATCCAATTGTCGTAGTCACATTATAAGGAATTAGTTCAACAACTAGTGTATATTTCTTAAGTTAGTGGAAGAAAAACTACTATCAGTTAGACATTGTCTTGATAGTTTTAATAAGTGGTGTGGCCTTATTACATAACAAAAGTGGGATTCAACTCAAGCACTTTAAAGTGAATATATATTACGTTTCAGGGGAATGATATACGTCTCACCCAATATATCTCAAGTGCTTTAAATATATATCAAGTGCTTTAGAGAATTTATGTCTCGTGTTTTCATTTCATAAGTGCATACAGTGGATCTAGTTCAAATGAATAAGATATTCAATTGGCCAGACAAAGTTCTTGTTGTCATTAAAGTTGATGTGAAAATTGGTTGCTACTATGATACCTGTATTATATTGCTTGTACCAACATCAATAACTAGGTGGAACTCCAACTCTCTCGTTTCCGATGGGAGCTAATCTCATGCTCGGTTCATACTCGGTGTTATCGCTATCAGAGACAAAATACATATTTATCTCATGATATGTATTTCCCTTTTCACATGCTTCAATAAACATGCTTCGGGGTTCTTTCAATTTTTCAATTTTTTACAATTAGCTTAATTTGAGAAATTTCTTCCTCTCGACGGGTCAAGAGAATCTCACTTTGCATGTCAACCACTTACTTTAGGTTGAAAAGCTTACTAAAGATAGTGGATCTCTTGTTTTCATATTTTAACATATACTAGTTCGTTAGTATATGAATGAAGTAGAAATATGGTAGAAAAACAAATCTGTCTCATATCACTTTTTGTGAGTCCATCCACAAAAGTTGAGATTCATGTGCTTTTAACTACAACATAACTTTGTTGAAGCTACAAAGTCTAATCAATAGTCTAACCAGCGGATTACATCCCACTAGACATTCATGCTCGTGGGGAAAAAATTCATGAATATTTAAATTTTCTTCAAAGCATTTTGTTGCTCTTCAGGAATAAATTGAGGACTATGTTTCCTCAGAAACATATAGCGTATGTCTTCACCTTTAAGACGATACGTCGTCATTGATAGAAGGTTTTATATAAGATATACTCATTTTCCACAAGGAAATAGTTTCACGCTAGATAGACAATAACAGTGCTCAAGTACTTTTGAGATAAAAGTGTCATTTCTGAGTCGAGTTGGGTCCAACGGTAAATGACCTTAATAAAAGACATTAATATATGTCTAATCCCAGCCTAATAATCTCAAAACCAAATTTCTCTATGATCAAAATGAATTTTTAGAAACCAGATTTCTTGATGGTTTTAAAGGTGAATCGGTAAGTCAAAATACAATTAATGATCAGTACCCCATTAAGAATTATCAATACTTAGTCAACATGCCAACAATAACGTCACATGTCATACGTTATCAATTTCTGCAATCAAACAGTATGGAAATGAGTAATAGTATTAAGTGTATGTTGCAAAAATGCAATAGGAGAAGAAAGACATTACATTTAATTGGTTTACAAAAGTAATAAACAAGGATTCATACATAAACACAGAACTAAAAACAAATTAATTATTTTATTACTACAATTTAAAAAAAATATGGCAAGAAAATCAAACAGTGAATAAACTATATGAGACGAAAAGGTGAGGATCGGTACATCAATCAAGTTAAACAGTGAAAAATACAATAAATTTAAAAAATACATAAAGTTGGTGTTGTTAGATTTTAAATATTAAAAGAATTATTTTTTAAAGATCTCTAACAGTCATAACATGTGCAGTCAAATCATCAATAGATATCCACAGCATACATAATGTGAATCGATAGAGATTAATACCTTTGAATGTCTTCGACAGAGAGAAAAAAAAAGTAACAATGTGGATTTCCGAATACGTATTGCGGATCTGTGATTCGATGATAACCAAAAACTGCTTCCCTTAGTGATTTGATAATAACCCCAAAAAAAGAAGGAAAAATTCAGCGGTTGAGCTCGTGCTTGATAACATTTTGTAGTGGATAACAGGGAAAGATAAAGAGGCACAAAAAAGGATTTTCCATTGATTAGAGTTAGTATGTGTTACATAGATATATCCCTTTATATAAAATAGGAATAAAACCCTAGCTACCATACTGAGCCTCATATCCGTGGGCTAAATCCCTACAACATTGACTAATTTAGTAGATTAGTACTAACTAATCGGGAATAATAATTTTATAATTACGAAAAATATATAGTTAAGGGGTTTTAAATTTTGTTATATATTTCATTACATAGCCCCAATTATACCCACCAATTATACCCCGTCCAGCGAATTAAATTAGGGGGGGAATGGTTTAGTTCAAAATCGCGTGAAAAAGTACATATTAGTCCATTCCGAGTTAACTAGGCAATTTAGTCCAAAAGTTATTTAAAATATTGAAAATATTTTTTTTTTTGCTGAGAAAATGCACAATAACATTAAGAAAACAAACTATTACATATTTCAGTTAAGGGTACTTCTCCATGAAAGTTTGCAGAAAATGAGGAGAAGGATTCCATGTGTTCTTTAAGCTGAATTTCCTATCTCGACATGAAAGTCGATCAACTATTTTATTCCTAACACGCTTAACACAAACTAACCTAGAATTCACATAACTAGAAAAAGAACTCCGAAAATCTTCTAAAAACTGCAGACTCCTCCAGTCAATTTCTCCCTTTCCTTCATTCACCAGATGAACTAACTGAAGACAGTCACTAACAAAGAGGACATTGGAAAGATTCAACTCTCCCACCCAAGAGCAAGCCAAAATTAGCGCCATTGTCTCAGCAACAACAACACTTGGAATCAGACCAAAATCCGCTCTACAACCTTTTATGTTTCCTGCATTATCACACATAATGATACCAATACCCATATTAAATTTTTTAAAAGAACCATCAACAAAAATAATGTGATCAATCTCCTGTACAGGGATATTAACTTTCATCATAGTTGCATTATTTGTCTTGGAGGGAACTACAATATAGGTATTAAGAGACCTTCTAATGTCCATTATAGTACTATCCAGATTAATTTTAATCTTTCTAAAAATTACATCACATCTAAGCTTCCAGATTGACCAAAGTACCACTGCACCAACACTTGGCCAATTCACAGCATAAGGGGAACTGCCCAAATTTTTGTCAAACCAGGAAATGTAACTATCATCTATCCAATTACAATCACTACTAATTAGATGATGTAATGAGAGAGCAAACCATATGTGAGAAGCAATCGAACATTGAACAAAAAGATGCATTAAAGTTTCAACCTCATTAGCACACAAATGACAATAATCATCAATAGCAGGATTGTAGAACTTGAGAAGAGAATTGACAGGTAATATATGTGCAAAAATCTTCCATATGAAAATCTTTATTTTTGGTAGACAATCTAAAGACCGCACTCTTTTCCAGAAAGAAGCATCTTCAGGAGTGACATATTCATTCATATAAACCTTATAAGCAGATTTTACTGTGTACTTACCATTCTTTGTATGTGCCCACATAATTTCATCATTTTTGTTAACATTTATCCTAAGAGACCTGATCCTAACTGCATCATCTTGGGAAAACATAGAGTAATGAAGGCCAATATTCCAACTGTTATCATGAGTATTAAAAAGATCACTAACCAGATTATAATTACCATAATTTGAGTTAATTGGAGTGGAAGGAGAAGAACTACCAGTCAGCCAATTGGTATTCCAAATCATTGTAGACTTACCATCATTAATCTTATAAACAATATTTGCTTTAAGGAATGCCAAACTGTTTACAATACCTTTCCAGATCCAAGAAGAGGTTTCTGCAGCTTTATCTATTTCTACTAAATTATGGTTTGGGAAGTACTTGTCCTTCAGGAAGATTGCAACTAGCTGAGTAGGGTTTTTACAGATTCTCCACCCCGGCTTCACAATAAGTACTCTGTTAATGGCATAAGAATTCTTAATACCAAGTCCTCCATTTAATTTGGATTTCCCAATACCCACCCAGAAGCGAAAATAAGCCCTTTTTCTTGAATTTTTCTTCGACCACCAAAAATTTCTTTGTATAGAGTCAATTTTTGAAGTAATTTTTTTAGGAAAAGAAAAGCATGACATTTGATAAACAGACAGGCTAGATAAGACATGTTTAGTCACAACAGTTCTACCTTCCCCATTAAGATTAGTTTTCTTCGTATTACTGAGTATACTGTAAAACTTTTCAATAAGAAAATGGAAAGTTTTAGTTTTATCCCTATCAACAAACAGAGGAGTACCAAGGTATTTTTCAGTACTACTAAGTAATTTAATTCCTAAAGTTTTAGGAAGCATCTTAATGTGTTTATGATGCATTTTTTTACCAGTAAAGAAGCCATATTTTTCAAGATTAATAACTTGACCAGAAGCTTTAGCAAACTTGTTAATGATCTTCATTAAGTTCCTAGCATAAGTAAGTGAAGCTTTTGAAAAAAAGCATGCAGTCATCTGCAAAAAATAAGTGCGAAATAGGAGGACTATTTTTTCTCAATTTAAAACCCTGAATACATTCTCATTTTCTCCTTTAATCAAAAGTTGTGACAAAACTTCCATGCAAATGATAAAAATATATGGATATAAACAATCTCCCTGCCTAATACCCCTAGTACGAAAGAACATTTCTCCTGGAGAACCATTCACTAGTATAGAGTAAGAGACAACACTGATGCATTGATGTATCAGCTGACACCAATCCTCAGAAAAACCAAGCTTCTTAAAAACTGAGATTATGAATGTCCATTCTAGTCGATCGAAAGCTTTCGATAAGTCTAACTTAATGGCCATAAACCCATCTTTATTATTTTTCCTCTTTCTAGTTTTAAAAGAATGCAATATTTCATGACTAATAATGATGTTATCATGAATTTGGCGATTAGCTATAAAAGCAGATTGATACGGAGATATTAAGGAGTCCATAATAGGTTTTAAAAGATTTGTTAAGATTTTTGATATAATTTTGTAAACTGTATTAGGTAGACTTATAGGACGAAAATCATTAGGAGTAGAGGGGTTACTAACCTTTGGAATCAGCGCAATGAAGGAGTGATTAAGCTGTTTAAGAAGAAATATGTTGAGAAAAAAACCTTGAACATGATTTATAACTTCAGTTGAAACTTGTTCCCAATTATCTCTGAAGAAGCTTCCGGGAAAACCATCTGGTCCCGGGGATTTCCATGGTGCCATACTCTTCACTGTTGAAAAATCTCTTCAACAGTAGGGATTGCAACAAGACCAATATTAAGATCATCTGTAATAATCGGATTAATATCCCTAAGAACATCATCAATATCAGAAGTACATGGCATCGAAGAAGAAAAAATCCTTCTAAAGTGGTCAATAAGGAGTGACATAACTTGATCCCTATTTTCCAACCAATTTCCCTAATTATCCTTTAAAGTATTATCGTGTTGTACATGTTTCTCAACTTAACAGAATTATGAAAGAAATTTATATTCTTGTCGTACTGAGTGAAGTATTCTATCTTCGATTTTTGTTTATAGAAAGAGTTTTCTATATCATACCAATAGTCTAATTGCTTAGAGTAATTGAGAATATAACTACCAAGTGAGGGAGTGTAAATCATATTCTGGAGCTTTTCAATTTCAGAAGTTAGCTTACCAATGGTTGTTTTAATATGCCCAAAAGTATTAGTATTCCACCTACTAAGATCATGCTTAAGGTTTTTAAGCTTTCCAGTAATAACACAGCTAGGCGAGCCTTTAAAAACCTTTTCCCAAGAATGTAAAAGAACGTCTTTAAACTCTGGACTAGACTTCCAGCATTTGAAATATTTAAAAGGAATCGCTAGACTGGTTACTTGATGAAAACATTGCAGAAGGATAAGGCAATGATCAGAGAATAATCTACCCAGATTTGTAACCCTAGTTTGAGGAAGAAGCGATACCCATTTATCATTAATAAAACACCTATCAAGATTTTCGAAAATTAACTCAGAAGGATTCTTGAATCTTCTGTTACACCAAGTATACGGATTGCCAAAAGAGAAAACATCATGCATATTTAACAGAGATAGAGCATTTCTAACAAAATCTGATGCCAAAGAATTTTTCGAAATACCACCTTGCTTCTCAGAGATATTCAGAATAAAATTAAAATCACCAAGTAAAAGCCATGGTCTATTGTCTGATTCAGTTAATTGTTTCAGATAATTCCATTGATTCCTAATGCCTAAAGAGTTTAAAGAACCATAAATGAAAGTAACAAGACAATTTTTAATGGCAGGTGTGATGTCACAAACCAAACGTATCATATTATGAGCACTCCCTAATACTTTAATACTTGATTTTTTAAAGTATCCTAGTGCGAAACCTCCCGATTTACCCACAGCAGGAACAACATACCAAGTATCAAAAGGCAAAAAATGAGTATATTTGCTAACAACTTCACTATCTACCATAGTTTCAATAAGACAGATAATTGCAGGTCTATGTTTTCTATATAAATTCCTAAGATGCAACCATTTTTTATCCGAACAACATTCATTCATATTCCAAGAAATAAACTTCATGATGACAAAAAAGATAATCCACACCTATCTAAATAAATCGATTAACACACACAACACAAAAGCTGCGAGAAATTCAAAAAGGAAGAAGGGAAATTTTTCATATATTAGATAAGGAACTTACTAGGTCATGAGCATCCAAAGGCTCTGCTTCCATAGGTTCAGAGTCCATCATCATGAGATCGACTTCCTTCTCAAATTCTTCATCTGTAATTCCCGGCTCCGGAGGAAGCATTGACAGAGGCATTGGTTCGAGAATCAGATTTTCCAAAGGTTCCTCCTTTTGTTCCACAAGAGACGAGAAATCCATTTCCGAGTTTGAGGGCATCATAATTGCATAGTTACAATTCATCTTTGAAGCATCACTATAGATATAACCAGGTGTTGTAAACATATCTGAGCAAAAGCTGAAGTTTTGGTGGACCAAAACACATTTGCATCTACATTACCATGGCTAGCTGAAAAAGAAGAGCCACCTGAACTAAAAGCAATTTCAGCAGGTGGGCTAAAAGGGGGTAATGAAGTGACAGGAGGCCAACGGGGAGTGGGGATCATAGTAAAAGACGATGACCCCGAGCTATTACCCTGAGCAAAAGATTCGGAAGAATACACACATAACCTTCCTGATTTACACATATAACCTTCCTGAAAAATATTGAAAATACACATATAACCTTCCTGATTTACAATTTAATCCAAATATTTTCAGTTTAGTCCAAAGTGACTCATGATGATATCAGCAATTTCAAATACGTAAAAAAAATTATCTTTTGAACCGTTTGTCCAAAATTCACAAATTTTATATATTCGGAAAGCTCTTTCCGAGAGCTACCCATATGACTATATAATTCTCATTTTTTAAAAATCTTAGGTTACATTGGTGTACAAACATGTACACATCTACTAAAAAAAACAAAGAATTCAAAGACAAGACAATGTTGTACACCACACATACAACTTGAATCGTCCATATAACCACCAATAACGCTATCCATATTAAATAAATATAACACACACCCACAACTTCTAGTTTGAGTAAAATAAGTGAGTAATAATGTCAAAGATGCGAATTGGGTTTGCTTTCATATAATTATGTACCATTTATTAGCAAGAAAAACCGAAGGTGCGAAACACCACAAAACAACCGCCAAAAAAGAACCAACCTGTCACTCCACTTCATCTTCAATAATTTCTCCACCAACTCCATCTAAATTGCCAATCAAACTTTGAATTTAAAATGCTACAAATACGGTTGAGAGATCCTTGACACCTTCGAATCAGTCTCTCCAACTATCACGTCAATTGCTCTCAGATCTCCTGTATTCCCAGCCCTTGTAGAAGATACACACATCATTACTACTGAAAAAGCGGGGGTCTAACAACACCACCCAATATTTCGCTTAGCAATCTGTATGGACTAACTCGAATATACTTTTAAGAGAATCAACAAGACTCAATCAATTAAAAGTATATAAACGAGTTTATATCTCTCTCTTGATTTTATTTACTCAAGCAGGAACTGCAAGTTCTAATCAAATGCAAGGAATAACTTGGATGGTACCAAAGACCAATATCCAAGGATCAATCAATGACAATCAACAACCAAAGGTTGGATTACTCTAATTGATGATCTAACGTACAACCTGTATTATTTCAATTATAAAGATAAAACAATATAATGCGGAAATTGAAATAACACAGACACCAGAAATTTTGTTAACGAGGAAACTGCAAATGCAGAAAAACCCCGGGACCTAGTCCAGATTGAACACACTGTATTAAGCCGCTACAAACACTAGCCTACTCCAAGCTAACTTCGGACTGGACTGTAGTTGAACCCCAATCAGTCTCCCACTGATCCAAGGTACAGTTGTAATCCCTACGCCTCTGATCCTAGCAGGATACTGCGCACTTGATTCCCTTAGATGATCTCACCCACAACTAAGAGTTTCTACGACCTAAAATCGCAGGCTTTGACAATAAACAAATCTGTCTCACACAGACAAGTCTATCAAAGGATCAATCTGTCTCCCACAGAAAAAAAAAACCCTAAAGTTTTTGTTCTGTATTTTGATAATAATCAAGGTGAACATGAACCAATTGATAATCCGGTCTTATATTCCCGAAGAACAACCTAGATAAATCAATCACCTCACAACAATCTTAATCGTATGGTAGCGAAACAAGATGTTTCGGAATCACAAACAATGAGACGAAGATGTTTGTGATTAATTTTTATATCTTCCCTATCGAAGATATCAATCTCAATCCAATCAATCTGATTGTACTCGTACGACAGAAGATGCAAGATCCGATCACACAACTACGATAAAAGTAGTATCGGTCTGGTTTCACAATCCCAATTTAGTATTTAAGTCGTTAACCTGGTTTTAGAAGAAGAAAACCAAAGGTTAAAGGAGAACCGACTCTAGCACACAAAATAGTATCACACGTAAGGTGTGGGGATTAGTTTTTCAAAGTTGCTAGATGTCCCCTTATATAGTCTTTCAAATCAGGGTTTCGCCTTGGTCACAAAGAAAACAATATCCATCGTTAGGAAACCTGATTTAGATTCAAGCTAATATTTCTCAACCGTTAGATCGAAAACTTAGCTTGTTATACACAAATGAAATGCACGCTTCTAGGTTTGTTAACCGTACCCAAACGTGTACATTGTTGGTTCAACAATAGTTAACCAAAAGGTTAGCCATATGAGCATTTCATACCAACCATATTCTTCTTCACCATAACTAGTTCAAATGACTCAAATGAACTAGTTAGAGAGTTGTTCAATTGCAAGGAAATCTTATGTACTATACAAGACATAATTGAAGCAAAGATGATTTGATTCACTCGAATCGGTTCATGAACTTTATAGCCACGGTTTGAAAATTGTATTCCTTAGTCTTTATAAGTTTAAGTTCAGAAATCATCTTCAGATATATAACCTTCTTAAGTTTGCACACTAGGTTGGCGGACTTAAGAAACCGGACAGAGTTTACAAAATCCAGCAGAAAATCTCAGCAAAGACTTTTCGTCGGTCCGCGGACTGGGTTCGCGGACTGGTACTCACGCAATTAGTTTGTCAACTCCAGCATAATTTCTCGGGATGAGAAGTTCGGCAGTTCGCGGACTTGGCAACAAGCCATTCTTCCGGTTTCTCTTGATCAACAAAGTTCGCAAACTTTGGTTCAAGGGATAGGAATTATGCACATATGTGTTTCCACAACAATACTTATGTCCATCATTGGTTATGTAATCTAAACTCTCATTTCAATCATTGAAACATCTTAGAGGATGTTATATAGTTGTTACACCATTTCTCGTCAAAGCAATTTTCAAAGTGATTGAAACATATCATGACTTTCGTCACTAGGTAAAGATAAACATGGTCGAAGCGAAACGCTTACCAACACATGTTTCGAGATATATATATGTGAGGTATACTCGGCTCGAAATACCAAATGTGTATAATCTAAGTCTATATATATAACATACGACTTTTTGTCTCAAGAAGTAGGAGATAGAGTAGATAGACTTTTGAGTGACAGATAAGTTCAAGTCTTCACATACCTTTTTTTCGAGAAGTTCCACCGTTTCCTTGAGTAGTTATTCTTCTTGTATGATGAATCTCCATGAATTCCTTGAGCTCAACTACACTTTCTATCATATTCCGAGACTTAGCTATAATATACTAGAAATCGAGACTTATAGTTTTGATCACTAACATTAACAAACATGCTTGAGATAGCAACGCATGCGAGTTCGACCGAAAAATGCTCCAACAATCTCCCCCTTTGTCAATTTTAGTGACAAAACTATCAATACATATGGAATACAAAAAAGATAAAGAAACTTTAGTAGCTCCTATTCCACATGTCTAATCTTCAACATTCATCGAAATGTTCGTCATTTCCAAGTACTCCAATGATCCCAAAGGTTGTAAGTTTAGCATCACCATTGTTGAAGATCCGTAGCTATAACAATGAGAAAGCATTGGTCTTGATCATTGTTATACAATGTCATAGTATTATTACACAGTGTCAAAGTCCAATTGTATCACAACTTCGACAATAATACCATGGTGATATGTATCACTCCCCCTTAGTCAATACTCCATCTCACATGGAAACCACTCCCCCTTACACGATGATCCGAAAACCATATGTATTTGTAGTGTGAAACTACATATTAATTCTCCCCCTTTTTTTCAATAAAATTGGCAAAGGTACAAGAACGGGATCATAATGAAATTTCCGTAAGAGATATTTCATGACTAAAAGAAAAAATACATACCATCTAATTTAGATGCAATCATATAGACGAAGCTAATAGCATTCGTCAAGGAGTTTAAAGATACAAGATAACCCCTCTAAAATTCCACAGCCGCACACCCCTCAAGATATGACCATTAAGCACAAGTTCAAAAGAACTCTCCCCCATTTGATGTCATTCCCAAGGGAACAACAAGAGCGACCTTAATTTCAAAAGAAAAGAAGGATTTTTATTGGACACCAAAACCATAAAAATGATTTTTATATCCAAAAACTTAATCAAATTAATCATAAGTAAACCCATGATTAATTTAATCGGAATACGCAATCAAATTAAACACAACAGTGATCAACTTAATTGATTATGCTCGACATAAGAGAACTTACGGAGGATACGACTAACATAACCATTAGAAAATGATTAGGATAGTCGTTCATATACTCAACATAAGAGGAATCTTACGGAGTATAAAAATACTCAACTAGATTAATTACAAGAGAACCCATAATTATTCTAATTGGAATACGCAACCAAACTAATTACAACAGTAATCAATTTAATTGTCATTTGTTTTGCTCGACATAAAAAGACTAATGGATCAATAACTAAATAACCAAACAAGATGATTAGTTTAGTTCGAAATGCTCGACATAACATATCTCACGGAACAATAACTAAGCTACGAAAATCAACGTGGTTGTATAGTGCTCAACATAAGATACATTACGGAGCCTCACAGTAATACATAAAATATGGATCAGGGATGATCAATACTGCGGAATATACAGGGATTCATTCTATCTTCCATCACTATTTGCATAACGATATTTAATAGACATAATCCTTGAGCACAAAAGATTTTAACCTATCTTCCGTCAAAGAATTGACAATATAGGCTTAACTTTTGTATATGTCAAAAGTCTATTCATCCTTAAATCAATATATGAATACCGATCATGAACGACTTTACTTTTGACAGAGTATGGGACAACATAGTTCACGGACGTAAACACCAACATCCCATAAAAAATTGCAATATAACAAATCATAAAGATTAAATACTGCAAACCATCACCCTCCAAATATTTTTAGAATTTAAAACCAATAAACCTAAAAAAATAATACAAGAAGATGAAAAATAATAGTGTAGTCACAATCATTGCTATTCCAGCACTAGTTATTCTTCCAACTAAACCAAAAAGAAGACATACTAGGCAACAATAAGAACACTAATTACTCATCTTCTTCCTCATCAGAGATACTCCAAGATGCTTGAATTGCGTTCAAATCTTCCTTGAGCTCGCGAAACTTTGTTGCAACCAAGGACAATTGTTCTTGAACACACTTTACTCTTAAATCAACCTTACACACACCTTTATGAATTTTTTGAAGAGGGCTTATGGTAGTAGGGTCACTAAAATCAAGAGAAGCAATTCTTTGTCGCTTGCAAGCATTTTCCCTTATGCGCCTAAAGGTACATGGACGAACATGTTTGGGGACCCCAAGAGAGTTTCCAATTGAATCACACCCACGATCACGACAAATTTGACTAATCAAGCAAGGGTAACCCAGTATTTTGACGGGCGAAGTCATCGAAATCATTTCAAAGATAATGAAACCACAAATATCGAGACTTGACATACCCGAATCAAGGAAATAAACCAATTCCGCAAACTCGTGACTCCACCAAGAATTTTCAATTGTGGAGGGACAAAGATTGGGGATACCAAGTTTTCCAAAAGCCATCAAAGCAATACTAAGATCATTAGTAGGGAAATTTCCTTGACTCCAAACGACTTTCTTGCCACAAATCCCAACCGAGATATCATCACAAGATGGACGTTCATCACATGGTCTAGGGAGTCGTACGTTCCCCAACGGGATTTTGGTAATCCTTGAAATTAATTCTCTATCAACAAGGAACCTTTCTCTACCAATCATGGATTTGAATTCCATCTTGTTGTAATCAACATCATGAATATTGGCATAGAAAATCCTTGTAAGAGAATCAAATCATTGACCAAGACCATCAAAGATATTTCCAAGCTTGAATTTTGTAAAGCATACCAAATCCTCTTCATGCCCACTAGAGAAATCCAACCTCTTTTCTAAAATGAAACCTTTTGAAGCAATCTTATCAAACATTCTAGCACAAGAATCATCCACAAACCTAATTCTAAGAGAGTTTTGGTCACAAGGAGGATTCAAGCTAGAGGATTTTGGGTTTTTATAACTCCTTTTTGTGCCCTTAGAATTCACATAGATCTAAGAAATTAAAAGGAGCAAGAGGATTTTACTTACTTGGAGTGAGATTTGAACACCCTTTCTTTCAATTTCTCCAAGGAGGCTTTATTGAAGGAAATACACAAAACCCTAGGTTAACGTACGCGGACGGGTAAAGAAGAAGACTAGGGTGCGCGAACTTCTTCTTTATAAGACCACACATGGGCTTGGACTTGTTTATGAACCGCGACCCATATAAGAAAGATGGGATTTTCTTAGCCATTTGCACATCAAGGTTATGCATTCCGCGACAACACACATGTGAACGACAACGGATGCAATAGAAATCTAAAATTGATATTCAAACAATAAATAACAAAACTGTACACAACTCAAACCATTTCTTGCCCCATTCCAAGGTATATACAAATGGGGAAATGCCAGCCTTGTTACCAAGAGGCATAATGCGCAGAGGAATTCTCATGCGACATTTCTGGTTGATATGTGTGAACAGTCCCTGTAGTATAGTCAAAGTAATGATGATAATCAGGGCAGTTAGAGCTTTCTATCATTCGTTTGTTCTGGCTAGAAGAAGGATACCTCCGATTTCTGGGTTGCACAATATTAACAGATTTAACACATATAGAACCCTTTTCGGAATTATTCTTAGACTTAACAGATTTAAGTTTTTCTAAGAATTTAAAAACGCGTTCGAACGCTTTGAACATATCTTTATCAATTGATCCATTACGATAGTATTCCTCAAAGAGATCAAGAGTTAATCTAGTGAGGTTCCATATCCTTGAGCATATTGAGCGTTTTCTCAATCTTTCCTTCTTTTTACTTTTTCCTTCTGATTGATTCTTAACATCTAAATCTCCCCTTTTAGATGAAGTAAGATTATCATGAGAAACCAGAGGTTTTAGCCATAATAATCTTTGATCAATCTTTAAGGATTTCTGGCGTGCGTTACAGATGCCAAGAGCAAGTTTTCCAAAGAAATTTCTCATAGGACAATTTATAAGGAACGAACAAACACAAACTTATTAGGTTTACGGTCTTTGGCTTCTCTGATACCAATTGAAAAGGCGGGGGTCTAACAACACCATCTAATATTTCGCTTAGCAATCTGTATGGACTAAGTCGAATATACTTTTAAGAGAATCAACAAGACTCAATCAATTAAAAGTATATCAACGAGTTTATATATCTCTCTTGATTTGATTTACTCAAGCAGGAACTGCGAGTTCTAATCAAATGCAAGGAATAACTTGGATGGTACCAAAGACCAATATCCAAGGATCAACCAATGACAATCAACAACCAAAGGTTGGATTACTCAAATTGATGATCTAACGCAGAACCTGTATTATTTCATTTACAAAGATAAAACAATATAATGCGGAAATCGAAATAACACAGACACCAGAAATTTTGTTAACGAGGAAACTGCAAATGCAGAAAAAACCCGGGACCTAGTCCAGATTGAACACACACTGTATTAAGTCGCTACAGACACTAGCCTACTCCAAGCTAACTTCGGACTGGACTGTAGTTGAACCCCAATCAGTCTCCCACTGATCCAAGGTACAGTTGTACTCCCTGCGCCTCTGATCCCAGCAGGATACCGCGCACTTGATTCCCTTAGCTGATCTCACTCACAACTAAGAGTTGCTACGACCCAAAATCGCAGGCTTTGACAATAAACATATCTGTCTCACACAGACAAGTCTATCAAAGGATCAATCTGCCTCCCACAGAAAAATCCTAAAGTTTTTCTTCCGTCTTTTGATAATAATCAAGGTGAACAGGAACCAATTGATAATCCGGTCTTATATTCCCGAAGAACAGCCTAGATAATCAATAACCTCACAACAATCTTAATCGTATGGTAGCGAAACAAGATGTTGCAGAATCACAAACAATGAGACGAAGATGTTTGTGATTACTTTTTATATCTTGCCTATCGGAGATATCAATCTCAAGCCAATCAATCTGATTGTACTCGTACAATAGAAGATGCAAGATCGGATCACACAACTACGATAAAAGCAGTATCGGCCTGGCTTCACAATCTCAATGAAGTCTTTAAGTCGTTAACCTGGTTTTAGAAGAAGAAAACCAAAGGTTAAAGGAGAACCGACTCTAGCACGCAAACTAGTATCACACGTGAAGTGTGGGGATTAGTTTTTCAAAGTTGCTAGATGTCCCCTTATATAGTCTTTCAAATCAGGGTTTCGCCTTGGTCACAAAGCAAACAATATCCACCGTTAGATGAAAACCTGATTTAGATTTCATCTAATATTTCTCAAACGTTAGATCGAAAACTTAACTTGTTATACACAAATGAAATGCACGCTTCTAGGTTTGTTAACCGTACCCAAACGTGTACATTGTTGGTTCAACAATAGTTAACCAAAAGGTTAGCCATATGAGCATTTCATATCAACCATATTCTTCTTCACCATAACTAGTTCAAATGAGTCAAATGAACTAGTTAGAGAGTTGTTCAATTGCAAGGAAATCTTATGTACTATACAAGACACAATTGAAGCAAAAATAATTTGATTCACTCGAATCGGTTCATGAACTTTATAGCCACGGTTTGCAAATTGCATTCCTTAGTCTTAATAAGTTCAAGTTCAGAAATCATCTTCAGATATATAACCTTCTTAAGTTCGCACACTAGGTTCGCGGACTTAAGCAACCGGACAGAGTTTACAAACTCCAGCAGAAAATCTCGGCAAAGACTCTCCGCCGGTTCGCGGACTGGGTTCGCAGATTGGTACTTGATAGACACATTTTTGTGACCGAATTGTCCTCAATTTTCAGTATTGTTGGTACTCGATTTTCTACTTATTATGGTGTTTTATGTGTTTGTAGGTATTTTTGGAAAATAAACATTTTTGGAAAATTCGGCTCGAAAAGTTGGTATAGGCACCCGGAGAACACATGTTATTCGGACTCTCAGTTTTAGATAAGGGGCACCTAACTGATAAGGGGCACCTCAGGGAGCCAACTGCTAATCACACCACATTACTGGTTAAGGGGGGCTCCATCTTCTTCCTTGATTTGAAAAGAAAAATTGGCGGAAAACTTGGTTTCAACAGTAAAGAATTTACTATCTTTAAGATAAGAATATCTTTTTGTCTTACAAACATGAAGTTTTGATGAAAAAGGAAGTTATCTTGTATTAAACAAGAAAGATATCCTTAGAAGATTTTATTCTGCGAATTAAAGAAAATATGGGTTTAGTAAAGACATATATAGAATAAATAGAAGGAAAAATTCCTGAAGATATTTTTAATTAAAAAGAAGAAGATTTTGGAGTTATGGAAGAATATATTTGAGTGATGTGTATTTGTGTATATAAATAGGGAGCTAGAGAGCACATTTGGGGGGAGTTTTGGGGAGAAAAGAAAAACCTGGTTTTAGTTATTTCTCACCTTTTCCATCATTTGTAAACACCTTTTTGAGCAATGAAAAAATTTCTTTGAGTGTGTTTTCACTATGCGGAGCTAGACCCATCACTGGGACGACGGAGGAGGTTGTGTTTCGTTCATGTGGTAATTAAAATAATTCTTTTATAACTATTTGCATAGAATTTAATTGTTTTATGATTTCTATTAATTATTTGTTATTTTGTTTGATGTCGCACGCTTGGTTTTAATAACTTTTGATGCGTCATGCTCACAACTTACAACTAATGTTTTATGAAATCTACTTTGGCAAAGAATAGAGTTATTGTTTCTTTTGTTTTGAGTTACAAATGTCTAGGATTAATTTATGAACCCCATGAACATGAAAAGCAGTGGAATCCCGAGTCCCAGTAAATTCTTCATCCCGTGACATATTTTCTATATAATTTCTTATTTTTAGTATTTTTATATTTAAGCCTAGAATCAATTCAACAAAGTCCGAATGAACGACAACCTTATTTACCACTATCAAAAATACCATCAGTACTCACGCAACTAGTTTGTCAACTCCAACAGAATTTCTCGGGATGAGAAGTTTGGCAGTTCGCGGACTTGGCAACAAGCCATTCTTCCGGTTTCTCTTGATCAACAAAGTTCGCAAACTTTGGTTCAAGGGATAGGACTTATGCACATATGTGTTTCCACAACAATACTTATGTCCATCATTGGTTATGTAATCTAAACTCTCATTTCAATCATTGAAACATTCTTAGAGGACGGTATACAGTTGTTACACCATTTCTTGTCAAAGCAATTTTCAAAGTGATTGAAACATATCATGACTTTCGTCACTAGGTAAAGATAAACATGGTCGAAGCGACATATACACGCAACTACTGTAATGCAAAGTTGCAAACAAATATGTAGATAGAGAAAAATGACGTGTGGGTAAATATGACATGAAATAGAAATCATGATGTATAAGTATATCCCTCTTGTTGTATGACTGCCATAAGCACTGAACTTAGTCTAGAAATTAGATCCCCAACTGAAAATTTCATTTTGATTTTGCCCACTAAAATTTAGTCAGCGTCATTAATAAGATTCTCTCGTTTGAGGGGTTTTCCTATTTCTACAAAAAAACAAAAAAAAAGAAATTACATTTAACAATAAGGAATTAATAATCATCTTAGTCTAAATAATAACTACATTTAGACACCCATACAGTGAAATGATTAATAAAAAACAGAAGAACAAAATAATACCTTAGCCGCGCTAGCCTGCATCACCGAACCAGGTCATGGTCGACGATTGCCACTAAATCATGAAATGGATACAAAAGCCTGTGAGCAAGAAAAGAGTTCATAAAACACAAATTCAAAGGAAAACAAGCAACGGTAGTAATACAATTATGTGTTATTAATAATTAGCATGTGTACAACTATGTACACATTGATAATCAGCGGGTATATAACTATGTACACATAATGGTTGACGGGTGTACAACTATGTACACATTAAGAATCAACATGTGTATGATTATGTGCATAACATGTGTATGATTATGTGCATATTAGCAAAGAAACTATCTAATGTAGTGACAAGACCAACTCAACTAAATACTCATATATAAACTTGTTTTTTTGTGTTTGATGGTGTTCATCAGGCTCTACATTGAATAATGTCATTCAATCGAACCTTCATATAACATAGTTGTTCGTATAATATTAATTGTCAAAATCTACATTAGGTGGCAAAAATACTCACCTGAATCCATTTTTTTATAACCCAGCAGCGAAGACACCAACCACCGGGGAGCACATCCTTCACGGGCCGGATCACGAAATTTGAGATGATAGTTCTTTTTGCTAACATGAGAAGAACGGTTAAAGATGCGGTTCCCTTACATGTGGGTCACCATAAAAATAAGTTACATTTAAAATACTAACCAACCTAGTGTGGGAATACATGTATAAAACATATTCATTAAAAACAACACAACATAATCAAAGAAAAAGTGAAAACCCAATTCTTAAATTAAGAAACACACACAAATATGACAAAATAAAGGAAATCCCAAAATGAAAATTTATCAAAAAATTCTAAAGAAAATGAGAAAAAAAAAAGCATTTACCTCTCTGTGAGTATTATGATTAGTATTAGAAAACGGTGCAATTTTATGTGCACCCATGTAAGTGGTACGTGTACAAGAAAATACACCACTTAATTCTTACTTTAGGATTAAGCATAACTGTTACACAAATTACATTGGCGTGAAAGAACAACCAGCAATCAGATGATTAAAAAAGGATAAGAAAGAAGCAATGATCAGGGGATGTCGTGCAATGGTCATCTATACCTGTTTCTAATATTTTTACTAGCATGAGAAGTGCCCTCCATAGAATTTTGACAACCATTTCAGTATCATCTTGCAATCAGTGTTGAAGCAACTTTTTATTTTTCTTCATAAGCGTGCTTGTTTATTTCCCTCTAAAACAGTCAACAACGCGCGGTCGCGCTAATAAGAGGCCAAGTTAAGCGTCCACCTATAAGAGACCAGTACACTGTAAATTTGCAATTCCACCTATGACATATCAAATCTTGTTTTCCCATAGGTTGGGTGCTATTTTTGATTTCCAGTTTCACTCATAGTATTGTAGTCATTTCTCTGAACTACTAGTCCAAATCTCAATATCACATAAATTTTGCCGAATTTAAATGTGTTAATGGCGAGCTAGAACAAGTCCGAATGGGTATTTGTAGGCGGAAAAGGAGGTGTTGCTAAAACAAAATGTAGTCCGATAATATCAAAACAATAAGCACAAGTTAGATCTTCTTTTCGTACTATCTCAACTGACCCTACTAATAATCCCAGTGATGCTTTTCAACAGAGATTTGTTAAAACTCCTACTCTAGTTAATGGATTCACCATCCTTTTCCATGGTAAATATATATTTTCCTTACGTCAAATTGTAAAGATTTTAGTTGAATTCACCTTTATAACCACAAGCTTGGTTCGGGTAATTGATAGATTAGTAATCAGTAATGGTGAACTGGGGATTTTATGTAAATGCGCATTTAATATAAAAGCACAAGCACATTCAGTTTGAAATCCACGCATCAAACACCTTGGTTTTATCTTAAACAAAATATCTAAGTATACAAACAAGTGATTATGCTTCAAAAATAACAAACAAACAAGTGATTCCCACATGTACCTATTAAGAGAATCACCAATAAATACTAGACGTTTGTCTCCCAATTTCATAGGATTTCACCACGTAGGAACAGAGATGGACTGAAAAAATTTAGAAAAATTTTTTGTCAAATTTTTTGGTGGTTTTAGTCTTAAATCAATGTTTACGATGAGATTATCACAGATTCAAGCTCTAATTACAAAATAAAGATGAAATTCAAGATGAAATCAACGATACTAGGTTTTCAGTAACCATAAAACTCTTTTGAGAATTTTATATCAAAATCACTAATATTAAGGATGGGGAATGAGTTAAAATGACGAGAGCAGATTAAAGTTATCTTTGATTAGCTTCCGATAACTTCAACTTTAAGTGTTGGTGGAGATTTTTCTCGTCTGATCTCACCCATTTAGAGCACTGTCTTTAATAACAATAGACCGATTCTTATGTATAAAATTAGAGGATTGCAAATCTTATCATTTTCTTCAACAGCTAATGGATCTATATCGAGATGACCAACCAAAACTTAAAAAGCTCGTCTTCTTCGTATCAGAGATGTGTCGCTAGAAGAAATTGAAAAAAATGAATGAAAAACAGATTAGATCTCACGTTTATACGTGAAGGTCATTTTTGTCATCATAAATAATTATTTTAGATTAAATCGTTCAAGAAAAGATTAACCCGTTCTAAATTTGGTGAAATAGGACCTCCTAGTACTAGGCTTGAGAAGAGAGGATTAGAGTGTCCAAAGCCCAACAATTTTGGGACCTCCTAGTACTAGGCTTGAGCAGGTTAAAATCGGCCCCGTCCGGAGCCTATAGGCCAGATAGGCCAACACGCATCTTCCAATGTATTTACCGATATTGTTTGAGGATAATTCAGTCAAATCAGACATAACCAGAAGATTAAAATCAGTTCACTCGGTTTCAAGCTCTAACCTATTTCTTGTTCCCTCTCAATCCCCATTCTTCCTTCTCCAACTCTCACTGGTTACAGTTTACACTAAAAATATGGCGGTTTCTTTGACACTACCGACTCGATTAGGCTTATCATCCCGTTTTACAAGCTCAGACTCCATCTCTCTATCTACCCACCGGTATTCCTCTAACTTCTTATCGCTTTTCTTCTTTGTATACTCAATTAAATTAAATTTTGATTTTTTTTTCTGCTTATTCTCTATGTAGAAATCCAGCAAGATTAGTTGGTTCTGGTTTGTCGAATTTCCATGGTAATTCTATCCAAACCAATTTTTTTTTTTTTACACTGAATTCAGTAAGATATATTTTTTGATTGTTTACATATTACTTAATGTACTAGGAGTATCAAGTACTAAAATTGACGGATTAAAGCTGAAAGACCAGAATAATGGCAGGTATTTACTATTCTTACCAGAGTTTGTTTCTTGTTTACTGGGAAATTGTGTAGTTGTTAATTGCTGAATCCATTAAAGGGTTCTTTGTTTGACCTAATCCAGTTAGGGATTTGTTAAATCTACATATGTTCATATTAAACTTGAATGAGTTTCGATTAGTTTGCTTTTCCTGCAAATTAGAAACACGTTGTTAGTATTATTTGTAAGTTTTAGGAGGCTTTTTTTTGCTCTTGCAGTAATTGTAAGAATGAAAGAAGGACTTCGTGTAGCGATCCCGAGCACACATTTTCTGAACAATTCATTGCTAACTAGTTTTGCTATGTCCATATCATTTGCTTCAAAGTTCAAACCCTATCTAATGTTGAATATCCCGATTTTCAAACACTTCTTTCAGCCGAGAAACCAATAGTACCGGGTGTTTTTTAGGTAACAGAAAAAGGTATTTAGGAGATCTGGAGATGTTAAATATTAAAGTGGCACATATATTAGGGAAATTCTGAACATGGGGTTGCATTATCCTGACATTCCAAGATACATGTGCGAGTCTTGCTTGACGCGTTATTGTGACAATCCTTCTTCAGAATAAGAATCGCTTTATTTGCAAGTTTACATGTATGTGGAGATATAAGTTTTCCTTTTCAATTTTCATGTTTTGAGTGGACCATTTAAGCGGCGTGATATTATTTTTCTATCTTTCCTAACGCAGAATATCATTTGTACGCAGCCATGATGTAATAGAAGCAAAGAAAGGGAACCCACCTGTAATGCCAGCTGTGATGACACCAGGAGGACCTATAGACCTTTCATCTGTGTTGTTCAGGAATCGCATTATCTTCATTGGTCAACCAATTAACTCACAAGTTGCTCAGCGAGTAATATCACAGCTTGTAACACTAGCAGCTATTGACGAGAATGCAGATATTCTGGTACATATATGGTGTTTTCATCCGAGCTTATATTCAAAGAATTAAATTGAGCAATTAGTTCATGTATTATTGACACTTTCAATTACTTGCTGACAGTGTTCCAATTTTTCAGATATACCTGAACTGCCCTGGTGGAAGTACATATTCTGTATTAGCAATATATGACTGCATGTCATGGGTAAGATCCAGAACTTCATTTGGCAACTCAAGCAGTTAGCTTGAGGCATCTTGCCTCACATATTCTGTATGAGGAACATGGATATCCATTCTCTTTTTTAGGCACTTGATTTTTTCTATTTGCTATGTGCTATTAAAACTCTTGGCTTAACAAATGAAGCATAAGATTCGTTATTTATAAAAGCTTTTTAATCTATAAGCTAGAGTGGTAGCTAATTCATGCAGTTCTCCTTCCACATGCCTTCCCCATTGAGCTACATCTCAATTTACCGTGAGCCGAAGTCTTTATTTACGGGATATTTAAAATTTCAGATAAAGCCCAAGGTGGGCACAGTCTGTTTTGGGGTGGCTGCAAGCCAAGGAGCACTTCTTCTTGCTGGGGGTGAAAAAGGAATGCGTTATTCAATGCCAAATGCACGCATTATGATACATCAACCCCAGAGCGGATGTGGGGTATAAGTCAAACCTTTTTGCTCCCCATTTTATTTTCATTCTGGACTGAGTTTTGTATTATAGCATGCACTACTACGGGAGAGGAAACTCTTAAGGAAAATCATGGTGTGCATTTGGTACTCGAGGGCTGTTATTAGAATTTGTTATATGCCCCACTAAAGAACAAGATGTATTTGTGTGGTTGATCTATATGTAGGGTCACGTGGAGGATGTGCGACGTCAAGTTAATGAAGCTGTTCAATCTCGCCATGTAAGTTCTCTACATCCCGAAATGGTCAGAATTCCCAGATTTTTTATTATTCTTTTTTGCAAGGATTTACAGATTAATTTGCTGCTTGGTCAAGGTTGATATTATTTTTTTTCTGCTCTGCAGCTAACTTTTTTTCCATTCGTTTACTAAGTTCTTTACTTCATTTTGTATTCCACAATCTGATGCAGAAATTGACATGATTATACTGGCCAGCCTATTGAGAAAATAGAGCGGCAAACCGAAAGGGATCGTTTTTTCTCTTCTGCCGAGGTAATTCAATTGTAAAACATGATATGATTTTTCTTCTGCAGATAGTAAAACGAGTAATCACCTACGGCACATCTGTAAGGTCATTAAGATATGTAGGGCTCAAATATCAATGAGACATAGCATTTAAAAAAGGATGTGCAAGGTATCTTTGTTTCTTAGACATAAAGCTCTTGCCTTTGAACAAATTAATGACCATAGTTTGCCAGTGTTCACCTGTCACCTTGTTTACTTTCCTTGGTGCACACTGGAGTCGCATGTTAATCACTAAATTAGGAGTATTTAGTAGGTGAAATGTTCCTTAGTGTGGGAGCCTCATATAAATCATTATGAGGTGCTATTTGGTCTACTTTTTCTTTTTTGAGGATTGCTTGTTCTTGCGGTTTACATCATAAATTCATAAGTTTTCCACATCCTAACAATTAGACTCCCACTCTTTCTGCATCTTTTCAGGCTTTGGAGTTTGGTTTAATTGATGGTGTGTTGGAAACTGAATACTGAAATTCAAAGATTGGCAACAGGATAATGATAACTCTATGCATTTGAATTGCCATGGTACACAGACTGGTCGAGATAACTCGCTATTCTAAACATTAAACCAAACTTTTAAAGTAGAAGGATCATTGATCTTGAGCTCTGCGAAGTAAAGTTTTACGTTTAAATACCAATATTGGAGGTGTAATTTTGGCTGTCTGTAAAGAGGGCATTTCACGAAAATGCAGCATTTATGAAATTACTTACAATCTAATCTTTGTACAAAAGACACTGTTGTTTGTTATGGATCATTCCATCTTTAAAGAAAAAAACTTTAGTGACGTAAGGAGTTTAGCCTTACTGACGGGTTAAAATCCAACCCGTTAGAGGGTAAATTAGCTGACTCTCAATGAAAGCATTATTCTTTTGTTTTTTTTCCCCAAGCTGGTATTGTTAAGCCGCTAACACCTCAGGTGGCAAATCAGCAGTCATCAAGGAAATGTACTGTAATTATTGTGCATGGTCTCACGAAGGATTCTAGTAATATTCTGCCAGCCACTGAACTAGCTATCATCTGTGACTTCCACTCATAAAATGTTTCCACATGGTTAAATAAAAAGCCACTCAATATGCAGCCGTGGTGGTTGAGTATCGAAAGTAAAACCAAAATGTACTCGTATCATATGGATCTGATTAGTTTAATCTCTCTGCCTACAATAATATGGATTGCTTACCTACTATCTCAAACCAAAAATCCAAATCTCTTTTTTCATACAGTAAGAAACTAGTGGGTTCATGAAAATAATAAGGGGACTATTCCAAAAGCAACTAATAATTATAATAGCACATACAAATTGACTACTAGTACTCGTCATTACTTTTTAACTCTATAGTCTACTCCACTCCATTAATCCACCATCTTCGTCTTCCTCCCACCCTCTCCCTTGTCCACATTCATCTTATCCGTTCCTCCTCCTCCTCGGCCGTTCTAAACATCAAACATCATGAACTAAGCTCAATTTAAACAATCCAACAACAATCAATATTAAATCAAGTGTGAAGAACGGAAGTAAATTACAGACCTTAGGTGGAATGGGATCAGGCGGATTTTCAAGATTAATAAAGGAACGAATAGACATTTTGGCTATTTCAGAGATAGCAGCATTTCGAACGCCAAGATCATCATTAATCAAATCTTGGTAACCCGCTTCAAATGCACGTCTCCAGAATTTAGGCAGCACAATCCTACTACTAGTATGTGTGTATGCATCCCACATGTGCTTCACTACTTTCTCTCTTTCCTCAATTTCCTGGTAATCAAGACAATAAGAATGAATCATCAGTGAAAAACACAAACCGCAGCAAAACAAAGGAACAATTAGAACATGAGGGTGAGTGGATATACGAGAACATCAAGATCGTCGAGGATGGGATTGTTTATAAAGTCGTCATCTTGAGAGAAATGGTTGAGAATACCACCAGAAGAAGATGACCATTTGAGAGTGATTTTCCCGGTGAAGATTGAACAGAATGCAAGCAGTACAATTGCAGCTAATACCCAAAACTTGAATTATTTTCCTTTTCCCGAATCCCAATAATGGATTGATAATATTTCCATTAAGATTATTGTTATCTGTTATTAAGCTGCTCTCTTTCTTCTTCTTGCTTGTTGTTGTTGTCGGTGGATTTTCTTCATTCATTTTTCAGAAGAACACTAGAGAGAGAGAGAGAGAGAGAGAGAGAGAGAGAGAGAGAGAGAGAGAGACTCGGTGGGAGACTGAGAAGAGAGGAGTTGTTGGGTTAGAATTGATGTGCAATTCGATCGTACGAGGGGGATAGAGATATGCGTAACCCATATAGCATATGCATGAGTTTTTGACTTTGTTGTTGGTGAGTTTATGAAGTTGTTATAACGCTATAACTCTATACTTCGATTAATTAGTTTTTTTTTTCTTTTTTTTTTCTTTTTTTTTTACCAAAAACCATTAAGGCTAATCGGTGTTTATAAGATAAAGACCTAGAAATAAAGTTTTGACATTGTTCTAAGAGATCCCCGTTCCGCCACTCTATATTACAGCTGACTCCATTAACAAAATGCACCAAATGGAGACAGTCACTAACAAAGACAACATTGGAGAGATTCATCTCTTCTGCCCAAGAGAATGCCAAAAGTAGAGCAGCAGCTTCAGCACCCACTGCATCTGAAATCAATCCAAAGTTAGCCCTCGAACTTTTTACATTCCCTGCACAGTCACACCAGATAACACCCAAACCCATGTTAAAATCCTTGTAAGAGCCATCAACAAACATGAAATGATCCACCTCAGAAGATGGGAGTCTATAATCACTCAGATGAATAGAAATACTACGATGAGGAGTAATATAGGAGTTAATCATTCTCTTAGTATTAATAATTACTCGAGGTAAATCAATTGAAGTGTGCCTGAAGAGAACATCACATCTCAACTTCCATATACACCACATTACTATAGCTCCAATCGAAGGCCATGAGACTCTATAAGGAGACTCAGGGAGATCAATACTATTCCAAACCAGAAACAATTCATCAATCCATTCCAAATCAAAGGAGATCAGATGTTGCAGAGACATGCCAAACCAAATATGAGCAGCAATAGGGCATTCTATAAAAAGATGCATGATCGTTTCTTCATGACTATGGCAAAGGGGGCATATAATATCCACAGATTGATTACAAGCATGAATCAAAGTACTAACAGGTAACATGGAAGCGAAGATTTTCCATAGAAAAACTTAATGTTTGGAAAGCAATCAATACCCCAAACTTTCTTCCAAAAAGCAGAGTCCTCGGAAGTAGCTATATCATTCACAAAGATCTTATAAGCAGATTTAACTGTAAACTTACCACATTTTGTATGAGCCCACATATCAGTGTCCTTTTGACAATGGTTTAATCTAATAGTTCTAATCCTAGTAACTATCTCAGGAGAGAGAAAAGGGTAGACAGCAAGTTCAGATTCCAGTTCTTAGAATGAGAGTCAATGAGATCACTGACATAAGTGAAATTAGATCGACTCGGATGAGAAGAAATAGGGGGAGCAACCATACCTGGGATCCAAACTGAAATCCACAAATTTGTAGAAGACCCATTACCAATTTTGATAACAGAATTATCTTTAAGAAACTTAAGACCATTAATAATACCTTTCCAAATCCAGGAGGAAGAAGCAGCCGCTTTATCAATTTCCAGCAGATTTTGGTTTGGAAAATGTTTATCCGTAAGAAAAGAAGACAACAAGAGACTGGGTTTTTTCAAAACTCGCCAACCAAGCTTACAAATGAAGACTCTATTGGTGGCGTGAGTATTTCTAATACCAAGACCACCCGACATTTTTGACTTACCTAAATCTCCCAAGATTGAAAATAAGCCGCATGTCTAGGGTTTTTTTTAGACCACCAAAAGGTTCTTTGAACAGAATCAATTTTAGAAGTAACAGATTTAGGCAGAGGAAAACAAGCCATATGATGAATAGCTAAAGAAGAAAGCACATGCTTAGTAACAACAGTTCTACCAGCTATATTGAGGTTAGTCTTCTAAGTGGAACTTAACCTAGAATAAAATCTGTCAATGAGAAAATTGAAAGATTTAGTCTTATCTCTGCCAATAAACAAAGGAGTACCTAAGTATTTTTCAGCACTACTAAGAAACTTCATTCCAAGGGTTTTTGATAAAAGTTTTATGTGTCGATGATGCATTTTTCCACTGGTAAAGAAACCTGATTTATCAAAATTAATCGCTTGACCTGAAGCCTTGGAAAACACATTAATAATCTTCATTATATTTCTAGCATAGGTAATAGAAGCTCTAGCAAATAGCACACAATCATCGGCGAAAAATAAGTGGGAAATTGAAGGACTGTTTTTCTTAAATTTGAAACCTTGTATCACATTTTGTTCCTCAGTTTTCAACAACAGTTGGGAAAGAACCTCCATACAAAGAATAAAGATATAGGGCGAAAGACAGTCACCCTGCCTAATACCTCTAGAAGGGAAAAAGGTCTCACCTGGAGAGCCATTAACCAAAACCGAATAGGAGACCGTACTAATACACTGATGTATCATTTGACACCAGGCTTCAGAAAAACCCAGTTTCTTAAAAACATCAATAATAAAAGACCATTCCAGCCTATCAAAAGCTTTTGAAAGGTCCAACTTAATAGCAATATGACCATTTTTGGCATTTTTTTGTAAGAAAAAGTATGGAGAATTTCATGGGTAATGATTATATTATCATGAATTTGCCTATTAGCAATAAATGCAGATTGAAAAGGAGATATCAATCCATCTAAAATAGGTTTTAAGCGATTAGTTAAAATCTTGGAAATTATTTATACACAGAATTAGATAAGCTAATGGGTCTGAAATCATGAGGAGAAGAAGCGTTCTTGATTTTAGGGATTAAAGTAATAAAAGTATAGTTAGAATGCCTGAGCAGGTACCTATTAGTGAAGAAATTTTGCACATGAGAAATGACTTCATCCTTAACAGTGTCCCAGTTATCCTTATAGAAATCAGCTGGGAAATCGTCAGGCCCAGGAAAACTCCAAGGAGCTAAGGCTAAAACAGTATCCACTATTTCTTTCGGGGACGGCACAACAGTTAAAGAAGCATTAACATCATCAGAGATAATTGGGGAAACATACTTAAGAGAGTCTTCAACATCAACCATGCTAGGACAAGAGGAAGTAAAATTTTTATTAAAATGTCTACTGAGAAGATCCGAAACTTGATCTCTATTTTCTAACCAATTACCTTGATCATCCCTAATAGTATGAATAGTATTATACATGTTTCGAAGCTTAACAGAATTATGAAAGTAGTGTGTATTCCTATCATATTGAGTGAAGTATTGAATTCTAGATTTCTGTTCATAGTTAGAGTGCTCAATTTCATATCAATAGTCAACTTGTTTGGCATAGTTAAGAATGAAACCACCAATTTGAGGAGAATAAGGCAGAGCTTGAAGCTTTTCTAACTCTGTGTTCAGCATACCAATTGTGGATTTAATATGACCAAAAGAGTTTATGTTCCATTTGGTCAGGTCACGACTGGCACTACTGAGCTTCCTATCAATGATAAAACTAGGAGAACCTTTAACAGAATTAGACCAAGAAGAATGCAAAACATCTTAAATTCAGGATTAAGTTGCCAGCATCTGAAAAACTTATAAGGAATATTGTAATGCTTCTCAAGATGAAAACATTTGACTAATATCGGACTATGATCAGAGTAAATACGACCCAAATTGGTGACCCTAGTTTGCATAAGAATCGACACCCATCTATCATTCATAAAAGCCCTATCTAACTTCTCGAAAATAAGATCGGCAGGATTTTTAAATCTCCTATTACACCAGGTAAACGGGTTGCCAAAAAAGAGAACTTTATGCATATTCATCTTATTTAGGTTGTCCTTAATAAAATTTGGTGGAAAGGACTTTTCCGGGTTACCACCTTGTTTTTCTGAAGCATGCAAAATGAAATTGAAATCACCCACTAACATCCAAGGATTTTTATTATTATCACACATATCACTAAGAAAATTCCACTGATTTTTCATACTAGCTAAGTTTAAGGATCCATATATAAAGGAAATTACACAATTCTTGAGAACAGGCATAATGTCACAAAGAATATGAATCATATTAAGGGAGCATCTTAAAACTTCAATAGAAGAATTACCAAAGAAACCAAAAGCAAGACCCCCAGACTTTACCACTGCAGGAATGATATTCCAAGAATCAAAAGGCAAGTGATGAGTGTATTTTCTAACAGTGTCTTCATCAACCATAGTCTCTAACAAACAAATACTATCGAGTTTATATTTTCTAACAAGATTCAAAAGATGCCTCTATTTCTTGTCCGAACAACATCCATTCATATTCCAACACAAGAACTTCATGATAACAAGCAGATAAAAGGAAGACCGAAAAATAAATATTGAAAGCTCACCCAGAAGAACAGACCAAGTCACAAGGGTCTAGAGTTACCAATGAAAGTTAAAGGAACAAACAGTAGAACCAGACTCAGCAGCAAAAGGAAATAAGAAGCTAAAAACAAATGTCGATCACAGAAATAAAAAGTTAACAAGAAAAATATGAGGGAATAAATAAGAGACTTACTAGGTCATGAGCAGAGGCAGGATCTGCATCCAAAGAGTCAGCATCCAACATCATGAGATCGACTTCTTTCTCAAATTCTTCACCTGTGATTTCAGGTTGCGGAGGGAGCAAAGGCATAGGTTCAAGTAAAATATCTTCAAGAGGCATTACTTGCTGAGCAGCCAAAGACGCATCATTAAGATCTGAATTTGCTTGCACAAGAGACTCTGAAGAGTAACATGCCTCAGAGGCAGAACTGAAGATGAAACTCGATGAAGTGAAAACAGATTGAGCAAAAGTATAAGTAGAATTTGACCAAATCATGCTAGACTCCAAATTTCCTTGACTAACAAAAGGAGGAGTACTACCAACATTAAAAGATATCTCTGAAGGAGGACTAAAAGGAGGGACTGAAGAGATAGGAGGACAGTGAGGGGTAAGGACCATAGTAAAAGCAGAGGAGACAGAGCTATTCCCATGAACTATTGTTTCAAAAGAGGTCCTCGTTCTTTTACCTTTCCTATCAGGAATAAGTCCATCCAACCCAAAAGAAATGTTATCAAAAGATTGAGATAGACCAGTAAAAGTCTTAGCTGAGTGATGGCACAGTGCTGGAGCAGATTCAGGCGCATCAGGCTCCCTAATAGTAAGTGGTGCAGCCTTAGGCAGAGAGCTGGTAGCAGCAGGGGCAAAAGTGGAGAAACCCGTGTTTTGAAGGCTGGAGCAGGCCTAAGTCTAATGGAGAAAGCAGAAGGCTTGGAAAGCTCCATAGCAGCAATAATATCAGGGGCAGCAGAAGAAGTCTTTCCATTCCACGGACTCGAGCTTTCGCCAACTTCTGAATTTGACTGGACCCTGGTAACAGCAACATGAGAAGTTCTCAAAGTAGGAGAGGGCAATGCCCTCACAAAAATACTCCTCTGAATTTGCCTGCATTATTCATCATTATGATCTAAAATAAAACATGTTGTACAATACCTAAAAGGAAACTTACGATAAAAATCCCTCATGAAATAGGCTCTATTTGTGAAATTGATGACCACTTTCCTTGTCAAAGGAGTTTTCAAGGGCACCATGAACTTTGCTTCATAAAGGCTACTAGCTGGAGAGTCTGCTGAGACAAAATCCCCAAGTTGATCAAAAACTCCTATAACTCTTCCTTTGTTTACTAAGTCAGAATGTATTTCAATTTGAACTGGCATCAAAGTTTTTTTCCAAACCAGATCAAAGATAGATTCCAAAGCACCTAGTGGTTGAACTGCAAAGAGTTTACCAAAGAGCAAGCTAGGTCTTGCAGCAAAAGCGATATCCTTATCTTGATTTTTCTTAAACATAACTACAAATAAATTTTGATTACCCATTCCCTGGATGTAAGGTTTGGCTAGCTTAAAATCAGGAGATTTAATGGTCCAAATTCTATTGAGATGGTGCTTAACAGAGGTTTTATGATAATTTTTACTGTCATTACAAAGCAAGGCAGCAAACCTAAAGGGGAACTCTTCAACATCTTCATCAAGATCTAACACTCTAACCTGAGTTGCAGGAAGAGAGATTACTGCAACTAACTAAAGGTATTGGAAAAACAAGATCAGAGGACAAAAGAAAGATATGAGAATAAAACTGATCTTAGGATGAACAAAGGATGCATACAATAAAGATCATTTATACAAAAATTGGAGAAGATAGAGAGTTTATGCATGCATATAAGTATTAGACAATTCATTGAATTGGGAGAGACAATAAGATTCTGGATAATTAAAGTTCATTAATCCATCCCATCAGTCACAGAATAATAACTGAACAGAGTTAAGTAAGTGATAAGCATGCTTACTGAAATGAATTTGACAACACAATCTTTGAGAAATAATCATTAATTGGCAGAGACTGAGCAAAATTCCCACTTGATCAATAACCACATAAACTGATGAGAGTAATGAATTCTAATGCCAAATGTAAAACAACTGCTGAATAAACCACTCTAAATCAGATAAACAATATTAATCTTTAATTCTTCACTCCACTTAGAAATAAAATACTCCTCTTAATTGAGAATTTATAAATAAAACACAACTTTTGATGCAACTGAAGAGAGGATTACCATAAACAAGCTAATCAACAGAGCAGAGGTAATCAAAAAATCCTTTAGTTTCCTTACAGAGATAAACATAAACTGTATGAAAAGCATCACCTACAAAATTCCATTTCCAAAAAATTCCTAGCTACATATAACTTTCTCTTAACAATCAGTAGTAGCAGAAACCAAATCTAATCCCTACATATTGTAGGATCTCACATCATTCATAATGTCCCAACCCAAAGAAATATCATATCAAAACCTCAAATCTTGAGATGAATCAAAACCCATTTAGAAAGGGGCGCATAAAGAATGAACAATACCCACTGATAAAATTAGACCCATCTTCTCAACTTTCGAATCTTGCCTGAAACCCTATCTTGTTGCGAATCTCATGATGTGGATCTAGAACTCTATGATCACTTCTCCCTTAGCTCATGACCTAAAATAGAGACACAAAGAGATAAACTTAAGTGAGTCAGATAAGTAAAAATAACAATTAAACAATAGAATCTTTAGGCTTTTAAGAGCTTGAAAGAAACATCCTGATTGATTAATAACAGCTATGAGAAATCAAAAATCAAAACATTAGGAATTAGGTCATAACTAGAATAACATCAATTAGAGATGAAAACGTAATCAAAAATATAAAAATAGGATATAAGAATAGAGAGAATCAATAGGAGAACATGATAAACTTTAAGATTGATCAAGATTTAGACAGAGATGAAGACGGAATTGATGAGAAAATTATGTTTGACTAAGTCAGCGTCGCAAGAAAATCGCATGACTTTTCGCCCGCATCACTTCTCTCGATCAAAGCGCATAACCCACTTCGATTAATTAGCTCCTGATACCAATTAGTGAACTTAATATGAAAAGATTATGACGAAGTCCCCATGTTGTATCTTGCCATATGACTTAAAATTCCCTGCCACAATATGAATGTTACCTTGAAATGACAACACAGTTTCTGCTCCTATGTCTATCGGCAAGTAATTTGAATGTTCACCGTGCTTAGTGCTTTAACATGTACTATTGTTTGAATTTACGCCAGTCTGTTTAATTTCCTTAAAAGAGGACGCCTAAATTCCATGATGATTTATCTAGTTGAACGAAGACTATTTCCTTATAATCATTAATATATAAGTGGCTAGTGGTAGTGGCCCATTTCATGAAGGGATTTTCAGTCGTTTTCAGACTGTCAAGTGGATGGCTACATATCACCCCCATGTTGCTGCCTTATTATGTAACAGAAAGCTCGTGGGTATTGGACCCACACTGGGGTAGATATTTAGTGTTGTGTTGCGTAAAAAAGTAGGGACCGATCTAAGAAGTCTTAATTCTTTTTCCAGTCCAGGCTAATAGCCTTGATCGAGCATGGCATTTCACTGTTTTAGGAGCGGGTTTCTGGGACCATGATTTTTTTTGTGGGGACCATTATTTTATTTTGGATAAGACATTAGAAGTAAATCTAGATCATCCCTTATCTAGATATTTATATTAATACCTAAATTATCCTCCTAATTAATTTTGAGTAATGATTAGTTAGTGTTAATAATAGTTAATGTAATGATTAATTAAAGATAATTAGTGACATTAAAAAATCAGATGTTTTTTTTAAAAGAAGTAGAATTATTGAGAGAGTAAAGCTAAAGAAGATGAAGAAGGAAAAAATGAAAAACGATGGATTTTACCAACCACAATCGGAGGAAGAGTATTTGGGTACCCAGGTATGCTTCAAACTTAGATAATGTTTGTTGAATTGCTCCAAATTTTCAAAAAAAATGTAAATTTTTAGAGTATATTTGGGCTTGTTCGGTTACCTTATGTAAAGAACAGGTTACCGAACTCATCTGAAAGTGTAGTTCGGTTACTTTTTCCAAACACGCAGGTTACCGAACTCGCTCTTTAATGGAGATTTTTAGTCGTTCGGTTAACAGACATATTACCGAACTTTGTTTATAGGATTTACAGAGTCATGTTTGGTTGGTTCGCAAACTTTAACGTAACAACATATCTAACCGAACTCCACATGTATGCAATTAGTGAAGAGTTCTGTTTGTCAAAAAAAATTGCGAACAAACCGAACATAGTGGGACAAGTTTGGTTAAATAATAACTCAACATAGTGGGAAAAATAACAAGTTCGGTTACATTGTTGTTTTTTTTGTTTTTTTTGTATTATGGGTAGAGTTCGGTTACTAACTAGTTATAGAATTTTTTGCGAACCAACCGAACAGAGTGGGAAAAGTTCGGTTGAATGAGAACTCAACATAGTGGGAAAAATAGCACAGTCCGGTTACATTGGATTTTTTTTTCCTTTTGTAATATGGGTAGAGTTCGGTTACTAGATAGTTTTAGAAATTTTTGCGAACCAACCGAACTCACAGTTCGGTAACCTAATTTTAAATCCTATTGAACCACACTGTTCTTCGTGTTCTTCCTTTCAGGAAGTTCGGTTAAGAAACTAGGATTTTTGTGAAACGCGTCCTAACCGAACAAAGCACCGTAACTTCCATATGAACTCTATTTTGATGATATCTATTCAATTAAAAGTAATGGGGAAGAAGAGAAGAATATGAGAGAAGAATAATTTTCAATCGAACGAGGAACGTCAAGGAAAGAGAGAAGAAGAAGAGAATAATTTATTTATTTTCAAAACTAAAAAATTTCGATTCCCCTCCTATTTTTGTTTTTGATTTTGATTTTGATAATAGATTCATTTAGATTAGATTTATATAGTTATTAGGTTAGTTTTATTTTAAATTAAAGTAAAGGGTAAATGTGTATTTACCTAACTTTAGGACACCCCTTATAAGTATAGGGAGTTTGGCCTAATAAGACCATGGTCCCCAAAAAAAACCATGATCCCTAAAATATCATTCTTTTTTAGGCTTTTGGGCTGTGTCGAATACCTGGGCTTTAGCCCAGCTGTAGGTCCGTCAATATAAAAGGAGAGCTAAACGGTTTAGTTACACAGCTTCACTTGCCATGAGGACCATAGGAGAAAACAAAACGTGGTAATGGTTGAGGTTGGGACTTTTTCCTCAGGGAGCTGTTGGATGGTGGTTTATGGAGTGAGAATGTGTGGAGAGATATGAATGGTGGTTGGTTGGTTTGATAGGGGAATGAATAGGGTGTTCCGAGCAGTGACTGCAATTTTCCAGTGTAAGTGGATACGATCAGCTGTTTCAGGGCCAGTATGCATTGGGGATAAATATTAGACTTCGTGCCTGCCGTAGTGTGGGTTGTGCAAGGCTTCACAGGCATGCGTAAAAACTATATTATACATTTATGAGATAATCTTTAGTCTACCCGGTACTTTCTACTGAAACGACTTTGGTTTGGGGGAGGGTGTGATGTGATTGATCGGTGGTTCGAGTTAGGCACATGTATTCGGATGCGAGATATTAGGCGAATTGTACTTTGAAAAATGGATAGTGTTGAAATATTTTTCTTTGCAGAGGCTAGCCCATGCAAACTCTAGATTTTCTTCATTAATAAAGCTTTGTTATGATCACTACTTAATCTAATGCCAAGTTTTGTTTGGTTTTGTTATCCCCAGTATAAAGGGTGTAGTTTCCTTGCTGAAGAGTCATGCGCCTATCTTTTTTTATGGCGATATGATTTGTATGCTATGTATATGGATTGCTAGAAGTGGTGTCTTCAAAATATGCTTTTAAGTAGCAGAGGAATATGTGTTGATGAGAACTAACTTTCCAGTCGGTGTTAGCTAGGCATTTTATATCCATATTTTTGCTTTTCATGCCAGCCGTTGTAGTAAGAGGGAAAAACTATGGTAAGATGTTTAACCCTGCTTGAAGTGGAGCCCCAGGTAATAGGGGGTTGAAGTGGCTGGCAGGTTATACATTTGATGAAGTTTATCTATTTCATAATGTGCATCCTTGGATGATGAATGATTGTGGATTTTGTTGTGTTAATTAACTGAACCGTGGATGTTCTATGGGATGCATCAATTATTTGAGACGATTTTTGTTTTTTGCAGACGCCTTATAAGGGTTGAGGAGGTCGTATGCGTATATCAGATAAAAAATCAGCGAAGTCCTTTATGAAATACGTAGTCCTCAAGGTAAGCCTTTTGTTTTCCAGATTTCCCAGATTAGTTGAAAATATTTCCGCACATATGATAAAATATATAAAGATAACAGGTCGCCTTGTCGAATATCTCTAGTCTGAATGATGTATTCATATGACTTGTCATTGATGTTAATCGAGTAGGGGACCCTTTAGATGTAAAGCATGGTATAATCTACAAAAAATACTGAAAATCCTACCTTGGTAAAATCTTTTCTAATGAAGCCCCAGCGAAGGCTATCATAAGCTTTCTGAATGTCCATTCTAAGAGCTATTTTTGGGGTCTTTGGTGATAGTTGAAGTTCTGATATGATGGAATAAATCTCTTAGGATCGATATGTTATCACGTATAGATCGTTCAGGTACAAATCTGGAAAGGGCTGATCAGAAACGAAAGAAGACGAATGTGATTGACCAGTATTTTGAGATTGATTTTATGAGTATTATTGTATAAGCCAATAAATATGAATTATAATGGTTTGATGGATGGTTCACTTTTGGTATTATCGTAAGGTTTGTGTGGTTCATGAAACGGTGAATGTGCAGAGAATTAAAAATTTAAGGACCATAGGTATCAGTTGCATATGAGTAGTTTCCAAGAAAATTTTGAAGAACTTACTTGTATATCCAACCGAACCTGTTGCACGTTTAAAATCGATAGTAAACATACCATGTTTTATGTTAGAGCACTGCTCGGTCGAACTCGCAAGCGTTGCTATCTCAGGCTTGTTTGCCAAGTTTAGTTGATCAAAACTATAGTCTTGATTTCTAGTCTACTTATAGGAGTTTCAGACTAGGATAGATTGTGTACTTGACTTTAGACTTCACGACACTTACAACTGAAGACGAAGATGTACTGAAGAACTCGGAGGAACTTCATCAACTAAAGGTATGTAGAGACTAAAACTTATCTATCACTTAGAAGTCTATTCTATTCTATTCCATCTCTTATTGAGACAAAATTCGTATAGTGATATAGACTTTCATATCATACACATTTGTTATTTCGAGCTGAGTATAACTCGCTTAGATATTTTTCGAAATATATGTTGGTAGCTTTTTGCTTTAGCTACATTAATCATTATTCTTGACGAGTTTAGTTGGAAATAATTTATTTGTTGGAAACTAAATAATAAGTCAAAAGATGATCATGTGGAAATTGCCTTGAAATATCTTACATGATTTGTGTGAGACAATCATTTGATGTCGACTTGGAAAGTTTCATATTGATCATTCAATCACTTGAAAATTGATTATAATCTAATGGTTTGTGTGAAACATCCATTGTCGTCTTCTAAGAATGTTTGAACGATTGAAATGGGAGTTTAGAACTAAAACCCATCTCTGGAAAACATCACAGTATGCGTACTTAGTGTACAAACTGTGTTGGTATGATTCAGGTCCGCAAACCAAGTTTGCACACTAGTATGCGAACAATTTTAACTGTTAAAGTCCGGGAACCAAGTTTGCATACCATTATGCGAACGGTTCTACCTGAGTTAGGTCCGGGACGACAGTTTGCGTACCCGTTTGCAAACTATTGGACAAGACCAAAGTCCGGAACTAAAGTCTGTGTACCCGTTTGCAAACCTAGTAGTCAAAGTTCTAAAATCGGTTTAGTATGTTTACATACTCATGAACGAATACATTTGTGAAATAAGGAATGAAATCTTCGCAAACCGTGGCTTAATGTTCATGAACTGGTTCTTGTACTTTATACATAACGAATCATTCTGATTTTGTTTCAGTTGGATCATATATACTTCTATATGATTGTCAACGATTGAAAAATTCTATGAAACACAATTAGATTCATTTGATTATCTTTCATGATTGATTGATCATCATAGTTGATCGAGATATGTTATATGAATGTGGTTAAGACAAAAGTGTTCATATGGACAGCTTTGGTTAACTATTATTGAGTCAACTCAATATACATGTTCATGTAGGGTTACACATATCTAAATGAAAGTATATTTCATTTGTGTGTGACTGATGTGATTTGTAGATAGTGGTTAAAGTGGTTCGATTCTCAGACTTGCGAAGGATATTAATTAGACTTAAATTCTAATATTAAAATAGAAAACTCACTAAAAATTATAGCAAACTCAATCAAAGTTGATATCAATATTAAAAGAACACTGAGGATAAGATTCCACTATTTTCCAAGTTCAAAGTGATTTAATCCAATATTTATATTCATGCACTTTTTTCGTTCAATTTGATTCTAAACTATTGCAACAAGTAGATTCTCAAAATAAAAAGTGTAAATCCGAAGCATAGAACATGAAAAACCTAGGTCCAAGCATGATCTATCAAAAGAAATAACAATTGCTTAACAAGAATCATTCAAACAATTTTCACTCAAGGCAAAACAATCATAAAAATAATTGCGATAAATAAATAATAATATACCACTTTTTGTTGGAAAAATAGCTTCCTCTATCGCCTCAGCAATGGGGTTTAGCTCCTCATATTAACCATGTTCTCAAAATATGTTTTTATAGCTCAAAAGTGTACAAGGAGGTGAAAAAATGATAACACAGCCGATTCGCATCAGTGTGAAGGTGTTGCAGAATCTCTGTTACAAAGAGGAAACAGTATCTAAAGACCTAATGCAATTACTTTTGATAAACAATAGATGGTTTATGTTGTTGAATAGCGATAGTGTTCTGCGACAGATACTTGTGCGTCAACGTTCTTCGTGTTCTTCCTCTTCAGCAGCAGCAGCAGAATATTGTATTTTTCCTACAACTCGATCTCTGGAGCTCTGTGGTGTTCTAAAATTCTCCTAAGGTTTCGTACCCATTCGTAGACCTCACAAAAGCCTATATATACACAACAGGTCGATAAATCTCCCAAGAAATCTTCGATTATTTTCTTCTTCTTCACGGCCAAGTTATGGATTTCCTTATAAACTCTCTTTGCGGCTTATGTTACCTTGTATATATTAACCTTCCTGTTAGAATGGAATTGTCCAAGTTATACTGTCCACAACCCCTACGTAACTTCCAAAAATAGGCTTAAACAAACACCGAGAAAGGATCACCTCTATTTTCCTTGCACATGATCACACAACCCAATTTGATTGATCCAAACACACGTAAAATTACTATTATCATCTAACAGGTCCAGCCCAAGCCGAAACAACGATTGAATCTCCATAGAAACATCTACAAAATCCAAACAAACCCGACAAAAGCTATTTTCCCCAGTTTCGTTTAAACTCCACGTAAATCCCTAATTCTTCGAATATAAAACACTTATCATTCCTGTTTTATCTCCACCAGCTAGTACTAAGTAAATCCCAAGAAAATCTCCAATTGAAACTCGATGAAAATCCTGCCAGAGAATTACGCAGGAAAGGAAGAAAATTTCCCGCCAAAACCGTGTGTTCAAACTATGAAAATGGTGTCCCCCTAACCATAGTAAGGGTGCGATTAGCAGCTGCCTGGAAATGGGATGCCCCTTAGTAATTAGGTTACCCCTTATCCAAAGTGAGGGTCCGAATAGCAAATGTCCTCCCATGAACGCAAAAAACACTTTTCGAGCCAATTTCGTCGTAAAATCTTATTTTTCCAAAAAACACTTACAAAGACATAAAAAGCCAAAATAAATACAAAATCGAGCACTAACAATATACATAATTGAGAACAAAATAGACACATAAATTTGTCTATCAAATACCCCCAAACCTATTATTTGCTAGTCCTCGAGCAAAAATAAAACAGAAATAAAATCTTAACTCACTGTCGCAGGCATCGTCGATTGCATTTAGCGTATGAAATAAGCCTTTAAACCCCTAGGTGTCTCTAGTGGCAGAGTGTTGTCTCCGGAGGGCTTACCAGAGGTATACCCACAAAACCTTTATACTCCAGACCCTAGCTATCTACACAGAACCTTGGAAGGCACTAAAGAATCTCCTTGGTAAGCATACTTATTGACTACAGGAGGAAGTACCATGATGTGAAATTCCAATTTTTGTACACGAGTTTGCACTCAAGCATACTAAAATGCATATATAAGTGACAGAGCTCTACTCAGATAGTCGCACTATGGACATCAATATCCGGAGTCAGAACTAATCACATGGATAGATCAAGAAGATGGAAATACAGAAAAACATAGATGGTTTTGATGTTTACTAGGTGAACGGTGTTTCTCATATCTGTCTGAAGGCCTCCGCCAAAATGAACCTATCCTAATGGACTGAGATACTAGTATGACTAATATCAACACACTGGCATATACAAGGGAACCAGTGATTGATAATCCTAACTCTAGGTCAACACAACTGGCATATACAAGGGTTCCAGTGGTCGACTTTATTGAATTTATTCCAGTTGGTCTGATGGTCTAGTCTCAATTTTTTTTTTTTATCTCAATCACTCTAATTCACCCTAGCATTGGTAACAACTTGAATCGTGAGCCCCACCTAATCACTTAGAGAAACATAGTTTAAAAACAGAACAAAATAAAAACAGAAGTGAAAAGGACTCAACGAGATATGGTGAAACTATCATGTTATTTCTAACACCTGAGCTCTGTGCTTTTATGAATAGACTCTTTAGATGTTGCCATCTAGTCAGATTGTTTCCTCAACTCCTACAACCAAAATGCTTCCATCCACTTAGATTGGTTAGTGCCATCCTTAATAGGCATAAATTTCTAGGCTCTGGAGTTTAATTATGCAACTAAAAAGTAACAAAAAGTTCTACCCCACCCCCAAACTTAAATCTAACATTGTCCTCAATGTTTATAATTAAAGAAAAGTACCAAAAATATAAGTAACATGAGGAAATAGTAAAGAGAGAAGTTGGAAAGATAGTACATGGGTGAAGTGTAACCAAAAACCTACAAAAATAATATACAACATACAAAATTGCCTCGATGGTCAATCAAGGTAAACAGGGTCCTCCAGAGGGACCTCCCCAACATCACCTGCAGGAAAAGGCTCTAAAAAGGGATTCAATCGCTGACCGTTAACCTTCGAAGAACTACTACCATCTGGTGTCTCAATCTCAACAGCGCCATGAGGAAAAACAGTACGGACCACAAAAGGACCGGTCCACCGAGAGCGCAACTTTCCGGGAAATAGATGCAACCGAGTGTCATATAGAAGAACTTTTTGACCTGGAGAAAATGACTTTCGTAAAATATTCCTATCATGCACAAGTTTAATTTTGTTCTTATACTCCTTAGCACTATCGTATGCATCTTTACGAATCTCGTCCAACTCATTGAGATGGAGCTTTCATTGAGCTCATGCCTTGTCAAGTGAAAAGTTTAAGTTCTTAATAGCCCAATATGCTCGATGCTCTAACTCAACATGCAGGTGACATGCATTTCCAAACACTAAACGATAAGGTGACATTCCAATGGGTGTCTTAAACGTAGTACGGTAAGCCCATAAGGCATCAGTAAGCCTCGATGACCAGTCTTTCCTATTTGGATTAACTGTTTTCTCTTGAATACGTTTAATTTCCCAATTGGAAACCTCTACCTGACCACTAGTCTGAGGGTGATATGGGGTTGCTACTTTATGGGTAATACCGTATTATTTCATTAAAAGAGCAAACGGTCTATTACAAAAGTGTGAACCTCCATCACTAATTATAGCTCGCGGTGTACCAAATCGTGTCAGTATATTCTCTTTCAAAAACTGGACTAAGACCCTGTGGTCATTCGTTTTACACGGAACCGCCTCAACCCATTTAGACACATAGTCTACAACGACAAGTATGTAAAGATAACCAAACGAAATAGGAAATGGACCCATAAAATCAGTGCCCCACACATCAAAGACCTCAATCACTAAAATAGGGTTCAAAGGCATCATATTTCTACGGGAAATGGTTCCTAACTTCTGGCAACGCTCACAAGAAACACAATGACTATGGGAATCTTTAAACAACCAAGGCCAGTAAAATCCACACTGCAAAATCTTAGCAGCAGTCTTATTAGCACTAAAATGACCCCCACATGCATGTTCATGACAAAAGGAGATAATACTAGACTGGTCACTCTCAGATACACATCTCCTAATAATTTGGTCCGGACAATACTTAAACAGATAAGGATTGTCCCAAAATAAATGCTTAACCTCGGCTAAAAACCTAGAACGATCTTGCTTACCCCAATGTTGAAGCATTCGACCAGTAAAAAAGATAATTCACTATATTTGCATACCAAGGTGATTGAGAAACAGAGAAAAATTGTTCATCAGGAAAACTATCCCTTATAGGAAGGGAATTATTAGGGGAACTAACAACTAGCCTAGACAAGTGGTCTACTACCACATTCTCTGCATCCTTTTTGTCTCTAATGTCTGGACAAAATTCTTGTAACAAAAGGATCCATCTAATCAATCTAGGTATGGTATCCTTCTTAGACAAAAGGTATTTCAAAGCAGCATGATCAGTATAGATTACGATCTTAGAACCTAATAAATAGGATCTAAACTTATCCAAGGAAAACACGATGGATAGCAATTCCTTCTCGGTAGTTGTATAGTTCATTTGGGCGTCATTCATAGTTTTTCTAGCATAGTAAATCACATGGAGTAATTTGTTTTCTCGCTGACCTAACACAACGCCTATAGCATAATCTGAAGCATCACACATGATCTCAAAGGGTAGGTTCCAGTTGGGTGCATGGACTATTGGGACAGTAGTGAGTAAAGTTTTAAGCTTATCAAAAGCCTTTGAGCAAGTATCATCAAAGACAAACTTAACATCTTTTGCAAGCAAATTGCAAAGAGGTCTAGAAATCAAGCTAAAATCCTTAATGAATCGACGGTAAAAACCTGCATGCCCTAGAAATCAAGCTAAAATCCTTAATGAATCGACGGTAAAAACCTGCATACCCTAAGAATGACCTAATATCTTACAGTTTTTGGGACCTGTAGAGTCTTAATAAGGTCAATTTTGGCTTTGTCTACCTCTATACCCTTTGAAGAAACGATATGCCCCAAGACAATTCCTGATTCAGCCATGAAATGACATTTTTCCCAATTAAGCACTAAATTCTTTTCCTTACACCTATTCAACACTAATGTCAAATGATGCAAGCACTCATCATAAGATGAACCAAACACTGAAAAATTATCCATAAAGACCTCTAAAAACCGTTCTACCATATCAGAAAATACGCTCATCATACAACGCTGAAAAGTCGCAGGGGCATTATATAACCCGAAAGGCATGCGTCTATACGCAAAGGTACCAAAGGGACAGGTAAAAGTGGTTTTCTCTTGGTATTCTGGGGCAATAACGATCTGATTATAACCGAAGTAGCCATCTAAGAAGCAATAGTGACTATGTCCAGCTAATCGCTCTAGCATTTGGTCGATAAAAGGAAGGGGAAAGTGATCCTTCCTTGTGACCTTGTTCAATTTCCTATAGTCAATACACACACGCCATCCCGTGGTCACTCGGGTTGGGATTAATTCATTATTATCATTTTGGACTACAATGATACCTGATTTCTTGGGGACAACCTGAACAGGGCTGACCCACTTACTGTCTGAAATTGGGTAAATAATACCCGCATATAACAACTGAAGAACCTCTTTTCGAACTACCTCTTTCATGTTAGGGTTCAGTCGACGTTGCATCTCCCTAGAAGGTTTAGAGTCTTCCTCTAAATGAATCTAATGCATACACACAGTAGGACTTATACCCTTAATGTCTGCTATAGTCCACCCTAAAGCTTCCTTATTGTCTTGAATTACATTTACTAGCCTACTTTCCTGATCACTATCCAAATCGGAAGCTACAATCACAGGTAAAGTCTCATATGGGCCTAAAAACACATACTTTAGAGTATCGGGTAGTGGTTTAAGGTCCAACTTCAGGGGCTTTTCTAAAGAAGGAATTAGGGTAGTCTCAGAAACTGGTAATGGTTCGAACCTATCTTTCCATCTATCAATGTCTAACATGGGGGTAGAATCTAATAAAGCATTCACCTGTTCAATAGTGCTATCATCGTCAAAATCTAAACCAAAATGGGATAGACAACTTTCTAATGGGTCTTCAGACAAAATGTTTGGTAATGACTCCTGAACTAAGGCTTCTATCATGTTCACCTCTTCAACACATGTGTCATCTAGCTCATGAGGTAGCTTATTGACATTAAAAATGTTCATCTCCATAGTCATATTACCAAAAGATAAACTCATCACACCATTTCGACAGTTAATGATCGCATTAGACGTAGCTAAAAATGGGCGACCTAAAATCACAGGTATCTGGTTCTCTGAGTCAGGGACAGGTTGGGTATCTAGGACCACGAAATCCACTGGATAAATAAACTTGTCGACCTCAATAAGAACATCCTCGATAATACCTCGAGGGATTTTAACAGACCTATCAGCTAACTGCAGTGTCATCTGAGTAGGTTTCATTTCACCAAGTCCTAGCTGTAAGTATACATGGAATGGCAGTAAGTTCACACTGTCTCCTAAGTCAAGTAAAGCTTTTTCTACCCGGAAGTTACCTATTGTGCAAGAAATGGTAGGAGAACCTGGGTCTTTGTACTTTGGAGTTGTGGTGTTCTGAATGATTGAACTTACGTGACTAGCTAAAAAGGCTTTCTTATGGACGCTAAGTTTTCGCTTTCGCGTACACATATCCTTAAGGAACTTGGCATAAGCAGGAATTTTCGTAATTGCATCTAATAAAGGAAGGTTTATGGTAACTTGTTTAAAAACCTCCACTATGTCATTAAAGTTCGATTCCTTCTTTGTTGGTACTAATAGCTGAGGAAATGGGGCTCTAGGCATAGAATCAGACCTCTCAGGAACTGAGTTGGCATCATCAGAAATTTTATCAGTTTCCTTAGCTAGTGGTCCATAGGGGTGGACTACAGTATTTTCACTATCGGGCATGGTTACCTGATTGTCTACTATTCTACCACTCCTAAGGGTTCTAATAGCATTCAATTGATTCGATGGTTTTGTACCTACTTCATGAACTCCTCTAGGATTAGGATTAGTCTGACTAGGGAACCTACCATTATCTCTCTCACTTAAGGTCTTAGATATTTGGACGACTTGAAGTTCTAACTTAGCAAGGATCTGAGCATTAGTTTGAAAATTCTGCTTGGTTTCCTGTTGAAAACTAACATGGCTCTGTGCTAACATTTCCTGAGTTTTTGCTAACATCTTAATAGATTCCTCTAAGCTAGTCGTTTTATTTTCTGGGCCTGATGTATTCCTAGTGTAGCCAAACCCTGGGGGAGCATTAGAATTATTAGACTGACCCTAACTCTGGCCCTTAGACCATGAAAAGTTCGGATGGTTCCTCTAACCAGGATTATAGGTTTCTGAATATGGGTCAAACTTCTGACGATTATCAAACCTAGTGTTATTATATAGAGCATTGGCTTGATCTTCATTATTCTGGCCTTCCCAAAAAGGCTCCAATCTACCACTAGTGTTACCCACTTCTAAAGCTTCTAACCTTTTCGCTATGGCAGCAATTTTGGCATCTGATTCATAGCCTCCTTCTACCCTATTAACGTTTCCTCTGCCGAGAAGAATTGTTTTCAGGGGTCCCCTACTACTTTCCCGTTGTTGGGTCTTTTCGGCGACTTCATGCAAATATGTCATCGCGTCATCAACTGTTTGGTTCTCAAATCCACCAGTACACATAGATTCTACTGTGGTTGTGGTGGGATAATCTAAACCCTCATAAAGGATCCGAACTAACCTAACCTTCTCTAAACCATGATGAGGACATTGGGCTAATAAATCACTGAACCTTTCCAAATACCTATACAAAGTTTCTCCCTCCTATTGAGAAAACGTGCAGATTTGCGTCCTAATAGACGATGTTTTGTGCCTAGGGAAAAACTTGTTCAAAAAGGCAGAGGTAAGTTGTCCATACGTTTCGATTGACCCGGAAGCCAAACTATATAGCCACGATTTAGCTTTATCTTTCAGGGAAAAGGGGAATAACCTAAGTTTCAAAGCATCATCATCTAAGTTTTTAATCTTGAGGGTACTACAAATTTCCTCAAAGTCCCTAACATGGAAATAGGGGTTTTTATTTTCTTTCCCTAAAAAGATTGGGAGCAGCTGTAAGGTCCCAGGTTTAAGTTCATAAGTTGCTTCCGTCTCAGCTAACCTGACACATGAGGGACGAGTAGTCCTAGTTGGATTCAACAAAGCTTTCAAAGTTGCCATTTCTGGCGCTGTCGGAGCAACAAGGATTCTCTCCTCAGTCAAAGTACGTTCAAAAACAGACTCTTCAAAAGTCGTACTCTCTAGATTAAGGTAATCGAGACGCTTCGAACTACTAGGTTTCTCTTAAACAAATCTACCTAGTGCGTCTCTTTTACGTTCAGGCATACAATAGAATTTTTTAAATTGGAAGGGTAAGCAAACACAGATCAAGTCCGACTCAACCAAATCAAACCTATTGATTTCTAGCAAACAAAAAGCATGATGGCTCCACTTAGATTGTTTCTAGACCAGCTTCTAATCCTTCAAACGGGAATTCGTTACAATTTAAGCAAACCCCTCTGGAATCAATTCGAGTTAATGTAAGTTGAATAGAGGCGAGGGAAGCTCGGTGGAGCTTTGATACCCAAAGCCTCACCGGTATTACAAGGCGGCGCAGTCACACATTCAAATTACATAAACCGTCAAGAACTTCGAAGTATGCTTAAAAGAGTAACCAATATTTTTCGAATGACTTTCCTGTTAAGCTCGTTACCCTATCGGTCTCTTCTAGTCAAAATTTAGGCTTAGGTTCGCGTAGGTTACGTGTTCCTAAAGCGGGCAAGAAGAGAACGGTGATGAAATCCGAACCCTTATCTTGTATGGCCAGGCCTTTCCCTTTAATAGAAAAATAAATGTCCGTATTCAGTCCTCAACATATATGCATACGAAGGAGTCCAGTAACTCGCTGACAGGGGATTCGCGAGTGTTTAGAATCTTACCTTCCGTTCCAGACGGGGGATGAATCGGTTGTAGTCGACTCGGGCCACTGACTCCGATGTCAAGTGTACGAACCCAAGGTGCAGAGACAATATCGTAATTGTCCTCCTTCTCTGCAAACAGTTTATATTTAAAGTACCCTTCCATAGGGTAATAAAAAAATAATGTCCCAAAGTCCAAAAAGTACAGTAAAATTACAAAAATAATAAACCCTAATACAGTTTTTTTTTCTAAAAGAAAATAAACAAACCCTAAAATAAAATTGTCTTCTTTTCTTTTCTTTTTGCTTTAATCTTTAGCTCTCTTTATGAAATCACCAAACTCTTTGGCTCAATTTTCTTTATGATCCAGAACCTGTAGACACAAGATAAATACCCAAAAACATAAAAAAGAACAAAAAAAATAAAAAAAAAATAAAAATATAAAACCCTAAAAACAAGTCCGCGTCGGCGGCGCCAAAAATTGATGTGATTTGTAGATAGTGGTAAAAGTGGTTCGATTCTCACACTTGCGAAGGATATTAATTAGACTTAAATTCTAATATTAAAATAGAAAACTCACTAAAAATTATAGAAAACTCAATCAAAGTTGATATCAATATTAAAAGAACACTGAGGCTAAGATTCCACTATTTTCCAAGTTCAAAGTGATTTAATCCCATATTTATATTCATGCACTTTTTTCGTTCAATTTGATTCTAAACTATTGCAACAAGTAGATTCTCAAAATAACAAGTTAAATCCGAAGCATAGAACATCAAAAACCTAGGTCCAAGCATGCTCTATCAAAAGAAATAACAATTGCTTAACAAGAATCATTCAAACAATTTTCACTCAAGGAAAAACAATCATAAAAATAATTACGATAAATAAATAAATAAGAATATACCACTTTTTGTTGGAAAAATAGCTTCCTCTATCGCCTCAGCAATGGGGTTTAGCTCCTCATATTAACCATGTTCTCAAAATATGTTTTTATAGATCAAAAGTGTACAAGGAGGTGAAAAAATGATAACACAGCCGATTCGCAACAGTGTGAAGGTGTTGCAGAATCTCTGTTACAAAGAGGAAACAGTAGCTAAAGACCTAATGCAATTACTTTTGATAAACAATAAATGGGTTCTGTTGTTGAATAGCGATAGTGTTCTGCGACAGATACTTGTGCGTCAACATTCTTCGTGTTCTTCCTCTTCAGCAGCAGCAACAGAATATTGTATTTTTCCTGCAACTCGATCTCTGGAGCTCTGTGGTGTTCTAAACTTCTCCTAAGGTTTCGTACCCATTCGTAGACCTCACAAAAGCCTATATACACACAACAGGTCGATAAATATCCCAAGAAATCTTCGATTATTTTCTTCTTCTTCACGGCCAAGTTACGGATTTCCTTATAAACTCTCTTTGCGGCTTATGTTACCTTGTATATCTTAACCTTCCTGTTAGAATGGAATTGTCCAAGTTATACTGTCCACAACCCCTACGTAACTTCCAAGAATAGGCTTAAACAAAGACCCGAGAAAGGATCACCTCTGTTTTCCTTGCACATGATCACACAGCCCAATTTGATTGATCCAAACACACGTAAAATTACTATTATCCCATAGAAACATCTAAAAAATCCAAACAAACCCGACAAACGCTATTTTCCCCTGTCTCGTTTAAACTCCGCGTAAATCCCTAATTCTTCGAATATAAAACACTTATCATTCCTGTTTTATCTCCACCAGCTAGTACCAAGTAAATCCCAAGAAAATATCCAATTGAAACTCGATGAAAATCCTGCCAGAGAATTACGCAGGAAAGGAAGAAAATTTCCCGCCAAAACCGTGTGTTCAAACTATGAAAATGGTGTCCCCCTAACCAGAGTAGGGGTGCGATTAGCAGCTGCCTGGAAATGGGATGCCCCTTAGTAATTAGGTTACCCCTTATCCAAAGTGAGGGTCCGAATAGAAAATATCCTCCCATGCATGCAAAAAACACTTTTCGACCCAATTTCGCCGCAAAATCTTATTTTTCCAAAAAACACCTACAAAGACATAAAAAGCCAAAATAAATACAAAATCGAGCACTAACAATATACATAATTGAGAACAAAATAGACACATAAATGTGTCTATCAGTGACAAGCTACGACCATCTAACGGTGGAGAAATGTTGCTTTGGTGTCAAGCATACTTAGCTTGTATCTTAAATCAAATTCATCTAACGGTGAATATGGAATGTGTTAGAGGACTGCTCGGTCGAACTCGCAAGCGTTGTTATCTCAAGCTTGTTGTCAATTTAGTTGGCAAAACTATAAGTCTTGATTTCTAGTCTACTTATATCTAAGTCTCGGATTAGGATAGAAAATGTAGTTGAGCTTTAGACTTCACGGCGTTCATCGATTGAAGACGAAGAACTACTAAGGGGAGCTTGTGGAACTTCATCAACAAAAGGTATGTGGAGACTTGAACTCATCTATCACTCAAAAGTCCATCTACTCTATCTCTTATTTGAGACAAAATTCGTATAGCTATATAAACTTCAATTATACACATTTGATATTTCGAGCTGAGTTTCACTCGCTTGCATATTTCTCGAAATATGTATTGGTAAGCTTTCGCTTTAACCAAGTTCATCTTATATTCTTGACGAAAGTCAAAAGATGATCATGTGAAAATCACCTGGTAACATCTTACATGATTTGTGTGAGACAGTCATTTGATGTAGACTCGGAATGTTTCGTATTGATCATTCGATCACTTGAAAATTGCTTTGAGGCTAATAGTTTGTTTGAGACAGCTATTATCGTCTTCCGAGAATGTTTCAATGATTGAAATGAGAGTTTAGAATAAATAACCATGATTGGATATAGCACAGTATGCGTACTTGTATGCTGACTGTTGCAAGTTATTCAAAGTCTGGGAACCATGGTATGGATACCCGTACACGTACTGATTGGTTGAGTAGAGGTCCGGGAACTAAGTAGAATACCGGTACGCGTACTGGCGTGAGGTTCAATTTCCAGGACTTTACTGAGTTTGGTGGTATGCGTACTTGTTCACATACTGGAGAATCCAAACTTAGTCTGGCCACCTAGGTATGCGTACCCGTTTGCATACTTGAATGAGTTATGTTTTAAAATCGGGTTGATCATGAATAATACATTTATATAATAAGGAATGCAATCTTTTGCAAATCATGGATATATTGCTCATGAATTGATTCGAGTGAATCAAAATCGGTTTTGCTTCAATTGTGTCTTATATACTTGTATGAGAATATAAACAATTTAACAACTCTAAAACTAGTTTTATTTGAGTCATTTGAACTAGTTACGGTTAAAATGAATAAGGTTGATATGAAAGTGTTCATATCGCTAACTTCGGTTAACTATTGTTGAGCCAACAAAGGTGCACACGTTTAGGTACGGTTACTCATATCTAAATGAAGTCACCTTTCATTTGTGTGTAACAAGCTAAGTTCGATCTAACTTTTGAAAGATATTAGCTTGAGTCTAATCAGGTTTTCATCTAACGGTGAATATTGAATGCTTTGTTACCAAGGTAACATTGATTGCAAACCCTGATTTGAAGACTATATAAAGGAGAACTCTAGCAACTGGGAAACCTAATCCCCACACCTCCTGTGTGATACAAGTTGCGACTAGAGTCGATTCTCCTTTAACCTTAGGTTTTTCCAAAACCCTGTAGGTTAACGACTTGAAACTTCATTGGGATTGTGAAGCCAAGCCCAACTATTTTCTTTGTAGTTGCATGTTCTGATCTTGTTGTTTTCTATCGTGATTGAGTACTATCTTCTCTAAGATTTGCTCGAGATTTAATCTCCGACAGGAAAGATAAGAAGTAGTCACAAACATCTTCGTCTCATCGTTTGTGATTCCAAAATATCTTGTTTCGCTACCATACGATTAATATTATTGTGAGGTTATTGACATTTCTAAGTTGTTCTTCGGGAATATAAGTCCGGTATATCAATTGGTTCTTGTTCACGTTTATTTATAAAAAGACGGAACAAAACTCATAGGTATATCTGCGGGAGACAGATTTATCTATTAAATATACTTTCTGTGTGAGACAAATTGGTTTATCAAGTCTTCGACTTTGGGTCGTAGCAACTCTTAATTGTGGGTGAGATAAGCTAAGGGAATCAAGTGCGTAGAGTCCTGCTGGGATTTAGAGACGTAAGGAGCGCAACTGTACCTTGATCAGTGTGAGATTGTTTAGGGCTCAACTATATTCCAGTCCGAAGTTAACTTGGAGTAGGCTAGTGTCTGTAGCGGCTTAATACAGTGTGGTGTTCAAATGTGGACTAGGTCCCGGTGTTTTTTTTGCATTTGCGGTTTCCTCGTTAACAAAATTTTGAGTGTCTGTCTTATTTCTTTTCTATAATATAAATACCATAGGTTATGCGTAAAGTCCATCAATTGTGAATCCAACCTTTGGTTGCTGATTAAGAAATTGAGAAGATGTTACACATGTGTTTATGTTTCGAATCATTCTAACGAATCGATCCTCAAGGATTCCGAGGAAAACCTACGTATAAAGTCACTTGAATGTGATAATCTTTATCAAAAGTATTTTTGCTGGAAGAGAATCTTGCAGAATCTGAAGCAAGGATTAACACCCAGCAAACAAGTTTTGATGACAAAGAAAGTGCTTGTCTCGTTCGAGAAAAACTCCTTGAGGCTGATTTAGCTGTTACTCCTGATAAAATCAAGATGTTGGAAGATGACTTGAAAAAGTTCAATACTAGTTCAAGAAAATTAACTACTATGCTAGGATCAAGTAAAAATCATCGTGGTATATGAGGATTGGGCTACAAGGGAATAGATGCTCCAAGTATTAGCAAAGAGGTAAAATTTGTCAAGGCTAGTGATTCTTCTCAACAAAAGGTTTCCACTGATGACAAAAGTGAAATACCTTCACCGGCAGTTAAAGTTCGAAAGAGCAATGTATATCAACCTCCAAAGTCAGCACATACAGATCCAGGTAAGAACATTCCTTATGTTTGCCACTATTGCGGAAATAAAGGTCACCTGGAAAGGATATGTCGTTTTCGTATAAGGAATGAGAAACTTCATGATGTTCTTGTTTGGGCATCACAAGAAGTTGTGAAACCAAGATCATATGCTAAGGCTAATACCTAACATTACAGGTTCTAACTTTCTAACCTTTAGGCAAAGGAATCATTGCTGTGATAAACCTAGATTTGCCTATAAATGTCATACGAAGCCTTTTCACAATTGTAATGGTTATCAAAAAGGTAACTTTGTAAAGACGAAGACAAGATCCGATGCTCCCAATTGGATAAAGACTAACTTGCAAAATAATACTCAATCCAATTATCTTTCGAGAAATCTTGAAGAGGTTAATGGGAAGAAGGTTCCAAAGAAAGTCAATGATGCTTTGAGTGTGAAAAGGAATGATCTCCCAGAAAATTCCATGATTATGGAGAAGGCAGTATCCATGATGTTGGAACTTAAAGAGTTCTTTGAAAAGATGGATTTGGATGTGAAAGGTTCTAAAAGCGATCTCTTTCATGATAATCCAAAAGTGAAACAGAATAATCCAAAAACTATAGATGGTGAAAAGTCCATAGTTGCGTAAAAGTATGTTTCAGTCACTTGTGGTGAGCAAGACATTGTTCACCTCAACACAACTTGATTGTGTTGTAGGTGCATCCTCACCAAGGAATGCCCTGTTATTATACAGTGAGGGAAGCACGAGAATTGGGGCACACATATTGTGTCAGGTATGATTTTGAATCTTTGGTAACTCCGTAGAATTCGATTGGGTTCTTCTAAAAAGGTATGTATATAAACTTGAGCAAGATTTGTGTTTTTATTTATTTGCTTAGAGTACTTATTGAAAATGCGAGGGTCTAACAACCACACCCAACAATTCGTTTGGCAATCTGAGAGGACTTACTCTAATATATTTTTTAGAGATTCAACTAGACAGTCAGACTCAATCTAGAATAAAGTATATCAAAGAGTTTAATATCTCGAACTCTTAATTCAATCCGCAATCATCAAATAGAAATCTGCGAGCCCGATTTAATAAGAGGAGTAACTTGAACGGTACCAAAGACCAATGTTCAAGTGTCAATCAATGTAAATCAACAACCCAAGGTTGGATATTCTAATTGATTGATCTTAACGCACAACCTGTGATATTTCAATTATATAAAAAAATATAATGCGGAAAAGAAATAACACAGACACCAGAATTTTGTTAACGAGGAAACGGAAAATGCAGAAAAACCCCGGGACCTAGTCCAGATTGAACACCACACTGTATTAAGCCGCTACAGACACTAGCCTACTACCAATTAACTTCAGACTGGATTGTAGTTGAACCCTAATCAATCTTACACTGATTTAAGGTACAGTTGCGCTCCTTACGTATCTGATCCCGGCAGGATACGCACTTGATTCCCTTAGCTGATCTCACCCACAACCAAGAGTTGCTACGACCCAAAGTCGAAGATTTGATAAACAAATCTGTCTCACATAGAAAAGTCTATAGGATTGAATAAATCTGTCTCCCACAGAAATACCCAAGAGTTTTTGTTCCGTCTTTTGATAAATCAAGGTGAACAGGAACCAATTGATAACTCGGACTTATATTCCCGAAGAACAGCCTAGAATTATCAATCACCTCATAATAAACTTAATCGACTAGCGAAACAAGTTATTGTGGAATCACAAACGATGAGACAAAGTTTGTTTGTGATTACTTTTCTATCTTTCCTATCGGAGATATAAAATCTCGATCCAATTATTTCAACTGCACTCAACACGATAGAAACAGAAAGATCATATCACACAACTACAAAGATAATAGTTGGGTCTGGCTTCACAATCCCAATGAAGTATTCAAGTCGTTAACCTACAGGGTCTCGAGAAGAAACCTAAAGTTAAAGGAGAATTGACTCTAGTTATGCAACTAGTAACACACAGGAGGTGTAGGGATTAGGTTTCCCAGTTGCTAGAGTTCTCCTTTATATAGTTTTCAAATCAGGGTTTGCAATCCAAGTTATCTTGATAACAAAGCATTCAATATTCACCGTTAGATGAAAAACCTGATTCAACCAAGCTAATATCTTTCAACCGTTAGATCTAACTTAGATTGTTACACATAAATGAAATGTACCCTCATTTAGGTTTATGTAATCGTACCTAAATGTGTACACCAGGTTGGTTCATAAATAGTTAACCGAGGTTAGCCATATTGTTAGAACACTGCTCGGTCGAACTCGCATGCTTTGCTATCTCAAGTATGTTTGTAAATGTTAGTGATCAAAACTATAATTCTTGATTTCTAGTCTACTATAGCTAAGTCTCGGACTAGGATAGAAAGTGTAGTTGAGCTCAAGAACTCCATGGCGATCATCATACAAGACGAAGAACTACTCAAGGAACTGGTGGAACTTCATCGACTAAAAGGTATGTGGAGACTTCAACTTATATATCACTCAAAAGTCTATCTACTCTATCCCCTATCTTGAGACAAAATTCGTTTCACTGTATAGACTTTGATTATACACATTTGCTATTTCGAGCCGAGTTTATCTCGCTTATCTATTTCTCGAAATATGTGTTGGTAAGCTTTCGCTTTGGCCAAGTTCATCTTTACCTAGTGACGAAAGTCATGTTATGTTTCAATCACTTGAAAATGGCTTTGACGAAAAATGGTTTGTGAATAACAACTATATAACGTCCTCTAAGAATGTTTCAATGATTGAAATGAAAGTTTAGATTATATAGCCAATGTTGGATATAAGCATTGTGTGGAAACGCATACATGTATGAGTCCTTATTCCTTGAACCAAAGTATCACTACAAAATTATTGAGTTTTAACCACGACCCTAATACCACGGATTCATGCATCCGTGGCTAGTGATCACATATTGCCACACCTAATTAGTAGTTGTGGAAAATAGATGACCCATTTGCTACGGCCTAATGCTAATTTGCCACCAGTCCAGTTTTGTAAGGGAGGAATCTGTCGAATGACCTCTAGTAACGACATAGTGGGTTCGTGGGTATTTTGGGATTTTTTGTTACAGCATAAAAGGTACCGCCGTATCCCGCAAAGCAGTTCACACGAACAACCCACGTTTCACATGAGGATTAAAATAACCTGGCGAGATTGGAGTATACCCAGATTAATTGGGGTATACTCATTTTATTCCTATCCAAACTAATGTGCTAAGGGGTGTCTAAAATGTGTTAAAAGACCAAATTGCCCACACTAAAAATCATGGCGGCCTAAACATACTAAAAAAAAAAATCAAAATCTTTCTTCTACACCCTAACTATACATGTGAAATCAAAAAAAAAAAAACACGAAGAATCAAAACGAACCAAAAGTCGGCAGGGTATAAGGTTGAATACCATGCCGACTTTTCATCTCTGAAATTAGCAGTTACAGGGTCTGCAGGATATCCATCTCTATACCTTGCCGACTATATTTTAGTCGGCAGGTTATGAAATTAATACCTTTCCGACTAATCATGCATTTGTAACACCTTCTCTGTATGTCAAAAATCCTATAGTCGGCAGGGTATTTTTTTATCGACTTTGCCGGCCATAAGTGGTCGGCATGTTCTTCATCCGCAGACCTTATCGGCCAGATATAGTCGGCATGTTCTTCATCCATAGACCTTGCCGACTTTTCATATTTTCAGAACTGAAAATGTTGATTCCTTCTATAATTTTGAGTATAAAATCGCCCAGCAGCTCCACAATCTCATATTTATCAGTGTTTGGGTAGTACGATTTCATTTCCGTTACAAGTAGAATTCTTAAAAGAAATAAAAAAAAAATCTCAAAAATCTAACTACATCCGTGAGTTCAATCTAAAATAAAACCTAACTTCAAAATTTTAACTAATCAACTAATTAAATTAATTATCCTAATCACGTTTATTAGTGTTAATTAATCAAAGATAAATTAGCTATTTTTATAAATATGTGGATAAGGGGCATTGTGTTTTACTTCAAAATAACCTTATTTTGTCTCATTTGGTATACCCCAATTAATTTGGGTATACCCCAACTGGCCATCCAAGCCTGGTAAAATAACTCCCCAGTTCCCCAAAAAACTCTCTTCTTCTCTTTTTGTTCGATCATGTATGTCAGAAAAAGAACACCGATACATTAAATCTCCCCATACGTAAAAGGAAATCCTGCAAGTATGTTACGGTTTGTGTAGATTTAGTTATTTCTTTTGATTTTCTGAATTTAAGGTTTTGAAGTAGTATTTTAGTTCGCTCATAAATGTTTCTGTAATATAGTAGTTTATCTTATTTAATTTAAACTATTTCTTTGATATTGGTACAGGTTCGAAGTGAGAAATCAAACAATTTCTTCATTTTGCTGTAATGCTTCATTGATTTATACCTCGGGTTTTATGCCGGACAAGTTGAAAAAAAAAATTTCTACTTGTTCCTTAGATTTTCTGGTACGGCTATCCTTTAATTTTAGTTTTAGTTTGTGATTCGCCTGAATTTGCATTTTATTTATGTATAAGTTTCTGTATTATGATAGGTGCCTGACCTATGTTTGAGGAAATTACAAACTGAAATAGGATTATATTTTGTGGTTGTTGCCTTGTTGTATAATTCAGGGAGCTGTTATGTTGTTGTTTGAATTTGATTCTATGATTTTCTGAACTTGTAAGTTCAGTTAGATGTAACTCACTGACTCTCTTATTTCTGTAGTATTTCTCTTTGTTTTTCTTAGTTGTTTGTTGTTCTTATTCACTCACTTCTCATGAACTACTTTTTCTTTTCATTCTCATTCATATTACTTTCTTACAAACTGATGCAAGTGCCTATTTGTAGGCAGTGTTATACCGACAAGACACACTCTAGTTCTATCTAGAGTTTTCTGAACTTTATCTCTAACTGATGACTAGTATTTTCTTTACATAAACTTTTGACTAACTGACTTCTCTTGATCATTCCAGATACATTGGAATTCTAGACTTTTCTAAACCATGTTCACATCCTTTCACATTACAAGACTTAATACAATCGACTAACTAGCTGACTCTACTAACTCTTTTACTTTTTACAGCTTAAGTAATTCTAGAATATGCATTAACTCCAACAGTGGTAAATCAATCCAATATATTACATAGAAAGAACAAGGACAAAGAATTCTGATTGTGTTAATCCATGGTCAGTGCTTCTACATTTCAATTCAATTGGAAGTTTGAGTTTTTCCATTTTCTCATGCTTATGGAGAGTAAAGATAAGTAGACTATTTGAACTCATAAACATATGTGTATCGTGTTCACAATATTTCGACCAATTTGAGATCAAATGTTATCGCTGAGTTCTATTTTATTTTGTTGTAGCACTATAAATTCAAGAATTGCAACTTTTAGGATTTGTTGTGAAGACTTACTTCACACATTATTTTCCTCTACAACTAAATGGAATAATTTTTGGTTAGTGATTGAATGATTATAATATTTATTATTTAACAATTGATTTTGTTATATAGCCTTGCAATGTATATAGAGTATAGCTTAGTTATGTCAGTTACCATGTGAGTGGATGAAACATATCACAATTTGCTAATATTTACAAAGTGTATGTGGTAAAGATATTGGGATTTGGATGGATCGATAAAGCACTTATCAAGTACGATGCAATGGTATTAGGAAGGGTTGAATGCCTTCCTACATTACGCTTACATCCATGGTATTCTCAGGTGGCAGATGATCAAAAGTCAGGGGGATCGGCATAACCACAGTCCGATGAGACGAACCTGGTATAACATATATGTATCTTAGTTATTTATGGTTTTGAACTTATCTGGTTAATGATCTGATGTCCTTCATCCAATGTTGGTTCTCTTAGTTGGTATGATGCATTTCACCATCTTTTTATTGGTCATTGTTATTGTTACTCGTGACAAGCTAATGTCTTTTTAGGTTCTAGTTACTTATCAAAACGATGCTGACAAGGAACTGGTTGGTAAGAAGATCAAAATTTGGTTGCATGTCTGTTGTGAATTTTTTAATTTCGATCACTCTTTATACAAGGTAATTAAGGTAGTGTCACAACTTCTCAAATTAAGATATCTTTCTTGGGTTTGGTTTGCTGATCCATAATCGTATGTCAATTAAGATATTATGGCGTTGTGTTTTTCTTGTTCATTAGATATTAGTTTTCTTTTAAAAAAATTACCACTACTGGAGGTACATTGCTTACATTATTGGTGATGCTCAGTATGTTTTATGAAGGTTCCATTGATCTTTTTCGTACCTGCCACAAAAAAAAGCGTAAGGTGAATGTTATGTTAATGCAACTATTGTGCTTTGTATTTATAGTGAAATTTGGGTTTGAGTTTTGCTTCGTGCATATATTTTTTGATAAATGCAGGTCATATATGTTGGTACATAGAGACATTAAAACCCGAGGAAGAAAAATGGGAATTAGTTAAAGAGCTTATAGTTCCAGAATGTGCTGACGTGCTCTATTTCTATCTTTCCAGAAGTATGAAGGGTCTGAACCTTCAATTCTTCTGAAACGTGAGTTCGCCACTATCTTACACCGAGCTTTCCTAATTTATGAGTGGAAGATGCTTAGTTTTTAATTGAATGTTTGCTTCTGTATATATGTGAATTGGATTCTTCCTAAAATTTATGACACGTCATTTGTTTAATTTATGTTTGGTGACCTCATCTTATGTTGGTTGTTGACAGCTAATGCTCAAGGCTCTCTAATTTTTTTGTACACATATCAACACCACACTTTCAGGAACAATGTAAGAAAAACAGGAACCTGTATAAATTTGTTTCCTAACATTTCTTGGATTGTAACTAGGATCTTAATGGAGCTCAATAGCAGAATACATGTTCTAATTTGTTTGTTACTTTATTTGCAGTGGATACATGGAACTGGAGTATGTTATACAAGGAACAGTCTTTGACAAAATAGATGTGTACATGTTCGACGTGGTAGCCCTAGAGCTTATGACTGGAAAGAACAGATTTCAGCTGAAATGAAGCTCAAAAGTGTTCCCCTTCCAGATTCGGTAAGTTCATACTCCTTCCCATTGGTACCGATGTAACGGATTACTTGCCATATCTCCAGTGAGGTAGAATTCTATATTTGCAATTGCATTTACACTGATAGCTTTAGCTTGGACACTGCCCTATAATTCACTACAACACTATATTTCCTTTTTTCTATATATGAATCTAGCTAGCTTAGTTATCCATTAAATGTTTGATTTTTTGTGTATATATGAAGCTAGCTAGATTTTTCTTACAATTCATGACACGTCATTTTTTAAATGGGAAATATCTTTTACCATTTTCGTGTCTGTGAACTCATCTTATGTTTGTGGCAGCTGATGCTCAAGGCTCTCTAATTTCTGAAGGGGCGCAACAACCAAGTATTATCGAGGGTGAAATTCAGGAAAATACTCTTAAGCTGCTGGGACTATGTCTAGTGATGGCAGTAGAAAATCCTATGATGGACCTCTTGCCTATATAAGCGAAGGAAGAAGCAAGGACGGTGAACTTTTGCCAACTTAATCTTGATTAAAGTATATTTATCCCTAAAGTTGTTCCTTTTGTAGTACTTCTTATCAGTCATGATTTTGTTTCGTTTCAATATCAAGAATAAGCGATTGTATAATATGACTTGGTAGCTTATTTGTGTTTTGAATTTTCTAAATGTATTTTATTTTCTTTAATAAATGAATGAAAGCTTTTAATATTTTCCTATTTGTATTTTCGGTGAATGATTTTAGTCCGCAATGTCCATACTTGCTAAAAATCAACCTATGTATAAGAAGTTGAGGATTGACCTTTTACCACGGCCAAATGTGTGGCAAATACGAAAAACATGGCACACATGTGTAATCAACAGAGACGGAAGACACCGTGACAAATGATCATATGCCAATTGCCACAGCAAAGAAACGCGTGGCTAATACCATTAGCCACTGGAGTATTTGTCACGCCCTGATAGCCGTGGCAACGTATTTTTTTCCACGGATTTTTGAGCAATTGCCACGTGTTCTTGGCGTAGCTAAAGGTGATAATTTTTGTAGTGTATGCGTACTTTGTTGCTCAGGAAAACCGGAACAGAGTCCGCGAACCCAGTCCGCGTACTGTCGGAGGTTCTCTTCCCGAGAAAATCTACTGGAGTTTGTGAACTATTTACAAACTTATTCTGGGTACTTAAGTCCGCGTACTTAGGTTGGCTATTTTCTAAAAGCGATTATTCGTGAACTTATACTTATATTAACTAAGGAATGCAAGTTTGCAAACCGTGGCTATAAAGTTCATGAATCGATTCGAGTGAATCAAATCGTTTTTGCTTCGATTGTGTCTTGTATAGTTATATAAGATCTAAGCAATTGAACAACTCTCTAACTAGTTCATATGAGTCATTTGAACTAGTTATGGTAAAGAATAATATGGTTGATAAGAAAGTGCTCATACGGATAACCATTTGGTTAACTACTATTGAACCAACGAATGTACATGTTTGGGTACGGTTACACAAACCTAAAACGTGCATTTCATTTGTGTGTAACAAGCTAAGTTTTCGATCTAACGGTTGAAAGATATTATCTTGAATCTAATCAGGTTTTCATCTAACGATGAATATTGAATGCTTTGTTACTAAGCTAACATTGATTGCAAACCCTGATTTGAAAGACTATATAAAGGAGAACTCTAGCAACTGGGAAACCTAATCCCCACACCTCATGTGTGATACTAGTTGTATAAGCTAGAGTCGATTCTCCTTTAACCTTAGGTTTCTACCAAGACCATGTAGGTTAACGACTTGAAGACTTCATTTGGATTGTGAAGCCAGACCGATACTACTTTCTTGTTGTGTGATCCGATCTTGCTGTTTCTATTGTATTGAGTACAATCGTAATGATTGGCTTGAGATTGATATCTCCGATAGGAAAGATATAAAAGTAATCATAAACATCTTCGTCTCATCGTTTGTGATTCCACAATATCTTCTTTCGCCGATTCGATTAAGATTATTGTGAGGTGACTGATAATACTAGGATGTTCTTCGGGAATATAAGTCCGGGTTATCAATTGGTTCCTGCTCACCTTGATTTATCAAAAGACGTAACAAAGCTCGTAAGTATTTATGTGGGAGACAGATTTATCTATTACCGTAGACTTTTCTGTGTGATACAGATTTGTTTATTAAAGTCTTCGACTTTGGGTCATAGCAACTCTTAGTTGTGGGTGAGATCAGCTTAGGGAATCAAGTGCGTAGTATCCTTCTGGGATCATAGAGGTAGGAGCATAACTGTACCTTGGATTAGTGTGAGATTGATTGGGGTTCAACTACAGTCCAGACCGAAGTTAGTTTGTAGTAGGCTAGTGTCTGTAGCGGCTTAATACAGTGTGTGTTCAACCTGGACTAGGTCCTGGGGTTTTTCTGCATTTGTGGTTTCCTCATTAACAAAACTTCTGGTGTCTGTGTGATTTCTTTTCCGCTATTGTTTATCTTTACAATTGAAATATCACAGGTTGTGCGTTTGAATCAATCAATTGGGAAATCCGACCTTTGGTTGTTGATTGAAATTGATTGATACTTGAACATTGGTCTTTGGTACCGTTCAAGTGATTTCTCTTGTATTCAATTAGACTCTCAGATTTCTATTTGCTTGAGTAAGAATTGAATCGAGAAAGAGAGATATAACTCTTTGATATACTTTATTAAGATTGAGTCTAGTTGATTCTCTTGAAAGTATATTGGAGTTAGTCCATACAGATTGCTAATCGAAATATTGTGTGTGGTTGTTGTACCCCCGATTTTTCAATTGGTATCAGAGCAGGAAAACACGTTTAAAGACCTTACAAGTCTGTGTTTGTAGCGAACTGACTCTATGGACAGGAATTCTATCTCCATAAACGTACCACCAGTGTTCGATGGCTCAAACTACTTATGGTCGAAAATTGGTATGGTAATTTTTTTCAAGCTCGTGATTTTTAAACATGGGTACGTGTTGTTAATGGATATGACCCTCCGGTTAATACAGAAAGCGATGTATCTATACCGAAGGATATAGGTAGATATAGTCCAAAATAAATTCTTGCTGCAAAGCATAATTCTGACGGCTTAAATGCTATCATACATGCCATTACCCCAGACCTTCAACACCATGTGACTATGTGCACAAAGTCTAAGGAAGCCTGAGATATCTTAGAAACTGTATTTGAAGGAAACACCAATGAGAAAGAAGCTAGGCTTCAAAACCTTAGTTCTGATTGGGAAAACCTTCGTATGGAAGATGAAGAAACGTTTGATGAGTTTAATCACAAAGTGTCTGAAATTGTTAATGCATCTTTTGCATTAGGTAAGACTATTCCTGAAAAGGACATTGTGATGCAAATTCTCAGATCGCTGCCATCTAGATATGACTCTAAGAAGCATGCGATCGTTGAAGGAAATAATCTCGCAACGCTTTCCAGAAATACTTTGGTTTGGAAGATAAAGATCTTTGATCATGAGCATACTCCAAGTCTAGTAAGGATGTTGCTTTCAAAGCACTAAAGAACACTAAATTACTTGATAAAAGTAAAAGTGTTTATATCTCTGAAGATGATCTTTCTGAGGCTGATTCATCATATGAAGATATTGACAAGTCAGTCTCGTTGATCACAAGGAAGTTTATGGATCTTCTTTTGAAGAAAAGTAAACGATTTTCCGGATATAAATCCAAGTCGTCAGATAAACCTCATAATCGTGTTCCTCCTAAAAATAGGGATATTTATGAAACTGATGACGAGGATTTGCCTCTGTGCTTTAAGTTTAAAGGTTTTGGTCATTTTGAAAATGAGTGTCCAAATCGAAAGAAATACACTATGAACAAAGGTCTTGCTGCAACTCTTGATGAAATGTCTGACAGCTATGAATCTAATGAAGACGAGAAATCAAGCGTTCCACTTCTTTGTGAAAATATTGATTTTGATAATTGTATCAATACACACATCAATCTTGATATTCTTTCAGAAGAAAACTCAACCAATCTGGAAGATAAAATTGACCCCTTCTTTGGAAACTCTGTGTATGATGTTTCAGGTTCTACTATGTGTCTATATGCTTGCACATCTCAGATGCCTGAATTATATTCAAGATTGACGTGCTCATATTGTTCACTCAAGGGTCATGAACTATCAAAGTGTTACAAGTACAAACACAAATTGAGACATGTCAACAAACTTCAACGAAAAGCAAATCGATTAGCAAACAAGCTTAAACTCGCTCAGAAGACTGCTGAGGTATGTAAGATTTTATCTTTGTCTAAGAAGTTAGTTTCCAAAGACAAAACAAGACTATTAGAAAAGAAAATATGGTCAAATCGTTTTGATAGACAGAGTTATGTGGATTCCTCTAAAGAGGAACATGGTGGAAAAATTATTGTTCACCACAACACAACTTGATTGCGTTGATTTGTAAATCTTGTCTCATGTGCCTGATCAAAAGAGACAAGATTGTGTACCTCTCAAGCTTTATAAAAAGTTTGTTTTCTTATTTTCTTAGTTTTATTTTTTTGGAATTCCCTGTCTATCAATAAAGGAGGGTCATTCTCGATAATTCTACTCTCTTTAGGGTTCAGAATTGTGCGTTCACGAACCTGTAAAGGTTAATCCTACATTCCTTTTTCCTTCCCTGAAACTTCTTTTATCTTAAGACTACTTGTTGAGATTGTGATTTCCTCTCACAAACCCATACGTTTATGGATACTCCAAGCATCATGTCTTCTGATGGAAAATATGTTATTATGATTTTCAAGCCATCAATCATGAAGGAAAAAGAGACATCTCCGTTATCTCCGACATTGAAAAGAAAAAGAAGGAATGTGAGGAAGCCTAGAGTTGTTCCTTCAAATTCTCAGAAGTTTTCTGATGTTCTTGAAGTGTTGAAGGAGACGCAAAAGGAGATTCAACAAATAAAGGATTTTTTGTTTAAGATTCATGAGATTCAGAAGGCCCTGGTTCGACATCAGTCAAGAAGGTTTATTGATATTAACTCCTATCTTCATGAACCTTATGTCCCAATGGTTGTTGACGACAAGGAGTTCGGTGACGATAAATAATTCTTCAAAGGTCTTAACATCTAGTAAATCTTCTATTAAGAATTTTATTTTCTTGTTTTGTTTAGAAGAATAACTAGAGTTTGGAATAACCATTATTGTGATTACACATATCTATGTCCAACGTTTTCATCTTCATGTTTTTAGGTTTATTTGTTTAAATTATAAAAAAATTGTTTGGAAGATGATTTTTGCAGTATTAATCTTTATGGTTTTATATATTGCAATTTGTTATGGGATATGTGTGTTTGCGTCCGTAAACTATGATTGTCCCATACCTTGTCAAAAGTTAAGTCTTTAGCATGTCAATATGCATGTATTGATGATAAGTGCTTAATTTACATGTTTAGAATGTCAATTCCATACTGTTTTAGCTATAATTCTTGCATATTACTTGTTATTATGATTATTTTCTAGTTTATGTGTCATATCAGGTGAATCATCCTAAGAAGAGTGAAAATGGATGCAAAAGAGATATAAAGTGAAGTTCTCCAAAGATCCAAGTGTTTAGAGCCAAAAGAAAAGGAAGAAGTGCGACGAAAAGAAGCAAAGAAGGTCGAAAACATAAGAAGGACAAGAATACTAAGTTCAACTCATTCAAATTAAGTATTTCTTATTACCATCTTGAATAGAATTCAATTTTAAATAGAATGGCGAAAGAATGAGGTCATTCCGAGTTCGGACGAAGAAGTTACGGCCAAAACAGTTGAGACGTAAAATTGTAATCTACAACACCACTTTCGGCATTGCTTTAGCAATACCGAAAGTAGTCGTATTTCAGGCAAAGAAGGTGTATTTTTGAGCACAACTTTCGGTATTTCTTTGAGGAACTCGACAACGCCGACTGAGCCAAACCTATGGGGTCCCTTATGACGTATTTTGACTTCCAAATCAAGGAAACACGGTCCCGGATGGATTCTAATACCTAGATCTCATGAAAACTATATAAGGGGACTTCCACAACAATTAACATATATCACATCTCATATTATACTTTCGTTCTTCATTAAAAATCTAGGGTTTACCCCTTTAGGGGGAAACAGGGTAATTGTGTAATCATGAGTTGCTAAACCTTTTTTGATTAAGGATGAATTCAATGTTCTAGCATGAAGCTTTATTATTATACAAGTTTGTTGGAAGTTTTAATCATCATCGATTGTATTTTCTGTATTTAGGGTTTATGAGTGATTCTTAGATTGATTTGGGATGCATACTAGATTAGTCTATTGATTGTTCTATTGCTAGTAGAAGTTATGAGATAAGTAATCGTCGATTGACTCTCTACACAAGTAGAAATCGCGAGACCTTGCAGAGGGATTCAGTGGAGAAATTGCGAGTGAAGACAACATCAGCAAGTGAACCTTGATCTAAGAGTTCAAAAACTGGGATTAACCTAAATTCACAAAGCTTAAAGCATTCGATTGGATTATACCTTGAGTGATCTACTACTTGGTGGTTCGTTGAATAAAATCTGGTAGTCGAGAACTTCTGTATCCAGTGATAGAAGGATTTTTGAGGATAACACTGATCTAGCTGTTATTATATGGTTGGTGATGACTGTTTCTAACGAAAGATAGATAAGTATTCTAATCCGGTTAACACTTGGTAACGGCGAAGGATTCTTTGATCATCCCTTTTATCTTATTCTCTTTTTATCTTTTATTTATTTCATAAACCAGTCCCCCTTTTACTTTGTTTTGCTATCTAAATAACATATCAATTACACAGCTCTCCGTGGGAACGATCTCTTACTACCGCTATATTACCAGTTAATTAGTGGGAAATATCTTAATTAATTTGTTGTGGTTAATACACGCATCAATTGATAAAAGAATGAATGAACTTTTAACATTACAAAAGTTTGAAGCCCATTATGTAATTATGCAAATATTGATGGAAGATAGGATGAACTTTTGTTTTACGAGGATTATGTCCATTGTATGTCATTGTGCAAATAGTGATGGAAAATAGAATGAATCCTTGTCTATTCCGCAATATTGATCTTCCCTGATGTAGATGGGGAAAAATGATTTGCTGGTTTTTACGGAATTGAGGAGACGACCGTGCAGAGGAGACCCCTTGAACCGAGCAAAATGTTTAACCTCACACAGATGCACTGCAAGAATGGAGTGCTTTTAGTTCGAGAGATCAATATGTAGGACTACGGCCTAAACCAAGACAATGGTCGTTCCAGAGTCAATTCGGTCACAAGAGAGGATGGGATGATCTGTAGGAGGGAAGCTGAGAAATGTGTGAGATCAATGGTGAACGAGATTGTAGGTGTGTTGTGTATTCTGCGTAAGAAGGTTTTGAATGATTGAATTTACTCAGTTGAGAGTGATTGCACAGATGATGGGTTCGTGTAGACGAAAGATTGTCTGTGTGAACTTGTGAGAAATTCTTGTCTAGACGAATGTTATCCCTTTCAATCATGATTCAAAGGCCTTTTATATTGCTGAATTGAAAACACCATGATCCCATGAAGTGTGACAGTTGCTGGAGTCAAAGAGTGGGGAAGTGAAAATCGTGTTGAAACCAGTTGCTCATCGTGCGGAGACTTGGTTAACTTTCCACCCACTACTTTGCTAACTCCTCCAACTGATTGCACGACTTGCCCACATTCTCATCGTGTGTATGAACACACGTGTCGTAGACTGCCAGACCAAAACCCTAGTTAATATCCCCCCATGTGACACGATTGACATCTCGTGATTGTGGAGCAGTTGCTGACTTTATGGGACGATGAGTCCTTGTGTTGCTGAGTTGATCGTCACTTTGCAAATGTTCTGAGACTCATGAATTGAGCATGTTTGTTGAGACAGAGTTATAATTATGTTGGTTGTTAAGGTGAGCAAATATTGCTCGTATGATAAGTTTTTGAATGTTGATAAGCAATATTCATGGACGGAAAAAATATTGAATATTGATAGTTGAGCCAATATTCATGGACTGAGAAAATATTGCTCGTCTGAGCAAATGTTGCTCATTTGATGAATTATTGAATATTGATAGTTGAACCAATATTCATCAGTGGGAACAAATATTGTTCATCTGAGAAAATGTTGCTCATTTGATGAATTGTTGAATATTGATAGTTGAACCAATATTCCTTAGTGTGAGAAAATATTGCTCGTCTGAGAAAATGTTTCTCATTTGATGAAGTATTGGTAGCATGATCAAATAAATATTAAATTAAAATATTGGCGACCAAAACAAGTATAATTAATTAGAATGCTGATCACTGGATCAACATAAAATTTAGTGTTTGAATATGAAATTATGAACCTTGAACTCAAAACCCTAATTTTGATCAATTGCTGAATTGATGATTTATTGAAAATCATTTATGAAATGAAGGAGGAACCGGCTACATGGGATGATGAATCGACTATGTAGCGCCCAGATACTGAGGTGAGCAAAATATTAAAGTCTCTTGAAGACCAGTTGGTGAAAGGATGATTAAATGCTGGTTTAATCATTTGTTGCTGAAAAATAACGCTTATTTCAGCATTAGGTGTTAAAACCTAACTATGAAGAGATGATAGACCGACCAAGGAATCATGAAACCGGACTTGGTTTTTCATGGCATCGCCTGTTGATCATTTTTATGAAGTTCCAAGTTGTTTGGAAGAGTTTTGGACCTAATACGTGCAATTGTGCAAATTAGGTCAAATCATGAAAAGTATATGAGACCGTCTCCTTGCAAGTGAAAGAGCCAACCTTGGTCGGTCAAGGTAACTGCTCACTTCACCAAAGTGTCCGCGTCTCAGTCCTGAGAATTTTGATATTTTCTGTTGTGCGTTTGAGCAACATTTTGAGAAAATATGAAGAAATCAAAGATTTTGCTGAAACCGTGAAAACTTCATGAGATGAAGGAAAATAATAATAAAAAATGAAGCAATCATGAAGTGTGGGACCGGCTATGGCCAAGGCATGGCCAGCCGGCCAAAGAGCCCGGTCCCAGGGTATTTTTCCTGATTTTACAATATTTTTCATGATTTTAGGGAAATATCATAAAATCAAGGAGTTTGTTGAAACCAAGGAATTTGTTGAAATCAAGGAGTTTTCATGAGATGAGGGAAACATAAAAAAAAATAATAACAAAATAAGGGGCGTGTGGGACCGGCTAGGGCATGACCGGCCGACTAGGGACGGTCCCACGAGTTTCCTAATTTTATATTATTTTTTATGGGTTTAGAGAAATATCATGAAATCAGGGAATTTTCATGGGATGAGGGAAATAATAAAAATAATAAGGAACCATGAGGTGTGGGACCGACCACGACTAGGGCATGGTCGTCCGGCTAGTGAACTTGGTCCTACGACACCTTTCCTAATTTTTATTATTTCTTTGACTTGAGGGAATTTTCATGAATTCAAGGAGTTTTTTCAGAAAACGAAAGATATTTGCTCAAATGAAGAGATTTTCATGAGATCAAGGAAAATAATAAAATATGATAAAATATAAAATTGGGCGTGGGACTGGCCACGACATGACCGGCCGGACGGTGGGCCCAGTCCCCTAGTGCCTTGATTAATATTTTATTATTTATTATTTTCTTCATATTTTGCATAGGTTCATCGTTCCTTCGTGTTTTGGAATGCTCGTTCGTGCATTCAGGTGCTCGTTTGTGCATTATTGCTGAATACACTTGCATCATTTTAGTCGGGGCCTACTGGATAGTTGCTCAGATGCCCATATGTTGAATATTTATCACTAACCCGTGGAATTCTGCTGGGAAGAACCACAAATTGAAGTGACGAAATATTACGAAAAATCGTAGAATATTGTTGAATATTCAGTTAACGATTAGAGATAATTAATTGATGGCTCTATACTAGCAGGCATGCTGTCTAGGAGCATTAATTATCTGGGAATTGAGAGATATGAGCTTATTGAAACGTCATATTTCTCTTATATAGTCAGGGAAAACCTTGTTGCATCCTGAAGACGTTATTGCTCTATACGAGCAGGCATGCTGTCGAGGAGCCGTCCAATCTTTCGATTATATATAGAAACAATTACTGAAATTGCTCAGTATTCATGAGATGTGCCGTTGCCTCAGCTGAGAGACTATACATCTTCATATACTCTGAGAGACAACATTCTTAGTCAGAGATTTTATGGGATGAGCTTTCATGCTTTAATGAGAGACATGAGCCTTAATATTCATCTGATTGCCGGATCAGGAGCATGTATAATTATGGTTTTACTATTTTAACCCTTTCAAAAATCCACCATCTACATTAAGTCCCCTGCTTAGTGAGGGATAGTCATGTTCCTCAGTCATCACTGAATGGTGATTTTCCAGTTATGAACGAGAATAAGTAATTGAACTTAGTAGTAAGATAAGACGTTACCGGATTTTCGACTGCGCGAGTAGACCATGTCTTGAACGAAGATCCCAGTGATACGATAGAGCATTGTCTAATGAGCATAAATTGGTGTAGAACCTCTGATTTGGTGGTGGAACCTTGGTTGGTTTAGGATTCACGACCCGAGCCCGAAAAGGAAATCCCTATGGAATTAGGTTTTGGAAATAAAATTCATATAAAAGGGAATTAATCCCCTTTTTTTTTTTATTTCTCTCCCACGACCGACCACCACCTCCTCTCTTCATCATCTTCACGTCCTTCACGTCAACATCAGGAGAAGGAAAAAAATTGCCGGAGTGCCGTCCGACCGGAGCAACCGTCGTCCGGCCAACTTCTGGTCGGCGCCGACCAGGTATGCAACAAATTTTTTTTTTCTTGTTGATTTCATGAGTTTTTCATGCTTTGATTATGTTAAAATTCTATACATGTGTATATATGAGTGTGAGTTTTGTTGAAAACCCTTGTTTTTTGGAAAACGTATGTTCGTTTCGATTGTTAGTTTAAGAAACTAGTAATAATCCCTGACTTAGGAGAGATTTTTTTTTTATATATAGACCTGTGTCTAATGATAAAATCTTGTTTATGAACTTTCATGGAATCCAAAACTTTATCTTAAAAGATGTGAACTTTTCACAAAACCGAATAAACCTTCGTTTCAAAGAAAAATGATCGTACGAAGGAAAAGATTATTTTTTTTTTTTGCAAAACCGTGACCTGGTCACAATTTATTTTTATGTCAGTTTTTCTCACGTGAAATATATTTTTCATGAAAAATATGTGAATAATTCGCGTCTTGTATATATATATATATAACATGCATATATATATTTATGTTGACAAATAAAGTATGATTTTGAGAAATCATTAAAGTAAACAATTATTTATGATGAAATATTGGTTTCATGTAAATTTTCATAACCTCGTCGTGACTGTTCACATGATGAAAATTATGTTCATGATTTTATGAAAAATCGGGTGCTAAAATTTTTGTTCGTTTTTGCAGATTCAAGCAAATTTTAGAGTGTTAACTCTTGCACTACCGTCACTATTGTTAGTGGAATTGTAAAAAGGTAAGAGTTGAGAATTACCATTTTGTAGATGTTTGCACGAGCACTTTTCCAATTACTTTATTTCGTTGATGTTTGCATCTTGTATGAATAGCAGACTGAAGTAAAATATTGTGTGCATGTGCAGCTACTTCACAAGGATGTCTGATCCTCAAGAAATGATGCCTCCGGGGACGATGTATACATAGATGATGACGCGTCCAAGGATGATACATGCATGGATGAAACTTCCATTGGTGAGGAAGAAGAAGAAAAACCTGGGATCAAGAATGTTCCAAATGTGGATGATGCGTTTTTTGAGGTTTAACAAAAGATCGAAAAACATCTTAAGTCCCCAGAATATCATCTCCTGATAAATCCCAGGAGTGTTACTCAAAACAAATTGGTGACTCCCAAGACAGTAATTCGATTTTGTCTTGAACGAGGAATTTTTCTTGCATCAATCATAGAGTTTAAGCTTTCTCGGCGACCTTTGGAGAAATTTTCTGGATGGGCGAGGCACATGCTGGGTTTCCCTCGCGTCAGAGCTATGTTGGACCAGGCACAAGTAACTAGGGATATTCAAGCATCCGGAGACTTGTTTATTTTTCATGATGTGCGAGGCATAGTGGCTCTTCTTGCTCATTGGTGCATTCCAAGTCATATCTTCATATGCAGATAGAGAGAGTTTACTGTTACCTTAGAAGATGTGGCTTCTTTGTTGCATCTCCCAATCACAGGTAATCTTCCTGAGGGTCTTTCAGCTGAAGAGACGGTAATTTCTAATATCTTGGCAGCAGAAATGGAGCGGATCAACAAGGCGTCTGGTAAATATTGTTATGATTACTGGTTAACGCGTTGGTGGCCAAGAGATGAGGATCTTGATTGTCCCGTTGACAGTGGGTTGTCTATTGTTGCTTTTTTATGCTTATGGTTGTCCAGAGATGTGTTTGGAGACAGTGGAACTTTGTTAAAGCCGTTTGGGATTCCCTTTGCTATCAAGATGGCTCAAGGTAAGCAACTTCCGATAGGTAGTCTATTCTTGGGTTCTTTGTACTTTAATTTAGATTCCTTGATTATAGACTACAACGTATCAAATGGCTCCATGAAGATTGAATGTTACGCCAATACGATATTTCTCCAAGATTTGTTATGGGAATATTTTTAGAATTATGCTTCTATTCCACGTACTATCTCGCCAGGGCCAAATGCTGATGCTCGTCATGTCTTCTCTGAAAAAGATAATGCTAGGATTATTCGCTGGTCTACAAAGCAACCTCGGTTCAAGACACGTCTCGTTGATGTTTTAGACAGTGAATCCGAGTTCGATTTCCTTCCATGGGTGTCATTTCCTTCTTGTATTTCTCAGCCGACGACTTTGAATACTGGAGAGAGCATAACTTTGGCATCTGGTGCAGGTCTGAGTGATGGTGAAAGATATTTCATGTTGAGTTGCACCCCTGGTCACTTGATATCAGCAATATATGGGGAGCTTTCAGTGGAGGAATACAACATTGACAGGGAAGCTCGACAAATGGGTATGGATCAGTGTGTTCCGACTCTTCGAATGAGAAAACCATCAGTCGAACAATTTAGGACCCATTTAGACTGTGCACATGTAGAAGGAAGTGATTAATGGTTCCCTTGCTCCGATAGAATTACATATGTGACTCCAGGTTATGTAGACTTTTGGGATCAGCAGTTCGAGCGTCTACATGATTTTGCAACAACTGGCCAACCTCCGGTGAAAGATGCTCCTTCGGCTGAGATGATCGCTGGTCGACCAAGATTGAAGTATCTTTCCTGTGATAAATGAAAGACATCTCCAGTATGTTCACATGTATGAACCCTTTTTTATAATTTTCATTTAATTATGATAATTATATTTTGATTACTGCGTCGAATTTTTTCCACAGGACGGTCGTAATGTAAAACCTCGAATCCGTGTAGATTTCTTAGAAACTGAAGTAATTGTTCATGGCGGAGAAGGCATGAGCAAGAATTATAAGTTGTTACCTAATACCATAAAGTCCCCAGTCGCTTCTTTGGTGAGTTATCAATACTCCTTTTGTTATGACTTCTTCTCCGCGTTGTTTGGATCACGAAAATAATATTTGTTATTCCGTTGCTGAACTTTGCTCCATCAAGTATTGACGGTCTTCAATTTTCTGCTGCTGGGCAGACAATTTCTGATTTGAGCGTTGAAGAAGAAAATGATGTGAGTATTCCTCTACATAGCCGCATATAATGCTTAATATATAAATTGCTAATTGTTTGAGAATATGTCCAGGAGGATGTCGTCATGGAAGAGGAGAGTGCTGATGCCCGTTCATCCTCGGAAAATAGAGATGAAGAAAATTCCCAAGGTTCGAAACCGAATGGAAGTAATGAGCTTCTTGATGCTGACACGGGCAATTCCAATTCCTTTAATGCTTCAGAGACTCCCCAAGTAAGTATATCCCCTGTAACCTATTCATAAAAGTATGGAATTGCTGATTTATGAATGAATGAATGAGAATCCATGTGAGTATACAAGTAATTTTGTCGAAATACGTCACTAGAAAATTTCAGACTTCAGATTTTAGTAGAAACGCCATAGAGTCTTCATTAGAAGTCGGATTTTCATGGTCTGCATATGTATCTTTAAGTTTTGAGCACATTCACGGCCTGAAAAAGGAGAAACAGTAAACTTCCAGGAGACTTTCAGAACTTTTTCAAACTGTACGTTGTCCAATGTTTCGATCACATCTCCTTGCTCGTTCATAGGATTGTTATGAAATTTTGATATGTGGTAGAGAACATCCATACGAAGAGAATGGTATATAATGCATCCTAAGATTCCTTGTAGATTTCTCCCAGTTCGTCGTATTGTGCAGGTCAGAGTAAAATCTCTTCGGCTGAGCTTGCCGCTAAGCGTATTTCTATGACTTTCATGCTATTTGCTCGCTTCTTGAGTGCATAATGATGAACCTTGATGATGTTGGACTGCTTGTATGCTGTAGTTTATGATCCTATTTGGTTTCCATGTCTCGATTGCTCTAACCTCATGTAATCTTCGTATTAGGTACCAAATACCGAAGTTGAGGATACTGAAATCAATAATGATAACACGAGCATCCCTTGAGTTATTGATAAAGATACAACCATACCTGCGCTTCAAGGCCATGATATGGTTGTTACTGAAGTTATGGAAACCTCGATTGTTGCTATTCCAGTAGTAGAAGAAACCGAGCCACAAGTAGAGGAGACTGAAGAAACTGCTGCCATGACCGTATAGTGATGCATGAATATCCAAGTGCAGGAGTTTCTTTTGATACTCCATTTGATGCATCGCATCCACATCATGAATTAGTTGGTGGATTCAACGTTCCTATTGGATATGCAGGCTTGTACGAGAAGATATGGAGGAAGTTTGGTCACATCATTGTTACTAGAGACCCTGGACGCGCTTATGCTTTAACAATGCAAGTAAGTGTCATCTTGCGTGTTGTAAGTGATATATGCGCCAGGGACAGAAATACTGTGACTCCATATGTACTCTTTGATTGGGAGTTCAACTTGGAGAATTCTGAAAGACTTGGCTTCAACGTGAAGTGGCTTCGTAAGAAAATAGATGCAATCAAGAACTCGTGTGAGAATAACATAACCTTTGCTAAGCTTACTGAGGCGCTGAACCTGGAGAAGGAGGCTTTGCAAATCTTGAAGGATGCAGAGGAGCAAAAGTCTTTCTTTGCTGACTTTCTTTGATCTCTTTTCATAATCTCTTGAACTTCTGAACTTCTGAGAGATGTGAGGTTTTATTTTGGTTTTGACATTGATTGGTTTTGGATTGGTAGATGATTGAGGATTTTCTTTTGCATTTGATAGAGATTTTCTTTAAGTAAAATGAATTGAATTTTGATAAATTGCTGAATTCAAATACTGAATGCAAGTATTGCAAACGTTTTGGAGAAGTTGAAATACAATGAAAGAAAATCCTAAATGCCAATCCCATGCGTCATGAATGCTCAAACGCCCAGTACCTCAAATGCCCAATAATTTCAGGTGTCAAATGCCTTAAGCCAATTCCCGTGGATCACTGGCAGGGTCCTGCCATCTGTGCTGATCAATTTGTAGTAGCCTCCAGTTATGGGTCTTGCAACCATGAAAGGTCCTTCCCATTTGGATATCCTTGCAGAATGGAGATCACTCTTAGTTTCCTTAAGATCTAAATCTCCTTCCTTAAATTTGTTAGGCTTGGTCGTCCGCGCATTGAACATCTTATGATGATTCGGAATTCCTCGTGTGATGGAATTCCATGGTTGCGACATATATGGACACTCATGCAGAGGGGAGTATCCAACGTACTGTCTTTCATGCTTAGCCATGTCTTCAGCAATAAATCTTTTGAGAGAATACTCAGTTTGAAGGAACTCTGTATTCAACCATTTGGTGTAATATTGCCGTGGTGAAGCTATCCACTCGTAGCTCTTTACGACGGCTAAGTTGTTAGTGAGAAGAAGTCCTCGAACCATAGCAACATAATTAAACATTGGTAGTATAGTCGCAAGAAGAGGAATCAGACTTGCCTGAGTACAGAACCTTTTGATGAAAGAGTGTGCACTTTCTCCAGGTTTTTGTGCTAATTCCACCAAGGCTTTAACTTCCTCCAGTTGCTCGAATGATGGAGTATCTTCCATTTCTTCTGATTTGTAGCTTTTTTCAATCGAAGGCATTAGAGTCACTTTTTTGGTGTGAATCCAAGGTCGTCCAAGAATCATGTCATATCCGGGATCTTCCCAGATTATATAAAACTTGGCCTCAGTGCAGACCGAATTTTCTCTGACCTTGAGAGTGATGTGGCCGTATGCATCTGTGAGTATCCTTTCGTGATCTCTGATTGTCATGGGAGCATGTGTAGCTTCTTTTCGAGTAATGCCAGCGGCTCTGAGAGTTTTAAAGGAATGATGTTGATGGCATTGCCAATATCAACAAATGTTTTCTTGAATTCGTTTCCTTTAATATGCACTGTGGTGAGCAGTCCCTAGTCATACATTTCCTTGTCAGTGGAAGGAGGTTCAGGAGGTACTTCTGGAATTGGTAGACGTTTCCCAGATACTATGTGGTTCAGATCCATGAACATGTCTCCCCTCTGTGCCTTCGACAGATAGAGCAATTCGAAGACATGTTCGATCAATGAGTGAACTGCTTCTTTGACTGGTTGTTCAGAGATGAAGAAAGTCCTGTCTGGGAGAGGATCTCTGTGTACTCCTTCAGTCCCCAAATTAAGCTCTCCCGATTCAACCTTTTCTCTGAATATGCGTTTTAAGACTCTGCAGTCACTTGTGGGATGATTGAGGAACCTGTGGAAGCGGAAGTAACGAGGATTTTCCATGTCTTCTTCAGTTGGTTCTTTCTTAACATATGGAAACTTGATAGCATCATCTTGGATCCAAGCATCCAGGAGTTCGATCACCTCTTCTATGGAAAGGGTAAAGTCAGGTGCGTCTTGATCAGGAGCTATTGTGCGCTGCTCAGGGGCTTGTGCATCTTGCTTATCCTTCCTTTGTGATTTTTAAGGAGCTGAGGTATGCTTGCGGGGTGGTTCGGCTTTTCGTTTGATCCCTTCTGCGACAGAGTTTGTGGAAGGATGGAGGTTATACTGCTTGTTGATCAGACGTCTGCTACCTCGAGCGTCTCGCGGTTCTTTAGCCTTTGTAGCTTTTGCTATTTCCAGTAAAGAGGGTGCAGTAGTTGCCGACCTCTTCGCCGCTTCATGAAGCTCTGAGAAGGTATGGAAACGAAGATTTTCCAACAAAGCTCTGTAGACCGGGTTCATGCCGTTGATACACAAGTCTACAAGTTGTTGCTCCGTGACGTTTGGATCATGACAGTCCAGGGCCTGGACTCTGAATCTTTTCACGTAGTCATTAGGATGTTCATTGTTCCTCTAAAACATTCTTCCAAGATCAGAGAGAGTAACTTTCTCTAACACAAAGAAGTACTTTCTGTAGAAAGCATTAATCATTTCTCCCCAATTGTTGATAGTTCCTGGTGCGATGTTGTTGTACCAGGTGTATGCCTGCCTTTCAAGGATTTTGAAAATTCTTTGAGGCGAACAACATGGTTATGCTCATGTCCGCCCAAGGCTTCCAGGAACAGAGAAACATGCTCTCGAGCATTGACTGTTCCGTCATATAAAGTGAAGGTTGGAGAGGTATAACCTTTTGGAAGATGAATCCTTTGCGTAGCAGCAGGGTATGGAGGTTGGTGACGATGGATATGTGACGTCTTGTGTTTTCCATGGTTCTCAAAGAGGCATTCCAAATCTTCCTGAGTAATGAAATTTGATGATTCTTTTGCTAATGGATCGTCTGCATCTTTACGGACTTCGCTGTCATCCACCGTATGAATTGGAACTACTTCAGGATCAGCATCTGAGGATGTTTCCTTTTCTTTTCCTTTCCCTTGAGTCTTCCCTGACATCTTGTCAGTGAGAGTCTTGATATAACTGAATAGCTCCTTTTGTGTTGCAGCCATGTCAATTTGATTCTTTGAAAGTGTCTCTTGCACCTTGATGAGATCAGCCATGGTAGGTGGTGGATTCCCCCTGACTTCTTCAGGGTGTCGGCCGAACAGGGGGTGACCTTCCATGTTAGCGTGAGGAGGAATAACATCACCGTCAGTGTTAGAGGCCGGAATGGTTTCCAGGATATCCTCATTGTTATTGTTTCTAGTGCTAGTGTCATTTATGTTGGAACCTGAAACTAACCCAGACCTAAGACCATCCATCTTTATGAATACTGAGATTTACACCGAGAGAATGATCTCCCATTGTGGTCGCCAATCTGTAGCTGGGGAAAAACGATTTGCTGGTTTTTACGGAATTGAGGAGACGACCGTACATAGGAGACTATTTGAACCGAGCGAAATGTTTAACCTCACACAGATGCACTGCAAGAAAGGAGTGATTTTAGTTCGAGAGATCAATCTGTAGGACTCCGGCCTAAACCAAGACAATGGCTGTTCCAGAGTCAATTCGGTCACAAGAGAGGATGGGTCGATCTGTAGGAGGGAAGCTGAGAAATGTGTGAGATCAATGGTGAACGGGATTGTAGGTGTGTTGTGTATTCTGCGTAAGAAGGTTCTGAATGAATGAATTTACTCAGTTGAGAGTGATTGCTCAGACGATGAGTTCGTGTAAACGAAAGATTGTCTGTGTGAACTTATCGAGAAAATCTTGTCTAGACGAGTGTTGTCCCTTTCAATCATGATTCTGAGGCCTTTTATACTGCTGAATTGAAAACACCATGATCCCATGAAGTGTGACAGTTGCTGGAGTCAAAGAGTGGGGAAGTGAAAATCGTGTTGAAACCAGTTGCTCATCGTGCGGAGACTTAGTTAACTTTCCACCCACTACTTTGCTAACTCCTACAACTGATTGCACGACATTCCCACATTCTCATCGTGTGTATGAACACACGTGCCGTAGACCTCCAGACCAAAACCCTAGTTAATATCCCCTCATGTGACACGATTGACATCTCGTGATTGTGGAGTCAGTTGCTGACTTTATGGGACGATGAGTCATTGTGTTGCTGAGTTGAACATGACTTTGAAAATGTTCTGAGACTCATGAATTGAACATGTCTATTGAGATAGAGGTATAATTATGTTGGTTGTTAAGGTGAGCAAATATTGCTCGTATGAGCAAATGTTGCTCGTTTGATAAATTGTTGAATTTTGATAATCAATATTCATGGACTGAACAAATATTGAATATTGATAGTTGAACCAATATTCATGGAATGAGAAAATATTGAATATTGATAGTTGAACCAATATTCATGGACTGAGAAAATATTGCTCGTCTGAGCAAATATTGATCATTTGATGAATTATTGAATATTGATAGTTGAACCAATATTCATCAGTGCGAAGAAATATTGTTCATCTGAGCAAATGTTGCTCATTTGATGAATTGTTGAATATTGATAGTTGAAGAAATATTCCTTAGTCTGAGCAAATATTGCTCGTCTGAGCAAATATTGCTCGTCTGAGCAAATGTTGCTCATTTGATGAAGTATTGGTAGCATGACCAAATAAATTTTAAATTAAAATATTGGCGACCGAACCAAGTATAATTAATTAGAGTGCTGATCATGGGATCAACATAAAATTTAGTGTTTGAATCTGGAATTATGAACCTTGAACTCAAAACCCTAATTTTGATCAATTGCTGAATTGATGATTTATTGAAAATCATTTATGAAATGAAGGAGGAACCGGCTACATGGGATGGTGAATCGACTATGTAGCGCCCAGATACGAGGTGAGCAAAATATTAAAGTCTCTTGAACACCAGTTGGTGAAAGGATGATAAAATGCTGCTTTAATCATTTGTTGCTGAAGAATAATGCTTATTTCAGCATTAGGTGTTAAAACCTAACTATGAAGATATGAGAGACCGACCAAGGAATCATGAATCCGGCCTTGGTTGGTCATGGGATCGCCTGTTGATCATTTTTATGAAGTTCCAAGTTGTTTGGAAGAGTTTTGGACCTAATACGTGCAACTGTGCAAATTAGGTCAAATCATGAAAAGTATATGGGACTGGCACCTTGCAAGCGAAAGAGCCAACCTTGGTCGGTCAAGGTAACGTGCTCACGTCACCAAAGTGTCCTCGTCTCAGTCCTGAGAATTTTGATATTTTCTGGTGTGCGTTTGAGCAACATTTTGAGAAAATATGAAGAAATCAGAGATTTTGCTGAAACCGTGAAAACTTCATGAGATGAAGGAATATAATAATAAAAAATGAAAGAATCATGAAGTGTGGGACCGGCTATGGCCAAGGCATGGCCAGCCGGCCAAAGAGCCCGGTTCGAGGGTATTTTTCCTAATTTTACAATATTTTTCATGATTTTAGGGAAATATCATAAAATCAAGGAGTTTGTTGAAACCAAGGAATTTGTTGAAATCAAGGAGTTTTCATAAGATGAGGGAAACATAAAAAAAATAATAACAAAATAAGGGGCGTGTGGGACCAGCTAGGGCATGACCGGCTGGCTAGAGCCCGGTCCCACGAGTTTCCCTAATTTATATTATTTTTCATGGGTTTAGGGAAATATCATGAAATCAGGGAATTTTCATGGGATGAGGAAAATAATAAAAATAATAAGGAACCATGAGGTGTGGAACCGGCCACGGCTAGGGCATGGCCGGCCGGCTAGTGAGCTTGGTCCCACGACACCTTTCCTAATTTTTATTATTTCTTTGACTTGAGGGAATTTTCATGAATTCAAGGAGTTTTTTCATGAAACGAGGGATATTTGTTCAAATGAAGAGTGTAGATGGTGGATTTTCAAAAAATGACAAAACCGTAAAATCATGATACATGTTTCTGACACGGCTTTCAGGCATGTGACGGTTTATATTTTACGAAGCCATGATGAATATGCATTTCGGAAGGCTTCCACTAGCTGAGCGTTCGATACCTCGCATTTCATCATTCCCTCTATGTTGAATAACATAATTGGGCGGTTCTCCGTAAGATTGAGAGCAACAATGCCTTCAAGACGTCGGTGACATTCACTGTTCCCTGACTACACGAGAGAGACCCCCATCTACATAGAAGAAAGATTGGGAGGTTCTCTGTAAGATTGAGAGCAATAACGCCTTCAGGACGTCGATGACACTCACTGTTCCCTGACTATGTAGAGAGATCGTGTATAGACCAGGCGATTCTCCGTAAGATTGAGAGCAATAACGTCTTCAGGACTTCGGCAACACTTGTTGTTTCACTGACTATACGCAAGAGATTAAATTCTACCGTGACATTCACCACTGAATTCCTAGAAGATAATCTATCTTATCTCGTTACTCCTATTTCATGATCGAAATGGTAATAGATAAATGTATTACTCCGATTTCATGATCGAATCCACAGATGATCTCATGAAATGGTAATAGATATTACTCCAATTTCATGGTCGAACCCACGACTGGTCTCATGAAATGGTAATATCACCACTTATTTTATTACTCCGATTTCATGGTCGAATCCACGATCCCATGGAATGGTAATACCTATTTTATTATTCCGAATTCATGGTCGAATCCACGGCTGATCCTATGAATTGATGATAAAAAAACTATTCATCTTTATTACTCAGTTTCATGAATTATTCACCACTGAATTTCATAAATTAGTAATAAATACTCAGCAACCAGGCATCTAGACCATGATGCATGACTGCGCACACGGATGCACAAACAAGTATTCAAAAATATGGAAAACGAGGAATCCTACACAAAACAGGAGAGATAAACAAATAATAATAATAAAATAATGGAGAGGCGCCCATGGGCCGGGCCCGCGCGGTCGGTCCCATGCCTCTCCCATTGTTTTTATTATTTTATCATTTTCATGAACTCATGAAAACTCCCTCATCCCAACAACTTTCCTTGTTTGAGCAAAACTCACGGTTTCTCCATATTTTGATGAACTCATGGAAAATAATATAAAATTAGGGAAAGGTGTGCGGGACCGGGAAACATAGCCGGACGGTCATGCCCAAGCCGTGGACGGTCCCACACCTTGCAAACCCTAACTTTCATAATTATTATTTCCCTCAACTCATGAAACTCTCTTGTTTCAACAAAAACTCATGGATTCTCCATAACTTCAAGGATTCATGAAGAATAATATTATAAAATAAGAAAGGTGTGCGGGACCGGGCAACCTAGACGTCCGGCCATGCCCAAGCCGTGGCCGGTCCCACACCTTTTCATAATTATTATTTTCCTCAATTCATGAAACTCCTGGGTTTGAGCAAAATTCATGATTTCTTCATATTTTCTCATATACTGCTCAAATCACGAAAACCAAAAGCCAACATGGTCACACTCGTCTAGCCTCTCACGGAAATTTTTAATATTAAAACACTTTTATTTTAATATTTTCAAAATATTGTTGAATTGAGCATACATGCTCATCCCAACAAAAATCAAGAGTTTCAGCCAAGATGAAACTCTTCTGAAAATTCACAATGTTGCTCGAATGCGCATCAAAAAATACTGAAACTATCAGTATGGAGACACAGACACCACGACAACACGTGCATGCCTTCATGACCGACCAGAGTCATTCCTAGGGCTTGGAAAAAGCCGGTCCCACATGTTTTCATAATTCTGACCTAATTTGCTCAATTGCTCATACTGGGCCCAAACTCTCTCCAACCAACTGGAGGATTATTCAAACAGCCAACAATGGGTCACGTGACCACCAAGAGCCGGTCCCATGGCCTCTTGGTCGGTCCTTCATCTTTCATACCTAGGTTTTATCACCTAATGGTGAACCCAACAATATTTCAGAAAATGATGAAACCGGCATTTAATCATCATTCTTTCACCAACTCTCAAAACTGAGAACCCTGGTGCATGCTCACTCGAGCACTGGGCACCACATGGATGCCCATCATCCCATGTGGTCGGTCCCTCTTCACTCATGATCAATTTTAAGCAATTTGCCAATCGATGAAGGATTGATCAAAAATTAGGGTTTCGAACAAACGCTCATGAAATCAACATTCTGAGCAAGTTCAAACATTAAATTACGTTGATCCATCAATCAACATCTAAATTAATTATATAATATTCGGTAATCTACAAATATTTTAATTAATATTTTATTGGATCACGTCACTAGTAAATAATTTGCCGAATCGAGCAATACTCGCTCAATCGCCCGAATATTGATCCAACTAACAATATTCAGTAATATGTCGAATTGAGCAATACTTGCTCAGTTGCTCGTCAAATTCTCAATATTCAGTGATTTGCATAATTGAGAAATACTTGCTCAGTCATTCAAATACTGGTCAATAATTCACTGAATCGCTGAGCATTCATCACTCATGCTCGATTCAACAAAATCTAGACTCATTGTTTAAACAGTCAACAACTGACTAATTAAAACACGTCTTCCTTGAAGACTTCACGATTCGTGAGATATCAATTACGTGACAAATGGGGGGATATCACTTAGGGTTTTGGTATGGCGGCCTACGACACGTGTATACATCCACGACCAGAAGTGTGAGTAAGTCGTGCAAACGGTTGAAGGAGTTAGCAAAGTAGTGGGTGCACGATCAATCAAGTCTCCACATGAATTGGAACTGACTTTACCACGATCTCCTACTTTCCCACTATTTCACTCAAGAAACCGTCACACTTACAGGGATCAATGGATTCACTACTCTGACAGTATAAATAAGTCTCTGAATCCATGATTGAAGGACAAGAATTACATCAGTAATCATCCACATAGAATTTCTCGAGTAACTACTCTCAAGAATTCATCAATCTACCAAAACTTATTCGAACTCAACAGTTCACCAATTATTGCAGAAACCCACAATACATCCACAATCCTTGATCATCATTGATCCACACAATTCTCAGCTTCCCTCCTACTGATCAACCCATCTCCCTCTTTGCGACCGAATTGACTCTGGAACGGCCATTGTTTTGGTTTAGGCCGGAGTCATACAAATTGATTTCCCGAATCTAAGCACCCCCTTTGCAGCGGTGCATCTGTGTGAGGATTAACATTTTTCCCGACTGAGGAGTCTCGACAGCACGCTCAACTCTTCACTTTCCCAAAAAACCGGCGGCTCGTTTTTCCCCATTCACAAAAAGATTTTCATGAGATCAAGGAAAATAATAAAATATGATAAAATATAAAATTGGGTGTGGGACTGGCCACGGCACGACCGGCCTGCCGGTGGGCCCAGTCCCCTAGCGCCTTGATTAATATTTTATTATTTATTATTTTCTTCCTATTTTGCATAGGTTCATGGTTCCTTCGTGTTTTGGAATGCTCGTTCGTGCATTCAGTGCTCGTTTGTGCATTATTGATGAATACACTTGCATCATTTTAGTCGGGGCTTACTCGATAGTTGCTCAGATGCCTGTACGTTGAATATTTATCACTAACCCGTGGAATTCTGCTGGGAAGAACCACAAATTGAAGTGCCGAAATATTACGAAAAATCATAGAATATTGTTGAATATTCAGTTAACAATTAGAGATAATTAATTGATGGCTCTATACTAGCAGGCATACTGTATAGGAGCATTAATTATATGAGAATTGAGAGATATGAGTTTGTTGAAACGTCATATTTCTCTTATATAGTCAGGGAAAACCTTGTTACATCCTGAATACGTTATTTCTCTATACTAGCAGGCATGCTGTCTAGGAAAAATTACTGAAATTGCTCAGTATTCATGAGATGTGCCGTTGCCACAGCTGAGAGACTACACATCTTCATATACTTTGAGAGACAGCATTCTCAGTCAGAGATTTTATGGCATGAGCTTTCATGCTTTAATGAGAGACATGAGCCTTAATATTCATCTGATTGCCGGATCAGGAGCATGTATAATTATGGTTTTACGATTTTAACCCTTGTCGAAAATCCACCATCTACACCTGATTGCCGGATCAGATCACACAGAAGGTGTAGGGATTAGGTTTCCCAGTTGTTAGAGTTATCCTTTATATAGTCTTTCAAATCAGGTTTTGTAATCTAAGTTACCTTGGTAACAAAGCATTCAATATTCATCGTTAGATGAAAGCCTGATTAGATTCAAGCTAATATCTTTCAACCGTTTGATCAAACTTAGCTTGTTACACACAAATGAAATGCACGTTTAGTTAGGTTTGTGTAACCGTATCCAAACATGTATACTTAGTTGGTTCAAAAATATTTAACCAAATGGTTAGCCATATGAGCACTTTCATATCAACATATTCATCTTAACCATAACTAGTTCAAATGACTCAAGACAACTAATTAGAGAGTTGTTCAATTGCTTATATCTCATATAAGTATACAAGACACAATTGAAGCAAAAACGATCTGATTCACTCGAATCAATTCATGAACTTTATAGCCACGGTTTGCAAGTATGCATTCCTTAGTTTATATAAGTTTAAGTTCACGAGTAATCGTTTTTAGAAACTAACCCACTTAAGTACGCATACTGGTACGCAGACTTAAGTACCCGGAATAAGTTTATTTTCAGTTTAAAAACTCCAGCATAAATTCACGGGATGTGAACTCCCGAGAGTGCGCGTACTGGTACGCGGACTTCAGTTCCGGTTTTCCTGAGCAGAAAAGTACGCATACTTTGGTTCAAGGAATAAGGACTTACACACGTATGAGTTATCACACAATGTTTATGTCCTTTCAAGGTTATATTTTAAACTCTCATTTCATTCATTGAAACATTCTTAGAGGACGTTATATATTTTTTGTTCACAAGCTATTTTTCGTCAAAGCGATTTTCAAGTAATTGAAACTAATATGACTTTCGTCACTAGTAAAGATGAACTTGGCCAAAGCAAAATCTTATCAATACATATTTCAGAAATAGATAACCTAGATAAACTCGGCTCGAAATAGCAAACATGTATAATCATAGTATATATAGCAATACGACTTTTGTCTCAAGATAGGAGATAGAGTAGATAGACTTTTGAGTGATAGATAAGTTCAAGTCTCCACATACCTTTTAGTCGATGAAGTTACACCAGTTCCTTGAGTAGTTCTTCATCTTTGTATGATGATATCCATGGAGTCTAGAGCTCAACTACACTTTCTATCCTAGTCCGAGACTTATCAATGAGTAGATTAGAAATCAAGACTTATAGTTTTGACAACTAAACTTGACAACAAGCTTGAGATAGCAACGCTTGCGAGTTCGACCGAGCAGTGTTCTAACAATCTCCTCCTTTGTCAATTGAGTGACAAAACTATCAATACATATGGAATACAAAATAAATAAATAAAGTTTTGTAGCTTCTCCTCCACATGCATGATCTCCTTGGTTCTTTAACATTACTCGAAATCTTCGTTACTTCCAAGTACTCCAATGATTCCAAAGGTTGTAAGTTTAGAATCATCGTTTTTGAAAATATGTAGCTATAACAATGATAAAACAAGATTTCTCAATCATTGTTACACAATATCATAGTATTATTACACAATGTCAAAGTTCCATTGTATCACAACTTCGACAACAATACTATAATGATATGTATCACTCCCCCTTAGTCAATACTCCATCTCACATGGGAACCACTCCCTCTTACATAATGATCCGAAAACCATATGTATTTGTAGTATGAACTACACATTAATTCTCCCTATTTTTGTCAATAAAATTGGCAAAGGTACGAAAACTAGTAGGATCCTAATGGAATTTCCATAGAGACATTTCATGACCAAAAAAACGCACATATCAACTTTTTAGATGCCATCATATAGCCGAAGCTAAATGCATTCATCAAGGAGTTTATAAAGATACAAGATAACCTCTATAATATTCTACAGCCGCACTCCCCACAAAGATTTGGTAATTAATCACAAGTTCAATTAAGAACTCTCCCCCATAAAATGTCATTCCTGAAAGAACAACAAGAGCGACCTTACTTTCATAAGAAAAGAAGGATTTCTTTGGACATAACAAATCACATACGAATATGAATTTGAATCCAAAATACTCAATTAAGTTAACCACAAGAAAACCCATGATTAATTAAATCGTAAATGCTCAACATAAGAGAACTTATGGATCCGCACATTATATACATAAAAATATGGATCAGGGAAGATCAAAACTGCGGAATAGACAAGGATTCATTCTACTTTCCATCACTATTTGCACAATGATATACAATAGACATAATCTTCGTAAGAAAAATTTCATCCTATCTTCCATCAATATTTGCATAATGACATACAATAGGCTTAACTTTTGTAATGTCAAAAGTTCATTCATTCTTTTATCAGTACTTTCATATCGACATGTGAAAGACTTAACTTTTGACAAAGTATAGGACAATCATAGTTCACGGACTCAAACACACATATCCCATAAAAAATTGCAATATATAAAACCATAAAGATTAATACTGCAAAAATCATCTTCCATACAATTTTAGAATTTATACAAATAAACCTAAAAACAATGAAGATGAAAACGTTGGACATAGCTATGTAATCACAATAATGGATATTCCAAACTCTAGTTATTCTTCTTAAAAAACACAAGAAATAAAATTCTCATCAGAAGATTTACTAGACATAATAAAATCAACAAGCTAAAGAACAAGGACAGACTCTTAAACCATCAAAATCGGATAGGAACTGAAATCAAATAGACGTTTCGGAATCCTCATGAGCCTTGTGGTCTTTGAGCTTGTGATTGACAATATCTACTGCTTCTTCAGAGAATATATCCTCATTGAGAAGATCTTTAACATGTGTCTTTATGAGATCAAGGTCATAAGTAACCTTTTTCAACTCTGTTCTTAACACATCAAGACTCTTCAAAGTATCAACGAGCTGCAGTTTTGCTTCCTCAAAATATTTAAGAAAATCATGAACCACTTCCGCAGAAACCATATCCTCATTCTCAACATCCTGATGTGTATAGGCATAGTAACATGAGGAATTAGGATGATCATCTTCTACTAGGGTTCTTTTCTTCCTTCCCTTAGACTCGAAACCAATACCTTTGTCGAGAAACCCTTTTGCAAAACTGCTAGAGTTAGAAGAAGACATTCTTGACAAACCACAAAAAAATCCCAGAGTATGCGTACGAGACTCAAGGGTTTTGGTATTTAAATGGTTTCTTAGGGAAGGTAACTTTTAGGGTTTCTAAAAACTGATTCGTGACAGTAACACAGGTACTCGTACGAACACAATCTTGAGCCAACAACAAAGGTACGCAACCGGTCATATTTTTTACGACAAGACAGAATATCAGTTATGTGAAAATTATCACAATATTTTTGGCTCAATAAATTTTATATCTCCATAGAGAAATAAATTTAGAGCACAAAACATAGTTGCAACAAAAATAAAAGAAGAACAACATCAGACACAACCAAAAATTTAAGAAAAGTTGTCTGCAGACAATAGTTTAGCTATGGACGATAAGAAAATAGCTCAACTAAACAGAAAGAAATTTTGCCACCAGTATATCTGATTATTTACACATCTTACTCAACAAGATTTTTATGAGTAAGTTTTCAATCCTTGTGATTAATTGACACAAGTATGAGCTCTAAGCTCATTAAATGAACTGTGTTTATGGTTGAGTCTCTTTTTCCTTTCGAATCTAGGAAATAATTCTTTTTGATGTGAGAAATTATCATAAAACTTACTGTCATCATAATACGAGACAAGGTTTGAGTTCTTACCAGAAGAATTTTAACCGGAGGTAGTTTACAGCCTGTTGAAGATCTCTTTATAACCTTCAATTAACTCCTTTAGGATATTTATTATATCATCATATTTGCTCTTTTCTCTTGATACCTTGTTCACATCAACTGTATCATTATCTCCCTTTTTGAAGAAGGAAAAATTCCGATCTTTTCTTAGACGGTTTTTGTCAAGACGACTGTTCTGCTTCTGAGCATTCGAGGAACTCATTGAACTGACTTTCCTGGTAGCATACACAAGGTAAGTACGAAACCAATTGGTTTAGACATACGAATGTCAGTTACACCTTTGTGAATTAAGTCTAAGGTGTGTTGAAGTTGAACAAAGGAATTTTTATTCAACCTAGAGTTTCCTTTTTGTTTGAACCTTTTTCCTTGCAAAAGAAACATACTTTCTGATCACAAGAGTGATTAGATAGTGCAGTCTTAACAACCTCGCTTGGAGATTTCTTCCTTCCATGTGATGTTGAACATCCTTGATTCGAGGAGGTGACTAACACATCTTTTCCGATAGGAAGGGATTCTGGTTTTACTTCTGGAAATGGAACTTCTCCAGTTGCGGTAAAAGTACATGGTATATTAGACTGCTTAGAGCATACTTGAATTGAGAGTTTACTCAAGAGATGTTCAATTTCCAAAGCATCCTTTTTGAGGCTTTCCTTGAGTAATATTCGTGAAGAATGAACTTCAGTGTTTTTGGAATTGCAGTCTCTTACTACACCAAGAAGAATATTGACATGGTTTTTCAACCGATTAAATCTATCAACTTGGATTCTAACAAGATTTAGATTCAATTCACTCTTTTCAGTTGTTTCCCTTTCATTAATAGAGATAAACTCTTTTGAAGGGTAATCGGAATAACACATTGTTGATGGTGGTTTTTAGTTCAGGTTTAAGATTGTAAAACCTTGCATTTAATGTGCCGTCACTCTACAAAGAAACGAAGCCATGTAAAAGTGATGAGTGTTCAACCTCTTCACTGGCACATTTATTGAGCAACATATATTCACATGAAATTTACCCAGAATGGTGCATGTAGCAACAATCCCGGATATTCTGTAAATTTTGGCACCTTGCCTGTATTATTCCGTTAATATAAGTTTCTTTGAATGCTTTCTGTGCCATGCTCCCCGGCTGAACCCTTAATATTGGTATGCCATGACAGTTTATGTTCACTCGCAGCAGAGTAGCATGAATTTCCAAGTATCAAGGTTAAGGTCCTTCCATAAAAGTATTCAATCGGAAAGCATACTGCTCTCTGGAAATAAACTTAAAGAACTCTGTGTCAACACATAGAATTCAATCAATTTTGTGATAATTCACATGATTTAGATACTACCCTGACTAATTTGCAAAAATTAAGGTTTTGCGCCCTGCGCAGTATATTAGACCTTGCCTGTCTAAATTAAGCCTAGGCGAACTAGGTAATTAATACGCCATGGATTAGTAGGTGCGAAATCCTACCCAAAATCATAAAACAAGGAATAAAAGGAGTCGCGGAATAGGAGAAGCAACAAAGTAGGTGTGGCCATGCCATAGGCCAGCCGGCTCCACTTGCAAGTGGCCACACCCCATGTTGCTCAACCAGCCCTTATTTCCCGTCGACCAATCAGGTCACCTTAAACCCGCCACACACATGAGTTGTGGATGGGCCCATACTTCCCGACCCTATTTCCGGTCGACCAATCAGGTCGTCTTAAACCCGCCACATGCACATGAGTTGTGGCTGGGACCATACTTGCCGGCCCTATTTCCCGTCGACCAATAAGGTCGCTTTAAATCTGCCACACACACATTAGAAGTGTGGCCACGCCCATGTTTGGCCGACCCCTCTTTTTAATCGACCAATCAGGTCGCTCTAAACCTGCCACATTATTAAAAAGGGAAAAGTTGCGCCAGATGGTCACAATGTAAAATTGGCTTTCCAAAGCCGCGCCAACATGCATGCCAAACATGCCAAACGTGCCATTCCGCTCCGGCATGCTAGTGACATTCCGAACATGCCATGTCGCGCCAATACGCTAATTGGCATGCCAAGCATGCCAAACGTGCCACTTTTCCGCACTAGCATGCCAAACGTATCACTTTGCTGTAGTAGCATGCCGAACGTGTCAACATGCCATAAATAGCGCGCCAACGTCCTAACCCACTTCTTGTTCGTGGCCAAACGCCATAACATATTCCAATTAGGGTATTCCAAACACGGCTCTGCCTTAGTGGCGTTAGCCGAACCCTAATTTCCAATCGTGGCCCAATTACGCCATTTTGGCCCTACAACATGCCACGAGCCATGTAGGACCCGACAATCCCTAAAAACGGCGGCATTCTGTAATCACCCATTGCCATCCTTGCGCCTGTGGTTATTCCCATATTATGGCCTGCCATAATTCCTTTAATATGGCCATGGCACCGATTGCATAAAGCGCCACCGTGCCACGACCATGCCACACGCGCTAATTAAGGTTTCGATATGCCAAACCATAATTTAGCTAAAGTTTCCACGCCAACTAGGTCAAGTAATTCTCCTAAAGCCTTAAGTTTGATATAGCAACAAGGCCAATGTTGCCAGAGCCATATTTGGGTCTAACATCAATATGCCAAAATAGTTGCCATGGCTATGCCAGACGCCACTATGCCACGGCTACGCCAGGCACCACTATGCCACTGGCATGCCGCTATATGCCACTACACCATTGGCATGTGCCAATGACACCACTGTGCTACCATTAGGCACCAACAGAATGTGGCCATAATCAATGGCCACCCTTTCTCATGAGTTACGATCTCATCCGTCCAAATTCGCCACAGAATTGACAGTCCTATGGAAAATTTTGGGCGACCAACTAAAACAAGCCAAATTGCATCCTGTGGAAAGTCTCCTGACTTTTACTTGCCGCACATAACAACCTGCTACATGTTTTTCATGAAAACGCTCGAGACATCAAACATGTCACAAATTGGGGGATGCTCATCAGGGTATTGGTCTGGCGGTTTACAACGTGCGGCGTGCAACACACTTATCATAAGAAAGTGTCAGAAAGCAGGGCAGTTAGTGGCGGCAAGAAGTAGTGGGTGTAAACTAACCAGTTTCCTCCATAGTGGGAACATGGTTTCTGACAGTAACACATAACCCCACTTCTCCATCACTCAATCACTCCTACTTTCTACGAGATCAGGATGCGTTCAATATGACTTGTATAAATAGGTTTTACCTATTTTCGACCAAACAACAAATTTTGGTCAGAACAACAACACAGTATCCAAAAAAATACCAAAGAACTGATAGCTTTCATTCCGCAAACCAATTCCAAATTCTGATACAAGTCATAAAATAGCCACACCTTCAGAATTAACCATTCTGGTCTCAACACCTTCTTCGCTTCCCTCCCTAAGACCAACCCTCCTCCTTCACTTTGTGACCGACGCAAGACTGGAACGACCATTTCTTGGTTTAGGCCAGGATTGTACAAATTGATCTCTCGAATCTAAAGTACTCCCGTGCAGTGCATTTGTTTTAGGTTTAGATTTGTTTCTCATCCACACATCCGAATTTACCAAAACCAGCAGAAACAGTTTTTACCCATAACCCATAAACAACTGGCGATCACAGTGGGAGATTAGTCTCTCGGTTGCAATTCCAATTTCAAAAAGATGGTCGGTCTTAGAACTGATTCCACAAATCCAAGTTCTATTCAGAACCTGGCGAATGGTGACATCCCTCATCCCAATGCTATACCTAGTGGTGCAGCCAATGAAGAAATCCTAAGATTGGTCGAGTTGGCACGAGTCCAGGAGATCCACACAAGGAATATAGACCCGATGAAGGAAACGATAAATAACATACTCAATTTTCTTGTCATATTAACGTCAGATTGGAGCGGTTCACCTGTTCCAGGAATTCTAGCGCTGGGGACTGATGCCCCAGATGATCGTCATCAGATCAGCAGTTTCACAACCAACCAGAGGCCGGTGGACCAGGAAGCAGCCTCTTCGGTAGAAAGTTTATGTGAACTTCTACACCTTTCAAAGGATCAACGAGCAGAGACGTTTGCTGCAATCAATCAAATATCCCTAGACGCACGTTTGGCTCCTTCACGACCAGAGAATTCAAGAATATCATATATGTCATTCAATAATGTTACATTTACTGAAGACGACATGATGGCAAAAGAAGGTCATAACAGAGCCCTACATGTCACTGCTCGCATCAAGGATTCATAATTCAAAAGAGATCTCATTGATACGGGAGCATCCTCAAATGTTACCACCCTTAGAACACTCAGGACAGCTAAGGTGCGGCCAAGTAAAATCGTACGACATCCTACCATGATGATAGATTTCGAAGGAAACCGAACCAACACGTATGGGTATATCAGTCTGAATCTGTCAGTGGGACCAGTCCATTCGAAGGTGAAATTCTAAGTAATATAAAAGGAGCCAGACTACCACATGGTACTGGGGAGATCTTGGCTCCATGGTAACCGAATCGTACCTTCAACATATCACCAATGCATGAAGACCATGCTGAACGAAGAAGTTGTCCGCATCCCAGCGTCATTGTCTCCTTATGTACCATTTTGTGGTGTAGAGTTGTTCGATCCGAAGGAGAATTCGCGAGACTCATCAGGCAAGGTTTACTGCATTTCGTTCCCCACATGGACCTCCATTGAAGAGGAGGACAGACTTGCGTCGCTAAACAAAAGAACCCAATCCTGCGGCACACCTCCGATGACAGGAAACGCTAATTCTCCCTCATCAACCAAGAGAGAGAGCGCTTTTTTTCAAGTCATGACGAAAAAGGGAAAACCGTATATCGGCACCGCTGTTAGCAATTCGCAGGGGAGATTTCCACCCAGTCTCTCCGCCCAATAGAATGCAACCATAACATAAATCCACAAGAAGAAGTACCGGACGCACCACGACAGTTACAAGACGGAACCAACTCCACCACAGAAGAACTCGAAGTTGTCAACATCGGAAGTGAAGAATTTCCAAGGCCCGTCTCCACGGCTCTATGCACAGATGAACGCACAAAACTTGTGGACCTTCTTAAAGAATATCAAGATGTATTTGCATGGACGTACGAGGAAATGTCTGGCTTGGATGAAAAACTGGCCAATCATCATCTACATATAATACCTGGGTCCAAAGCAGTCAAGCAATCCCCAAGGCAGTTAAGACAGGACGTAGAAGAACAAATCAAGACTGAGATTCAGAAGTTGTTAGCTGCCAGTTTCATCAAACCTGTTCACCATCCTACTTAGCTGGCCAATGTGGTTCCTGTAAAAAAGAAGAGCGGTCAAATTAGGTGCTGTGTCGATTTTAGAGATCCGAACAAATGTTTCCCCAAGGACGATTTTCCTCTTCCCAACATTGATATGCTAGTCGGCGCCACCAGTGGACATGGCATGTTCTCCTTCATGGACGGGTACAACGACTACAATCATATAAAGATGTACGAGCACGACGCAAGTAAGACAACTTTTCGAACTCCTCTCGGAAAATTTTATTATACTATGATTCCTTTCGGTTTGAAAAATGCCGGCGCAACCTACCAACGCGCCATGAGTGCAATTTTCCACGATATGATGCACAAGCAAGTTGAAGATTATGTGGATGACATATTAGTCAAATCAAAAACTCGAGCGGCCCACACAGAGGTTCTGCGGCAAGTGTTTAAAAGGTGTCGCGAGTACAAACTGAAAATGAACCCTTTGAAGTGTGCCTTTAGCGTCTCCTTGGGAAAATTTCTAGGATTCCAGGTAATTGCTCAGGGAATCAAATTTGATCCATCCATGAACCAAGACATCCTCACAATGCCGCCTCCAAGAACTATGAAAGAACTTCAGAGCTTCATGGGCAAGGTAAACTACATTCAGCGTTTTATACCTGGTTTAGCCCAGTTTATTGCTTCATTCACCCCTTTACTAAAGAAGGGAGAAAGTTTCGTCTGGACCGCACCACAGCAAGAGGCGTTTCGGAATATCCAACAAATATTGTCATCCCCAGCCGTCACGAGATCTCCTGTACAAGGAAAACCATTGTGCCTCCACACTGCTTTCAGCGATGCTTCCGTTGGAGCTCTCCTTGCCCAAGAAGATGATGAAGGAATTGAAAATCCTATATACTGCTTCAGTTGAACTTTGAGGGATGCGGAACTCAGATATCCCAAAGCAGAAAAAGCATGCTTATTCCTAATTCACTCCATTCAGAAGTTTAGGCATTATTTGCTGTCAAACAAAATAGTGCTGATCTAAGGCTGACACTGTGAAATTTTTGCTTTCAAATGGCTCCTCCAAATGTCGGAGGCCGGAAAAATGGCTCCTCCAAATGTCGAAGCTAGATATAACATGCGCTTCCCCAAGGGATATCAAAGGACAAGCAGTCGCGGATTTACTAGCAGCTTTTCCGGGAGAAGGAACCACCGCATTGCATGAAGACCTTCATGGGAAATTTCCGGAAATCTCTTTTGTCAAAGAAGAAGCGTGGCTACTCCATTTTGATGGCTCCGCCACCCCTAGCAATAATAATGGAGGAGCGGGTGTAGTTCTTGTGTCTCCAGCTGGTGAAGTCTTTTCGCATTCCTTCAAGCTAGAATTTCAGTGCACCAATAATTCAGCCGAATATGAGGCTTTTCTCATAGGATTGTCACTGCCCAAACAAGCAGGCGCTACGCACCTGGAAGTGAGAGGCAACTCTAAATTACTAGTTAACCAAATGAATAGAGTTTATGCATTAAAAAATGTAACACTGGCGCCATATAGGTCTGAGGCACAAAAGTTATTGAATTATTTCGCTGGCGCGACCATAACTCATGTCGGTCTAAGCAACAACAGACACGCCGATTTCCTATCCACATTAGCCTCGAAGGTACAATTCAAAGGTTTAGAAGAAACTTTAGTGGTGAAGATATGGACTGTAGCGTCAACGTGGCTTTTTCAATCTAAGGATACTGAAGCCAATGATTGGAGGACCCCGATTATCCAAGAGCTTAACAGTTCTCTCTCCCAAGGAAAGGTTAGTCTCAAAACCCTACAAAATTTCTTCATGCTTCACGGAAAATCGAAACCCGGATGGCTCCCTGTCAAGATGTCTTGGAGACGAAGAAGCACGACTACAACTTAACCATGTTCATGGCGAAATTTATGGACAAACGTTGGTGGTGGCTCTTTATCATCCCCTTAAACGCCTCGGCTACTATTGGCCAGATATGGAAACTCAATCTCGATTACTCCAAGGGTGTTTCCCAAACTGTCAAGCACCGCTACATCAATTGGAGGTCTTTAACATTGGCCATGCTGGGGACTGGCGAGAGCCATATATTAATTACCTCTGCGACGGTGTACTCCCTGCCAATAAGAAGGACGCAGCCAAGATGAAGCAAAGAGCCAAAAGATTTGTGTTTCATGAAGGAACTTTGTAGCTTTGGAGGTGATCTGCTACGATGTCTGGCAAAGGTGGAAATCCAAATCATGTTGAAAGAGACGCATGAAGGTGAACACCAAGGTTTAGATGGTGGATTTTAGACAAAGGCTAAAATCATAAAACCATAATTATACATACTCTTGACCTAGCAATCAGATGAGTATTGAGGCTCATGTCTCTCATTGAAGCATGAAATCTCATGCCGCAAGAACCTCTTAATGAGAATACTGTCTCTCAAAGCATATGTAGATGTGCAGTCTCTCAACTAAGGCAACGACATATCTCATGAATACTGAGCAATTTCAGTAATTACTTCCATATATAATCGAACGATTGGACGGCTGCTAGACAGCTTGCCTGCTAGTATAGAGCAATAACGTCTTCAGGATGTAACAATGTTTTCCCTAACTATATAAAAGAAATATGACGCCTCAACAAGCTCATATCACTCAATTCTCAAATAATTAATGCTCCTAGACAGCATGCCTGCTAGTATAGAGCCATCAATTAATTATTTCTAATCCTTAAATTCATTGACTGAATATTCAGAGATATTCTACGTTCTTCATAATATTTTATTACTTCAATTCATGGTTCTTCCCAGCATAATTCCATGGGTTAGTGATAAATATTCAACGTACGGGCATCTAAGCCGCTATCGAGTAAGCCCCGACCAAAATGGTGCAAGTGTATTCAGCAATAATGCACTAACGAGTGATAGGTGTCTAAAACACCTAATTTTATATCTAGTATTTATGCTTTCTTTGCTACTTTTATTGTAAATTATGTATCTTATGGTTGCTTCTGAGTATTTAGGTACTTTGGAGTCATTCGGAGCAAAAGAAGAAGAAAGTGTCCATTTGGAGCAAAAAGGTGCAAATTCTATGGATGCGGATTATTTCTCATTGTTTGCTTTTATTTCTTCACCTCTGTCTGAAAAGTAGGTCGGCTTTAGTGATGCAATTTTTGTCTGAAAAGCATGACAACTTTAGTGATGTCAAGAAGTTGAAGAGATAAAGTGAGTCTGAGAAACGAGAGGCGATTGTTGTTGGCGGAAGAATGCAAAAGATAAAGCACTCTTTTGGAGCATAAGGGAAGAATCGTCAATTCACAGGCGAGTGGTAGCTGAAGCTATGCGGCGAAAAAGGGGAAGAATGAACCGTCAGTTCTGCGCAACTGACAGGCAAAATAAATGGGGTTACCCCTTATCTATGAGACCTGGGTGGCTATTGCCATCTACAATTCCTACACAAACACCTAAAATTCAGAGAAGCTCATTTAGTTTTCTCTCTGCCTGAAATAGAGATGGCGGCAATGCTGTCTTAGAAGTTAGAGAAGGAGGGAAATTCACATATGGAAGTGGAGATCGAGAAGCTCTGTTGATTCAATGTGGTAATTGAATTGAAGAGAGAAATTAAGAGTTTGGGTTTATGTTAATTCGGAAAAACAGTGAAGATATGTTGTTGCTGCTGAAGATTAGGGTTTCATGATGTTGAATCTCAATCTGGGGTTGAAACTGAACTGAAAATGCTCGAATCTGGTGGATGAATGGAAGATTAGAAATCTGCAGTTACAGAGATGGGTTCAGGGTTGCAGTTGCTGGTTTATATTGAAAAGGAAGAAGATGATGATTCTGTGTTTTTGATGGTACTTCCGTTGCTGGTTTTTGAGCTGAGAGATGCATCTGATGAAGATGATGGACTTGTGATCGATTCATAAAGCTTCTGGAAATGTTAGAGATTCAGTTAGGGTTTTGGTGCGAATATGGAATGAAGTGGATATGAAGATGAGTGAATGAAGAAGCTTCTTATCATAATGATCGATTTGAGAGGTGGTTAGGCTTGGGTCGAGGTTGAATTAGCTGCTGGTGTTGTTGATTGAGAAGAAACAGAAATTAGGGTTTATGTGATGTTTGAAATTGAAGACGATGAATGGAGAATATTCAAAGAGTATCCATGGGTGTTTGCTGCTGATTCATGGCGAGGAAGAATTAATGGTGGCTATAGTCAAGAAGTTACAGAACACAAATTGATGTGAGTTGCTGCTGAGAGTGTTGATTTGAGGTTGTGGAAGTTGTTAGATGATGGCTAAAGGAGATAAAATGGGTGGATCTTAAATAGAATTGCAGTGCAGGTGGACTTGTTGGTATTGTGCTGATGTTGAGCTAGTGGAGATGTTACTGCTGTGTGTTGGATCAAGAAGGAATATAGATGTATGTTTAGTTTGATATGATTTTAGGTCAGCTGAAACAGGGATTGATATGCTGAATAATTAAAGGTGCAGTTACTATGGCTTTTGATGAATTGTTGCAGCTGGAGCTAAGTAGATGCATACAGAGAAAGGTGCAGCTGTGATTGCAAGTGAATGAGCAAGTCAGAGAGAAGCTGTAGATGGAGCAATGAGTTCAGGCAAGAGAAATGATTGTTGCAGATGATGATGGTATTTGCTATGGAAATTGAGTTTAGAAGAAGCAGTAACTGGAATTGATAGCTATGGAAGTGGAATTGTTGCTGCCAATGGAAATAGATATGATGCTGCAATGGCAGATGGAAGAAGATGGTGGTTGTTCTTTGTAGATGTATGTTAGGTTTACAGGGTATGATGGCTGATGTTAGTGGTATTGCAACTGAATGGTGGTATGCAGGAAATGGGGCTGAGTTTCTCAAGTTTGAGGAGATATTTCACGGTGCTGGTGGTAAAGGAAGGGAATTAACTGGAGATGAGAATTGAGGCTTGAGATGAGGGTATGAAACTGAAATTGCAGCTGTGCAGTGTGGTGATGCTGTACAGGTTCAGTCCTTGTGTGACTCAAGTCTGAGTTGCAGGCTTGTTATAGTGATGTTGCTAATGAATATTTGAGGTGGTATCTGGTGTTGATTACTGGGATGCCATGAAGCAGATGGAATAGGTGATGCAATGGTGCAGGTTGTGATGCTGATGGCAATGCAGTGGTGGAATTGGTTTTGGCCTGAGATAGAAGCTGTCGCAGGTTAAGCTAAAATGTTGTTGAGAGTTCTATGGAAGTGGAGGCATGAATTGCACTGAAGTGAGCAGATGAGTTGAACTGAGTGATTGAAGCTGCAGATGTGGTGTGTTGTGCTGCTAAGAGAAGCAGCTGAGGCTGGTAATGTAGATGAGATGAACTTGTTGTTGCCGGAATCTTTTGTTGGAAATGAGATTGTGTGCTGCCAGGGTTGAGTAAATGAGAAACTGCAGTTGATCTTGTGTTGCTGCTGTCAAATTGAGAGAAGATGAACTGGAATCATTTGGTGGTGATGTTGCAGATATGACTGAGTTGCATATTACAGAATTGTAGGTGCAGTTGGGGTTAATGGGGAGCTGACTGTGATGGCAGTGTGCAGCATTATCAAATAGTGATGGAGTTGTATAGAATGGAGTGATGAAATGAAGGAGCCGGTGCTGTTAAAAGAAGAAGCAGTGGAGCTGTAATGAAGATTGTGCAGCCTAGGCTAGGAAGTGTTGGGCCCTGTCATGGCTCGACGATAGCTGCAAGAGAAGGACAACCATCTTGACTGGTGATACACAATGATTGTGCAACAACAAGCTTAAGCCTGTGCAAGCAACAACTTTGGCCAAGACCAGTCAACTACTGAGTTAGAATCTGACTCAGCTCACTCAGCGCTTGACTCAGTGACTTTGAACCGGTCTGACCTTGACCGAGTTGACCAGTTTGACCGTGACCGGTTTGACTTTTCCGGTCACCTGGGCCCAAATTTCCGGCGACTTTCTGGCCAACTTCCGACCAATTTTATGTGACGATTTGGTAGAGTTTCTACATGGGTTCATCTCGCTTTTGGGCCACGTGGATTTTCATCTAATGGGTTTGAAGTTTTGACCTAGTTTTGGAAGGGAGAAAAACTACAAAAAGGAAAAGTTTTCTACAACTTTGGATATGACGTATTATTTTCTACTTGGAGCTTTGGAGAGAACTTCTTCTAGGGTTTGCTTTCGTTTGTTTTCATCTTCTTTATTTTATTGATTATGATTATGATGAACTCCATTATTATGAGTAACTAAATACTACTATTGGTTATGGGATAAAAGTTGATTTCTCAAATATGTTATTTGAATCTATGGATTAGTTTTGTCTCAATATTTTATTGTTTTTGATTCATGGTCTATATTGTTATTGGTTTCATTGTTGAGTCCGGAATCAATTCAATTTGCATTCATCTCTAAAGCTATATTAGGGTTTTCAATACGAAAAAGTCGTTTGTCCCTGATTTTAAGTAGCATAATTGTGGGTAGTGCTTGTAGCGATATATCCTACTAGTCACATATGAATCATAACCTTGGTTAAATCGAATTAATGCTTTTACACGTTTGATTGCTTTGATTAGTCTTATTCCATAAATCTTAAAGCTTTTAGGGAGTTAAACTTAATTGTGCTTTTACACCTAGGGTTACTTTCTAGGAAGAATTCACATATGAATCTTTTAATGTGGTTGTGATGAAATTAGGGAACTAACGGGATATTCTTGTGATCAAGGTATCCTAGGGCTTTTAATAGATGAGAGATTAAAATATCAATTCTAGTCATTGATGAAAATACATGTTTGTGAATGATACTATTCCGTGAGCAATATCTTCTCCTTATTGATTATTCAAATTATCTTTATTGTTTTCAATTATTTTATTTGCTTTGATAAAACAACAAAAATCCCCCCTTGGTTACTTAAGAAACTAAAATTTTATAACAACAAAAGCCTCTCTGTGGATACGAACTCTTTCCTACCACATACTATATTTATTGTAGTTAAGTAAGAAAGTGAAATTATTTTTGACGGTTGGTAACCGATTATATTTTGGCACCGCTGTTGGGGAGGCATACGACTTGTTAATAAGTTTTTAGTTTCTTATCATTACTCCCGCTTCCATATTTGCTTTTTGTTTCTTGTCTTGTTTCTCACTTGTTTGCGAGAATTGTTTTCAGGTACCTAATCCATGGCTTCTAAAGATTGGAACTATCCAAGGTGCGGAATAGCCACTCGAAGAGGCACAATACTCCAACCAAGTCAAGGTACAACGGAAGAACAACAGTTACAAGTGGAAGAAGAGTTGCAACAAGAAGTTCTAGAACAAGAGGAACCGGTTGAACAAGAACCACCTTTTGAATAAGAAGAAGAAGAAGCAATGGGTGATGCAAATCGTACACTCAAGGACTTGGCATCGCATAAGTTGGATACAAAACAAGGGTGTATTCAAACAAACTCTACTTTTGAGATCAAGCCAGGGTTTCTTAGAGAATTACCAAAGTTCCATGGCATGGTGAATGAAGACCCAAACAAGCATCTTATGGACTTCCACACCATTGTCACGGCCATGCTTCCAGCGGATGGTGCAATGTTGAAAGTTTTTCGATTCTCGTTGATGGATAGTGCTAAGGATTGGTTGTATTATTTACCTCCCGGAAGTATCACAACATGGAATGGGTTGAAGAAACTCTTTTTAGAAAGGTATTTTCCTGCATCAAAGGCTACTCAAATTCGCAAGGAGATTTATGGGATGAAGCAAAATGTGGGAGAATCTTTATATGAATGTTGGGAATGATACAAGGGATTGGTGGCAATCTGCCCTCACCATCAATTCAACGATGCGATGATTATCCAATACTTCTATGAAGGACTCCAATCAAGCGACAGGAATCTTCTTGACGCTGTAGATGGTGGTGCACTAGTGAGAAAAACGGTGGCACAAGCTAGAGAATTGATTGAAAACATGGCAGCAAAATCCCAACAATTCTTGAGTCGTGGTTCGGATGTGCTTCTTAGGAGAGTAAATGAAGTGAACGAGGTGGAGGAACTTCGTCAACAAATAGGTAACATGACAGCTATGATGCAACAAGTTGCAGCTGCGGTGATACCAAGTTCTTCTCAAGGGTATGAAGACTCCAATGAACAAGCTAATGTGATCTTCCCAAATCAGCAAAGACAGTATGATCCCTACTCCAACACTTACAATCCGGGATGGAGAGATCACCCCAATTTTATCTATGCGAACAAGCAATGAGCGGTTCAACAACCAAATTTCAACCATCCGAGTGGATTTCAACCTCAACAACAACAATTCCAGTCGCGTCAACAATTTCACCAATCACAACAACAACAACAACCTCCAAATCAGGGGTCAAGTATGGAAGAGTTGCTGAAATCTTTTATGCAAAGGACGGAGAGCACGGTTAAGGAGTTGCAAACTCAAGTTTGTTATATGGTTATCGAGTTGAATCAATTAATGGCACAAAATAGTGGGAAACTCCCTTCTCAACCTATTAACCCAAAAGGGGATTTGAATACTATTACGTTGAGAAGTGGTACACAACTTGTGCAACCCGAAGTTACTGATTCGGGCAAGGTGGAAACACCAAAGGAACCTGTTTTGAAGGAGAAAAATGTGGAGTCTCCCCAAACTTCTGAGGTACCTATTTCTAACTCTAAAACTCCAGTTTCTACTGATGTTCCTCCTTTACCTTTCCCTCGCAGATTCACAAAGTCCAAGATGGAGGAACTAGAAAAGAAGATTTTAGACGTTCTAAGAAAGATTCATGTGAACATACCGCTCGTAGATGCTATAAAGCAAATGACAAAGTATGCAAAGGTGTTGAAGGACTTGTGTACCAACAAGAAAAGGCTCAAAGACAATGAAGTACTAAGTCTGGGGGAGAATGCTTTGAAAATCTTACAACACAAACTCCCACTGAAATGCAAGGATCCGGGTAGCTTTGACATTCCCGTCACAATTGGTAACACTACATTTAACAAAGCTATGTTGGATTTAGGTGCATTCGTTAATGTTATGCCTGCATCCATGTATAATTCACTTGAGTTAGGTCCTCTTAAAAAGTCTGGAATTGTGTTGCAATTAGACGATCGCTCTAATGTTTACCCAATGGGTATTGTTGAGGATGTTCTTGTGCAGGTTAATCAACTTGTATTTCCAGCTGACTTTTGCGTGTTAGAGATGAATGAAGGTTCACCGGACTCGTCTCTTCCATTGCTACTTGGGCGCCCCTTCATGAAAACGGCGAAAACCATTATTGATGTGGATAAGGGAACGTTGACTATGGAGTTTGATGGAGAAATAATACGTTTCAATATTTTCGAGACGATGAGATATCCTAGTGATGTCCACTTTTGTTTCTCCATTGATGTTATGGATACATTGGCACAATAAGTGTTTGAATTGAATGGTGATGATGCCTTGGAAACCGTTTTAACTACATCCATGGATAATGGTGTAGAGTGCGGTAATGAAGTCAAGGAATCCCTTGGTGATCTTAATTCACTACAAGGATGCCCGAAAACTCATAATATCTCTTTTATTTCTTTACCATGCAGGGATGAAAAAAACTTTTACCATCTATTGTTAAATCTCCAAAATTAGAATTGAAACCTCTCCCAAGTCACTTAAAGTACTTGTACTTGGGTGACAAGGAAGAGTTACCTGTGATTGTTTCTAACGAGCTTAGTGAATTACAAGAGCAAAAACTTCTAAGGGTACTAAGGAAGTACAAGACGACCATTGGATGGACAATCGCTGATATCAAGGGTATAAGCCCTGCCGTTTGTATGTATAAGATTCGTTTGGAGGACGATACAAAGCCTACAAGGGAAGCGCAACGTCGTTTGAATCCTCCCATGATGGAAGTTGTGAAAAAGGAGATACTCAAGATTTTGGAAGTGGGTGTTATATACCCCATATCCGATAGCAAGTGGGTAAGCCCGGTGCAAGTGGTACCAAAGAAATCAGGTGTGACGGTGGTGGAGAATGATAAGAATGAACTTGTCCCAACTCGTGTGCAAACCGATTGGAGGGTTTGTATTGATTATAGAAAATTGAATGCCACAACTAGGAAAGGTCATTTTCCATTACCTTTTATTTATCAAATGCTTGAACGTTTAGCTGGACACTCTTACTATTGTTTCCTTGATGGCTATTCAGGTTATAATCAGATTGTGATAGCACCGGAGGATCAAGAGAAAACTACTTTCACTTGTCCGTTCGGTACTTTTTCTTATAGAAGGATGCATTTTGACTTGTGCAATGCTCCAGCTACCTTGCAAAGGTGTATGATAAGTATATTTTCAGAATATGTTGAAAACATAATCGAAGTGTTCATGGACGACTTTAGTGTCTTTCGTGATTCATTTGACCTTTGCTTGAAAAATTTGTCACTAGTCCTTGAACGATGTGTTGAAACAAATCTTGTGCTGAATTGGGAGAAGTGCCATTTTATGGTAACTCATGGCATAATTTTAGGCCATATAATATCTTCTAAAGTCTTGGAAGTTGATAAATCTAAGATTGACCTTATTCGTTCTCTAACCCCTCCCACTACGGTGAGGGAGATACGCTCTTTTCTTGGACATGCAGGTTTTTATCGTAGGTTTATCAAGGACTTTTCCAACATAGCGTCACCACTTTGTAATTTGTTGCAAAAAGATGTGGTTTTTAACTTTGATGAAAAGTGTATGGAGGCATTCAATCGCTTGAAAGAGCTTTTGATTTCATCCCCTATCATTAAACCACCGGATTGGAGCAAACCTTTTGAGCTCATGTGTGATGCAAGTGACTATGCGGTTGGTGCAGTGCTTGGGAAGCGTGTGGGGAAGATACCTCATGCTATTTATTATGCTTCTAGAACGTTAAATGAGGCCCAAAAAACTACACAACCACTGAAAAAGAGTTGTTAGCCATTATTTTTGCTTTGGAAAAGTTTTGCTCTTATCTAATTGGTACAAAAGTTGTTGTCTTTTCTGATTATGCAGCACTTAGGTACTTGCTAATGAAGAAAGAAGCGAAATCGAGGCTCATACGATGGATTTTACTCTTGCAAGAGTTTGATCTTGAAATCAAAGACAAGAAAGGAATTGAGAACACCGTTGCGGATCACTTGAGCCGTCTCGCCGTGGACAAGGAAGTTATCCCATTGCGTGAAAGCTTCCTAGATGATCAACTATTCTCAATTGCCTTTGGAGAACCATGGTATGCTGATATTGTCAATTACTTGGTGTCTAAACAAATTCCAAAGAACTTGTTTCGTGCTGAGAGGGACAAACTTAAGAAGTTGGGAAACCAATACATATGGGATGATCCATACTTTTGGAAACATTGCAGCGACCAAGTAATAAGAAGGTGCGTTCCCGAATGTGAATTTAGTTTTATATTGTCTTTTTGTCACTCTTATGCTTGCGGAGGACATTTTGGGAGTAATAGAACCGATCACAAGGTGCTTGAAAGCGGTTTCTATTGGACAACCTTGTTTAAGGATGCATATGTATTTTATAGAACTTGTGATAGGTGCCAAAGAACAGGCAATCTAGGTGCTCGAAATCAAATGCCACAAACTTTTATTCAATTTATTGAAGTTTTCGACGTATGGGGTATTGATTTTATGGGTCCTTTTGTCAACTCCCATGAGAATTTTTATATCTTACTTGTTGTTGATTATGTCTCTAAATGGGTGGAAGTTAAGGCCACCCCAACTAATGATTCTAAAGTGGTTTCAGATTTTGTGCAAGCTAATATTTTTGCAAGGTTTGGAATTCCAAGAGACATAATTAGCGATGGGGGTTCTCAATTCAAAAACAGGTTTTTACAAAACTTTTTGAAGAAGTACAATGTGTCGCATAAGATTGCAACACCTTATCATCCCCAAACAAATGGACAAGCCGAGGTTTCCAACCGAGAGGTGAAATCCATACTTGAGAAGACGGTGAATGCAACAAGGAAGGATTGGAGCATGCGACTTAATGATGCTTTGTGGGCTTATATAACCGCATACAAGACACCTATTGGGATGTCTCCTTGTAGGCTTGTGTATGGTAAACCTTGTCACTTACCCGTGGAGATTGAGCATAAGGCGTTTTTGGCTATTAAGCAATGAAGTATGGAGATGGATGGTGCTGGAAAGCAAAGGAAGTTACAACTCCAAGAGCTAGAGGAGCTTCGCAATGATGCATTTGAAAGCTCACGCATTTACAAGGAGAACACGAAGGCATTTCATGATATTATGATTTCTAGAAAAAAACTTTGTGTTGGGCAGAAAGTGCTTTTGTTTATTTCTCGCTTGCAATTATTTCCGGGTAAATTAAGGTCACGTTGGATTAAACCTTTCATTGTTACTAATGTGTTTTCTCATGGTGCAGTGGAAATTCGTAGCATGGTTACAGGCAAGGAATTTATAGTTAATGGGCACCGGTTGAAACCATACTATGAGAACTTCTCTTCCGAAGTGGTGGAAGGAGTTAATTTTGTGGATGCAATCCCTATGGAGGAGTCATAGAAAGCAAGGAAATAGTCGGGATGAGGACTTTAAACCAAGCGCTAAGTGGGAGGCAACCCACCGGTTTTGTATCTTTACCTTTATCTTTTTATTTTATTTTTAAGTATTTTTATCTTTGTTTTGCATATTATTTGCGTAATTTCCCACCTTGAACTTCACTTTGGATGAGTTAATTTACATTGAGGACAATGTAAAGTTTAAGTGTGGGGGAGCATTTATATGTTTTTAGAGTTTGATGCTTTTTAGTAAAAAAAAAAAAAGAAAAAGTAGAAAAATGAAAAAAAATAATAATAAAAAAAATGATACTCCAAAACATAGAAATATGTGCCTTTAGGATGACACTACCAATCTATGTGGATGAAACCGTTTTGGTTGCGGGAGTTGAGGAACCCATTAACTACAAGGGACAAAATTATTCAAGTGTTAGAAATAATATGAAAGTTGTTACCATAGCTCGGAATATCACCATATCACTTTCTGTTTTTACTTTTGCAACCTTTATGTTATATCTATGTGATTCGGTGGGTCACTAATATCGACTTGTTATTGCTGTTAGGATGAAATAGTGTGATGGAGTTACTACAAAAACAGAAAAAAAGAAAAAAAAAAGAAAAAAGAAAAAAGAAAAAAGAAAGAGACCGACCAATTGACCAAACGGAATAAATTTGACACTTGGATATAGAAATATGTGTGTGTTCATCCTGTCTCCGTCGTCTAAGCAAGCGTGGAGTGCAGGATCCAAGGGAACTATCATGTAATCTGCTGACAAGAAACATGCGCTTGGATCCACAAAATCCAATCATGATGTCAATGAAAAAAAATGTTATGGTGCAATAAAATCGACCCCTAGTTCCCTTGTATATGCCAGTGAGTCGATCTAGATTTAAGTTTATTGACTGCTGGTTCCCTTGTATATGCCAGTGCGTTGATATTAGAATTCATACCAGTAGCTCAATCCAATAGGATTCATAGGTTCATCATTGGCAGCGACCTTCAGACATATGGGAAACATTGATCATTTTAGTAAACATCGCAACCATCTATATCTATTTCCATCTTCTTTATCTCTTCATTTGTGATTGTGGTTTGTTACTTTCCGAGATTGTGGCTTGTTCGACTTAATTAACAGAGCTTATTTATATATATTAATTTGGATTCATAACAAGGTACCTCCTCTTGCAACCATTTTGGATTCATTCATGGACTTGTTACAGGTAGATTGAGTTGGAAAAATAGGTTTTGTAGGAAAACCTCTTGTAAACCTTCACGAGACTATAGCTCGTCCACTAGGGACACCTAGGGGTTTAAAGGCTTGTTATTTATGCTAAAAGTGATCGTAGGCGACGAGACGGAGTTGTGTGTATGTTTTATAATTATTTTGTTTGATTTGCTCGAGGACTAGCAAAGTCTAAGTGTGGGGGAATTTGATAGGTGTCTAAAACACCTAATTTTATATCTAGTATTTATGCTTTCTTTACTACTTTTCTTGTAAATTATGTATCTTATGGTTGCTTTTGAGTATTTAGGTACTTTAGAGTCATTCGGAGCAAAAGAAGAAGAAAGTGTCCATTTGGAGCAAAAAGGTGCAAATGCTGTGGAGGCGGATTATTTCTCATTGTTTGCTTTTATTTCTTCATCTCTGTCTGAAAAGTATGTCGGCTTTAGTGATGCAATTTTTGTCTGAAAAGCATGACAACTTTACTGATGTCAAGAAATTGAAGAGATAAAGTGGGTCTGAGAAATGAGAGGCGGTTGCTGTTGGAGGAAGAATGCAAAGGAATAAAGCACTCTTTTGGAGCATAAGGGAAGAATCGTTAATTCACAGGCGAGTGGCAGCTGAAGCTATGCGGCGAAGAAGGGGAAGAATGAACCGTCAGTTCTGCGCAATTGACAGGCCAAATAAATGGGGTTACCCCTTATCTATGAGATCTAGGTGGCTATAGCCATCTACAATTCCTACACAAATACCTAAAATTCAGAGAAGCTCATTTAGTTTTCTCTCTGCCTGAAATAGAGATGGCGGCAATGTTGTCTTAGAAGTTAGAGAATGAGAGAAATTCACAGATGGAAGTGGAGATCGAGAAGCTCTGTTGATTCAATGTGGTAATTGAATTGAAGAGAGAAATTAAGAGTTTGGGTATATGTTAATTCGGAAAAACAGTGAAGATATGTTGTTGCTGCTGAAGATTAGGGTTTCATGATGTTGAATCTCAATCTGGGGTTGAAACTGAACTGAAAATGCTCGAATCTGGTGGATGAATGGAAGATTAGAAATCTGCAGTTACAGAGATGGGTTCAGGGTTGCAGTTGCTGGTTTATATTGAAAAGGAAGAAGATGATGATTATGTGTTGTTGATGGTGCTTCTGTTGCTGGTTTTTGAGCTGAGAGATGCAGCTGATGAAGATGATAGACTTGTGATCGATTCATAAAGCTTCTGGAAACGTTAGAGATTCAGTTAGGGTTTTGGTGTGAATCTGAAATGAAATGGATATGAAGATGAGTGAATGAAGAAGCTTCTTATCATAATGATCGATTTGAGAGGTGGTTAAGCTTGGGTCGAGGTTGAATTAGCTGCTGGTGTTGTTGATTGAGAAGAAACAGAAATTAGGGTTTATGTGATGTTTGAAATTGAAGACGATGAATGGAGAAGATTCAAAGAGTATCCATGGGTGTTTGCTGCTGATTCATGGCGAGGAAGAATTAATGGTGGCTTCAGTCAAGAAGCTACAAAAAAAAAAATTGATGTGAGTTGCTGCTGAGAGTGTTGATTTGAGGCTGTTGAAGTGGTTAGATGATGGCCAAAGGAGATAAAATGGGTGGATCTTAAATGGAATTGCAGTGCAGGTGGACTTGTTAGTACTGTGCTGATGTTGAGCTAGTGGAGATGTTACTGCTGTGTGTTGGATCAAGAAGGAATCTAGATGTATGTTTAGTTTGATATGATATCAGGTCAGCTGAAACAGGGATTGATATGCTGAATAATTGCAGGTGCAGTTACTATGGCTTGTGATGAATTGTTGCAGCTGGAGCTAAGTAGATGCATACAGAGAAAGGTGCAGCTATGATTGCAAGTGAATGAGCAAGTCAGAGAGAAGCTGTAGATGGAGAAATTGGTTCAGGCAAGAGAAATGATTGTTGCATATGATGATGTTGTTGCTATGGAAATTGAGTTCAGAAGAAGCATTTACTGGAATTGATAGATATGGAATTGAAATTGTTGCTGCCAATGGAAATAGAGACGATGCTGCAATGGCAGATGGAAGAAGATGGTGGTTGTTCTTTGTAGATGTATGTTAGGTTTACAGGGTATGATGGCTGATGTTAGTGGTGTTGCAACTGAATGGTGGTATGCAGGAAATGGGGCTGAGTTGCTCAAGTTTGAGGAGATATTTCACAGTGCTGGTGGTAAAGGCAGGGAATGAACTGGAGATGATAATTGAGGCTTGATCTGAGGGTATGAAACTGAAATTGCAGCTGTGCAGTGTGGTGATGTTGTACAGGTTCAGTCCTTGTGTGACTCAAGTCTGAGTTGCAGGCTTGTTACAATGATGTTGATAATGAATATTTGAGGTGGTAGCTGGTGTTGATCACTGGGATGCCATGAAGCAGGTGGAATAGGTGATGCAATGGTGCAGGTTGTGATGCTGATGGCAATGCAGTGGTGGAATTGGTTTTGGCCTGAGATAGAAGCTGTCGCAGGTTAAGCTAAAATGTTGTTGAGAGTTCTATGGAAGTGCAGGCATGAATTGCACTGAAGTGAGCAGCTTAGTTGAACTGAGTGATTGAATCTGCAGATGTGGTGTGTTGTGCTGCTAAGAGAAGCAGCTGAGGCTGGTAATGTAGATGAGATGAACTTGCTGTTGCCGGAATCTGTTGTTGAAAATGAGATTGTGTGCTGCCAGGGTTGAGTCAATGAGAAACTGCAGTTGATCTTGTGTTGCTGCTGTCAAATTGAGAGAAGATGAACTGGAATCAGTTGGTGGTGATGTTGCAGATATGACTGAGTTGCATAATACAGAATTGCAGGTGCAGCTGGGGTTAATGGTGAGCTGACTGTGATTGCAGTGTGCATCATTATCAAATAGTAATGGAGTTGTAGAGAATGGAGTGATGAAAGGAAGGAGCTGGTTTTGTTAAAAGGAGAAGCAGTTGAGATGTAATGAAGATTGTGCAGTCTAGTGTTGGGCCCTTTCATGGCTCGACGATAGCTGCAAGAGAAGGACAGCCATCTTGATTGGTGATACACAATGATTGTTCAACAGCAAGGTTAAGCCTGTGAAAGCAACAACTTTGGCCATGACCAGTCAGCTACTGAGTTAGACTTTGACTCAGCTCACTCAGCGTTTGACTCGGTCTGACCTTGACCGAGTTGACCCGTTTGACCGGTGATCGGTTTGACTTTGCCGGTCACCTGGGCCCTAATTTCCGGCGACTTTCCGGCACTTTTCGGCGACGATTTGGCAGAGTTTCTACATGGGTTCATCTCGCTTTTGGGCCACGTGGATTTTCATCTAATGGGCTTTGAAGTTTTGACCTAGTTTTGGAAGGGAGAAAAGCTACAAAAAGAAAAAGTTTTCTACAACTTTGGATACGACGTATTATTTTATACTTGGAGCTTTGGAGAGAACTTCTTCTAGGGTTTGCTTTCTTTTGTTTTCATCTTCTTTATTTTATCGATTATGATTATGATGAACTCCATTATTATGAGTAACTAAATCTACTATTGGTTATGGGATAAAAGTTGATTTCTCAAATATGTTATTTGAATCTATGGATCAGTTTTGTCTCAATATTTTATTATTTTTGATTCATGGTCTATATTGTTATAGGATTTGATTGTTTGATTGGTTGAGTCAGGAATCAATCCGATTTGCATTCATATCTAAAGCTATATTAGGGTTTTCAATACGAAAAAGTTGTTTGTCCCTGATTTTAAGTAGCATGATTTTGGTAGTGCTTGTAGCGATATATCCTACTAGTCACATATGAATCATAACCTTGGTTAAATTGAATTAGTGCTTTTACACGTTTGATTGCTTTGATTAGTCTTATTCCATAAATCTTAAAGCTTTTAGGGAGTTAAACTTAATTGTGCTTTTACACCTTGGGTTACTTTATAGGAAGAATTCACATATGCATCTTTTAATGTGGTTGTGATGAAATTAGGGAATTAGCGGGATATTCTTGCGATCAAGGTATCCTAGGGATTTTAATAGATGAGAGATTAAAATATCAATTCTAGTCATTGATGAAATACATGTTTGTGAATGATACTATTCCATGACCAATATCTTCTCCTTATTGATTATTCAAATTATCTTTATTGTTTTCAATTATTTTATTTGCTTTGATAAAACAACAAAAATCCCCCCTTGGTTACTTAAGAAACTAAAATTTTATGACAACAAAAATCTCTCTGTGGATACGAACTCTTTCCTACCACATACTATCTTTATTGTAGTTAAGTAAGAAAGTGAAATTATTTTTGACGGTTGACAACCGATCAACGAGCACCTGAATGCACGAACGATCATTCAAAAATACGAAGGAACGATGAACCTATGAAAATAGGAAGAAAAATAATAATAATAAAATATTAAGCTAAGGCGCTAGGGGACTGGGCCCACCGGACAGCCAGTCATGCCATGGCTAGTCCCACGCCTAATTCCTTATTTTATCATATTTTATTATTTTTCCTTCATCTCATGAAAATTCCTTCATTTGAACAAATATCCTTCATTTCAAGGAAACTCCTCAGTTTCATGGTGTTTCCTCCGTATCAAGGAAATAATAAAAATTAGGAAAGGTGTCGCGGGACCGGGAACACTGTCCGGCCGGTCATGCCCCAGTTGTGGCCGGTCCTACACCTTGCATTCCTTATTATTTTATTATTATTATTTCCTTCATCCCATGAAATTCCTTGGTTTCATGATATTTCCTTCACATCAAGGAAAATATATAAAATTAGGGAAGACTCGCGGGACCGTGCCCTAGCCGGCCGACCATGCCCTAGTCGTGGCCGGTCCCACACGCCCCTTACTTTATTATTATTAATTATCATTGTTTGCTTCATCTCATGGAAACTCCTTCACTTTGAGGAAAACTCCTTTATTTCAACAAACTCCTTGATTTCATGGTATTTCCCTAAAATCATGAAAATAATATAAAATTAGGAAAAGTGCCATGGGACCTGGCTTATTGGCTGGCCAACCATTCCTTGGCCATAGACGGTCCCACACTTCATGATTTATTATTTTATTATTATTATTATTTCCTCCATCTTATGAAGTTTCCTCAGTTTGAACAAAAATCTTGATTTCTTCAGATTTTCTCAAAATGTTGCTCAAACACGCATCAAAAAATATCAAAATTCTCAGGATTGAGACATGAACACTTTGGTGACATGAGCATATTACCTTGACTGACCAAGGTTGGCTCTTTGGCTTGCAAGAGGCCAGTCCCACACTTTTCATCATTTGACCTAATTTGTTCACATTAGGTTCAAACTCTTCCAAACAATTTGGAATTTCATAAAACGATCTTCAGTAGGTCCCATGACCAACTAGGGCCGGTTTCACCCCCTGGTCGGTCCTTCATCTCTTCATAATTAATTAGGTTTTATCACCTAAGATTCAGACGAGCATTATTTTTTAATAAATGATTAAACCGGCATTTGATCATCTTTTCACCAACTGGTCTTCAAGAGACTTTGGTATTTTGCTCACTAAAGCATCTGGGAGTTACATGGTCGACTCATCATCCATGTAGCCGGTCCCTCCTTCACTCTGTCGTTGATTTTCAATAAATCATCAATTGATCAGCAATTGATCAAAATTAGGGTTTCGAATCCAAAGCTCTGCAAAACATAATTCTAAGCAGATTCAAACACTAATCATTTTACGTTGATCCCGTGATCAACATTTTAATTAATTATACTCGGTTCACTTTCCAGTATTTTAAATTAATATTTTATCTGGTCATGTTACCAATAATTCATCAAACGAGCAATATTTGCTCAGACTAAGGAATATTGGTTCGACTATCAATATTCAACAATCCATCGAATGAGCAATATTTTCTCACCTTAACTATCAACATTTACTCGAGAATTATACCTTTGTCTCAACAGACACGTTCGATTCATGAGTCTTAGAACATTTTCAAATCACGTTCGACTCAGCAAAACAAGGAATCATCGTCCTATGAAGTCATCAACTGACTAACTAAATACACGTCTTCCTTGCAGACTCACAATCACGAGACATCAATCGTGTTACATGGGGGGATATTAACTAGGATTTTGGTCTGGCGGTCTACGACACGTGTGTTCATACACACGATGAGAATGTGAGCAAGTCGTGCAATCAGTTGGAGTAGTTCGCAAAGTAGTGGATGGAAAATCAACCAAGTCTCCGCACGATGAGCAACTGGTTTTAACACGATTTCCACTTCCCCACTCTTTGACTCCAGCAACTGTCACACTTAATGGGATCAAGGAGTTTACAATTATAGCAATATAAATAAGTCTCTGAATCATGATTGAAAAATAGGACAATCTTTTGTCGAACAGACAACAAGAGAATAAAAACTCAGCGTCTGAACAATTACTCTCAACAGAGGAAATTCAATCAATCAGAACTTATCTTATTTCTTCACGCAGAATACACAACACACCTACAATTTCGATCACTATTGATCTCACACATTTCTCAACTTCCTTCATGCAGATCGACCCATGTTCTCTTGTGACCGAATTGACTCTGGAACGACCATTGTCTTAGTTTAGGCCGGAGTCCTACAGATTGATCTCTAGAATTCAAAGAACTCTTTTTCTGCAGTGCATCTGTGTGAGGTTAGACAGTTCGCTCGGTTCAAGGAGTTTCCTCCGCACGGTCGTCTCCTCAATTCCTTAAAACCCAACTCTTTTTGCCCCATCTGCACAAAGGAAGAAGAAACTATTCCTACAGATACACGAGAAATATTACTGGCATACTATGGAAGATGATGTAGCAGCGTTTGTTCAAAGGTGTCACGAGTGCCAAATTCACGGAAGCCTCATCCATGCACCTTCTACTCCCCTGCGCTCGGTGAGTAGTCCGTGGCCATTTCACAGCTGGGGACTTGACATCATTGGGAAGATTAACCCGCCATAATCAAAACAGCATGAGTATATCATAACCACAACGGAGTACTTTACTAAATGGGTTGAAGCCATTCCTCTGCGAGGGACTACTGGAGCGACAATTGCAGCATTTATTAAAGAATACATCATTTGTCGTTTTGGCGTGCCTAAGCACATCATTACTGATAACGGCACTCCCTTCCAAAGAAACCCTTATTTTCTCGTAAAAGTAATGTAGCTCATGTTGTTCTCTTGGTAATGACATCAAACGGGAGGGGGTGGGGGGAGTTGTTAAACGAACTTCTGCTTAATTACTATATCTTTGTGGGGAGAGCGGTGGTGGAATTTGAAGGGGTTAACTTGTATCTTAATAAACTCCTTGATGAATAGATTAATCTAACAACGATCTAGATACGAGATTTGTACCGCTGGATAGATCTCGAAAAGTTACGCAAAATGTACTACTCGAACGTATCAATCGAGTATCAGACGAATAAGATATCATCGAAATTGTGAGAAGGGCAAAATAGTCTTTTTGCAGCTTAGCCGACTTGGGATTCCCTTATCCATATGAGTGTGGGGTTTATCTTATCTCTTTGGTCTTATCTCAAATCCATGCGTTGAGAAAGCCATTCTTTCTTCTTCTTTCTCTTTCTTCGTTTTCTTCCCCCTTCTTCTTTTCTTCTTTATTCTTCCTCTGTGAGAGTTCAAGTGATGAAATTGAGACTTTAGAGAGACTTTGATTGATGAATTTATTCTGATTGTGAAGGAGGTGTTGTCGATGGGATTAAGAATAAGAATATTTAATATTGCTTGGGTTTTGAGACGAATCAGGGAGAAGTGGAGTTAGGGTTTCTGTGAGTTGATGAAGGTTTGTGTTAGGGTTCTAAACCAAAACACTGTAATATAATATAAGAACCCTAAGATAAAATCCTTTTTTTATGGGGATTATCCACCTCTGTTGTGTAAACAATAATGTAATTGAGTTTTGTATTGATTGAATGCCTTAAACCCTAGAACAAACTATGAATATATAGTGAACATAACTTGAACACTAAGCAAATACTAAATAAGGAAACGTATGATAATTCCCCAAATAACTAAACTCTCCTAATTGGTGTTGGTGTCACAACATCCCGTATCCCTTGAGACACAACTTGTCCTCAAGTTGGATCATAAGACTAAATTAAAATATATCTAGCCAAAAAATAGAATCGTCATCCTGACATTCCCAGCCCCTTGAAATTCAACTTGTCCTCAAGTTGATTATTATAATTCATCATGGGAATGTAATCAGACTTCGTAGCTGCTAACCAAAATAGTTTCCACAAGCTTGACCAATTATCACGCTCTGCAACGAATAACCAAGGCGGCTTCCATAATCTTGGTAAGCTTATCTTGTGTGAAGATATCAAATTCCAGCATGAAAACTTGCAATCCAGTGAGTACCAAGGTGGCTTCCATGACTTACCGCGATCAAATATCCTTTGAGATCAGTCGAGATCACGGATTATTTTGTTGTCAACAGTGCACAACTTCTTCATACTTACAAGTTCTTCATAACTCACAGCACTACACTGAAGCTGAAGCTTGTAGTTGGTTACTTTTAAATATTTGGTCGGACTAGCTACGGTTTTTTCTCTCCTCTTTTTTCTTTGCGTTCTTTGTGCTAAAATTTGGCATCAATCAATGGCGCTGAATCAATCAGTTCCGCCTGATCTGGGCAATCATCCAAATCAGCAACGCCATGATCGTGTTCAAAATAGGAATCGATCACGTTCAAGGCCAAGATTAACTTATGTTCCAAAAAAAGGTAACCCTAATCATGGTGCGGACAATTCCAAAGATGAGAATAGTTCGTATGCAAATATAGTTAAGAAATCACTTGTTATGTCCAATATTGATGCAGACTCTTTGTCACATCCTCCGGTTCGTGCCTCTACAGGGGAGATTGTGATCACAATTCCTAAAGATGTCATTCGACGATCCAAAGACATATGGAAATTCAGTACTGTGGGTCGTTTTGATTTTAAAACCCTAGGTGCTAAGTTTGAAGATGTTAAGCGTATTTTATGCGATCAATGGAAACTAACAGGCCAAGTCCAGTTTATTCCATGGGTGAAAGGTTATTTTGTCATTAAGATTAACAATGAAGTTGATCGTAAAAGATTTAGCTATGAAGATCCGTAGAAAGTTAAGGAACAACAATTAAGGATGTTGCCATGGAAACCTATGTTTAACCCTGAATCGGAAAAAAACTCAAGGGAAACAGTTTGGGTGCGTTTTCCATATCTTCACTTTGAATATTGGGAGGAGGAAATCTTATTTCGAATAGCTCGTGACCTTGGCAAGCCTGTAGCTGTTGATCCGAGAACCCTAAGAGTAGAATATGGTTATTTTGCTGCGATACTTGTGGATATAGATTTTTCAAAACCTTTGCCTGAGCTTGTCATTGATGATGAAGATTGTCCGGAGGGTTTTCGTCTTGATTATGATTTTTTGAATAAGCCAGAATTTTGTGATCATTGTAAATCAGTTAGACACACTTTCTCCCAATGCATATCGTCTAGGTATAAATATTTGGAGAAATTGCTTGATACTGAGGAGGATTCATTGAAATGTGTGGCCCTTAAGGCTGAAATGGATGAACTGAAAGATTATTAGAAGAAGGAAAAATATTTTAAGCCAAAGGATCATCCACCACCACCGGCAAACACTGGAGGAGGAAGAGAATAAACATTGGATCCCAAGGATGATAGGTTATGTATTGGAGGAGTTAGACATACTGGGCGTGGTACTATGATTCCCAGTCTATCTTCGAGTATTGCTGGAGATGGAAATATTGCAGACATACCGCATTCCTTGGCTGAATCTTCTAGCACTAATCTAACAGCTGGTTCAATGCCTTTGCATGAACTTGCTGATGATGCTGCTACAATCTCTTTGGACCTTGAAAAGTAAGAAGAAGAACTTTACAAAGTTTATGATGAACAAAAAAAGATAGCTGATGACATGGCTAAGGCTGCAGATCTTGCTAAAAGAGAACAAGATGCTCTGTTGGATAAATTGCAAAATACTAGAAAATTGCTTATGGAAAAGAAGCAGCAAGAGGAAGAGAAGCGTGCTCAAGAAGAAGATGGTATTTTGTATTAGAGAAACAACAAAAAGAAGTTTCTCAACAAGATGTTTCACAAACGCAACAAGTTCCAGATTCACACTTAGTTACAAATGTAACAGGTGAGTTGCAAACTAATTTTGTTTTGGAAAAAATTGATGATGATTTTAGTTCTCCAACTAGAACGGCTAGAAGATCCTCTCCAGTTCGAACTGACGAAGTTCTTTAGACTTCAAATATTTTTGAAACTGGTATTGAAGATAGCGAAGATGAAGAAGAAAGCATTGAAGCTGATGCATTGCCTTTTAAGGAAAAGCCGCCAGATTCCTTGCAATTTGCTAGTACTAGTAACGTAGAGACTGAAGATGAAAAATTGGAATGGAGTGCCGCTAAAGATGAGGAAGATAAACTTAAAAGAGAGTTAGATGAGAAGAAGAAGTTGGATAATTTGGCTAAGAAGGGCGCTGTTAAAACCGTGCCAAAAAATAAAATCAAACCTGGTGCCAAGCCGATTGAGGATGATGGCCAAGTTGTTAGAAGAGGTAGAAGTCAGACGCGCAAAGATGATGATAAGGGTTCGGCAATCCCTTCAAGGAGCGTGGTTAAATAATGCGTGTCTTTTATTGGAACTCTCAACGCTTGACTAAGGATGGTGCAAGAGCCAAGTTGAATTAGCTTTCTTTCTTTCACAAACCTGACGTAATTTGTATTGCAGAGCCGCATGTTTTCTGTACTGCACGTTTTGTTAGGTCGCTTAAATTGGTTGATTTTTGTGAAGATGTTATTACAAATGAGGTTGATGGAGAAAAAGGTAATATTTGGATTTTATGGAGAAATATTCTGTTGAGGCCTGATATTTTATCTACTTCAAAGCAAGCAATTACTATGAATTTTGCGGGGGATTTCATTACGGCTGTTCATGCTTCTTATAATCCGGTGGCAAGAAAGATACTTTGGCGTCAATTGGGTTTAGGTTTTATATATATTCCTTGGTTGGTGTTGGGAGATTTTAATTACGTTTTACGCTTGGAGGAAAAGAAGGGTGGAAGGCCGATTAAAGAGGTTTATATGAATGAGTTTCGTAGATGGATTTCTGACAATGGTTTGGTTGAGGCTGATGATGTTGGTAAAAAATATACTTGGTCTAATTGTAGAAATGGAGCTCAAAGAATTGTCTCTAAACATGATAGAGCGTTTTCTAATGATGATTGGTGCTATAAATATGCGAACTGGAGATGCAAGGCCTTGCCTAGGGTTTGTTCAGATCATTCCCCCCTTTTTGGGTTTGCTTTTGAGAATCCAAGGCCGGCTAGAGTTCCTTTTCGATTTCAAAAGATGTGGCTTTCCCATCCAGGTTTTATGCAGGTGGTTGAGGAGAACTGGAATTTGGATCTTAATGGTGCTTCCCCTTTTGTTTTTACTTCTAAGCTGAAGAGATTAAAAGAGGTGTTGAAGATTTGGAATAGAACTATTTTTGGAGATGTGCAATTTCGCTTGAAGCAGGCTGAATTGAAACTTGAAACTGAGAATGATCTTCTTGATTATGATCCGGCTGATGAGTTTCAATTCCTAAAGGTTGCAGATGCCAAAAATGTTGTTGATGATGTGAGAACGGAGTTGGCAATTATGCTTAAGTTGAAGTCGAGAGTAACTTGGTTGGAGGATGGTGACCAAAATACTCGTTTCTTTCATAATAGCATCCGCATGAGGAGAAGTCAAAATACCATCTCAGAGCTTAAGGTTTCTAACGATGCTACTTTTTTTTGCAGGATGAGATAAAGTATTTCATTGTTAACCATTATCAGGCCAAATTCAATGGTGGTGACGTTCATATTGATCTAGTTTTATTTTATATTGAACATGAGAGCATTTCAGTTGCTGAGAGTGCTTATATGGGTGCTATTCCATATTTGGAGGAAGTTAGAGTGGCGGTTTTTGGCTTGGGAGCTGATTCTGCGCCTTGCCTAGATGGCTTCACAGGCTCTTTCTATAGACAGTGTTGGGACATTATTTTTAGAGATCTCTTTAATGACATTGCAAACTCTTGGTCTATGCGTAAAATTCCCAATGGAATTAACTCTAGTTTTATTGTTCTTATTCCAAAAAATAACAAATCTGATGCTATTAAAGATTATAGGCCAATTGGCTTGAGTAATTTTTTTTCAAGATCATTACTAAGATTATGGTTACCAGGCTTGGTACTGTGCTAAATAAGCTGATCTCTGAAGAGAAAGTGGCGTTTATGAAGGGTATAAACATACATGAGAATATATCTTTGGCGTCTGAATTGATCAATGAGATCAATACGGAAAGGAAGCATGGGAATGTTGGCCTCAAACTGGATATTTCTCAAGCTTTTGATACAGTAAGTTGGGATTTTATAGCTGAAGTTTTTCGTCAATATGGATTTTCTGATTCTTGGTGCATGTGGGTTCTTAATATCCTTAGTTTAGCTCGGATTTCTGTCATGATTAATGGCTGCCATGAAGGTTATTTCAGTGTTACTAGAGGTCTGCGCCAAGGTGATCCTCTCTCACCTTTGATATTTGTTCTTATTGAAGATGTTTTAAGTCGCAATCTTTCCAAGTTGTTTGCAAATCATAATATGAATGTTATGGTTAGTAAAAAAGGTGTGGCGCCTACACACTTTCTTTTTGCGGATGATATCCTTATATTCTGCAGAGGTAATCAACATAGTTTGCAAAATTTGAAGAATATGCTTGTTTTGTATGAACATGCGTCTGGTCAGTGCGTAAACTATGCAAAGAGCAAGTTTTATTTTGGAGGTGATAGAATTTCTCGTGCTATTGCTATATCTAACTATTTGGGTATGGAGAGAGCTATGTTTCCGGATAAATACTTAGGTATTCAATTGAATCCTGGTATTGTTTGGCATATTCATGTTCGCCAAGTTGTTGAGAAGATTATGAACAAGCTGGCTGGATGGAAAGGTAAACTTTTATCATTTCAGGTGAGGATTGTGTTAATTAAGTCGGTGATTTCTAGCTATGTTATTCATTCTATGGCTTTTTACAAATGGCCATGCACGGTTATTAAGCAAGTTGAAAGGGCCATTAGAAATTTTCTTTGGTCCGGTGATGCTGAGAAACGTAAATATTTTACGGTTCTATATGATGATCTATGTCTCTCAAAGCGTGAAGGTGGTCTTGGCATTAAGAAGTTAAATGATGTTAATAGGGCTATGCTAATGAAGCTTTGGATTTCCATTTGGGATTCAAACAAGATTTGGGACATATTTTCGAGGGCCAAATACATTAAGGTCAATGGCAATCTGATAAATTATAAGTTGGATTCTTCGGGTTTTCCTGGAATTCGCTTGGTTTACAATTTTGTGCAGAAGCATACACGCTCAATTACAATTCTCAACAGTCACAGCCATGTTCAATTGCAATGGTCTCCCTGAGAGCGACTGCAATGGTACGACTAAACTCAAAGATCAAAGACCAAAAAAAAAGACTAAATATGAGTTTAATCTGTACTGTGACGTTATGGGGAGAAGACCAAATTTGGTCGCGCGTAAAACAATTTTACGCATGAAGACGGGCGGAAGTATTAGTTACGTTTCATTTCTGCGCGGAATTATAAATTACGTTTCAAACGGGCGTAAATATAAATCACGTCTGTTATCGAGCGTAAATATAAATTACGTTTCGTATGGGGCGGAATCTTAAATTCCGCCCGTTGATCAGACGGATTCCAAATGACCGCTCGAAGAAACGTAAAAATAAATTCCGCCCGAGTTAAACACGGTCACACAGCACGTGTGAGATCAGACGGGCGAACATCTGGTGTCCGCGTGATGAATTGTACGGACGGACATCTGCTGTCCGCGTGATGAATTTGTCATGCATAAAATATTTTTACGCCTGAGTTGGGCGTATCCAAAATTTCCGCCCATTAGGTTTTCATTAGGGCGTACTCTTCCTGTCCGTCTGATGAAATCGGGCGTACTCTTAAGCAACCGCCCCTTCCACAAATACCGCCTCTCCTTCCCAACCACAACCCATCTCTTCTACACGAGCCTTCTTCTTCTCAGTTCATATTCTTCCACAGTTCATATTCTTCTTCTCTTCACCGCCCCTCTTCAGTTCATATTCTTCTTCTCCATTCCCATCTACCAACCGCACAAAAACCCTAAAAACTCCACAAAAACCCTAAAAACTCCATTATAAGGTATGTATTTTCTACTTTCTTTATTCAATTTGTGTAATAATAATATCATGTATTGTATTTTTTGTTCGAATTTATTTAGGGTTTTTACGTTGAAAATTGAATCAGACTTTATTACTAATTGGATATTCATATTGGGTTAATCAAATCTTATTAAAATTGGGTTAATCACGTCTTAATCCAATAGTATGTTAATGTTAATGTTATTACTTTTGTTACTGTTTCGGAATTTAATTTAATTTTTTGTTTTATTTAATAGTTATAAATATTAATAATTGGATAATTATTTTTTGTTAATTTAGTTACGTGATTTAATTTAATATATTTTTTTGTTAATTTAATTTCGTAATTTAATTTATTTTTTTGTTAATTATAAATAGTTATAAATATAGTTAATTGGATAATTATTTTTTGTTAATTTAGTTACGTGATTTAATTTAATTTATCTTTTTGTTAATTTAGTTTCGTAATTTAATTGAATTTGTTGTTAATTATAAATAGTTATAAATATAGTTAATTGGATAATTATTTTTTTGGTTAAATTTATGTTTATGGAATTTTATGATGTTGAAATTTTGTTCGGTTAAATTTATGTCTATTATGGTTCGTGGATTGGTCTTTTAATTATGAAATTGTATTTAACATGTTTGTGCGTAGAATGAACAAGTTTATATCGAGGTTTAGTGGTCGCCAAAAGACCAACAAGAGACAAAAATCTACCGAAGCTGATTACAACTTAATCTCTACCGGTCAAATTGAGGAGGTCGATGTTCCCGGGTTAGGGAGGTTTCCTATAGTGGAAGATGATAAGCCGCACGCTACTGAAGACATTACATTTTCAGACGCACCAACATTTAAGTTTAAACATCGTGGATGTCTGGCATCGGTAATTCATTATTATAAATTTATTTCAATACATTGTCCTAGAGTTAAATATTTAATTGAAAAAGCGGGGTGGGAAAAATTGTTGAACATAGAGTGTAGCGCTACCCAACATGCCGTTGTTGATTATATTGTTGAGAGGTTTTGGGATACAACCAACACGTTCCATTTTCCATTTGGTGAGATGGGGTTCACGCCATTAGATTAGGTCATGTTAACTGGACTGAGTATCGGTGATGGTTATGTAGTTCCGTATGATTCGAGCCTATACCAATTTGACTATGTCCGTGAGAAGATTTTTCCGGATATCACACAGGGAACAAGAGGCGCGTAGTGGGTATCAAACTCAATTACAATTACATATTTAAGCTCATACTGCAATAGACGAGTACTTACGCATAGGCGAAACCACGGTGTTGGAAGCAACTCGGAGGTTCTGCAAGTCGATTGTCAATGTGTATGGGAAAGAATATTTGCGTGAACCTACGGCTGGTGATGTTGAGTTGTTGCTCAACCAAAACAAAGATAGAGGATTTCCAGGGATGATAGGTAGCCTAGATTGCATGCATTGGAAATGGGATAAATGTCCATCTGCCGAATCAGGGGCTTACACCGCGTATAAAGGGAGCGAAAGTATCGTGTTGGAGGCGGTGGTGTCGTATGATCTATGGTTTTGGCATGCATTTTTTGGTATGCCAGGCTCTAACAACAATATTAATGTGATGAACCGTTCATATGTTTTTCGAAGTCTGGTCACGGGAAAAGCACCACTGGTGAACTATGTGGTAAACGGTCATTCTTATGACATGCCGTATTATCTAGGTGATGGAATATATCCATAAATTGCTACTATTATTATGGCGTTTAAACATCCGCTTGGTAGGAAAAAAGAGATATTTTCAGCGATGCAAGAGGGTGCAAGAAAAGACATAGAGCGGGGATTTGGTGTACTTCAACAACAGTTTGGAATCATCAAACAACCTGCTAGAATGTGGAATCCAGATGTGCTTGCCTATATCATGAAAACGTGTATTATCTTACATAATATGATAGTCGAGGATGAGCGTCTACCCGGTGAATGGCCACATGTTTATGATCATCGTAGCAACCCGACACCGGTTAATATATTAAGAGGCAACAGTGAGGAGTTTTCCCAAATTAGAGCTGAGCAACGCCGACGTCATATGCGCAGCAAAGATAGGCATATTCGCTTGCGCGATGACTTAATCGAACATATATGGGCAGAATATGGGAATTAAAAGGTTGGAGACGAGGACAAAATATTGGAATTAAATGTTGTTTCCCATATGAAAAAATTATGTGATTTTATTTTAACGAATAATTTTATTGAAATGTATTAACTCTATTTCATATACCCATCACTTGGTAAATTAAAGTAAGATGTTACAAAATAAGTTAAAGTTGATTAAATTAAATGAAGATAAAATTAAATCCCAAATATTACATAATAATACGACTAATGACAAAATTAATACATATTAAAACGTAAATAAACTACTAAAACTATTATCACTTATTATTAGACTTAATACTTAAGGTTCGAACTATCCCGTTTTGACGATTATAATTGGCTCCTTTTGTCCCTTACTATTAAAGCCTTTCGAAGTTCGAAGTACTCCTTTTGTACATGATCCAATTTGGAAAGATCCATCATCATGATGCGAAATTCATCGTCTGCGGCCTCCTTGGCTATTTTAGCCGCATGCTCAGCTTGTTTTTGTGCAAACTCGGCCGTTTTTGTTCCATCTTGAATCTTGATTGTTCCCGGTATTGAGAATTGAAATTTTCTTGCTGTGTAATAATTATTCCCATCAATTCCTCTTGGCGGTTGGATTTCTCTCGCCCGGTTTTCTTCAGTCGTTTAGCTGCTTTTTTTCCCATCTGACGAAGGTATGTATTCTCTATGTCTCCTTTATCTGTGTCGTTACCGGACTCGACTTGAGTGCCATCTTCCTCGGTATTCACGCTACTATCCAAATCGTGCGTCGTATCAAAAACAAAAGTCGATCGACGATTATATTTTATATTTTCTATGACAATTGGGTAGCACTCTTCGTGCCTAAATTTTCTTCCATGATTGCATTCCTTAAACCGTTTGTTTACTTCTTCGAGCTGTTAATGTTTTTAAAAACAATTAGGTTCAAGGGCATCTCAATATTAGAAAATAATTGTTTCAAAACAGAGAGAATACTCACGGTCATTTCCGGACCCCATCCCGTATGATATTCACCTTCCACTTCCGCCTGTTTTGCCGAAAACAACGCAACTTCTTTACTTATTCCCTGAAATCGTTTTTGCCAGGAACTCCAAGACCGCTCTGGTTTATCCGGTAAATGAGCTTCAATATCATCCTTGATACGAGTCCACAACGCAATCTCTGATTGATCGGCTCCAACACCGGGATCTTGAGATATTGATAAATGAATTTTACACATCGTGACATCTTCGATTGTCGTAAAATTTGGACCTCTTGCTATTCGTGGTGGTGCCATTAAAAACGATTCGATGAAAATTTTCAAAATGATTTGAAATATGGAAAACTATTTTTTCTTCCTGATACTATTTTTTTCTTGCCAAATACAACGAATGATATGAAAATGTTAAAGGAATTCATCTGGTATATATAGGTATAAAATAAACCCGTTATTAACATTCAATTTCAAACGTTTGTAAAAGATAAATATCTTACCAACGGTCAAAAATCTGCTACGCAATCTCCAACGCCAACGTTCGAAAAATTTATCATTCTAACGTTCGAAAATTTTCATTTCATGTTTCATAATTTTTCTGATAACAGTTACTGGGCGTAAAAAAAAAGTCCGTTTGAGAGGGGCGGAATTTTGGTGTCCGCCCCAGAGAGGCGGAATTTTGGTGTCCGCCTGGCAACGTGCGGAATTCTGCTGTCCGTCTCATCAGGCGTAAATTTATGTTACGCCCGCAACAAACGTAAATTTAAATTCCGCCCCACCAACATACGTAAATTTGGTTTACGCCCGTTAACAAACGCAATTTAAGTTTACGCCTGACAACAAACGGATTTTAAATTTACGCCCGACTATATTAGGATTTGGGATTTGGTCGCGACTAAATATGGTCTAGGTTTTGATCGTGGGCTGGGTTTTGATCTTTACTCCGTCCCGCTGTGTTAGAAAATCAACCCAAATTTTTAGTCTTCCTCGCCCACTGTGGATGCTCTGAAATACACAAATTTGTAATTTGAATTTTATAATGAAACCAACTGCCAGTGGTACCCAAAGCTCTAGCAGAAAACTTGGGAACTGCTATTTGATGCAACAAGTATTTTAGTAAAAATGGAAGCAACCCAGAATGAGTGATAGTATCATTGCAAGTACTATCAATGATCCTTCCACAGCCTAGTAAGCACGTCAAGTGACTTTTATGTGCTAGTACAGCCAATTTCTTGTCTTCCGTCGAGATTCTTCGAATAACTTTGCATTCAGAAGTAGATAGAGAATACTTAAATTTAATAACTATTTCCCTTGCCACATCATCATCAAAATTGTGGTGATCTGAGGACTCTTGCCAGTAATTATATATACTACTCACCGACAAAGCTGTGAAGGTACTCTCGGGTATAGGTTCTTTGTGTAGCACTCTCACAAACGGACTCACTACGAAATATATAAACGGACTAAAATCTGACAACCTGTAGTTGATAAGTGCCCTGTTATCTAGTTGTGCAAAATGAACCTCATCAGTTGTAGATTTATGCATCTTGTACGTATTCCATACTTTCTTTCGATCAACACTTTTGGTGCGGAAACAGAAAGGTCTCAATACCGTAGCCCAGATTGGCTTATCAATATATGCTGGAACGATATACAGACTTGATATTGGATATGGTGTGAACGTCCCAATCCAATCAGTATAAGGAGCAAAGCAAACGGCTTGAGTGTCGGCATTTTTGTTTGACACGGGAAGCATTATGACTTGGGCAGCTGCAACATTACGTGGAAATATGAAGCATTATGACTTGGCCATCTCTATTTCCTATCATTTCATACCATACAGCCTTGCATCTTGTGGTCAGTGACATGATTTTCGTTTGCTGTTGAGCCCACCGATCATCATATTTTGAAAAATTCAGCCCAACATTAGGAGGACCATATGAATCTCCCACTACAGCAGGTTCTCTTATATGGAGCTTACCTAGAGTTGTTGGAATTGAACTACACCAAGACTCAATATGAGTGCTATCACAAATTGACCATCTGATCTGAAACATTCCATATCCGTAAGTGCATTTGCACCATCAAGCGTGACACCACGCCACAAATGTAATCCACACCCATTAAGAACAATCTTAGAAGAAGCATCTATACCAAGGTAGAATTTAGAACAACTTCTAACATAGTAAGAACACCTACTAATAACTCTAGATTTACTACCACGATCAAATAATATTCGAGGATTCACAACGCCAATAGTAAAGTCTTCCTTACCAATTACATTATTATAGGTAGTGATTAACACCTTAAAGAGCTCGCAATACTCTTCATTTTGGTGGTGATAACAGTTGATATAACCGTAGCCAAAAGAAAAATGTAAGAACTCCAGAACTTCAGTCATATGAGTTTGCATATTCACACGACCAAATCTGTTCTTCCTCGATATACTATCTGCAAGTATCGCTTGTATCAAAGTCCTGGGAGTGAATTTCCGTACATTCTCACATATGTACCTCTTAAAATTACCAACTATTGGTACATTACCCCAAACCAAATCCAGATCACTAAGAAGTAAAATTGGACACTCTAGTGAAGATGCTGGAATTAATTTAAGCTTCTCGAAGTCAACGTATGATGCAGGCAGCTTTTTCAAAATCTTAATATCATAAAATTTTGTTCGCCACAAAACAATCTGAGGTGGCCTTTCTTGCGCTAAAATTGACACATTCCACAAAGATTGTTCAACAACATTCCGAAAATTATACTCCAACTTTTCTTCCATAAACACATCAAAACTACAAAGCCTGGACTCTCCCATGGGTGCATGACCATCGCCAGTACCTGAGTTAGCCGAAGAATTTGAATTTAAAATTTCATATAGATTCCTTTTAGCTTCGTCAGAGACAAGCGGAATTTCTGTTGGAATCATCTCTACATCATCATAGTCCTCCGGTTTGGTAACTGTTGATAGGTATGCGCTCGCTCGACTAGTAACAAGAGAAATAAGCTCAGCTTGCACTTTATCAAAGATTGATGCATAATGAGCTACCATACTTCTTAGTTTGTTGATCAGTAACACATCCGAATTTGCAAGTTGTTTATAACATCTTCGAATAAACATATGAAGCATTGGACCAGACATCTGATAAGCAGTACCAGAAACACTACACATAGCTAACAGACAAGCAATTGAATTACCGGATGAATCTGACCAGTACCCATATCTATGAATCAAGTTATGAACGTTTTCTTCATATAAATTATCCAAAAATTTCAAAGGTTCATAAACAACATACCACAACACAGAATCACACATAGCAAAATAAGAATTCCTGATAATAAGTTTGAACTCTTTCCCACGGTCGAATATGCTACGAGAAAAATTGAGATTGATGTAAAAATATTGATTAATTCGGTGACTTGGGATTAAAAATACCTGCAAGCGCACGAGTTTCTCGTACCCATCCTCACTCAATATGGCGTCGTTCTTCCCACCAAAATAAAAATAAGCATCTTTTGCTTTTTCTGATGGAATGGAAGATTCTCGACAGAAATTTGTTATCTCCTCAATCTTTCCTGTAATAACCACAGCTCGATTTGGATTTGGAACAGTTGTTAATGCCTCAGAATTTTGGACCAAGTGTACGTCAGATGGTAGTGGACTATGTGAATCAGTGAATGTATTGACGGATTTCAACTTCTCATCAAGCTGTTCCGCGTCTTTTTCCACATTCTTCTCTGCAATATTTTGTTCATCTTCTGATAAATTGAATCAATTACCAAGTTATTGATAGTAATTTCTTCCACTGGAGCTGGTAACGCATCAAATCTATCCTTGATTGCTCTAGTTGAACGTAGACAATCTTCTAACGGAGCATCCAAGCAAGACATGGTTATTTTATCCTTCGCACACCATTTTTCTCTCAAAGTCGTCCATCTTGCAATTCCTTTTCTCTCAAACCCTAAGTCCTTTTTCTAGGACTTTGGTGTCTTGTGTTATATCAACTGCATCTTGATGGAACTTTTCCGCCACTGCATCTAAATTTTCCACCACTGCCTCTAAAATTGCATGTAATCGTGTGTTCAGCGTCATCGCCAAATTACAAGATATATTGTTGTGTTGCGAAAGATATTCAGAGTGCCACACTGGTTGAATAGATAATGATGGTAAGGTAACAGAAGCAAACGTGGTTGTATGCTAATGTATGATATGGTCGCCGTAGTAGACAAGAGACGAAACCTTTTTTTTTTTAAATACAGTGGATTGAGGAAAATGGTAAAGAAGAGGAAAAAAAATTTGGGTAAATTTTTGAAGACCTAAACCTCCTCTGATCCGGATGTTAGGGTTCTAAACCAAAACACTGTAACATAATATAAGAACCATAAGATAAAATCCTTTTTTATGAGGATTAGCCACCTCTGTTGTCTAAACAATAATGTAACTGAGTTTTGTATTGATTGAATGCCTTAAACCCTAAAACAAACTATGAATATATAAAGAACATAACTTGAACACTAAGCAAATACTAAATAAGGAAACGTATAATAATTCCCAAAATAACTAAACTCTCCTAATTGGTGTTGGTGTCACAACAATTTGATTTGAGGTAGTTGAAGATGGGTTTCGAGATCCTGAATAGAATAAGAAGATTGTTGTGCTAATTTGATGATTAAGTTTCAGAGAAGAAGATTAATAGTGAATAAGAAATTAGGGACTGAGAGAAATTCAGAAGAAGAATTAGAAGATGAGATTGAGAGTGTAAATGAAGGATTAAAGATGCGTTAGATGGGATTTAAGGGATAAGGTTGTAGAACAGCATGAAAGCGGCATTTAGGGTTTGAGGTTGTGAAATTAGAAGTTCAATTTGAGGTTGATAATGAGATTGAGATTGGGAAATGAAGAATAGAGCAGATTCGAGAATGATTAAGGATCAGGTTGTTCATGTAGATGTTGTTGCTAACAGATCGGATTGAGGAAGAAGTTAGGTTGCTTTGAAATGGTTGTAAAGTGGACGAGGCAAGGAATTAAAGTCAACTATGTTGTTAAGGAACCTGAACTAAGGTAAATCTTCCTTACTAAATTTTAGATGTTATAATCATTGTGATTGTGTTTGCTGTTTGAGTACATGAAGTAGTTAATGTAAAGTGATGTATGATGAGCATGAACTGGAGATGTAGATGTAGTACATGTTGTGCTGGTTTCGGGGAAATTGGATACTGAGATATGCAGGGGTTGGTTGAAGTTCTTTGTATGAATGTTGTTAGGTTGCATCAAAGAAGTTAGATTGAGGTATGTTGTGTAATAATCATGAATGAGATGTTCCAGGGAGTGTGTATGTTATCTGAGTTAAGAATTAGCTGAGTTGTTGTGGTTGAGTTATGGAAATTACAGGGCTGAGTATAAACTGGATAAGTTGTATATGATTTGTATCTAATGAGTTTGGTGGTGATGGGTATATGTATGAACTGTGTAGATGAAATGGATGGAGGTATTTCTGGTATTGCAGGTTAAGTGATAACTGATGGTGTTGTTTCATGGAATTGAGATGTTGCAAATTTAGTCTTGATGATGTGTTGAGTGTTGTTGCCATTGGATTGTACTTAGGCCTGTGAAGTTGCAGGTGATATTGAGTTGGATTGGCAGTGTTGTTGGAATAAGAGTTTAGCGATTGTGTTAAGTTAAATCTCTAAGGGAAGGCTTGCAACTACAATGACAGGTAAGCAGAGTTTGTAATTGATGTAATGAATTGTTTGAAATGGATTTGGAATTAGAGTTTTGTGTGTATAAAGTTGAGTGTTGATCCTTGTAATGTTATTGAAAGGTGATGGAACTGAGATGTAAGGATGCAATCCTGAATTCAGGTTGGTAGTGATTATGACGTTTAACTTAATTTTATATTTTATTGTTGTAATGGGTTTGTATCTACAATTTGATTGAATTATATGTTTTAGTTGAAGGTTACAGTTAGACTAGTTGTAGAGTTAGAGTTGCAGCTTTGTAAGAAGAACCCTGACATGTTTGACTGAGCTTACTCAGTCTGATTCAATTATGTTATTGTCTGACTCAGTTAATATGATTGAGTTAAACTGTTGACCATGTTCTGAATCAGTCTAGTTGACTGAGTTGAAATAGTTGACCGATTTAGACTTGGCCTTTTGACTTGGACTTTGACCATACTTAGACATCTTAATATTTATCTATTGTTTATGTTTTCTTTGCTGAGTTTTCTTATATATTATGTATCTTATGTTTCCTTTGAGTATTTAGGTACTTTGGAGTCATTTGGAACAAAAGAAAAAGAAACAGGGCAAAAGTGTCATTTCAAGTGCAACTGCTGTTGGAGACGAACTATTTCTCATTATTTGCTTCTATTTCTTCTGTCTGAAAAACATGTCAGCTTTAGTGATGCAAATTTTGTCTGAAAAGCATGGCAACTTTAGTGATGAAGAGAAATTAGAGAGAAAAAATAGATATGAGAAGTAAGGGACGATCGTTGTTGGTGGAAGAATTCAAAGAAGAAGAAAGCGTTCACTTGGAGCAAGAAAAACAAAAGCATCATTTCAATTGCACTTGCTACTGGGAGCAGAGACGAGCCGAGCCGAGCCAGTTATAAGAGATAACTACTGGAGCTTAATCTAGAGAAGCAACGGACTGGCATCTTAGTGGCTAATATCTACTTTATGAGTGCCCTGGGTGTTCACCCTATATCTACTTCAACAAAGTGGCTATATCCACTTTCATTTCCTACAACAACCCTAAAATTCAGAGGAAATTGATTTCTCAATCATTTCCTGTCTGAAATCGAGAAGTGATGGCGCTTCTTTGTGCAACGAAAGGGACAAATTCAGAGAGATTAGGGATCGAGAGACTGCTGTAAGAGAGTTCAATGGAGAGAATAATACAGAGAAGATGGGTTAATGATTGAAGCAGGAATTCAAACTAGGGTTTGGTGAAGATGAGAAGAAGAGTTAAAATCTGATATTGAATCTCTGAGATTTGGATTCGGTCGAGAATGGTGGATGATTTAGGGTTGTGAGATGAATTAGAAACATGGGTATGTCTCAGATTCAAGGTTACAGTGAGATAGATGGCTATTGAAGAATTATATAGAGGTTTCTACTGAGTTGAACAAGGAGATGGTGGAGAATTTGGGGATTCTGTCAAGAACAAGGACCTGAGATGATGTGATTTTCACTAGTGTTGAAGAATTGCTGTTGATTATATGTACCAGAAGGGGTTTGAAGTTGATTTTGTGATGAAGAAGAAGACCCTGGTGGGCTTTTGGCGTTGAGATGATGGTGGATCTGTGAGAGATGGGTTACAGCTGCTGTTGATAATGTTGTTGTTGGTATGAGGTTTTCCTAGTGATGCTGTTGTTGCTGTGTGATGATGAAAGAAGGAACCAGGACTCAAGATTGTTGCAGTTACAGCTCAAATGGAGAAAATGAGTTATTCTCAGTAGATATATGCCTAGGATATTGCAGGTGAACATGAGAAGTTGCAGGAAGAGCAAGTGTTGGTAACTGCAAGCAAGGAGGCTTTGTTTATGTTGCTGCTACTGGGTTTGAGCTGAAATTGCAGTTATATGGAATGTATGAGAATGTGATTGCCTTGAACATGGAGTTGCAGGAAGGTAAAAAAGGAGATGATAGTTGCAATGAAGTTGATTTGAAGTTGTTTAGATGAATGTTAGCTCAGGGAACTGGAGTGGAGAGTTGCAGCTGTACAGGTCATGTATTTGAATGGAACAGCAGGCATGGGCTGTAAGGCAATTGCAGTTTGTGATAAGCTGCGATGCAATGGAAGTGACTGGATAAACTGACATGGAAGAAGAGATGTAGCTGGTGGAATTGCAGGAACTGAAATTGGTGGTTTATGGCTCAGATGGCTGTAGGTTGGTGGTAATGAACTGTTGCTAGCTAAACAATAAAGGAGAAGTTATGCCGTGATCTGGTGGTGGTTGGGAGTGAAGCTGCTGCTATGTGGAGCTGAGTTGCAGCTGGTGTTCTTGAGAATTTCAAGATGAGAGAAAGGAGATCTGTTGCTGTTGTGGACAAGGTGATGCTATTGGAGCTGGAGCTGTGAAGTTTAGGAGGTTGCAGTCAAGATAGGTGGTGGTGCTGAGAATGCAATGATGAGACACAATGGAGTGTAGTCGATTGTGCTGTCACTTTAATAACAGATGAACAAGGAGTCACAGCTGATGTTAATAGGAATTACAGGTGGAATTAGAGATGTGCATGGGAACAGGTAATGCACAGGAACTGTGAGATGAGGCATTGTAGGCATGAAGGTACAGGTGGTGCAGGTGATGCTTACTATGGACTGTGAAGACTGCAAAGATGGACTGGAGCTAATTTGAACGAGTTACAGGGAAATGGCAGGCTGAGAAGCAATGACGCACAATCATGGTGCAACACCAACTAAGGCCCGTGCAAGACTGCAACAGCTCAGGCTTTGTCCAAGAAACCAACTCAGCCTAGTCACCCAGTTAGAACCGACTCACCTGACTCAGTGACCTTGGCTGAGTTGACCGGTGACTAGTTTGACTTTGCTGGTCACCTGAGGTACTTTTTGGGCGATGTTTCCGGCCAATTTCCGACACCTCAACCTGTTTTCCGACAACTACTTTTTGGCAAAGTTTTTACTGGGATATTTTCTACATGGGTTTGATGGGCTTGGTGGACCATTTGGAGATGGACTTTGAAGACTTGGGTCTAATTTTGGAAATAAGAAGAGCTATAAAAGACAAGTCTTTCTACAACTTGGATATCACGTATTCTACTTGGAGCTATTGGAGGAGAGCCGCTTTTACTTACGCTACTAGGGTTTGCTTTGTTTCATTTTCTTTATTCAATTAATATGATTATGTTGAACTCGATAGCTATGAGTAGCTAAATCTTATACTATTGGTTCAGGATGTAGTCATATATCTACAACTTGTGCTTGATTAATGCATTAGTTTTTTCTCTTGATTATCGTTCATATCTCTACTGTATATATAATCACATGATTGATGTATTGTGGTAGGACTTGGATGTTTGGTTAGTTAAGTGGCCAATTAATTGAACTTGGATCCTTGTCCATAGCTATTTTAGGGTTTTTCATCGAGCGATAACCCTAGATACAAATAGCATGATGTGATTACGGTTTGTAGTGATACACTCTTGTAATCGTATGTAGAGTTTGACCCTTGTCTTAATTGTCATGCGCAATGTATGACAATTGCATTGATTAGCCTATTTCTAAAACTTAATGCTCCTAGGAATTGAACTTCATTAGCGCAAGGCGTTAGGTTATTCTTTAGGTAGATTTCACATGCGCAGCTCTAATGTGTGTGTTGATAAACTTAAGAAATTAACGGATTATCTTACTCTCTTGATAGTCCAGGGCTTTTGATAATAAAGAGATTAAATTGTAATTCTAATCATGTATTCAAGCACTTGTTTAAGATTGAATATGAACTCCTTGACCAATATCTTTTCCTTATTGATTATTCCAACTATTTTATTTGCTTTGCTTTATATTATTGCTTAGATAAAATTCAAAATCCCCCCTTGGTTACTAAGAAACTGAAATTTTATAACAAAAAAAGCCTCTCTGTGGGAACGAACTCTTTCTTACCACATACTTCATTTATTTTAGTCGAGTGAGAAAGTGAAATTATTTTTGACGCATACGACTGCGATCAAATTTTGGCGTCGCTGCCGGGGAGGCAGCGGTTGTCACTTGTTTTTGGTTTCTTATTTTTTGTTTTTAGTTTAGTTTTTATTTTTACATTTCTTATTTTCTGGTTTTTAACCTTGGTTTGAGAATCTTATTTCAGGTACTTATTTCTCATGGAAGGAGCATATTACATGAATGGATACGGTTTTCAACAACCTCAACAATATGGCAACTACCAATTCCAGGGGTATAATCAAAACCAATTCATTGGTTATGACCAATATTCCATGGAACCTTATGGTTTTCCTCAACAACCTTATGGCGGGTATGTGTGTGAACAACCACAAGGATGGGAGGATTCTTATGCTCGTGAACAAAAAGTCTCTAACTTTGTAGACAAATTTTTGAAATTTGTACAACAAGAGTTTCAAAAGGATAAAGAGACTAGAGAAGACAACTCCAAGAACTTCGTGAAGGTATTGCTAACTTTCGAAGAGGCATTGACCAATGCAAGGAAGATATGGATAATTCTAATGTGCATATGGTTTGTGATGAATATTTGATTGATGCTAATGTTGAAAAAGGCCAATCCTTGGGCACTTTTGTTGATAATTGTATAGTTAACTCAACTCTTGACCGTAATAATGATCATTCACCTATTCAAAAGGATGAGTTCGATATTAGCAACACTAAATTCCGCGAGGACCAATCTTATGTTAACTATGAAAGTGACGGTGATTATAATACATTGCCTGAAACAACTCATGGTGACAACAACAAGGAATGTACGATGGAGTCTTTTTGGGATCAAGATGAAGACGAAGAGGAATATGATGACGTTTATGTGTATTACTCAAGCATTGATCTTAATAATGATAAAGAACATATTCAAAGAGTGGAGCTTGAGGATGATGCATTTTTGGATGTTCTAAAAAAGTTCCTTAAAGTGAAATTTGGATCCGTAGTGGAGTATGTGCCTTACAACAAGGAGGAATATGTTGAGAATGTGATTGTTATGACCAATATTGTGGAAGACCCAATTGAGCTTTCAAAAGATTGTAAGGATGATGTTGATGTCGAGACCTTGGTTACGGCAGAAACGGACGAAGAATGGTTGCAAGGTTTGATAGAGGACCATGATATACAAGAGGTGAGTACTTCACTCGAGTTTTTCAAGGATGAAGAGGATTCTGTGATACAAGAGATTGTGATAGATTTGTCTAACCCTTTGCATATTGTTTCTTCTCCTTTACCTCTTATTGGTTTGACTGTATGTGCTTGGAGAATATTGTTGAAGGACTTTGTTTCTCGATTAGCGCCATTAGAGATACTTGATTCTCATACTATGCAGGTTTTGTAACAAGAAACCGTGAAAGTTCCCGAATTTTATGTTTTATATCCACTTCAGGTGTGGACAAGAATAAGTGTGGGGAAACTTCTTTCGGTTGATAGCTTCGTTTTTGTTCTATATTACTAATATGTGTGCGAATCTAGTGTTTGCAAAACATGTGCTATGGGTGGATCCCCGACTTTTACGATTATTGGTGTATGGAGAATTCGTCTTGCAACTCGGGCTGGCGACTTTAAACCAAGCGCTAAATGGGAGGCAACCCACTGGTTTTGTGTATCTATTTCTATCTTTTTATTTCTCAAGTCTTTTATCTTTATTTTCTTATTTTGGATATTTGCATATCAAAACCCCAACTTTTAGAGATTTTTGAACAATTTAGAATAAACACTAGCTTTTCTAAGTAGATGGAATTTTTTCTCAACGATGAGGTATATATTGGATGAGTTTGGATTAGATTCCAACTAAATAGCTTGTTTAGTGTTTATCCTCTATTGTTCAGAAATAACTATGAGTTGGAGTATCAGTTTTTATTATGCACTTTATTTTCTTATTGTGTATATATATCATGTTATGAATTTCCCATCTTGAACTTTACTTTGAATAACTAAATTTTACATTGAGGACAATGTAAAGTTTAAGTGTGGGGAGTGTTCTCATATAAAGTGTTTAGCCTTGTTAGTTTTCCCTTGTGTTTATAAGAAAAAAAAAACTAAAAAAGAAAGAAAAAAAAGATGATAAACTCCTAAGTCTAGAAACTTGTGCCTTACACTAATGGAAACATCGTGGTTGTATGAGTTGAGGAACCCATTAGTACAATCTATTCATATGAAAACAAACAAAATATAAGAATAAATAACATGTTAGTTGTCACCATATCTCGGAGTCGTCACCATATCACGTTCTATTTTTATTTTTCCATTTTATCTATTGTTACTCTAAGTGATTTGGTGGGGCACAAGAATCGAATTGTTATCACTGCTAGGACAAAATAGAGTGATTGAGTTACTACAAAAAAAAGAGACCAGACCAATTCGACCAAATGGTGTACATATATATATATAAAACAAAAATTGACACTTGGATAGCAATATGTGTGTGTTCCCCCTGTCTCCGTCGCCTAAACAAGCGTGGAATGCAGGATCCATGAGAATTACCATGTAATCTGCTGACAAGAATCATGCGCTTGGATCCAAAAGATCCAATCATGTTGTCGACTCAAAAAAAAAAAATTGGAAAAAAGAAAAGAAAAGAAATATTATTATTGTGTTGAATAAAATCGATCACTGGTTCCCTTGTATATGCCAGTGAATTGATCTAGAATTAAGTTTGTCGACCGCTGGTTCTCTTGTATATGCCAGCTGTGTTGATATTAGAATTCATACCCGTATCTCAATCCAATAGGATTTTTAAGTTTGTTTTGGCAGTGACCTTCAGACAGATATGGGAAACACCGTTCACCTTAGTCAACAGTCCGCCACCATCTACTTTCTATATCCATCTTCTTAATCTTTTCATGTGATTGTGGTTGATTCGATTCCGAGTATTGTGGTTGTGTTCAACTTTATGATAAAGCTATATTATTATTTTATGAATTGTATTTGAAAGTGGGTACTTCCTCCTATAATCATTGATAGTATGCCAATTACAAAATGTTTAGTGTCATTTTTAGACTTTTCACAGGTAGCTGGATTTTGGAAGTAAAAGGTTTTGTAGGTACACCTCGTGTAAACCTTCACGAGACTAAAACTCGTCCACTAGGGACACCTAGAGGTTTAAAGGCTTGTTATTTATGCTAAGAGTAACGTAGCCTCGACGACACGAAGTTGTATGTATGTTTTAGAATAATTTTGTTTGATTTGCTCGAGGACTAGCAAAGTCTAAGTATGAGGGAATTTGATAGATGTCTAAAACACCTTAATATTTATCTATTGTTTATGCTTTCTTTGCTGAGTTTTCTTGTATATTATGTATCTTATGTTTGCTTTTGGGTATTTAGGTACTTTGGAGTCATTTGGAACAAAAGAAGAATAAACAGGGCAAAAGTGTCATTTCAAGTGCAACTGTTGTTGGATACGAACTATTTATCATTATTTGCTTCTATTTCTTAATTTCTATCTGAAAAGCATGTCAGCTTTAGTGATGCAAATTCTGTCTGAAAATCATGGCAGATTTAGCGATGAAGAGAAATTAGAGAGAAAAAATAGATTTGAGAAGTAAAGGACGATCGATGTTGGTGGAATAATTCAAAGAATAAGAAAGCGTTCACTTTGAGCAAGAAGAACAAAAGCATAATTTAAATTGCACTTGCTACTTGGAGCAGAGCGGAGCTGAGCCAAGCCAGTGATAAAAGAGAACTACTGCAGCTTAGTCTAGAGAAGCAACGGAATGGCATCTTAGTGGCTAATATATACTTATGAGTTCCTTGGGTGTCCACCCCTTATCTACTTCACCAAAGTGGCTATATCCACTTTCATTTCCTACAGCAACCCTAAAATTCAGAGGAAATTGATTTCTCAATCATTTCCTGTCTGAAATCGAGAAGTGATGGCGGCTTCTTTGTGCAACGAAAGGGAGAATTTCAGAGAGATTAGGGATCGAGAGACTGCTGTAAGAGAGTTAAATTGAGCGAATAATACATATAATATGGGTTAATGATTGAAGAAGGAATTCAAACTAGGGTTTGGTGAAGATGAGAAGAAGAGTTAAAATCTGATATTGAATCACTGAGATTTGGATTTGGTCGAGAATGGTGGATGATTTAGGGTTATGAGATGAATTAGAAACATGGGTATGTGTAGATGGTGGATTTTCGACAAGGGTTAAAATCGTAAAACCATAATTATACATGCTCCTGATTCGGCAATCAGATGAATATTGAGGCTCATGTCTCTCATTAAAGCATGAAAGCTCACGCCATAAAATCTCTGACTGAGAATGATTTCTCTCAGAATATATGAAGATGTGTAGTCTCCCAGCTTAGGAAACGACACATCTCATGAATACTGAGCAGTTTCAGTAATTGTTTCTATATAAAATCGTAAGATTGGACGACTCCTAGATAACATTCCTTCTAGTATAGAGCAATAACGTCTTCAGGATGCAACAAGGTTTTCCCTGACTATATAAGAGAAATATGAGTTTCAACAAGCTCATATCTCTCAATTCTCAGATAATTAATGCTCCTAGACAGCATGCCTGCTAGTATAGAGCCATCAATTAATTATCTCTAATCGTTAACGAATATTCAACAATATTCTATGATTTTTCGTAATATTTCGTCACTTCAATTTGTGGTTTTTCCCAGCAGAATTCCACGGGTTAGTGATAAATATTCAACGTACGGGCATCTGAGCAACTATCGAGTAAGCCCCGACTAAAATGATGCAAGTGTATTCAGCAATAATGCACAAACGAGCACCTGAATGCACGAACGAGCATTCCAAAACACGAAGGAACGATGAACCTATGCAAAATAGGAAGAAAATAATAAATAATAAAATATTAAACAAGGCGCTAGGGGACTGGGCCCACCGGCCGGTCGTTCCGTGGCCAGTCCCACACCCAATTTTATATTTTATCATATTTTATTATTTTCCTTGATCTCATGAAAATCTCTTCATTTGAGCAAATATCCTTCGTTTCATGTAAAAACTCATTGAATTCATGAAAATTCCCTCAAGTCAAAGAAATAATAAAAATTAGGAAAGGTGTCGTGGGACCAAGCTCACTAGCCGGCCGGCCATGCCCTAGCCGTTTCCGGTCCCACACCTCATGGTTCCTTATTATTTTTATTATTTCCCTCATCCCATGAAAATTCCCTGATTTCATATTTCCCTAAACCCATGAAAATAATATAAAATTAGGAAAACTCGTGGGACCGGGCCCTAGCCGTCCGGTCATGCCCTAGCCGGTCCCGCACGCCCCTTATTTTGTTATTATTATTTTTTATGGTTCGCTCATCTCATGAAAACTCCTTGATTTCAACAAATTCCTTGGTTTCAACAAACTCCTTGATTTTATGACATTTCCCTAAAATCATGAAAAATATTGTAAAATTAAGATAAATACCCTGGGACCGGGATCTTTGGCCGTCCGGCCATGCCTTGGCCATAGCCGGTCCCACACTTCATGATTCCTTCATTTTTTATTATTATTTTCCTTCATCTCATGAAACTTTCACGGTTTCAGCAAAATCTCTGATTTCTTTATATTTTCTCAAAATGTTGCTCAAACGCACACCACATAATATCAAAATTCTCAGGACCGAGACGCTGACTGTTTGGTGACGTGAGCACGTTACCTTGACCGACGAAGGTTGGCTCTTTCGCTTGCAAGGAGTCGGTCCCATATACTTTTCATGATTTGACCTAATTTGCACAATTACACGTATTAGGTCCAAAACGCTTCCAAACAACTTGGAACTTCGTAAAAATGATCAACAGACGATCCCATGACCAACCAAGGCCGGTTTCATGATTCCTTGGTCGGTATCTCATCTCTTCATAGTTAGGTTTTAACACCTAATGCTGAAATAAGCATTATTTTTCAGCAACAAATGATTAAACCAGCATTTAATCATCCTTTCACCAACTGGTCTTCAAGAGACTTTAATATTTTTCTCACCTCAGCATTTGGTCGCTACATAGTCGATTCATCATCCCATGTAGCCGGTCCCTCCTTCATTTCATAAATAATTTTCAATAAATCATCAATTAATCATCAATTCAGCAATTGATCAAAATTAGGCTTTTGAGTTTAAGGTTCATAATTCCAGATTCAAGCACTAAATTTTATGTTGATCCCATGGTCAGCACTCTAATTAATTATACTTGGTTCGGTCGCCGGTATTTTAATTTAATATTTATTTGGTCATGCTACCAATACTTCATCAAATGAGCAACATTTTCTCAGACGAGCAATATTTTCTCAGACTAAGGAATATTGGTTCAACTATCAATATTCAACAATTCATCAAATGAGCAACATTTGCTTAGATGAACAATATTTGTTCGCACTAATGAATATTGGTTCAACTATCAATATTCAATAATTCATCAAATGAGCAACATTTGCTCAGACGAGAAATATTTGCTCAGTCCATGAATATTGGTTCAACTATCAATATTCAATATTTTCTTAGTCCATGAATATTGGTTCAACTATCAATATTCAATATTTGTTCAGTCCATGAATATTGATTATCAACATTCAACAATTTATCAATCGAGCAACATTGGCTCATACGAGCAATATTTGCTCACCTTAACAACCAACATAATTATACCTATGTCTCAACAGACATGTTCAATTCATGAATCTCAGAACATTTGCAAAGTCACGTTCAACTCAGCAACACAAGGACTCATCGTCCCGTAAAGTAAGCAACTGACTCCACAATCACGAGATGTCAATCGTGTCACATGGGGGGATATTGACTAGGTGATAGGTGTCTAAAACACCTAATTTACTATGTAGTAGTTATGCCTTCTTTGCTATTTTTTCTTGTGAATTTTGTATTTTACGTTTGTTTTGAGTGTTTTAGGTATTTTGGAGTCATACGGAGGAAAAGAAGAAGAAATCACCCAACTTGAGCATGGAAAGGGTAAGAAGGTCATTCACAGCAAGCACTATTGGGAGCCTGGCAAGGTTAAGGGGCAACGCGACGTTAAGGGGTTATCGTGGGGTGACTATATTCCAGCAGTGGGTGCAAATAGCTGTCCCGTTTTTATAACCCTAAAATCGATTTTCTCATTGATTATTTCAGTCCCACCAGAAACTGAGAAAGAGAATTGGAGGCAGCAACTGCTGCTGTTAATACCAGATCGAGAAACTGATGAGAACTGATGAAATTGAGGGTTCTGTGGATGAATCAAATCGAGAGTTGCTTTTAATGGGAAATAAGGAGAAGACAAGAACTGATATGGGTTAGATGGAAATGGTCGAACTGAGAGAGGAAATCGAATCGATGACATGAATTAAGAAGAATTTAAGTTGTTGAATTAGTGTTGTTCGGAAAGAAGAATGCAACAGAGATTATGATGGAGTAGCTGCTGTTGGTCGTTATGAAGAAGAAGGCAGAAATTGCAGTTGTGGGTTTTGATAATTTAGGGTTTTCTTGTGAATTGGAGTGCTGAATTTGGTGATGGGTTAGAGACGAAGCTGTCGATGGTATCTGCCGAGAATTAAATGGGTTTTGGTTTGAATCTGAGATGGAAATTCGTGGTAGTTGCTGTTGATTTAGGCGATGGAGAAGAATAAGACGGTGGTGGTGATAAAATTGTATTGAAGTTACAACCATGAATGTTGCGGTCGAGATTCAGTAGATCGAGAAGAGCAGATGGGTTTTGAATGGAGAAATTCGAAGAAGAAGAAGATGGGTTTCTGGTGGAGTTGAGATGAAATTCAGAAATGGGTTTGATTGTTCTGCTGCTGCTATAAAGATGAAGTCTGGAGTTGAGATGTTGCTGTAATGGGTTGTGTATGAAATTGATGAATGAGTTGCTGGAATAGATGTATGTTAGGATTCTTACCAGGAGAAGACTAAAAATAATAGGCCTGAAATCGGCCTGAGAATTGTCGTAAAAACAAAAGAAACTTTGTCCATTTTTATGCCCAGGCGAGTTAACTCAGTGCCGACGATGACCGTTCCAGACGAGTTCGATGACCGATCCATCCATGTGACTCAGTAACTCATCCGATTAAGACCGAGTCTGAGCAGCTGATTCAGTAGCTGACTATCCTACCTTGACCCAGTTGACTGACAGCTTGACCTTCTTGACCGTTTAGTTTAACAGAACGTCGACGGCAACAGAACTCAGGTGGCCGGCGGTGACATTTCAGGTCGGATTTCCGGTGATCTCGAGGACTTTTCAGGAAACCCAAATTTACAAATTTTTGTGTGGATTCTTCTCATGGGTGTGAATACTTAGATTTGGAAGTTGGATGGAGAAGATTTGGAGAATTGGACTTAAAATTGGAATTAGGCTCAAATTGGGAAAGTGGTGTTATTATGGAATGAGGATTCTTTTCCTATTATAATTGGAGAGCATTGAAGCCTATACATAAAGGAGTTCTCTATAACCTTTTACACACCTTTTACACACACAACACTTCTCTTTTCTTTATTCTTTGTGTGAACTCCTTAGCATGAGTAACTAATTTTATTAATTAAGGATGAATTCCTAGTTCTTATTATGTTTTGAGTTTTGTTTTAAATTTACTTTGAAGTTTTCACATGATTATCGTTTGTTTTTACTAATAGGAATGTTTATACATTCATGGTTGATTGATAGGTCGTTTATGATGCATACTAAATTGATTTGTTAATTGATCTAAAGCTAGTGAAAGTTAGGGGATAAGTAATCGTTTCTTGACTCTTTACACAAGTAGCAAACACGAGACCTTGCGGAGGGATTCAGTGGAGCAATTGTGTGCGGAAACAACGTTAGCAAGTAGACCTTGAGCTAAGAGTCTAACTACTAATATCAACCTAATAAATTCATAAATCTTAATGTGTTTAACTAAATTACATCTTGAGTGAGCTACTACTAGGTGGTTTGGTGAATAGAATCCGGAAGTCGAGAACTTCTGTATCCGGTGATACTAGGGATTTAGGGGTTTAGCACTGAGCTAGCTGCTTTACCTACGGTTGGTGATAATCTGTGACTAATAACATGTGGATGAAAAACATAACTTGAATCATTGTTTAGCAACGAAGAAGTATTTATTTATCTAATCTCTCTTATTGATTTTCCTTTATCTTTTAATTGCTTTGTTTATTTATTTTTCTTTATAAAATCTAAAAGCAAAACCCCCCTTTGTGACATTATAAGACAACTAAAACCTCTTGCTCCTCGTGGGAACGATCCCTACTATCGCTATATTACTTGTTAATTAGTGAGAAAAATATTAATTAATTTTTCGTGGTTACGACACGCATCAAATTTTGGCGCCGCTGCCGGGGAGCAGCAGAGCAGCTTTAGTTGTTTTTTTTTTTCGTTTTATTTTTGTTTTTAACTTTGTTTTCTAGATTTTTTATTTCAGGTACCAGTTTTCCATGTACGGTGGACAAGAGCAAGCATATTACAACAATCAATACGGTTTTCAAACTCAACATTATGGCAACTTCCAACCATCTTTAGGATACAATCAAAACCAATCTTTTGGCTATGATCAGTTTCCTACAAAACCTTATGGATATTCTCATACATATCAACAACCTTGTAGTAGGTATGTAAGTCAAGCACCAAGGTGGGATAAGGCTACTTCTAATTGGCTTCATTCGAGTTGTATGAAGATTATGAAAGAATTGCAAGATATGCGACAAATACTAGACCAACTTGACCGTGATAAAAAGAACGTCGCACAAACCAATTTCTGCAACACTTTTTCTTACCCGACTCTGGATCGTAGTTATGATCATTCACCCATTCAAAGGGAAGAGTCCTGGGAAAGAGAAACTATTGTAACCAACGGTGGTAAGCGTGTGAACGTCAAGAAACTTGCACAGAAATTATAGAAGTTGGAAGATGATGGAACCTCGGAAGAGCTTGTCGCAGAAATTAGTAGGACCATTCATATGGAACTTAAACGACGTCTAGATAAAGGTTATGTAATCGATGAAGATTATTATTATGGTGAGTCTGAAAGTGAAGATGATTGTCTTTAAAAGGACCAACCTTTGGAGACTTTTGATGACGCTAGTGCAACCTACTCGAGCCTTGATCTTAATAATGATCAATCACCTATTTAAAAGGTAGAGCTTGAGGAAGATGCAATTAGTGCTTTTAAAAAATTTCTTAGTGAAAGAAATGAGTCCGCGGTAGTGTATGAACGTTGCAACAATGAGGAAGTTATTCCAACTCCGGATCATAATAACGATCCTTCACTTATTCAAAAAGAGGAGATTGGGTGTGACTTACCTATTGTTATAAACGGTGTAACACCCTTACAAGATATTACAATTTATACCGATGAAAATCATTTTAGTGAATGGCCTGATTCCGGTGATGAGAATGTTGAAGAGATGATGCTAGAGGATGAAACCAAATTCATTGATTTTGTGGAAGACCCAATTGAACTTGCCAATGATTTTAATGATGCCGAGACCTTGGTTACGACAGAAACGGACGAAGAATGGTTGCAAGGTTTGATAGAGGACCATGATATACAAGAGGTGAGTACTTCACTCGAGTTTTTCAAGGATGAAGAGGATTATGTGATACAAGAGATTGTGATAGATTTGTCTAACCCTTTGCATATTGTTTCTTCTCCTTTACCTCTTATTGGTTTGAATGTATGTGCTTCGAAAGTATTTTTGGATGATTTTGGTTCTAGATATCCACCATTGGAAATACTTGATGCTAACACTATGCAGGTTTTCCAAGAGGAATACATGGAAGTTCCTAAATTCTATGTTCTTTATGCACTTCCGAGTGTGGACAAGACTAAGTGTGGGGGAAATTTCTATCGAGAGATAACATTATTATTATTTTCTTGTGCTAACATTTGTATGGAGTTATTGTTTGCAAAACAGGTACTATGGGTGGATCCCCAAATTTTCCGATTGTTAGTATATGGGGAGTGAATCTTACAAGAGCCAAGTCGGGCCGTCGACTTTAAAACAAGCGCTTAATGGGTGGCAACCCATAGGTTTTGTATTTCTTATCCTTTTGTTTTTTGTTTTGTGTATTTATTTTTTCTTGTTCCATATCATGTTAGGATTTCCCACCTTTACTTTACTTGGACGATTCAATTACATTGAGGAAAATGTAAGGTTTAAGTGTAGGGGAGTGATTAAGCATTTATTTAAAAAAAAAAAATTTGCATAAAACCTCCAACTTGTAGAGATTTTAGAGTCACTAGCATACTTCTAGGTATGTTTACATAGAGAATTCTGACCGAAATAACTGAACTTGGAAGTGTTAGGGAACTACGTTCGGATTTCTTACTTGTTAGAGTGTTAAATAATGGATTTAATCATGTCGGTGATGCAGATTAGGAGCAGGGAGACATGCATTATTAGAGTTGCTGATCAATCATTAGTGGAGACTACCCTATTTATATCATGCGAGGCACCGACCAGATTTCTTTATAAATAACTAAAGAGCTTTCTTTTGAGTGTGCGTCACCGTATGTTAATTCCGGGTAGAATAGTGAGCTACCCAACCTCCCACCAATATAAGCACTACTCTTTGATCTCTTGAGTGCTAATTTTTTCAATCATGAGGGTGACGTCTATAGATGAAAGCCTCCTTCTTGTAGTTCGATTTGCAGTTAGCACCATTCTCTCTCTTAACAACAACGGATCCATAGAAACAACATCATCATCAACAAGGGAGCGACATCAAAATCTACAAGGAAAGTTGAAAAAGTTCAAGGTTTACAAGCAACGGAACAAGAAAAGAGCAAATTTCATATCCAAGTAAAGCAACTAGACAATGAGCGTAATTTTATATCCAAGTTGAAGACTTATTTACAAGAGTAAATAAAAGGAAAAGGTGAGAATTATTGGAGTTTATGATTTCGATACGATACAAGTTGTGAAAGAATCAAGCGGTAAAGTACTTTTCCCACGGCCATGGTTTGTTTTTATTTTCACTTTGTTTTGTATTTTATTTCTCCTGTCTTTAAGAAAAAAAGTAAATTGCAAAAAAAAAAAGAAAAAAAAATGAGACAAGAGAAAAGTTTATCATCAGTTTTATTTATTTAATAAGCCGTGGGGAAGGAAAATCTATAAGGAAGTTTCAAGCGACAAGGATTTTGAGAAAGAAAGTTACAAATTGTCAAGGAATTACGAAGTTCGAACATTTATCATCAATAGTTGAAGCCGAAGACGACGACCAAGAAGATGAAAGAGAGGAGCGAAGACGTTTCTATTGGATGTCGTGAAAGTGGTGTTATCATAATTTGCAATCGGATGTGAAGGTAAGTAAGTAATCTCATCCTCGATAATAGTGGTTGATTTCCTTTCTTAGGGATCGTCAGAAAAATGGTTTTTCAAAATGTTAAAAGATGTGGGTTTTTAAAATATTTCGGAAGTTGTCCTTCCCACCATTCAACGTGTTGCAGGATTTCTCTCTTCATTCCAACCTGCACACATGTGAGAACCATAAAAGTACGTCTTTTGAGTGCAATTTCATAAAACCCTTTTTGGTGAGGCAGAAGTCGAGGCGAAATGCTTATTGATCGCTTCTCAAACACGCATTCTCTCATATGGTGTGGTTATTTCTCACTTAACATTTAAGAATGAGAATATGTTCTTTAGTATTTCTAACTTCTTATTACTAGCATGCAGAAACTTTATGTTTTCATAACTCTTTGGATGCTTGGGACGCTGAAACGCTTTGAAGTTGTAAGTTTTATTTGATTTGCTCGAGGACTAGCAAAGTCTAAGTATGGGGGAATTTGATAGGTGTCTAAAACACCTAATTTACTATGTAGTAGTTATGCTTTCTTTGGTATTTTTTCTTGGGAATTTTGTATTTTACGTTTGTTTTGAGTGTTTTAGGTATTTTGGAGTCATATGGAGGAAAAGAAGAAGAAATCACCCAACTTGAGCATGGAAAGGGTAAGAAGGTCATTCACATCAAGCACTATTGGGAGCCTGGCAAGGTTAAGGGGCAACGCGACGTTAAGGGGTTATCGTGGGGTGACTATATTCCAGCAGTGGGTGCAAATAGCTGTCCCGTTTTTATAACCCTAAAATCGATTTTCTCATTGATTATTTCAGTCCCACCAGAAACTGAGAAAGAGAATTGGAGGCAGCAACTGCTGCTGTTAATACCAGATCGAGAAACTGATGAGAGCTGATATTTTGATCGGTCTACGATTATAAAGATCGAGAAGAAATGATGAAGGAACTTTTGTATATATCAGAGAGTGAAGAGTTTTGTTGTTGTTGAACAACACAGAGAGGATAAAATTGAGGGTTCTGTGGATGAATCAAATCGAGAGTTGCTTTTAATGGGAAATAAGGAAAAAACAAGAACTGATATGGGTTAGATGGAAATGGTCGAACTGAGAGAGGAAATCGAATCGATGACATGAATTAAGAAGAATTGAAGTTGTTGAATTAGTGTTGTTCGGAAAGAAGAATGCAACAGAGATTATGATGGAGTAGATGTTGTTGGTCGTTATGAAGAAGAAGGCAGAAACTGCAGTTTTGTGTTTTGATAATTTTGGGTTTTCCTGTGAATTGGAGGGCTGAATTTGGTGATGGGTTAGAGACGAAGCTGTGGATGGTATCTGCCGAGAATTAAATGGGTTTTGGTTTGAATCTGAGATGGAAATTCGTGGTAGTTGCTGTTGATTTAGGCGATGAAGAAGAATAAGACGGTGGTGGTGATAAAATTGTATTGAATTTACAACCATGAATGTTGCGGTCGATATTCAGTAGATCGAGAAGAGCAGATGGGTTTTGAATGGAGAAATTCGAAGAAGAAGAAGATGGGTTTCTGGTGGAGTTGAGATGAAATTCAGAAATGGGTTTGATTGTTCTGCTGCTGCTATAAAGATGAAGTCTGGAGTTGAGCTGTTGCTGTAATGGGTTGTGTATGAAATTGATGAATGAGTTGCTGTAATAGATGTATGTTAGGATTCTTACCAGGAGAAGACTAAAAATAATAGGCCTGAAATCGGTCTGAGAATTGTCATAAAAACAGAAGAAACTTTGTCCATTTTTCTGCTCAGGCGAGTTAACTCAGTGCCCGCGATGAACGTTCCAGACGAGTTCGATGACCGATACATCCATGTGACTCAGTAATTCATCCGATTAAGACCGAGTCAGACCAGCTGATTCAGTAGATGACTATCCTACCTTGACCCAGTTGACTGACAGCTTGACCTTCTTGACCGTTTAGTTTAACAGAACGTCGACGGCAACAGAACTCAGGTGGCGGACGGCGACATTTCAGGTCGGATTTCCGGTGATCTCAAGGACTTTTCAGGAAACCCAAATTTACAGATTTTTGTGTGAATTCTTCTCATGGGTGTGAATACTTAGATTTGGAAGTTGGATGGAAACTTGGAAGATTTGGAGAATTGGACTTAAAATTGGAATTAGGCTCAAATTGGGAAAGTGGTGTTATTAAGGAATGAGGATTCTTTTCCTACAAGAATTGGAGAGCATTGAAGCGTATAAATAAAGGAGTTCTCTATAACCTTTTACACACCTTTTACACACACAACACTTCTCTTTTCTTTATTCTTTGTGTGAACTCCTTAGCATGAGTAACTAATTTTATTAATTAAGGATGAATTCCTAGTTCATAATATGTTTTGAGTTTTGTTTTAAATCTACTTTGAAGTTTTCACATGATTATCGTTTGTTTTTACTAATAAGAATGTTTACACATTCATGGTTGATTGATAGGTCGTTTATGATGCATACTAAATTGATTTGTTAATTGATCTAAAGCTAGTGAAAGTTAGGGATAAGTAATCGTTTCTTGACTCTTTACACAAGTAGCAAACACGAGACATTGCGGAGGGATTCAGTGGAGCAATTGTGTGTGGAAACAACGTTAGCAAGTAGACCTTGAGCTAAGAGTCTAACTACTAATATCAACCTAATAAATTCATAAATATTAATGCGTTTAACTAAATTACATCTTGAGTGAGCTACTACTAGGTGGTTTGGTGAATAGAATCTGGTAGTCGAGAACTTCCGTATCCGGTGATACTAAAGATTTAGGGGTTTAGCACTGATCTAGATGCTTTACCTACGGTTGGGTGATAATCTGTGACTAATAACATGTGGATGAAAAACATAACTTGAATCATTGTTTAGCAACGAAGAAGGATTCCTTGATCTAATCTCTCTTATTGAATTTCCTTTATCTTTTAATTGCTTTGTTTATTTATTTTTCTTTATAAAATCTAAAACCAAAACCCCCCTTTGTGACATTATAAGACAACTAAAACCTCTTGCTCCTCGTGGGAACGATCCTTACTATCGCTATATTGCTTGTTAATTAGTGAGAAAAATATTAATTAATTTGTTGTGGTTACGACACGCATCACTAGGGTTTTGGTCTGGTGGTCTACGGCACGTGTGTTTATACACACGATGAGAATGTGGGCAAGTCGTGCAATCAGTTGGAGGAGTTATCAAAGTAGTGGGTGCAAAGTTAACCAAGTCTCCGCACGATGAGCAACTTGTTTCAACACGATTTTCACTTCCCCACTCTTTGACTCCAGCAACTGTCACATTTCATGGGATCATGGTGTTTTCAATTCAGCAATATAAAAGGCCTCTGAATCATGATTGAAAGGGACAACATTTTTCTAGACAAGAATTTCTCGACAAGTTCACACAGACAATCTTTCGTCTACACGAACTCATCGTCTAAGCGATCACTCTCAACTGAGTAAATTCAATCATTCAGAACTTTCTTACGCAGAAGAGTACACAACACACCTACAATCTCGATCACCATTGATCTCACACATTTCTCAGCTTCCCTCATACAGATCGACCCATCCTCTCTTGTGACCGAATTGACTCTGGAACGACCATTGTCTTGGTTTAGGCCGGAGTCCTACAGATTGATCTCTCGAACTAAAAACACTCCCTTCTTGCAGTCTGTGTGAGGTTAAACATTTCGCTCGGTTCAAGGAGTCTCCTCTGCACCGTCGTCTCCTCAATTCTGTAAAAACCAGCAAATCGTTTTCCTCCATCTACAGTATCTCTCAGATTCAAGGTTACAGTGAGATAGATGTCTATTGAAGAATTATATAGAGGTTTCTGCTGAGTTGAACAAGGATATGATGGAGAATTTGGGGATTCTGTCAAGAACAAGGACCTGAGATGATGTGATTTACACAGGTGTTGAAGAATTGCTGTTGATTGTGTGTATCAGATGGGGTTTGAAGTTGATTTTGTGATGAAGAAGAAGACCCTGGTGGGCTTTTGGTGTTGAGATGATGGTGGATCTGTGAGAGATGGGTTACAACTGCTGTTGATAATGCTGTTGTTGGTATGAGGTTTTCCTGGTGATGTTGTTGTTGCTGTGTGATGATGAAAGAAGGAACCGTGACTCAAGATTATTGCAGTTACAGCTCAAATGAAGAAAATGAGTTATTCTCAATAGATGTATGCCTAGGATATTGCAGGTGAACATGAGAAGTTGCAGGAAGAGCAAGTGTTGATTACTGCAAGCAAGGAGGCTTTGTTTATGTTGCTTTTACTGGGTTTGAGATGAAATTGCAGTTATATGGAATGTATGAGAATGTGATTGCCTTGAACATGGAGTTGCAGGCAGGTAAAAAAGGAGCTGATAGTGGCAATGAAGTTGATTTGAAGTTGTTTAGATGAATGTTAGCTCATGGAACTGGAGCGGAGAGTTGCAGTTGTACAGGTCATGTATTTGAATGGAACAGCAGGCATGGGATGTAAGGAAATTGCAATTTGTGATGAGCTGCGATGAAATGGAAGTGACTGGATGAACTGACATGGAAGAAGAGATGTGGATGGTGGAATTGCAGGAACTGAAATTGGTGGTTTATGGCTAAGATGGCTGTAGGTTGGTGGTAATGAACTGTTGCTAGAGAAACAATGAAGGAGAAGTTATGACGTGATCTGGTGGTGGTTGGGAGTGAAGCTGCTGCTATATGGAGCAGATTTGCAGCTGGTGTTCTTGAGAATTTGAAGATGAGAGAAAGGAGATCTGTTGTTGTTGTGGACAAGGTGATGCTATTGTAGATGGAGCTGTGAAGTTTAGGAGGTTGCAGTCAAGCTAGGTAGTGGTACTGAGAATACAATGATGAGACACAATGGAGTGTAGTCGATTGTGTTGTCACTTCAATAGCAGATGAACAAGAAGGAGTCACAGCTGATGTTAATGGGAATTACAGGTAGAACTAGAGATGTGCATGGGAACTGGTAATGCACAGGAACTGTGAGATGAGGCATTGCGGGCATGAAGCTACAAGTGGTGCAGGTGATGCTTATTATGGACTACGAAGACTGCAAAGATGGACTGGAGCTAATTTGACCGAATTACAGGGAAATGGCAAGCTGAGAAGCAATGATGCAAAATCATGGTGCAACACTAACTAAGGCCTGTGCAAGACTGCAACAGCTCAGGCTTTGGCCAAGAACCCAACTCAGCCTAGTTACCCAGTTAGAACCGACTCACCTGACTCAGTGACCTTGGCTGAGTTAACCGGTGACTAGTTTGACTTTTCTGGTCACCTGAGGTACTTTTCCGGCCAATTTCCGGCACCTCAATCCGACAACTACTTTTTGGCAAAGTTTTAATGGGCTATTTTCTACATCGGTTTGATGGGATTGGTGAACCACTTGAAGATGGACTTTGAAGACTTGGGCCTAATTTTGGAAATAAGAAGAGCTATAAAAGATAAGTCTTTCTACAACTTGGATATCACGTATTCTACTTGGAGATATTGGAGGAGAGCCACTTTTACTTACGCTACTAGAGTTTGCTTTGTTTTATTTTCTTTATTCAATTAATATGATTATGTTGAACTCCATAGCTATGAGTAGCTAAATCTTATACTATTGGTTAAGGATGTAGTCCTATATCTACAACTTGTGCTTGATTAATGCATTAGTTTTTTCTCTTGATTATCGTTCATATCTATACTGTTTTTATAATCACATGATTGATGTATTGTGTTAGGACTTAGATGTTTGGTTAGTTAATTGGCCAATTAATTGAACTTGCATCCTTGTCCATAGCTATTTTAGGGTTTTTCATCGAACGATAACCCCAGATACAAGTAGCATGATATGATTATGGTTTGTAGTGATACACTCTTGTAATCGTATGTAGATTTTGACCCTTGTCCGAATTGTCATGCACAATGTATGACAATTGCATTGATTAGCCTATTTCTAAAACTTAATGCTCTTAGGAATTGAACTTAATTAGTGCAAGGCGTTAGGTTATTCTTTAGGTGGATTTCATATTCGCAGCTCTAATGTGTGTGTTGATAAACTTAGGAAATTAACGGATTTTCTTGCTCTCTTGATAGTCTAGGGATTTTGATAATAAAGAGATTAAATTGTAATCTAACATTTATGCAAGCACTTGTTTAAGATTGAAGATGAACTCCTTAACCAATATCTTTTCCTTATTGATTATTCCAACTACTTTATTTGCTTTGCTTTATTTTATTTCTTAGATAAAATTCAAAATCCCCCTTGGTTACTAAGAAACTGAAATTTTATAATAACAAAAGCCTCTCCGTGGGAACGAAACCTTTCTTACCACATACTTCATTTATTTTAGTCGAGTGAAAAAGTGAAATTATTTTTGACGCATACGACTGCGATCACTTGACCATGTACTTGACTGTCGATTGTTAATTGACCCGTGACCACTAGTCTGACCTTAAACGTTTGACCATTAGTTGACTTGTGACCATTAGTTAGACTATTAGTTGACTCATATGGACCCAACCTTAGTTAATGGGATTTAGTGGACTTGAGATTAGGAATAGTCTTTCTTAATTAGACATGTTGGACCCTTTATGATCCGAATTAGTATTTGGCTTATTCTACAAAGTTGTATATATTCGTAGAATCAATCCAATTGGATTAGTAAACCCTTAGTTATGATAAAGATAGATAATGAAAGGTGTAGAACCATAAATGGCTTAGAACCATTAGATAGTTCACTTAGATTATAACTAGAGAATTGTATGAAATTATGTTATGAGCCTTGTGTGAGCCTTTTGGCTAAATTCTTGGAGTGCTTGTGTGATTAACAATTAGTCTATGTAACAACGATCGATTCAAATGATGAACCAGTGGATCGTGGATCTCGAGATAGGCATGGCTTGTCATCAAACTAAGTGGAAATACTTTTAACTATTTTGAAACCATTGTTGTTTCTTTTACAAAAGTTTATGTTTCACAAACTCATGCATTGTCTGTTTGTGCATTTCATACATTGTTTAGTTTGTATTGTGATTGTTCTGTTGATTCTTTGAATCTTTCCATGAATTGGAAATGACTTGTTATGTTTGCCACTATGAATTGTATGGGAAATAAGAATTTCCAACTGTAGTATATAGGATACGCTCCTTCGTATTTATATCTATTTACTTTCAGGTTTTATGCTTATTAGGTGTGGATACATGTTTGTGCATTTCCAGTGACTTACTTTAATGTTTGGGAAAAAATGAATTATTTTCCAAATCTTGCTCATGATTTCTTTAAAGTTAAATGTTATTCCTGCTGGGCACCCCTTTTAGGGATGACGTGCTCACCCATTTCCCACTTTCAGTTTCAGAGACAGATCAGAGTTGCGCAGCGAAATATTCGTCAGTTGGTTAACTTCTGTTATGTTTATTATGTCGTATATTTTGTTTATAAACCAAAGGATTATTGTATATGTATCATTTGAGAGGAGTTCTTGTATATATACGTTTCTGAGCGGGGCTAGTTTTGGGTTAAGTTTTTATAGCATATTTCTTAATTGAATGCTTAAGTATTTGTTTTAGATTCGTGGTGCCTCTTTATTTAGTTAATCTCTTGGATTAGTCAGCTGCTATCTTTGGGGCGCTACATTATTGGTATCATAGATCACTATCAGATCTTATATGGGAAACAATAGTGTTAGAGCATTGCTCGGTCGAACTCGCATGCGTTGCTATCGCAAGCATGTTTGTCAATGTTAGTGATCAAAACTACAAGTCCTGATTTCTAGTCTATTATAGCTAAGTCTCGGACTAGAATAGAAAGTGTAGTTGAGCTCAAGGACTTCATGGAGATTCATCATACAAGTAGAAGAACTACTCAAGGAACCGGTGAAACTTCTCGACAAAAAGGTATGTGAAGACTTGAACTTATCTATCACTCAAAAGTCTATCTAGTCTATCTCCTACTCTTTGAGACAAGAAGTCGTATGCTATATATATAGACTTTGATTATACACATTTGGTATTTCGATCCGAGTATACCTCGCCTATCTATATCTCGAAATATGTGTTGGTAAGATTTTCGCTTTGATCAAGTTTATCTTTACCATGTGATGAAAGTCATGATATGTTTCAATCATCTTGAAAATTGCTTTGACGAGAAATGGTGTAACAACTATATAACGTCCTCTAAGAATGTTTCAATGATTGAAATGAGAGTTTAGATTACATAATCAATGGTGGACATAAGCATTGTTGTGGAAACACATTTATGTATAAGTCATATTCCTTGAACCAAAGTTTGCGAACTTTGTTGATCAAGAGAACTGGAAGAATGGCGTGAGCCAAGTCGCGAACTGTTGAAGTTCTCAAACCCGAGAATTTATGCTGGAGTTGACAAACTACTTGCGTGAAACTAAGTCCGCGAACTCAGTCCACGAACCCAGTCTGCGAACTCAGTCCGCGAACTGGCGAAGTTCTCATACCCGAAAATTTCTGCTGGAGTTTGTAAACTCTGCCCGGTAACTTAAGTCCGCGAACCTAGTCTGCGAACTTGAGAAGGTTATATATATCTGAAGATGATTTCTGAACTTAAACTTAAAAAGACTAAGGAATGCAGTTTGCAAACCGTGGCTATAAAAGTTCATGAACCGATTCAAGTGAATCAAATCATCTTTGCTTCAATTGTCTCTTGTGTAGTACACGAGATTTCCTTGCAATTGAATAACTCTCTAACTAGTTCATTTGAAGTCATTTTAACTAGTTATGGTGAAGAAGAACATGGTTGATATGAAATGCTTATATGACTAACCATTTGGTTAACTATTGTTGAACCAACAAGTGCATATGTTTGGGCACGGTTAAAAAACCTAGAAACGTGCATTGTCAAGTATGTGTGTAACAAGATAAGTTTTCGATCCAACGGTTGAGAAATATTTGCTTGAATCTAAATCAGGTTTTCATCTAACGGTGGATATTGATTGCTTTGTTACCAAGGTAACTTAATTGCAAACCCTGATTTGAAAGACTATATAAAGGAGACATCTAGTATTGTGCAAACCTAATCCCCACACCTTACGTGTGATACTAGTTTGCATGCTAGAGTTTTTTCTCCCTTAACCGTTGGTTTTCTTCTTTTAAAACCAGGTTAACGACTTAAAGACTTCATTGGTATTGTGAAGCCAGACCGATACTACTTTTATCGTAGTTGTGTGATCTGATCTTGCATCTTCTATCGTACGAGTACAATCAGATTGATTGGCTTGAGATTGATATCTCTTGTAGGCAAGATATAAAAAGTAATCACAAACATCTTCGTCTCATTGTTTGTGATTCTGCAACATCTTGTTGCGCTACCATACGATTAAGATTGTTGTGAGGTGATTGATAACTCTAGGCTGTTCTTCGGGAATATAAGACCGAATTATCAAATTATTATCAAAAGACGGAACAAAACCTTTAGGGTTTATCTGTGGGAGACAGATTGATCCTTTGATAGACTTGCCTATGTGAGACCCATTTTTTTTTGTCAAAGCCTGCGATTTTGGGTCATAGCAACTCTTAGTTGTGGGTGAGATCAGCTAAGGGAATCAAGTACGCAGTATCCTGCTGGGATCAGAGGCGTAGGGAGTATAACTGTACCTTGGATCAGTGAGAGACTGATTTGGGTTCAACTACAGTCCAGTCCGAAGTTATCTTGGAGTAGGATAGTGTCTCTAGCGTCGTAATACAATGTGTGTTCAATCTGGACTAGATCCTGGGGTTTTTCTGCATTTGTGGCTTCCTCGTTAACAAAATTTCTGGTGTCTGTGTTATTTCAATTTTCGCATTATATTGTTTTATCTTTATAATTGAAATAATACAGGTTCTGCGTTAGATCATCAACTAGAGTAATCCAACCTTTGGTTGTTTATTGTCATTGATTGATCCTTGGATATTGGTCTTTGGTACCATCCAAGTTATTTCTTGTGTTTGATTAAAGACTCGCTGATTTCTATTAGCTCGAGTAAATCAAAACAAGAGAGAGATATTAACTCCCTGAGATACTTTTACCTAGATTGAGTCTGACTGTCTAGTTGATTCTCTAGAAAGTATTTCGGAGTTAGTCCATACATATTGCTAAGAGAAATATTGGGTGGTTTTGTTAGACCCCCGCTTTTTCAATTGGTATCAGAGCCGGAAAACATGTTTAAGACCTTACAAGTATGTGTTTGTAGCGATCTGACTCTATGGACAGAGGTGCTTTCTCTATTAACGTACCACCAGTCTTCGATGGCTCTAATTACTTATAGTGGAAAATTGCTATGCGAGCTTTTCTTCAAGCGCGTGATTTTCAATCATGGGTATATGTTGTTAATGGCTATGATGCTCCCGTTGTGGCAGTTGGATATCTTAACGTTCCCAAGAATATTGGAGAATATAATCCTGCCGAGATACTTGCTTCAAACCAAAATTCCGACGGTTTGAATGCCATCACACATGCCATTACCACAAATCTTCAGCACCATGTGTCAAATAGCACTAGGTCTAAAGATGCTTGGGATATCTTAGAAACCGTATTTGAAGGTAACTCAAGTGAAAAGGAAGCTAGGCTTCAAAACCTTAATTCCGATTGGGAGAACCTTCGTATGACAGATGAAGATACATTTGATGAGTTTAATCACAAAGTGTCTGAAATTGTTAATGCATCTTTTGCATTGGGTAAGACTATTCCTGAAAAGGACATTGTGATGAAAATTCTCATATTGGTGCCATCTAGATATGAGTCTAAGAAGCATGCCATCATTGAGGGAACTAACCCTGATACACTTTCCAATACTTCACTAATTGGAAAGTTAAGAATTCTTGATCAAGAGACAGGAAAAACGTTCGCACTCAACGCTGTGAACAAACTTGAGATGTCTTCCTCTCACCTGTCCTGGGCTGATGAATGTGATCATTCACTATTAGTCAAAGAGGTCAAGAATCTAATAAAAAGGAAGAATAGTTTTGCAGGTTTTCCATCTTCTCTGGTTGTTGAAAATAATTCAACAGAAGACAATACTTCTCAATATAACTCGGATGAGTCTAACTGGTACAATGTATTCACTGCCCTTACTTCGGATTCTCTTTCAAATTCAAATTCTGATTCGGAACTTGAAATTGACACTGAGTTGGTTGATCTCCTGAATAAAGAGATTCTTCAAGAGAACCTTCGTCTTAAAGTCTCCTTGAGGAATGTTGAATCATCACTCCATACGAAAAATATAGAGATAGAGCATCTTCGTATTAAATTCGTCAAAACCATGTCTCTATAGGAAGAAAGAGATTAATTCTCTCAGAGATGACCTGCAAAGGCTGTCTGGAAGCTCTGACAAAATTGCAGCAATGTTGTTTAGTCAGAGATCCTTTGGAAACAATCATGGTTTAGGATTCAAAACAAAAACATCAAAAGTGATGGATTCTGCAAATCAGAAAACAATGGTTGAGTGTTGTGTCAAACAGAAAAAATTACATGGAGACGAAAAATCCACATTGATCTTCTCTTTCTGTGGACACTCAAGGCATGATAAAGATACCTTTTGGAGATCCAATAAAAGTAACAAAAGAGTCACCAAACTTTAAAAGAACATGCAAAGAGTGAGTCTGGATAAAGATAAGCAAGGTAAATATTCCAGAAGAAGTAAGAAATCTGTTAGCACAACCAACAGTGACAACCCACAAAAAAACAAGGGAAGTGGGCATTTGGCCCGTCTAGTCACCAACTGAATGGTGACGTTTGCCTTCTCATCTTTAACTTGGGAAAGATGAGAAGTTTATGAGAAGTGGCTCAAGTCAATGTTCGTGAATTTCAATTTATATTTGTGCATGAAATATTATTTATAGATTATTGGAAGACTGTGTCAAAATGATCTAGGGTTTGACACTTATAAATCTCCTTTTATTGTTTGTTTTCTCATTCTTTCAATTACGTTCTCATGGCTCCTGTAACTAGAGGTACTACCAAAAGAGATGCAGTAGAAGCAGTTAATGTACATCTGTGCAAAGGAATCACTTCCTCGAGAACGATAAAGAAGAAGTCAACAACTAATGGAGAAGGTTCTTCCTCTAACTGTCTCTTTTCTGTTTGTCGTACTGATAATCATTTTAGAGACATGGTGAAAGTTTTCATCAACAAGCGAAATGACTTAAAATATCGAATCATTTCCTATTTGGAAGAGATAACTCACTATGAACAAAGGTTGTCTCTGACCAAGAATACCCCGCGTGATCTAAAAAGAGAACTTAGTGAGTTAACTGATACTTCTGAAGATCTAGAGGAATTGAACGATCCCATAATCAATGGGTTTTTCAATAATGAGAAGGAATTCTCTGTAGATGCTCTGAGAAATATTTACAATGCCTAGTAAGTCTTCTTTTTGGTTTAGTTGGAAGAATAACTAGTGCTTTGAATAGCAATGATTGTGACTACACATAACTATTATTGTCCATCTTCTTGTTCTTTTTTAGGTTTATTGGTTTAAATTCTAAAAATATTTGGAGGATGATGTTTTTGCAGTATTAATCTTTATGATTTGTTATATTGGAATTTTTTATGGGATTGGTGTTTACGTCCGTGAACTATGTTTGTCCCATACTTTGTCAAAAGTAAAGTCGTTCGTGGTCGGTATTCACGTACTGGTAAAAGAATGAATGGACTTTTGACAAATATAAAAGTTAAGCCTATATTGTCAATTATTTGATGGAAGATAGGTTAAAATATTTTGTTCCCAAGGATTATATCTATTAATATCGTTATGAAAATAGTGACGGGAAGATAGAATGAATCCTTGTGTATTCCGCATTATTGATCATCCCTGATCCATATTACTACGAGGCTCCGTAATGTATCTTATGTTGAGAACTATACAACTAAGTTGATTTTTTGGCTTAGTTGGTGTTACGTGAGATATTTTATGTCGATCATATTGAACTAAATTAATCATCTTGTTTGGTTATTTGGTTGTTGCTCTGTAAGTTTTCTTATGTCGAGCAAAACAAATGACAATTAAATTGATTACCTTTGTAATTAGTTTGGTTGTGTATTCCAATTAGATTAATTATGGATTCTCTTGTAATTAATCTAGTTGAGTATTTTCGTGTCTCCATAAGTTCTCTTATGTTGAGCACAATCAATTGAATTGATCACTTTTTGTGTTTAATTTGATTGCATATTCCGATTAAATTAATCATGGGTTTACTTGTGATTAATTTGATTGAGTTTTTGGATATAAGAAATCATTCTTATGGTTTTTGGTGTCCAATAAAAATCCTTCTTTTCTTTCGAAATTAAGGTCGCTCTTGTTGTTCTTTCGGGAACGACATCAAATGGGGGAGAGTTCTTTTGAACTTGTGCTTAATGGTCATATCTTGAGGGGTATGCGGATGTGGAACTTTAGAGGGTTATCTTGTATCTTTAAACTCCTTGATGAATGCATTTAGCTTCAGCTTTATGATTGCATCTAAATTAGTTGGTATGTATTTTTTTTTCCTTTTGTCATGAAATGTCTCTTTCGGAAATTTCATTATGATCCCGTTCTTGTACCTTTGCCAATTTTATTGACAAAAAGGGGGAGAATTAATATGTAGTTCACACTACAAATACATATGGTTTTTGGATCATTGTGTAAGGGGGAGTGGTTTCCATGTGAGATGGAGTATTGACTAAAGGGGAGTGATATATATTACCATAGAATTATTGTTGAAGTTGTGATACAATTGAACTTTGACCCTTGTAATAATACTATGACACTGTATAACAATGATCAAGAACTATATTTTCTCATTGTTATAGCTACGGATCTTCAACAACGGTGATGCTAAACTTACAACCTTTGGGATCATTGGAGTACTTGGAAGTGACGAAGATTTTGAGGAAGGTTGAAGGTTAGACATGTGGAATAGGAGCTACTAAAGTTTCTTTATATTTTTTGTATTCCATTTGTATTGATAGTTTCGTCACTAAAATTGACAAAGGGGGAGATTGTTAGAGCATTTCTCGGTCAAACTCGCATGCGCGTTGCTATCTCAAGCATGTTTGTCAATGTTAGTGATCAAAACTATAAGTCTTGATTTCTAGTCTATCATAGCTAAGTCTCGTACTAGGATAGAAAGTGTAGTTGAGCTCAATGACTTCATGGCGATTCATCATACAAGTAGAAGAACTACTTAAGGACCGTTGGAACTTCTCGATAAAAAGGTATGTGAAGACTTGAACTTATCTGTCACTCAAAAGTATATCTACTCTATCTCCTACTCTTTAAGACAAGAAGTCGTATGCTATATATATAGACTTTGATTATACACATTTGGTATTTCGAGCCGAGTATACCTCGTTTATTTATATCTCGAAATATGTGTTGGTAAGCTTTTCGCTTCGATCAAGTTTATCTTTACCATGTGACGAAAGTCATGATATGTTTCAATCATCTTGAAAATTGCTTTAACGAGAAATGGTGTAACAACTGTATAACGTCCTCTAAGAATGTTTCAATGATTGAAATGAGAGTTTAGATTTGTTTATGGGTGAAAACTATTTCTGCTGGTTTTGGTAATTTTGGGTGTGTGTGGATGAGAAATGAATCTAAACCCTAAACAAATGCAGTGCACGGGAGTGCTTTCTGATTCGAGAGATCAATCTATGTAATTTTGGCCTAAACCAAGAAATGGCCGTTCCAGACTTGCTTCGGTCACAAAGTGAAAGAGACGGGGTTGATCTTAGGGAGGGAAGCGAAGAAGGTGTTGAGATTATGAAGGTGTTGGATGTTTATGACTTGTATAAAAATGATGAACTGGCTTACAAAAATGTAAGCAATCGGCTCTGGATGTTTTCTGGATCCGGATGACAACACTTGGTTTTTTTGTGTTTTGTTCGTGTTGTTTGGAAATAGGCGAAGGACCTATTTATACAAGTAATTGAGCGCAAACCCTCATCTCGTAGTAAGTGGAGGAAGTTAAATGATGGAGTAGTGGGGTCGTGTAGGTGATTGAACGATCACGTCTTAGCCCACTTCCCTCATCATATTAATCGTCCATGCCTCTTGACACGTTCTTATATATGGGAGCGTCGCACGCCGCATGTTGTGGGTCGAGTTGTGGGACCCGCAGGAAATAGCACGTGATGCTATTATGTTAAATAACTAAGTTATTGAAGAAATCGATATTCATAAAATATCGTGTATATTCTATGCATGTAATGCATCGAATATGATCAATATGTATAAAGCATCACTGTTTTAAAGCTTAATAGAGTAAGTCGCGGATTAAGCGTCTTATAATAGCAGCATGTTCAAACATCTTCAAGGGATCGTTTGAAGGCCGCATGGGCGGGCCATCCCTTGGACGATCACTCTCTGTGGTAGAGTGATAGACGGTGATCACCAAGGTGCCTCATTGGCTGTTTAACTCTTAGCATAGGATGTCCGACCAAGCTGGCAAAGTTGGACGGACGAGATGATCTGCGGCACATGTTTGCGACCGTTGATGGATTTTAGGGTTTTAAAGTGGTGCACAAGCATCACTCTTTAGCTTGACCGAAATCAAGCATGGCCAAAGTTTTTGGTGGGACCGACCGGGCATGCATGTAGACGACTTGCCGGTGTACAAGTCCATGCCACTCTGCCTCGCGGAGGTGCGATCTAGGCCACTCAATTTTTCTGGCAAAGCTGAGTGGTCGTGATCTATTTGCGATAGAAATCCTTTGCCGTAAAGGATTATAGGGGGCCACGGCATGCCATTTTTGGGTGCGCGTTTCGAGGCGCCTGGCCATGGTCCACCTTGGCCGACTAATTACATGCGCAGGTGGGCCCACGGTGATCATCTTGATGCTCTCCAGAAATCCTCAGTATATATCTATACCCTCCATCCGAGCTGGCGAAGATGGATGGTCATGATCAAACTGCGACATATATGTAATGCCACAAACCCTAATTAGGGTTTTGGATCAGTCATCCTTGCGCAACTTTGGCCAAACGGTTTTGCAGGCTATGCTCCTCCTTTGGGGAGACCGACCGTGCGGGGCCCATGTTGGGCCGACGGTGAACTTATGTGTTCCTTCCCGATGGTCCTAGGCGTGATCTAAGCCATCCAAACATGCTGGCGAAGTTGGATGGTTGTGATCGATTTAAGACGCTAGTGGGATTTCCGCGACCCTTTAAGCATCACGTCAGCCATACTTCGAGCAAGCATTCATTGCTCTAGGTCTAGGTCGTGAGAAAACCGATCAGGTGGGTGAGGAGTGCGCCCGCTAATGTGTGCATTAGAGCTTCACTGATCAATCGTGGGATGATCTAATCCGTCCAACCAGGCTGGTGAAGTTGGACGATCATGATGATTTTAAGACTGCTTTGAGCGGTCTTGCTCGTTTGATCCTTCCCCAAAGCAACGCGGCCATCCCTCTTTGGGGCCGGCGTTTGACCGGCGTTTGATAGATGTTAGGGGTATAGCTTGGTGTTCGACCGGCTAGGGCATAAGCGGGCCCGCTGGTGAACATCACGGTGATTTCCTGCTCCTGTTAGGGTTCGTATAGGCTAGTTAAATTATGCGGCCAAGTTTCTGAGACTGACATGGACAGTCCGGATTTTCCTTAGGGAATTAAACACTCTCGATCGGGCTAATATAAGCGCATCGACGCAGGGTCCTCTTTGTTAGAGAATGGTATGGCCTGCGGGTATTTCGTGCATACCTCACTATTGACACTTGGAGATTCGTGTTACTCTGCTGAGAGTAAACACTTGGTCGTCATGCCACACCAATAACGAGAGTTCTGCTGAGAACAACACAGGAAATACAAGGCAACTCATGCATTAATTAATAATTCTATAAATTCACAGAATATTTGGTATTTTTGTTACATGCACCATTCTGGGTGAATTTTGTATATTTATTTTATTGATTCAAATAAATAAAGTGAGAGGTTTTCTGCGCTCATCGCTTATCAAGTGGCTTTATCCTTTGCAGGATGTCAGCATATTAAATTTGGTTTTATAATTTTATCCCTGAACTGAAATCCACCATCAACATTAAGTCCTTTGCCTAGCACATAATGGTTGCATTATTGTGGGGTAGGCATGAGATGGTGACAAATAAAGATAAAACTTATGAGACAAAGTTAGATGTTACCAGAAGAGATAGGTGGGCCTGTCTTTAGAACATGTCACGTTCAAGAGGCATCCAGGTGAGCGTTCCCCTAGCATGATGGCGGTTGTACCCAAGTAGTTTATGCATGCGGTTGGTTGGGATCCCAAACTTTTCATGACGATGCCATAATCCTCGACTCTGATGTGGACGAGCCCTATCATGAGGAATATGCTTACAAGGCCGCTGAAGCAATTTCTGAAAAATATGTTGAAGAATCTCCCAAAGAGAACGTTGATGTAGCTTCCGGAAAGCGTGTTGAAGCAGATTTTGAAGCGAACGTCGAGGAGGCTCCTGGAGAGAGCGTTGAAGCAGCTTCTGAAGCGAACGTCGAGGCGGGTCCCAGAGAGAGCGGTGAAGCAGCTTCCTCTAGAGAACAAGCTGAAACGCCTTCTTTTGGAGAGAGATCTGAAACCCTTCTTCTGGAGAGAGCGTTGAAACGGCTTCTGTTGGAGAGAGCGTTGGAGCAGCTTCTGTTGGAGAGAGCATTGAAGCAACTTCTGTTGGAGAGAGCGTTGAAGCGGTTTCTACTGGAGGGAACGTTGAAGCGGCTTATTCTGGAGAGAGCGTTGAAGCGCCTTCTTCTTCAGTTTGATTTCCCCTTGCGAATTACATGCTTCTTGACCATCTCTCTTGTGTTGAAGAAGTTCTTGACTGACGGCGAAGGAATTTCATGTTGAGCCTCAGTCCCCAAGCGTGGTCTACGTGGCTCTATCTTGTATGCCCGATGGGTCTACCATAATAAAGGTATCGCCATCCAGACTTCGTACTAGTAATCATATTACTTCTCCATGGGTAAAAATATGCAGAAGTTTAGATTACCTTTGTACGTAGTGGTTGTTGATATGGTGAAGCTCTGGAGGGTATCAATGTATGAGCAACAACGGTTCTTGGCAGCAGCTATGATCAGAAGAGACTGGCAGGGAAAGGCGTCGTGGAAACTTGCACGAACTGGCACTCTTCATACAATGGTAGATATCGTCTCGTTATTAGAGGGAGAAGCTGGAACTGATGGCTTTTTTGGTGTTTCTTCATGGCATAGAGAAGAGGGAGACAGTCCCCTGGCCACGAGTATCCACTGAATTTTCGACTTGATAGATGTTGTCACGCTAGGTTCATGAGGCCGTCTTTACGTCTGCTCTCTTGAGTATATCCTCGTTTTTGGACATCTTGGAATCATAATGATAGCGTGCTTGCATCTCTCTAAATTCACCATCTTTGAGATGGGCAGTGCTAAGCAGTCCCCAGTCATACTCCTTTGCCATTATCATATTTGGATCGTGTCTTTGAGGAGTAGGGAAGTTCCTTCATGTGAATGACTTAACTAATAGGTTCTGCAAATATTATGAAGCTATTGACATGGGGGATATGTATGTACCTCTTAAGTCTCAGGTGCAATCTCCTTTGGTAACACAACTACTTCTTCTACGGGAAACGAAATTCTGAAAACGTCTCTGATTGATGTAGTTATCGTCGATCCAGATATGGAATATCTTGGACCTTGTTTCATCATTTTGGCAGTCGTGCATATGGTACTGGAGTTGGAGTAAGTGATTTTGGACGCGCAGGATGTTGTATCTCGGTGGTTTTCCTCTTGCTGCTTCAGCAAAACTGCTTACAGAAGGCTGAAGCTTTCATTGCCTGTTGGTGAGATGTATGCTTCCACGAACATCATGAGGATCTTGATTACCAGCAGGCTTGTTCTTTCTAGCATGGCAGGTGATGTCGCAACTTGAGCATTTAGCAGCTTCACGGAGTTCAGAGGATGTCTGAAAGCGCAGGTTCTTCGACAAAGCACGATTGACAGGTTCTATCCTATTGATGCACAATTACACCACTTGTTGTTCAGTCACATTTGGATCGTGACCCTTCAGTGCATGAATTAGGGACCTCTTGACATAATCATTTGGATGTTAGTTGTTTCGCTGAAGCATTCCTCTTAAGTCTGACAGAGTGATTCACCCAAGATGTGGATTCTTTCTCGACATGATGATGCAGACATCGCTATCTTCTTGAGGCTGCTCCTTTGAGGTGTCGGCTCCAGTAGATCTGAAGATGTCCCAGGATCGCTCTCGTCCGGGATGACATAATAGGAGAACTCTTTATGATGATTTGAAGATGACAATGTTAGTTGAATCTTCCGAAACGCTTCCTTTCCTATGAAGCTTTGGAGTTCCTTCACAGTTCGCGGAGGCGGCATCGTGAGGACAGTTTGGGTCTTGGATGGGTCCACTTTGATTCCCTCAGCAGTCACTCGCGTCATGCTCATACATCCTTATCTGATTGTAGCCGCTATATCCATCCGTGAAAGAGAACACGTCGTGTCCGCTGGTGGCATCCACTAACATGTCGATGTTATGTAGAGGAAAATTATTTTTGGGGCAGCACCTGTTCAAGTCTCTGAAATCCGCGCAACACCTGATCTGTCAATTTTTCTTTTTTTTACCGGAACCACATTAGCCAACCAGGTTGGATGATGAATGGGTTTGATGAAGCCATCAGCTGGAAACTTTTGAATCTCGGTGTTGATTTTCTCTTCTACCTCATGTCTGAACTGCCTCGGAGACTGTTTAACTGTATTGGATCCAGGTATGACATGTAGATGATGGGTGACCAATTTTTTATCTAAACTGGGTATTTCTCCATACGTCCAAGCGAATATGTCCTGGTACTCTTTGAGAAGTTCCACGAGCTTCGTGCGTTCATCCATACACAAGGTTGAGATGGTGGAGATAGGCCTAAGAGATTCCTCATTCCCGATGTTAACGATTTCGAGCTCATCAGTTGTGGAATTGGTGCCATCTTGCAGCTGTCGTGGATCATCCAACACCTCTTCCCGTGGTTCGTCGTTGTTGTAGCATTCCATTGGGGGGATAGACTGGGTAACAGTCTCCCCTTCTAATTGCTAACAGCGGCGTCGGTACACAGTTTTCCCTTTCTGATCACGGCTGGCCACAAAAGTTCGCTCCCTCTTAGTGTGAACATGGGTCGCGGCTTCACTGGATGAAGAAGAATGCCTTGTCAGCAAAGATACATCGTGGGGCTTAGCCCTCAATGATGCAATTCGGTCCTCCTACTGGATTGACGCCCACGTGGGGAGTGGGATGCAATGAAATTTGTCTGATTCTTCCCGGGAGCTTCTCTTGGTTCAAACAATTCCACTTCACATATCGGTGCGTAAGGAGACAACAATGAAGGAATACGAATGACTTCTTTATTCAGCATAGTCTTCAGGCACTGATGATACGTCGAAGGGAGAATCCTATTGTCATGAAGCCACAGTCTCCCCAGTATCATATGGTAGTCCGGATCCTTTTCTATGACTTCGAATTTCACCTTTGACTGGACGGGTCCTACAGATAAATACAGATTGACATACCCGTACGTGTTGGTTTGATTTATTTCAAAGTTTGTCATCGTGGTAGGCTACCGTACGATATTTCCTTGGAGAACCTTGACCGTCCTGAGATTCGTGAGAGTAATCACATTCGAAGATGCTCCTATGTCGATGAGAGCCCTCTTGAACTCTGAATCCTTGATGCATGCAGTAACGTGTAGGGCCCGGTTGTGACCTTCTTCTGCCATCATGTCCTCTTATGTAAATGTGACATTATTCACAGATATCTCTGGAATTTTCAAGGTTTCTGGACGTAGAGGAGTTAAATGCACGTCCAAGGATATCTGGTTGATTGCAGCAAACGTCTCCGCCCGCTGATTCTTCGTGTAGGTGATTGCACGATCACATCTTAGCCCACTTCCCTCATCATCTTAACCGTCCGTGCCTCCTGACACGTTCTTATATATGGGAGCGTTGCACGCCGAACGCTGTAAACCGTCAGACCAATACCCCAGTAAGTATCCCCCATTTATGACATGTTTGATGTCTCGAGTAAGTGGGTCTAGTTGTGGGACCCGCAGGAAATAACACGTGATGCTATTAGGTTAAATAACTAAGTTATTTAAGAAATCGATATTCATAAAATATCGTGTATATTCTATGTATGTGATGCATCGAATATGATCAATATGTATGAAGCATCGCTGTTTTAAAGCTTAATAGAGTAAGTCGCGAATTAAGCGTCTTAAAATAGAAGCATGTTCAAACATCTTCAAGGGATCGTTTGAAGGCCGCAGGGGAGGGCCATCCCTTGGCCGATCACTCCATGTGGTAGAGTGACGGACGGTGATCACAAAGGTGCCTCAATGGCCGTTTAACTCTTAGCCTAGGTTGTCCGACCAAGCTAGCAAAGTTGGACAGACGAGATGATCTGCGGCACATGTTTGCGACCGTTGATGGCTTTTAGGGTTTTAAAGAGGTGCACAAGCATCACTCTTTATCTTGACCGAAATCAAGCATGGACAAAGTTTTTGGTGGGACCGATCGAGCATGCGTGTAGACAGCTTGCCGGTGTACAAGTCCATGCCACTTTGTCTCACGGAGGTGCGATCTAGGCCACTCAATTTTTCTGGCAAAGGTGAGTGGTCGTGATCGATTTGCGACAGAAATCCTTTGCCGCAAAAGATTTTAGGGGGCCACAGCATGCCATCTTTGGGCGCGTGTTTCGAGGCGCCTGGCCATGGTCCACCTTGGCTGACCGGTTATATGCGCACGTGGGCTCACAGTGATCATGTTGTTGCTCTCCGGACCTCCTTAGTCTATATCTATACCCTCCATCCGAGCTGGCGAAGATGGATGGTCATGATCAAACTGCGACATATATGTAATGCCATAAACCCTAATTAGGGTTTTGGATCAGTCACGCGTGCGCAATTTTAGCCAAACGGTTTGGAAGGCTATGTTCCTTCTTTGGGGAGACCGACCTTGCGGGGCCCATGTTGGGCCGACGATGAACTTATGTGTTCCTGCCCGATGGTCCTAGGCGTGATCTAAGCCATCCAAACATGCTGGCGAAGTTAGATGGTTGTGATCGATTTAAGACGCTAGTGGGATTTCCGCGATCCTTTAAGCATCACGTCAGCCATACTTCGAGCAAGCGTTCATTGCTCTAGGTCTAGGTCGTGAGAAAACCGATCAGGTGGATGAGGAGTGGGACCGCTAATGTGTGCATTAGCGCTTTACTGATCAATCGTGGGATGATCCAATCCGTCCAACCAGGATGGTGAAGTTGGACGATCATGATGATTTTAAGGCTGCTTTGAGCGGTCTTGCTCGTTTGAGCATTCCCCAAAGAAACGCGACCATCCCTCTTTGGGGTCGGCGTTTGACAGGCGTTAGGGGTATAGCGTGGCGTTCCACCGGCTAGGGCATAAGCGGGCCCGCCGGTGAACATCATGGTGATTTCCTGCTCCTGTTAGGGTTCGTCTAGGCTAGTTAAATTATGCGGCCAACTTGCGTGGCCACGATCGTTTCTGAGACTGACATGGACAGTACAGATTCCCCTCAGGGAATTAAACATGCTCGATCGGGCTAATATAAGCGCACTAACAGAGGGTCCTCTTGGTTAGAGAATGGTATGGCCTGCGAGTATTTCGTGCATACCTCACTATTGACACTTGGAGATTCGTGTTACTCTGCTGAGAGTAAACACTCAGTCGTCATGCCGCACCAATAACGAGAGTCCCGCTGAGAACAACACAGGAAATACAAGGCAACTAATGCATTAATTAATAATGCTATAAATCCACAGAATATTTGGGGATTGTTGCTACATGCACAATTCTGGGTGAATTTTGTATATTATTGAATTGCTTCAAATAAATAAAGCGAGAGGTTTTTTGCGCTCATCGCTTATCAAATGGCTTTATCCTTTGCAGGATGTCAGCATACTAAATTTGGTTTTACAATTTTAGCTCTGAACTAATGGTGGACATAAGCATTGTTGTGGAAACACATTTATGTATATGTCCTATTCCTTGAACCAAAGTTTGCGAACTTTGTTGATCAAGAGAACCGTAGGAATGGCATGAGCCAAGTCCGCGAACTGCCGAAGTTCTCAAACCCGAAAATTTATGCTAGAGTTGACAAACTACTTGCGTGAAACTAAGTCCGCGAACCGGTGAATTTCGCATACCCGAGAATTTCTGCCGGAATTTGTAAACTCTGCCCGGTAACTTAACTCCGCGAACCTAGTCTGCGAACTTGAGAAGGTTATATATTTGAAGATGATTTCTGAACTAAACTTAAAAAGACTAAGGAATGCAGTTTCCAAATCGTGGCTATAAAAGTTCATGAACCGATTCAAGTGAATCAAATCATCTTTGCTTCAATTGTGTCTTGTATAGTACATGATATTTCCTTGCAATTGAACAACTCTCTAATTAGTTCATTTGAAGTCATTTGAACTAGCTATGGTGAAGAAGAACATGGTTGATATGAAATGCTCATATGGCTAACCATTTGGTTAAGTATTGTTGAACCAAAAACTACAAACCTTTGGGTACGGTTAACAAACCTATAAACGTGCATTGTCAAGTATGTGTAACAAGCTAAGTTTTCGATACAACGGTTGAGAAATATTAGCTTGAATCTAAATCAGGTTTTCATATAACGGTGGATATTGATTGCTTTGTTACCAAGGTAACTTAATTGCAAACCCTGATTTGAAAGACTATATAAAGGAGACATCTAGTATTGTGCAAATTTAATCCCCACACCTTACTGTGATACTAGTTTGCGTGCTAGAGTCTTTTCTCCTTTAACCTTTGGTTTTCTTCTTCTAAAACCAGGTTAACGACTTAAATACTTCATTGAGATTGTGAATCCAGACCGATACTACTTTTATCAAAGTTGTGTGATCTGATCTTGCATCTTCTATCGTACGAGTACAATCAGATTGATTGGATTGATATTGATATCTCCGATAGGAAAGATATAAAAATGTAGTCACAAACATCTTCGTCTCATTGTTTGTGATTCCGCAACATCTTATTTCACTACCATACGATTAAGATTGTTGTGAGGTGATTAATAACTCTAGGATGTTCTTCGGGAATATAAGACCGGATTATCAATTGGTTCCTGTTCACCTTGATTATTATCAAAAGACGGAACAAAACCTTTAGGGTTTATTTATGGGAGACAGATTAATCTTTTGATAGACTTGTGTGTGTGAGACAGATTTGTTTATTGCTAAAGCCTGCGATTTTGGGTCGTAGAAACTCTTAGTTGTGGGTGAGATCATCTAAGGGAATCAAGTGCGCAGTATCCTGCTGGGATCAGAGGCGTAGGGAGTACAACTGTACCTTGGATCAGTGGGAGACTGATTGGGGTTCAACTATAGTCCAGTCCGAAGTTAGCTTGGAGTAGGCTAGTGTCTGTAGCGGCTTAATACAATATGTTTTCAATCTGGTCTAGGTCCGGGGTTTTTCTGCATTTGGGGTTTCCGCGTTAACAAAATTTCTGGTGTCTGTGTTATTTACAATTCCGCATTATATTGTTTTATCTTTATAATTGAAATAATACAGGTTGTGCGTTTAGATCATCAATTAGAATAATCCAACCTTTGGTTGTTGATTGTCATTGATTGATCCTTGGATATTGGTCTTTGGTACCATCCAAGTTATTCCTTGTGTTTGATTAAAGACTCGCTGATTTGTATTATCTTGAGTAAATCAAAACAAGAGAGAGATATTAACTCCTTGAGATACTTTTACCTAGATTGAGTCTGACTTTCTAGTTGATTCTATAGAAATTATTTCGGAGTTATTCCATACAATTGCGAAGCGAAATATTGGGTGGTGTTGTTAGACCCCCGCTTTTTCAAATAGGAATAGCCAGTGCCAGTTAGTGAACTAGATTAGTTTAGAATTGGTTTGGGTCTGAGAGATAAATCTTAATCACTAAAAACTATCTATAACTAAAAAACTATTTGATTGATTGATTTGTTTGTTTGTAATGAAGTAAAAATTGTAGGGTACACCAATAGATTTAGCTGATATGGATTTGAGAATAATTGATCTAAATAGTATGAACAGGTACACAATTCAATACTAAAAATAGTGAGATTAGTATTATTGACAAATCTTGAAAGTCACATATATACTTTTTAAGCACCTTGACTTATATGTAGGGTCAATAATTTATTATCACATAAATGTTAGTAATTGGGACTCGATAATAATTGGAAAACTAGGTAGAATAAGAGTTAGACCATCGATGTTAATAATAAAAATATTATTATAATAATTATAGGATAGTAACAACAAAATGTAATTCTTATTAATAGTACAACTTAAGGATTATTTAGCAATAATATAAAATTTAATTACGATTAACTTTTATCATCCTAAGAAATAAGAAATAAATGTTATAATGACAATAAAATATTAATACCTAACGATTATGACAAATTGTTAGTGGTTATTTACTTATATCCAGTCACATAATGAAATAAACCAATAGATACATTGAAGATAATATGTAATAATTTAGATAACTAAATTGTTTATAATGTTGTGAACTATTTATATATTTTACGAAATAAATTATAATACTTACACCAATTACGATAAAATTTTAGATAATAATTAATTTTAATAAATTAATAAGTAGTTAATCCAGCACTGGGGAATAGTGAAGGTTGTGTTTTCTCTGTTCGTAGGAAGGCATTGTTGGCTTGGCCAACCTTGACAGGGCAACTGCATTCACAGATGACCGATCATAGAAGTTTGGTATGATTATTTTAGAGAACCAATAGTTTCAATCTTACTTAAAAAGATTCGTAGGATTTTCCTTGAAGTTAGAGACAAATATTTTTATAAAATAGAGATTAGTGTAACAAACTTAGACTTCCCTGTTTGATATAACTTTAATCAGAGTAGTTGAACCTGGAGCTATAAATTTTAGGTGTTAGTTGTAGGAAGCTATATAGGTATGTGTTTTGTTATTGAGTTGTCTGTGCTTACACAAGAGATAGGATTATTCTATAAGGTGGGGAGTTTTGAAGACCAGAAGGATGGATTGATTTTCGAGGACGAAAATGATATAAGGTGGAGAGAATGTAAAGACCCTCAATCTCGTCAATGCTATTAGACTAGTCAAGAGACGTCTTAGCTGCTAATAACTCGATTAGTTTAACACAATGTTAATTAATAGAAATTAATCTAACAACGATTTAGATACGAGACTTGTACCGCTGGATAGATCTCGAAAAGTTACGCAGAATGGACTACTCGAACGTGTCAATCGAGTATCAGACGAATAATATATCATCGAAATCGTGAGAAGTGCAAAATAGTCTTTTTGCATCTTAGCCGACTTGGGATTCCCTTATCCAGATGAGTGTGTGGTTTAGCCTATCTCATTGGTCTTATCTCAAATCCATGCGTTAATAAAGTCATTATTTCTTCTTCTTTCTCTTTCTTTGTTTTCTTCCCCCTTCTTCTTTTCTTCTTTATTCTTCCTTTGTGAGAGTTCAAGTAATGAAATTGAGAGTTTTTAGAGAGACTTTGATTGATGAATTTATTCTGATGGCGAAGGAGGTGTTGTCGATGGGATTAAGAAGAAGAAGATTTAGTATTATTTGGGTTTTGAGACGAATCAGGGAGAAGTAGAGTTAGGGTTTCTGTGAGTTGATGAAGGTTTAAGTTGATGTAGTTGAAGATGGGTTTCTAGATCCTGAATAGAATAAGAAGATTTTTGTGCTAATTTGATGATTAAGTTTCAGAGAAGAAGATTAATTGTGAATAAGATATTAGGGTTTGAGAGAAATTCAAAACAAGAATTAAAAGATGAGATTGAGAGTGTAAATGAAGGATTAAAGATGGGTTAGATGGTATTTAAGGGATAAGGTTGTAAAACAGCATGAAAGCGGCATTTAGGGTTTGAGGTTGTGAAATTAGAAGTTCAATTTAAGGTTGATAATGAGATTGAGATTGGGAAATGAAGAATAGAGTAGATTCGAGAATAATTAAGCATCGGGTTGTTGATGTAGATGTTGTTGCTAACAGATCGGATTGAGTAGAAGTTAGATTGTTTTGAATCGGTTGTAAAGTGGACGAGTCAAGGAATTAGAGTCAACTATGTTGTTAAGGAACCTGCACTGAGGTAAATTTTCCTTACTAAATTTTAGATGTTATAATCATTCTGATTGTGTTGTTGTTTGACTACATGAAGTAGTTAATGTAAAGTGATGTATGATGAGCATGAACTGGAGATGTAGATGTAGTACATGTTGTGCTTGTTTAGGGAAACTGGATACTGAGATATGCAGGGGTTGGTTGAAGTTCATTGTATGAATGTTGTTAGGTTGCATCAAAGAAGTTAGATTGAGGTATGGTGTGCAATAATCATGAATGAGATGTTCCAGGGAGTGTGTATGTTATCTGAGTTAAGAATTAGTTGAGTTGTTGTGGTTGAGTTATGGAAATTACAGGGATGAGTATAAACTGGATAAGTTGTATATGATTTGTATCTAATGAGTTTGGCGGTGATTGGTATATGTATGAACTGTGTAGATGAAATGGATGGAGGTATTTCTGGTATTGCAGGTTAAGTGATAACTGATGGTGTTGTTTCATGGAATTGAGATATTGCAGATTTAGTCTTGATGATGTGTTGAGTGTTGTTGCTATTGGATTGTACTTAGGCCTGTGAAGTTGTAGGTGATATTGAGTTGGATTGGAAGTGTTGTTGGAATAAGAGTTTAGCGATTGTGTTAAGTTAAATCTCTAAGGGAAGGCTTGCAACTACAATGACAGGTAAGCATAGTTTGTAATTGATGTAATGAATTGTTTGAAATTGATTTGGAATTAGAGTTTTGTGTGTATAAAGTTGAGTGTTGATCCTTGTAATGCTGTCGAAGGGTGATGGAACTGAGATGTAAGGATGCAAGCCTGAATTCAGGTTGGTAGTGATTATGAAGTTTAACTTAATTTTATATGTTATTGTTGTAATGGGTTTGTATATACAATTTGATTGAATTATATGTTTTAGTTGAAGGTTACAGTTAAACTAGTTGTAGAGTTAGAGTTGCAGCTTTGTAAGAAGAACCCTGACATGTTTGACTGAGCTTATTCAGTCTGATTCAATTATGTTATTGTTTGACTCAGTTAATCTGACTGAGTTGAACTGTTGACCTTGTTCTGAATCAGTATAGTTGACTGAATTGAGACAGTTGAACGATTTAGACTTGACCTTTTGACTTGGACTTTGACCATACTTGACCATGTACTTGACTGTCGACTGTTAGTTGACCCATGACCACTAGTCTGACCTTAGACGTTTGATCGTTAGTTGACTTGTGACCATTAGTTTGACTGTTAGTTGACTCATATGGACTGGACCTTAGTTAATAGATTTTAGGGGACTTGGGTTTTGGAATAGTCTTTCTTAATTAGACATGTTGGACCCTTTATGATCCGAATTAGTATTTGGCTTATTCTACAAAGTTGTATATATTCGTAGAATCAATCTAATTGGATTAGTAAACCCTTAGTTATGATAAAGATAGATAATGAAAGGTGTAAAACCATAAATAGCTCAGAACCATTAGATAGTTCACTTTGCTTATAACTAGAGAATTGTATGAGATTATGTTATGAGCCTTGTGTGAGCCTTTTGGCTAAATTCTTAGAGTGCTTGTGTGATTAACAGTTAGTCTATGTAACAATGTTCGATTCAAAGGATGAACCAGTGGATCGTGGATCTCGAGATAGGCGTGGCTTTTCATCAAAAGAGGTGGGAATACTTTTAACTCTTTTGAAACCATTGTTGTTTCTTTTACAAAAGTTTATGTTTCACAAACTCATGCATTGTTTGTTTGTGCATTTCATACATTGTTTAGTTTGTATTATGATTGTTCTGTTGATTCTTTGAATATTTCCATGAATTGGAAAGGACTTGTTATGTTTGTCACTATGAATTGTATGGGAAATAAGAATTTCCACCTGTGGTATATATGATATGCTCCTTCGTATTTATATCTATTTACTTTCAGCTTTTATGCTTATTAGGTGTGGAACAACCGGGCATCAATATAGCTATGTAGGTGTGGAAAAACCCGGCATCACTAATATAAATTGTTTGAAGAAGGAGTTGTCCATATACATGTTTGTGCATTTCCAGTGACTTAGTCACTTTGATGTTTGGGAAAACATGAATTGTTTTCCAAATCTTGCTCATGATTTCTTTAAAGTTAAATGTTATTCCTGCTGGGCACCCATTTTAGGGGATAATGTGCTCACCCATTTCCCACTTTCAGTTTCAGAGATAGATCAGAGTTGCGCAGCGCAAGCTTCGTCAGTTGGTTAACTTCTGTTATGTTTATTATGTCGTATATTCTGTTTGTAAACCAAAGGATTATTGTATATGTATAATTTGAGAGAAGTTTTTGTATATATATATGTTTCTAAGCGGGGCTAATTTTGGGTTAAGTTTTTATAGCAGATTTTTTAATTGAATGCTTAAGTATTTGTTTTAGATTCGTGGTGCCTCTTTATTTAGTTAATCTCTTGAACTAGTCAGCTGCTAGCTTTGGGGCGCTACAATGTTGGTATCAGAGCTCACTATTAGATCTTATATGGGAAACAATAGGAATAACCACTGCCAGTTAGTGAACTAGATTAGTTTAGAATTGGGTTGGGTCTGAAAGATAAATCTTAATCACTAAAAACTATCTATAATTAAAAGAATTATTTGATTGATTGATTTGTTTGTTTGTAATGAAGTAAAATTTGCAGGGTACACCAATAGATTTAGCTGATATTTGATCTAAATATTATGAACAGGTACACAATTCAATACTAAGAATAGTGAGATTAGTATTATTGATAAATCTTGAAAGTCACATGTATACTTTTTATGCACCTTGACTTATATGTAGGGTCAATAATTTATTATCACATAAATGTTAGTAATACCTTTGGGACTCGATAATAATTGAAAAACTAGGTAGAATAAGAGTTCGACCATCGATGTTACTAATAAAAATATTATTATAATAATTATAGGATAGCAACAACAAAATGTAATTTTTATTAATAATACAACTTAAGGATTATTTAGCAATAATATAAAATTTAATTACGATTAACTTATTGACCCTACATATAAGTCAAGGTGCACACCTTGACCCCAGCTTCCCCTACCTCTTTCATGACAATCACGTATTACTCTCCTTCTTCATCAGCATCCGTCTCCGACAACGTGTGCCACTGCCCTTTCAAGAGCCTCCATGGATGCCCTGATGGAGTTCATGGAAGAGGTTACGTCAAAGGGTCTTTTATGAAACATCTCCATGACAAAAACCTCTTCTCAGAAGACAACAAGATCATTGTCCGTGACTTGATTGCTAGGGATTTGAAGGTTTATCGTTGTTTTGAGAAGGCTCTCTGCGTCCTTCGAATGTGGTTTTGCAGCAAATGCATGTATTTACATGCTTGGTCGAAATCCTGCAAGGGGCGAGAAGGGATTTTACATGATTTCATTCCAAGGCCTTGTAATGGGTAAGGGGAAGACTTTTTGATCCATGGTTTGGACAAGCAGGGACAGGAATTGGATGTGTTACAAGACGTGAGAGTAGAAGATTCTAGCGTTGTGGTTGATACAGGTTCAGAGGGGATTGACAGTGATGATGTAGAGTTTCTATCTACGAATTTACTTAATGTCGTGCTCCAACGATAACTCCCTACTGTCACTTGCATCCCCCAAAAATGCATACTTGGATTTTCCAGGGCTCTCAAGGTATGTCTCAATCGGAATATCGCAAGTCCGGGCAATCTGTCAGGTTTGCTTCGATTGCTTTTTCTCCCCGTTTGTACTCTGACTTTATATCAACCGAAGAGATCCGCTGAGCGGAAGTCCGGTAACCGTAAACGATTACAAGTGGCAGCTATTCTACAGGCGCTTAATGATTGGAAGGATCCAAATGGGTGCTCCATTTTGGTTAACAAGCTGCTGCAACAGCTGGTTAAGTGGGGCTCTAGGAAAACTGATGAGAAGAAGATGGATGAGAAACAGCTTGGGGCATCTATTATAGCCCGTCAGCGGAAGATCAATGCAGGGCACTTCGCAGCTGCTATACGTGTTTTGTCTTCATCTGGTGTTGCCCCTTACGATGAGAAGACTTATCTAGACTTGTTAGATAAACATCCGTTAGCCTCCTTCCCCGAAGTTCCCACATACGATATCAATGCGGACCCCATCTTTGTGGATTCCAAGGCTGTTTTGGGAGCTATTAAAAGTTTCCCTAAAGGTACGTCGTGTGGTCGAGATGGTCTACGGGGGCAACACTTAGTTAATGTTCTTAGTGGAGCGGCGGCAGCAGTGGCGGATGACTTGCTTGTATCTATCTCTGGGGTTATCAACCTTTGGTTGGCTGGACAATACCCTAGTGTTTTGGGTGAATACATTGCTAGCGCCCCATTGACTCCTTTGCTTAAGACGGGAGGAGGTCTTAGGCCTATTGCAGTCGGTACAGTCTGACAGAGATTAGTTTCTAAGGTGGATGCTTTTGCTGTTGGATATGACATGACTTCTTATTTAGGAGATTACCAATTCGGGGTTGGTTTTCCTGTAGGAGGTGAAGGTATTTTACATGCTGTAAATCGCCTTTTAGAAATGAAGGGTCATTCGGAAAATATGTCAATGTTGATAGTTGACTTTTCTAATGCTTTCAACATGGTGAGCAGATCTCGGCTCATCAAGGAGGTCCGCCTTCATTGTCCGGGTATTTCTCGCTGGGTAGAATTTTGTTACTTACGTCCGGCTAAGCTTTATTATGCCCAATATATTTTGTCTTCTTCTCTTGGTGTGCAACAAGGCGATCCTCTTGGGCCCTTGTTATTTGCATTGACACTTCACCCCTTAGTGAAGACCATTGCTTCTCGATGAAAACTCGACTTGCACGCCTGGTACCTTGATGATGGTACAATAGTTGGGGATACTTTAGAGGTGGCTAAGGCTTTGCATATAATTGAAACTGAAAGACCAGGCAGGGGGTTACATCTCAATATAAAGAAGACGAAAGTCTTTTGTCCTTCTCTTGATCCCAGGAGTACAATGGATGGTGTCTTCCCTCCAGATATTGGTAGGACTTCTAAGGGTGTTAAACTTTTGGGTGGTCCAGTGAGTTTAGATATGGACTTCATTAGCGACATGTTATTGAATAGGGTGCACAAAACTGTTCAACTAATGGGCGCGATCAAAAAACTCAAGGACCCTCAAAGTGAGATTCTTTTACTTCACAACTGCGCTGGTGTGTCTAGACTTTATTTTTCTATGCGAACTACCAATCCTGCTGCTCTACAACCTGCCACTGATCTCTTTGACGACCAGCTTTATCAGTACTTAAAGCTTGTGATTACTGGGGATGGTGCGGGATTTGGTCCTTTATAGAAGAGATTAGCTACCTTGCCTATTAAGGATGGTGGACTTGGCATTTATTCCATGGCTATACTCGTGCTTACTGTTATCTTGCTTCTCAAAGCCAGACTATTTCAGTGCAGAAAATGATCCTTGGTAACATATTCTCAACGGACAAAGTTTTAGCTTATCAGTTGGCTCTTCAGACCTTCACCCAGGTATGCGGATTACCGTCTATTTACAGTGTCGATGATACTCCCCCCCCCCCCCCTTCTATGCATTCCCTGGCAGTAGCTTATTTTGATGCAGTTAAGAAGCAAATCCCAGACCAATTTCATATGTCTGCAAGAGATTCCATCCCATGGAAATGTAACCGTGTCAAGCATGCTCAAGACTATGTTTTGGCGGTACCCATAGTGGTCTTAATCAATGCCTTGGACCTAGACAATTTAGAGTTGTGCTTTGCTATCGTCTGAGTATTCCTTTGTTTGTTGAGAATAGTTTATGCCCAAGTTGTAATAAATCTATGGATATTTTTGGAGATCATGCGCTTCATTGTGCTAAACATATTGGATATAAGTTTTTCCATGATGTTGTTCGTGATACTGTCGTAGACATTTGTTACAAGGCTAATGTACCTGCGCGCAAGGAGGTTTCCCTCGGTCTTCAGTCGGATGATGGCAAAGATCTAAAACTTGCTGATATCCTTGTCCTTAACTGGGAAAATGGGCATGATTTGTGTATGGATGTTACAGGTGTCTCTCCATTCACTGGTGATGGTGTCCGTTCCTTCGCTCCTGGTAAGGCTATTTCTGGTGCGGTTCACGTAAACGTACCAAATACTTGGAAAAGTGTGTTGCACATGGCTATGGTTTGGGTGTTCTAGCCTTCTCTACCCTAGTGGAGCTTGGTGAGGACACTCTGATTTTTCTCAAGTGTCTAAGAAACTGTTTGGTTAGCAATGACGTTAGTAGTGGCTTAGGTAGTTTCATTTTTTATCGTTTAGGCGTTGCAATTCAAAGAGGAGTTAGGGCCAGCTTGTCGCTAGGTGGCCAACCAAAAGTTCTGTGCAATCATTTTGTCTTCTATATTTATTTATTAAAAAAATAAAATAAAATTAACTTTTATCAGCCTAAGAAATAAGAAATAAATGTTATAATGATCATAAAATATTAATACCAAACGATTATGACAAATTGTTAGTGGTTATTTACTTATATCCAGTCACATAATGAAATAAATCAATAGATACATTGAAGATAATATGTAATAATTCAGATAACTAAATTGTTTAAAATATTGTGAACTATTTATATATTTTACGAAATAAATTATAATACTTACACCAATTACGATAAAATTATAGAGACTAATTAATTTTAATAAATTAATAATTAGTTAATCCAGCACTGGGGAATAGTGAAGGTTGTGTTTTCTCTGTTCGTAGGAAGGCATTGTTGGGCTTGGCCAACCTTGACAGGGCAACTGCATTCAGAGATGACCGATCATAGAAGTTTCGTATAATTATTTTAGAGAACCAATAGTTTCAACCTTACTAAAAAAGATTCGTAGGATTCTTCCTTGAAGTTAGAGACAAATATTTTTATAAAATAGAGATTAGTGTAACAAACTTAGACTTCCCTGTTTTATATAACTTTAATCAAAGTAGTTGAACCTAGAGCTATAAATTTTAGATGTTAGTTGTAGAAAGCCATATAGGTTTGTGTTTTGTTATTGTGTTGTCTGCGCTTAGACAAGAGATAGGATTATTCTATAAGGTGGGGATTTTTGAAGACCAGAAGGATGGATTAATTTTCGAGAACGAAAATGATATAAGGTGGGGAGAATGTAAAGACCCTCAAGCTCGTCAACGCTATTAGACTAGTCAAGAAACGTCTTAGCCGCTAATAACTCGATTAGTTTAACACAAACGTTAATTAATAGAAATTAATCTAACAACGATCTATATACGAGACTTGTACCGCTGGATAGATCTCGAAAAGTTACGCAGAATGGACTACTCGAAGGTGTCAATCGATTATCAGACGAATAAGATATCATCGAAATTGTGAGAAGGGCAAAATAGTATTTTTCCATCTTAGCCGACTTGGGATTCCCTTATCCAGATGAGTTGTGGTTTAGATTATCTCTTTGGTCTTATCTCAAATCCATGCGTTGAGAAAGTCATTCTTTCTTCTTTTTTCTATTTCTTTGTTTTCTTCCCCCTTCTTCTTTTCTTCTTTATTCTTCTTCTGTGAGATTTCGAGTGATGAAATTGAGAGTTTTTAGAGAGACTTTAATGGATGAATTTATTATGATGGAGAAGGAGGTGTTGTCTATGGGATTAAGAAGAAGAAGATTTAATATTGCTTGGGTTTTGAGACGAATCAGGGAGAAGTAGAGTTAGGGTTTCTGTGAGTTGATGAAGGTTTGATTTGAGGTAGTTGAAGATGGGTTTCGAGATATTGAATAGAATAAGAATATTGTTGTGCTAATTTGATGATTAAGTTTCAGATAAGAAGATTAATTGTGAATAAGAAATTAGGGTTTGAGAGAAATTCATAAGAATAAATAGAAGATGAGATTGAGAGTGTAAATGAAGGATTAAAGATGGGTTGGATGGCATTTAAGGGATAAGGTTGTAGAACAGCAAGAATGCGCATTTAGGGTTTGAGGTTATGAAATTAGAAGTTCAATTTGAGGTTGATAATGAGATTGAGATTGGGAAATGAAGAATAGAGTAGATTCGAGAATAATTAAGCATCGGGTTGTTGATGTAGATGTTGTTGCTAACAGATCGGATTGAGTAGAAGTTAGATTGTTTTGAATCGGTTGTAAAGTGGACGAGTCAAGGAATTAGAGTCAACTATGTTGTTAAGGAACCTGCACTGAGGTAAATTTTCCTTACTAAATTTTAGATGTTATAATCATTCTGATTGTGTTGTTGTTTGACTACATGAAGTAGTTAATGTAAAGTGATGTATGATGAGCATGAACTGGAGATGTAGATGTAGTACATGTTGTGCTTGTTTCAAAGAAACTGGATACTGAGATATGCATGGGTTGGTTGAAGTTCTTTGTATGAATGTTGTTAGGTTGCATCAAAGAAGTTAGATTGAGGTATGTTGTGCAATAATCAAGAATGAGATGTTCCAGGGAGTGTGTATGTTATCTGAGTTAAGAATTAGATGAATTGTTGTGGTTGAGTTATGGAAATTACAGGGTTGAGTATAAACTGGATAAGTTGTATATGATTTGTATCTAATGAGTTTGGTGGTGATGGGTATATGTATGAACTGTGTAGATGAAATGGATGGAGGTATTTCTTGTATAGCACGTTAAGTGATAACTGATGGTGTTGTTTCATGGAACTGAGATGTTGCAGGTTTAGTCTTGATGATATGTTGAGTGTTGTTGCCACTGGATTGTACTTAGGACTGTGAAGTTGCAGGTGATATTGAGTTGGATTGGCAGTGTTTCCGGAATAAGAGTTTAGCGATTGTGTTAAGTTAAATCTCTAAGGGAAGGCTTGCAACTACAATGACAGGTAAGCAGAGTTTGTAATTGATGTAATGAATTGTTTGAAATTGATTTGGAATTAGAGTTTTGTGTGTATAAAGTTGAGTGTTGATCCTTGTAATGTTGTCGAAGGGTAATGGAACTGAGATGTAAGGATGCAAGCCTGAATTCAGGTTGGTAGTGATTATGAAGTTTAACTTAATTTTATATGTTATTGTTGTAATGGGTTCGTATCTACAATTTGATTGAATTATATGTTTTAGTTGAAGGTTACAGTTAGACTAGTTGTAGAGTTAGAGTTGCAGCTTTGTAAGAAGAACCCTGACATGTTTGACTGAGCTTACTCAGTCTGATTCAATTATGTTATTGTTTGACTCAGTTAATCTGACTGAGTTAAACTGTTGACCCTGTTATGAATCAGTCTAGTTGACTGAGTTAAGACAATTGACCGATTTAGACTTGACCTTTTCACTTGGACTTTGACCATACTTGACCATGTACTTGACTGTCGACTGTTAGTTGTACTGACCACTAGTCTGACCTTAGACGTTTGACCATTAGTTTGACTGTTAGTTGACTCATATGGACTGGACCTTAGTTAATAGGTTTTAGGGGACTTGGGCTTAGGAATAGTCTTTCTTAATTAGATATGTTGGACCTTTTATGATCCGAATTAGTATTTGGCTTATTCTACAAAGTTGTATATATTCGTAGAATCAATCTAATTGGATTAGTAAACCCTTAGTTATGATAAAGATAGATAATGAAAGGTGTAGAACCATTAAATAGTTCACTTAGCTTATAACTAGAGAATTGTATGAGATTATGTTATGAGCCTTGTGTGAGCCTTTTGGCTAAATTCTTAGAGTGCTTGTGTGATTAACAGTTAGTCTATGTAACAACGATCGATTCAAAGGATGAACCAGTGGATCGTGGATCTCGAGATAGGCGTGGCTTGTCATCAAAAGAGGTGGGAATACTTTTAACTCTTTTAAAACCATTGTTGTTTCTTTTACAAAAGTTTATATTTCACAAACTCATGCATTGTCTGTTTGTGCATTTCATACATTGTTTAGTTTGTATTATGATTGTTCTGTTGATTCTTTTAATCTTTCCATGAATTGGAAAGGACTTGTTATGTTTGTCACTATGAATTGTATGGGAAATAAGAATTTCCACCTGTGGTATATAGGATATGCTCATTCGTATTTATATCTATTTACTTTCAGCTTTTATGCATATTAGTTGTGGAACAACCCGACATCAATATAGCTATGTAGGTGTGGAAAAACCCGGCATCACTAATATAAACAGTTTGAAGAAGGAGTTTGTCCATATACATGTTTGTGCATTTCCAGTGACTTAGTCACTTTGATGTTTGGGAAAACATGAATTGTTTTCCAAATCTTGATCATGATTTCTTTAAAGTTAAATGTTATTCCTACTGGGCACCCCTTTTAGGGATGATGTGCTCACCCATTTCCCACTTTTAGTTTCACAGACAGATCAGAGTTGCGCAGCGAAAGCTTCGTCAGTTGGTTAACTTCTGTTATGTTTATTATGTCGTATATTCTGTTTGTAAACAAAAGGATTATTGTATATGTATCATTTGAGAGAAGTTCTTGTATATATACGTTTCTGAGCGGGGCTAGTTTTGAGTTAAAGTTTTATAGAAAATTTCTTAATTGAGTGCTTAAGTATTTGTTTTAGATTCGTTATGCCTCTTTATTTAGTTAATCTCTTGGATTAGTCAGCTGCTAGCTTTGGGGCGCTACAGTGTTGGTATCAGAGCTCACTATTAGATCTTATATGGGAAATAATAGGAATAGCCACTGCCAGATAGTGAACTAGATTAGTTTAGAATTGGGTTGGGTCTGAGAGATAAATCTTAATCACTAAAAACTATCTATAATTAAAAGAATTATTTGATTGATTTGTTTGTTTGTAATGAAGTAAAAATTGTAGGGTACACCAATAGATTTAGCTGATATTTGATCTAAATAGTATGAACAGGCACACAATTCAATACCAAGAATACTAAGATTAGTATTATTGATAAATCTTGAAAGTCACATATACACTTTTTAAGCACCTTGACTTATATGTAGGGTCAATAATTTATTATCATATAAATGTTAGTAATACCTTTGGGACTCGATAATAATTGGAAAACTAGGTAGAATAAGAGTTTGACCATCGATGTTAATAATAAAAATATTATTATAATAATTATAGGATAGTAACAACAAAATGTAATTTTTATTAATAGTACAACTTAAGGATTATTTAGCAATTATATGAAATTTAATTACGATTAACTTTTATCAACCTAAGAAACAAGGAATAAATGTTATAATGATAATAAAATATTAATACCAAACGATTATGACAAATTGTTAGTGGTTATTTACTTATATCCAGTCACATAATGAAATAAGCCCATAGATACATTGAAGATAATATGTAATAATTTAGATAACTAAATTGTTTAAAATGTTGTGAACTATTTATATATTTTAAGAAATAAATTATAATACTTATACCAATTACGATAAAATTTTAGAGACTAATTAATTTTAATAAATTAATAATTAGTTAATCCAGCACTGGGGAATAGTGAAGGTGGTATTTTCTCTGTTCGTAGGAAGGAATTGTTGGGCTTGGCCAGTCTTGACATGGCAACTGCATTCAGAGATGACCGATCATAGAAGTTTGGTATAATTATTTTAGAAAACCAATATTTCAACCTTACTTAAAAAGATTCGTAGGATTCTTCCTTGAAGTTAGAGACAGATATTTTTATAAAATAGAGACTAGTGTAACAAACTTAGACTTCCATGTTTGATAGAACTTTAATCAGAGTAGTTGAACCTAGAGCTATAAATTTTAGATGTTAGTTGTAGAAAGCCATATAGGTTTGTGTTTTGTTATTGTCTTGTCTGCGCTTAGACAAGAGATAGGATTATTCTATAAGGTGGGGAGTTTTGAAGACTAGAAGGATGGATTGATTTTCGAGGACGAAAATGATATAAGGTGGGGAAAATGTAAAGACCCTCAAGCTCGTGAACGCTATTAGACTAGTCAAGAGACGTCTTAGCCGCTAATAACTCGATTAGTTTAACACAAACGTTAATTAATAGAAATTAATCTAACAACGATCTAGATACGAGACTTGTACCGCTGGATAGATCTCGAAAAGTTACGCAGAATGGACTACTCGAACGTGTCAATCGAGTATCAGACGAATAAGATATCATCGAAATTGTGAGAATGACAAAATAGTCTTTTTGCAGCTTAGCCGACTTGGGATTCCCTTATCCAGCTGAGTGTGTTTTTTTATCTTATCTCTTTGGTATTATCTCAAATCCATGCATTGAGAAAGTCATTCTTTCTTCTTCTTTCTCTTTCTTCGTTTTCTTCCCCCTTCTTCTTTTCTTCTTTATTCTTCCTCTGTGAGAGTTCGAGTGATGAAATTTAGAGTTTTTAGAGAGACTTTGATTGATGAATTTATTCTTATGGTGAAGGATGTGTTGTCGATGGGATTAAGAAGAAGAATATTTAGTATTGCTTAGGTTTTGAGACGAATCAGGGAGGAGTAGAGTTAGGGTTTCTGTGAGTTGATGAAGGTTTGATTTGAGGTAGTTGAAGATGGGTTTCGAGTTCCTGAATAGAATAAGAAGATTGTTGTGCTAATTTGATGATTAAGTTTCAGATAAGAAGATTAATTGTGAATAAGAAATTAGGGTTTGAGAAAATTCAGAAGAAGAGTTAGAATATGAGATTGAGAGTGTAAATGAAGGATTAAATATGGGTTAGATGGGATTTAAGGGATAAGGTTGTAGAACAACATGAAGCGGTATTTAGGGTTTGAGGTTGTGAAATTTGAAGTTCAATTTGAGGTTGATAATGAGATTGAGATTGGGAAATGAAGAATAAAGCAGATTCGAGAATAATTAAGGATCGGGTTGTTGATGTAGATGTTGTTGCTAACAGATCGGATTGAGGTAGAAGTTAGATTGTTTTGAATTGGTTGTAAAATGGACGGGGCAAGGAATTAGAGTCAACTATGTTGTTAAGGAACCTCAACTGAGGTAAATCTTCCTTACTAAATTTTAGATGTTATAATCATTGTGATTGTGTTGTTGTTTGAGTACATGAAATAGTTAATGTAGAGTGATGTATGAAGAGCATGAACATGATATGTAGATGTAGTACATGTTGTGATGGGTTCACGGAAATTGGATACTGAGATATGTAGGGGTTGGTTGAAGTTCTTTGTATGAATGTTATTAGGTTGCATCAAAGAAGTTAGATTGAGGTATGATGTGCAGTAATCATGAATGAGATGTTCCAGGAAGTGTGTATGTTATCTCAATTAAGAATTAGCTGAGTTGTTGTGGTTGAGTTATGGAAATTACAGGGCTGAGTATAAACTGGATATGTTGTAAATGATTTGTATCTAATGAGTTTGGTCGTGATGGGTATATGTATGAACTGTGTAGATGAAATGGATGGAGGTATTTCTTGTATAGCACGTTAAGTGATAACTGATGGTGTTGTTTCATGGAACTGAGATGTTGCAGATTTAGTCTTGATGATATGTTGAGTGTTGTTGCCACTGGATTGTACTTAGGGCTGTGAAGTTGCAGGTGATATTGAGTTGGATTGGCAGTGTTGATGGAATAAAAGTTTAGCGATTGTGTTAAGTTAAATCTCTAAGGGAAGGCTTGCAACTACAATGACAGGTAAGCAGAGTTTGTAATTGATGTAATGAATTGTTTGAAATTGATTTGGAATTAGAGTTTTGTGTGTATAAAGTTGAGTGTTGATCCTTGTAATGTTGTCGAAGGGTGATGGAACTGAGATGTAAGGATGCAAGCCTGAATTCAGGTTGGTAGTGATTATGAAGTTTAACTTAATTTTATATGTTATTGTTGTAATGGGTTCGTATCTACAATTTGATTGAATTATATGTTTTAGTTGAAGGTTACAGTTAGACTAGTTGTAGAGTTAGAGTTGCAGCTTTGTAAGAAGAACCCTGACATGTTTGCCTGAGCTTACTCAGTCTTATTCAATTATGTTATTGTTTGACTCAGTTAATGTGACTAAGTTAAACTGTTGACCCTGTTCTGAATCAGTTTAATTGACTGAGTTAAGACAATTGACCGATTTAGACTTGACCTTTTGACTTGGACTTTGACCATGTACTTCACTGTCGACTGTTAGTTGACCCGTGACCACTAGTCTGACTTTAGACGTTTGACCGTTAGTTGACTTGTGACCATTAGTTTGACTGTTAGTTGACTCATATGGAATGAATCTTAGTTAATGTGTTTTAGTGGACTTGGGCTTAGGAATAGTCTTTCTTAATTAGATATGTTGGACCCTTTATGATCCGAATTAGTATTTGGCTTACTCTATAAAGTTGTATATATTCGTAGAATCAATATAATTGGACTAGTAAACCCTTAGTTATGATAAAGATACATAATGAAAGGTGTAGAACCATAAATGGCTTAGAACCATTAGATAGTTCACTTAGCTTATAACTAGAGAATTGTATGAGATTATGTTATGAGCCTTGTGTGAAACTTTTGGCTAAATTCTTAGAGTTTTTTTGTGATTAACAGTTAGTCTATGTAACAATGATCGATTCAAAGGATGAAACAGTGGATCGTGGATCTCGAGATAGGCGTGGCTTGTCATCAAAAGATGTGGGAATACTTTTAACTCTTTTGAAACCATTGTTTCTTCTTTTTATTTGAGGGTGAAAACGATTTCTGCTGATTTTGGTAATTTCGGGTGTGTGGGTGAGAAACGAGTTTAAACCCTAAAAAATGTACTACAAGGGAGTACTTTAGATTCGAGAGATCAATCTGTACAAATCCGTCCTAAACTAAGAAATGGTCGTTCCAGACTAGCTTCGGTCACAAAGTGAAGGAGAAGGGTTGGTTTTGGGAGGGAAGCGAAGAGAGTATTGAGACCAGAATAGTTGATTCTGGAAGAGTACTTGTTTCACGACTTGTATCAGAAAGTGGGAAGCTAACATATGGAAAGCTAGCAAATATTTTCTGAGTGTTGTATCCTCCTGACCTGAACTTGTTGTTCGGTAGAAATAGGTAAGACCTATTTATACAAGTCGAAGTGAAACGTACTCTGGTCTCTTAAGAAATGAAAAACGGATGAATAAATGGGAGGAGGTGGTAACCGGTAATGCCTGGAATTGATGTTCCATAAAAGAAAGTGTTTCACCATTACTCCCTGCATTTACTAACCGCCTCATCCTTATGACACTTTCTTATAACAGGCATAGTGTACGTCGCACGCTGTAAACCGCCAAACCAATACCCAATGAGCATCCCCCAGTTTGTGACATGTGTTGATGTCTCGAGTGTTTTCGTGGAAAACATGTAGCATGTTGTTGTTCGGCAAGTTGAGCTTGGGAGACTTTCCGGCTCGGTGGTGACCTTCGACGGTCAATATTTTGCATCTCGAGAGGAAGGGTAGTCGTTGATTATTGCAACCCTTCGTTTGCATGGCCGGTACGTCTTTAATATGGCCTAGTTTAGGCGCGACCAAAAGTTAAGGTTTTGGCTTTCTTTGGGCGAGGCCAAACTAGGGCTTGGAGTCGGGCCAAAGGTTGTCATGCGTTAGCTGGTAACCTTGGACGGCTAAGATCTGCATCTTAGATGGAAAAGTGGTCGTTGATCTTCGCAAGCCTTTGTTTTGGTAGCCGCATAGGGAAGGACGACATGGTATGGCGCGACAAGGTGGTTGGCATGCCATTGGCACATGTGGCATGGCTGGCATGCCTTGGCGCGGTTTGGGCGTGGCTAAAACAAAGGTTTTGGCGTTGGGCCAAAGGTTACCATGCGTTCGTAGGCGACCTTGGACGGCTAATATTTGCATCTTAGATGGAAGGATGGCCGTTGATCGTCGCCATCCTTTGTTTTGGTAACCGCATAGGGAAGGCCGACATGGTATAGCGCGGCAAGTTGGCTGGCATGCCATTGGCACATGTGGCATGGCCGGCATGCCTTGGAGCGGTTTGGGCGTGACCAAAACTAGGGTTTTGGGCCAAAGGTTACCATGCGTTGGTTGGGGACCTTGGACGGCTAAGAATTGCGTCTTAGATGGAAGGATGGCCGTTGATCGTCGCAAGCCTTTTTTTTGGTAGCCGCATAGGGAAGGCCGGCATGGTATGGTGCGGCAAGGTGGCTGGCATGCCATTGGCACATGTGGCATGGCCGGCATGCCTTGGCGCGGTTTGGGCGTGACCAAAACTAGGGTTTTGGCATTGGGACAAAGGTTACCATGTGTTGGTTGGTGACCTTGGACGCATGAGATTTGCATCTAAGATGGAAGGGTGGTTGTTGATTGTCGCACGCCTTCGTTTTGGCAGCCGTGAAGGGAAGGCCGGAATGGTATGGTTTAGGCGCGACAAGGTGGCTGGCACGACATGCCATTGGCACATGTGGCATGGTCGGCATGCCTTGGCGCGGTTTAGGCGTGACCAAAACTAGGGTATTGGCGTTGGGACAAAATTTACCATGCGTTAATTGGTGACCTTGGACGGTTAAGATTTGCATCTAAGATGGAAGGATGGTCGTTGATTGTCGCACGCCTTCGTTTTGGCAGCCGTGAGGGGAAGGCCGGCATGGTATGGTTTAGGCGCAGCAAGGTGGATGGCACGGCATGCCATTGGCACATGTGGCATGGTCGGCATGCCTTGGCGCGGTTTAGGCGTGGCCAAAACTAGGGTTTTGGCATTGGGCCGAAGGTTACCATGCGTTGGTTGGCGACCTTGGACGGCTAAGATTTGCATCTAAGATGGAAGGGTGGTCGCTCATTGTCGCACGCCTTCGTTTTGGCAGCCGTAAAGGGAAGGACGACATGGTATGGTTTAGGCGCGGCAAGGTGGCTGGCACGGCATGCCATTGGCACATGTGGCATGGTCGGCATGCCTTGGCGCGGTTTAGGAGTGGCCAAAACTAGGCTTTTGGCGTTGGGAAATGGATACCATGCGTTGGGTGGCGACCTTGGACGGCTAAGATCTGCATCTCAGATGGAAGGGTGGCCGTTGATTGTTGCAACCCTTCGTTTTGGCAGCCAGCGACATGTAGCGGGGCCGACATGGATTTGGAATGGAATCGCGGTTGGCATGGTTTACCATTGGCACGGTGGCGCGGCTGGCATGGTTGGCATGCCTTGGCGCGGAGGTGTGGCTGGCACGGCATGCCATTGACACATGTGGTGTGGATTACATGGTTGGCATGCCTTAGCGCGGAGACGTGGCTGGCATGGTTTGCCATTGGCACGGTGGCGCGACTGGTATGGTTGGCATGCTTTGGCGCGGAGACGTGGATGGAACGGTTTGCCATTAGCACGGTGGTGCGAGCGGCATGGTTGGCATGCCTTGGCGCGGAGACGCGGATGGCATGGTTTGCCATTGGCACGGTGGTACGGCTGGCATAGCTGACATGCCTTGGCGCGGAGATGTGGCTGCACGACTTTCCATTGGAACGGTGGCGCGGCTGGCATGGATGTCATGCTTTGGCGCGGAGACGTGGATGGCATGGTTTTCCATTGGCACGGTGGTGCGGATGGCATGGTTGGCTTGCCTTGGCGCAGAGACGTGGCTGGCACGGCATTCCATTGGTACATGCGGCTGGCATGGTAGGCATGCCTTGGCGTGGAGACGTGGATGACATGGTTTGCCATTGGCACGGTGGTGTAAGAATTTAGGGTTTGGTGTGCAAAGGTGATGCCGGTCAATACTAAGGGTTCTACCGTGGAACATGACACATATATATATAATATGTAAAAAAAAGGTACCCTGGTTATTCTTACGTAGGCGTGTTGAATGATTCAATAAATGCACTAATGGTCCTAGTGACGTCATGTCAGATGTAAGGTTTTACGATTTTAATCCTAACCTAAAAACCACCATCAACATTAAGTCCCCTACTTAGCTCGGAACAGGAGCATTGTTGCGAGGTAAGCATAAGATGGTGACAGGCGAGGACAAAATCGAAATGACAAGTCATGAAAAGATGGTCAAGAAGACCTGGCTAACCTTTTTCGAGAGGTAAGGAGAGTTTGTGATTCTCGTGTTGGCGGCCTTGCATAGATTCTACTTGTGGTATTGCTGGCTAGACCGTGAAGTAGTGAGATGTAGATTGTCGGCTTGGAATGGGAGCCGCAGGCATTGGTCGGCTTGGAATGGGAGCCGCAGGAGTTGGTCGGCTTGGAATGGGAGCCGCAGGCGTTGTTCGGCTTGGAATGGGAGGAAACTGGCTTCGGTCAGCGGAATGGTGGAAACTGTCTTCAGTCCGCAGAATGGTGTAAACTGGTTTCAGAACTTCGGCTACCAAACGATGGTGATGACGCTGGAACTTCGGTTATCAAATGGTAGTGATGGGGCCTGACAACTTTGTCGAAATCAGGGTTTGGGATGCCGAAACCCTAATTAGCGCTCCTTACTAAAATCGTTGTATAATTCTCGTACGAACTCGGAATTTGACGGTCCGCCCCTCATTCTGACCGGAAAAGAATTTCATATCTACTGAAGCGGGAATATTTAGGTTTTGAGCTCGTTTAGGAGGTGAAAACGGCCATACAGTGAAACTCAGAAAGAATTCAAGAGGGATGTTGCGGGCCCGGGGTAGCAAAGTCGCGCCGAGTCATCTGTTCCCGTTCATGGAGCAAGAAGGAAACTTTATTCTGTGCAAAACTCTAGAAACTCGGTCCATATGAAAAGAGGTATTGACCTTCTTCTGTTTTCTGTTGCTCGTTTGTATCCGCGCTTTCGTCTGCAGTGTCTCTCCAGTGGATTCCAAAATTTACCAAACTCCATTGCATTGTTTGGACGGATGGATGGAATATACGCTCGGAAATGATCATGTCAGGGTTAATCTTGGAGATTGTGGTTGTGGTGTCGGTCCATCCTCGGGTTTAGGTTGTTCAGTGCCTGGACCCTATGATCGTGATGATGATGTGTTGTGAATGCTTGTATGGTCGAAAATTTCTGGCGCCCCTGGATGAAATAGGGAGACGTTCCGTTGTTGTTGTGATACTATCAAGTCTTCCAGGACTTTGTTCCAAGCGACATCCTTCGAACCATCTTTTGAATCTTGGACTATCGTATGGAATGAGATGTGGTAAGAAGTCCCCAGTTATACTTCGGTTTGATCCGATGGCATGGCTGAATATGTAAATGTATCTTTGTGGCGTGCTCTTGAAGTCTTCAGTGTACATGTACGACTTCGTTTTGAGAAATTCCTGCGGCTCGTGAAACTTCGACAGTGATGATGTCGAAATCAGAAATAACCTGGTTGAAGGGAGTGAAAGCCTCTCATGCTGGTAGTCCCCATGTGTATCCTATTTTCATTGCATCGCCTTGAATCCACGTCCACGTGATTTGATACAAGTTTATCGTACTCTCATGGATGTGACGCTGGGATGTTCAGGATATCGCATGGACGAAATATTCTGGATAGCGAAGATGTAGGAATGAGAGAGTTATGTTGTTTATCATGGCTCCCTATGTTTCTTCAAGAAAACGCGTCTCTGGAGTTATCTCATGAGTATTTGATGGTCGTCGATGGACTGCGAAGAGAAGTCCCCAGTCGCATTTTCTTCAGTTTCTGAAGTTGTTTTCCTATGAGCAGGCTTGGGATCCTCTGCAGCCTCGTAAAGTGTTGAAGGCGTCTTCTAGACAGAGAGGTGATGATATTCTTGTGCTGCACCCTTGAAGAGTAGATGACCTTGTTGCGGCTATAGACTTTTGGTTGATTGTGTCTTCTGAGCTTTGACAGTGAAGGGATTCCGTGTATATCATCAGTCATCAAGTATGGTTTACATGTTTCCATCTTTGTAGTGATTGATGTTGTGGTGAAGCTATGGATGGTATCAACAAATGAGCGGCAAAAATTCTTGGTAGCAGATGTAATCAGAAGAGACTACATTGTCGTGGTAAAAAAGTATGTTGGGTGGAATTGTATGGGCATCCGTAGAAGTAAAAGGATTGGCTGGAGTTGTACGGGCATCCATGAAAGTAAAAGGATTGGCTGGATGCGTAAGCGAGCAAACTGTCCATGACTACGAAGATTGGTTGGTTGTGATCATGATCCTTGACATGAGGAGCGTGGTGGTACGACCCTTTACAGGAAGAAGCGTCGTTGAAGCACCTTCGGCTCTTGAAGAAGATGTTGAAACTTAAGAAGCCGAACGTTGAAGCTTCATCTTTGAATCCTGGAGAAGCTTACGGAGAGCACGCTGAAACGGAGCGGCTGCCGGAGCGAGCATTGAAGCGGAGCGGCTGTCGGAGTGATCGTTGAAGCGGAGTCGCTGCTGGAGGATGTTGAAGCAGAGCGGCTGCGTTAATCAGTATACTGTCAAACTGGAAACCCTTCAAGAGAACAATGGTTAGGAGTCCCCAGTTCCATCTATCAATCGTGCTTTCCAGGAGAGGTCGGGGTTTGGGAACGACTTCTCTAGTTGGAAACAGCTGCTTCCCTGATGCAGTGCGGTTAAGTGCTGCAAATATGCCTTGACGTTGCGCCTTGGGGAAATATAGAATCTCACATAAATGTTTCATCATAGATTGCACGATTTTGCGGGTGAAGTCCCCAGAAATCATGCATCTCCTGACAGGGAAAAGAGTCTTTGTGAACTCAGGGGGGTTACTGATTTTTCTTTGCTTCGATTTTGGAGAAGTCGTTCCTGATCTTTTTGTGTACTGAAATTAGATTTTTGATTCCCTTCTACTGGGCGTTCAAGAGCAACTCTAGAAGGATGCAAGCTGCTGGCGCAGGGAAGATTCAAGCTGCTGTAAAGATGCAAGTTGTTAGCGCTGGAAAGGATGCAAGATGCTGGCGTTGGAAAGATGCAAGCTGCTGTAAAGATGCAAGATGTTAGCATTGGAAGGATGCAAGTTGCTGGCGTTGGAAAGATGCAAGTTGTTAGCGTTGGATCGGCTTGGAAAGGGCGCTGGCTTGGCATGGACGCTGGCTTGGATTTGCTATGGCGCGGACTGTCGGCTGGGCATGGCGCGGACCGTTGGCTTGGCGTGGCGCGAACTTGTTCTTGCGGGCCTAGTTGCCTCTTTCCATACATAGCTCAAATAGGAAATCATTTTCTTATTCAAATTCCAAAAGTTTTATGCGTATGAAAGGGGTTGGCTCTCCTTTTTATCTAGTATCAGTTCTCACGTCCTGGTGTTAGCGGTAGCGCGGTAGCAATAAAGTGGGCAAGCATATTCCAGCTATGTACTCCAGTGTTTCTCTTTCAATTTGTTTTCTTGTTTTCTAGAAAAATCTGTAGAAATATTGTTATTCTGAACTGGTGTAAACCCTAGCCGTGGGTATGCCTTTCATAAACTTGTAGAAACACTTCGTCATAAACAATTCCTCTTCGAATATCACCGTAGTAACGTCGGCTACCTCATGAATAGTGACGGGTAATCATTATTATGCAAAGTAGGCACGTACGGGTAGGTGACTGTTTTTTTTTGAACGGCAAACAAAGCGCTTGGTTTATGGTTTTGGTTTTCTGGATTTTTAGGTTGATAGACAAGTATTACCCCTGAGGGTTTTGGATTATTATTTGGAATGAACTATTTTAGAATATTGATGTTTTTGGTTATTGAATATAAGTGGCATGAGTACCCCGGGGAAGTCATGGAATTGTGAATGTTGTGCGATAGTAGAAAGCATGAAACACTGGAAAAATATGGCTATCGGTTTTTTATCTCCCCTGTGAAGATTTGAAGTAGTAGACCATGTATTTTGTCTAGCAAGACTTACTCGGTTTTTCGGATCTCTTGATGAAAAGGAATCTCCCGGGTGTAAGGCCGAGTTTTGTGGGAAGCACCGCCGTGACTGTGAAAAGTCCCCAGTCATCCCTTGTCGTGTCATGACTGGTAACCGGGCCGTCTGGTAACTGAGTCGTCGATCCCTGGTCAGGTCGTTTTGATTCTACCGTCCTGACGTCTGGGTCGAAATATGAGATCGAGGATTGAAAGTTGACATTATAACCGAAAGATCAATATCCCACTGTGGTCGCCAATTGTTTGAGGGTGAAAACGATTTCTGCTGATTTTGGTAATTTCAGGTGTGGGTGAGAAACGAGTTTAAACCCTAAACAACATACTCCAAGGGAGTACTTTAGATTCGAGAGATCAAACTGTACAAATCCGGCCTAAACCAAGAAATGGTCGTTCCATACTTGCTTCGGTCACAAGGTGAAGTAGAAGGGTTGGTTTTGGGGAGGGAAGCGAAGAGAGTCTTGAGACCAGAATAGCTGTTTCACGACTTGTATCAGAAAGTGGGAAGCTAACAGATGGAAAGCTAGCAAATATTTTATGAGTGTTGTATCCTCCTGACCTGAAATTGTTTTTCGGTGGAAATAGGTAAGACCTATTTATACAAGTCTAAGTGAAACGTACTCTGGTCTCGTAAGAAATGGAAAACGGATGAGTAAATGGGAGGAGGTGGTAACCGGTAACGCCTGGAATTAATGTTCCGTAAAAGAAAGCGTTTCACCATTACTCCCTGTATTTACTAACCGCCTCATCCTTATGACACTGTCTTATAACGGGGGTAGTGTACCCCGCACGCTGTAAACCGCCAAACCAATACCCAATGAGCATCCCCCAGTTTGTGACATGTGTTGATGTCTCGAGTATTTTTATGGAAAACATGTAGCATGTTTTTGTTCGGCAAGTTGAGCTTGGGAGACTTTCCGGCTCGGTGGTGACCTTCGACATTCGAGATTTTGCATCTTGAGAGGAAGGGTAGCCGTTGATTATTGCAACCCTTCGTTTGGGAGCCAGTGGCATGAAAACATGGCCGGTACGGCTTTAATATGGCCTAGTTTAGGCGCGGCCAAAAGTTAGGGTTTTGGCTTTGTTTGGGCGCGACCATACTAGGACTTGGCGTCGGGCCAAAAGTTGCCATGCATTATCTGGTAACCTTGGACGGATAATATCTACATCTTAGATGAAAAAGTGGCCGTTGATCTTCGCAAGCCTTTGTTTTGGTAGCCGCATAGGGAACGCCGGCATGGTATGGTGCAGCAAGGTGGTTGGCATGCCATTGGCACATGTGGCATGGCTGGCATGCCTTGGCGCGGTTTGGGCGTGGCCGAAACAAAGGTTTTGGCTTTGGGCCAAAGGTTACCATGCGTTGGTTGGCGACCTTGGACGGCTAAGATTTGCATCTTAGATGGAAGGATGGTCGTTGATCGTCGCCAGCCTTTGTTTTGGTAACCGCATAGGGAAGGCCGGCATGGTATGGCGCGGGAATGTGGCTAGCATGCCATTGGCACATGTGGCATGGCCGGCATGCCTTGGTGCGGTTTGGGCGTGACCAAAACTAGGGTTTTTGGCCAAAGGTTACCGTGGTTGGTTGGAGACCTTGGACGGCTAAGATTTGCATATTAGATGGAAGGATGGTCGTTGATCGTTGAAAGCCTTTGTTTTTGTAACCGCATATGGAAAGTCGGCATGGTATGGCGTGGCAAGGTGGCTGGCATGGCCGTCATGCCTCGGCGCGGTTTAGGCGTGACCAAAACTAGGGTTTCGGCGTTGGGCCAAAGGTTACCATGTGTTGGTTGGTGACCTTGGACGGCTGAGATTTGCATCTAAGATGGAAGGGTGGCCGTTGATTGTCGCACGCATTCGTTTTGGCAGCAGTGAAGGGAAGGCCGGCATGGTATGATTTAGGCGCGACAAGGTGGCTGGCACGACACGCCATTGGCACATGTCGCATGGTCGGCATGCCTTGGCGCGGTTTAGGCGTGGCAAAAACTATAGTATTTGCGTTGGGACAAAGGTTACCATGCGTTGGCTGTTGACCTTGGACGGTTAATATTTGCATCTAAGATGAAAGGGTGGTCTTTGATTGTCTCACAACTTTGTTTTGGCAGCCGTGAGGGGAAGGCCGGCATGGTATGGTTTATGCGCGGAAAGGTGGCTGGCACGGCATGTCATTGGCACATGCGGCATGGTCGGCATGCCTTCGCGCAGTTTAGGCGTGGCCGAAACTAGGGTTTTGCCGTTGGGACAAAGGTTACCATGTGTTGGTTGGTGACCTTGGACGGTTGAGATTTGAATCTAAGATAGAAGGGTGGTCGTTGATTGTCGCACGCCTTTGTTTTGGCAGCCGTGAAGGGAAGGCCGGCATGGTATGGTTTAGGCGCGGAAAGGTGGCTGGAACGGCATGCCATTGGCACATGTGGCATGGTCGGCATGCCTTGGTGCGGTTTAGGCATGGCCAAAACTAGGGTTTTGGCGTTGGGCCAAAGGTTACCATGCGTTGGTTGGTGAACTTGGACGGCTAAGATTTGCATCTAAGATGGAAGGGTGGTTGTTGATTGTCGCACACCTTCGTTTTGGAAGCCGTGAGGGGAAGGCCGGCATGGTATGGTTTAGGTGCGGCAAGGTGGCTGGCACGGCATGCCATTGGCACATGTGGCATGGTTGGCATGCCTTGGTGCGGTTTAGGCGTGGCCAAAACTAGGGTTTTGGCTTTGGGACAAACGTTACCATGCGATGGTTGGTGACCTTGGACGGTTAATATTTGCATCTAAGATGGAAGGGTGACCGTCGATTATCGCACGCCATCGTTTTGGCAGCCGTGAGGGGCAGGCCGACATGGTATGGCTTAGGCGCGACAAGGTGGCTGGCATGACATGCCATTAGCACATGTGGCATGGTCGGCATGCCTTGGCGCGGTTTAGGCGTGTCCAAAACTAGGGTTTTGGCGTTGGGCCAAAGGTTACCATACGTTGGCTGGCGACCTTGGACGGCTAAGATTTGCATCTAAGATAGAAGGTTGGTCGTTGATTGTCGCATGCCTTCATTTTGGCGGTCGTAAAGGGAAGGCCAGCATGGTATGGTTTAGGCGAGGCAAGGTGGCTGGCACGGCATGCTATTGGCACATGTGGCATGGTCGGATGCCTTGGCGCGGTTTAGGCGTGGCCAAAACTAGGGTTTTGGCGTTGGGACAAAGGTTACCATGCGTTGGCTGGCGACTTTGGATGGCTAAGATATGCATCTCAGATGGAAGGGTGGTCGTTGACTGTTGCAACTCTTCGTTTTGGCAGCCAGTGGCATGTAGCGGGGCTGGCATGGCTTTGGCATGGAATCGTGGCTGGCATGGTTTTCCATTGGCACGGTGGCGCAGATGGCATGGTTGGAATGCCTTGGCGCGGAGGTGTGGCTGGCACGGAATTCCATTGGCACATGTGGTGCGGCTGGCATGGTTGGCATGCCTTGGCGCGGAGACGTGGCTGGCATGGTTTTCCATTGGCACGGTGGCGCGTATGGCATGGTTGGCAAGCTTTGGCGCGGAGACGTGGCTGGCATGGTTTTCCATTGGCACGGTGGTGCGGCTGGCATGGTAGACATGCCTTGGCGCGGAGATGTGGCTGACACGGCTTTCCATTGGCACGGTGGCGCGGATGGCATGGTTGGAATGCTTTGGCACGGAGACGTAGCTAGCATGGTTTTCCATTGGCACGGTGGTGCGGCTGGCATGGTTGGCATGCCTTGGCGGGGAGATGTGGCTGGCACGGCATGACATTGGCACATGCGGCTGGCATGGTTGGCATGCCTTGGCGCGGAGACGTGGCTGGCATGGTTTTCCATTGGCATGGTGGTGCAGCTGGCATGGTAGACATGCCTTGGCGCAGAGATGTGGCTGGCACGGCTTGCCATTGGCACGGTGGAGCGGCTGGCATGGTTGGAAATCTTTGGCGCGGAGACGTGGCTGGAATGGTTTTCCATTTGCATGGTGGTGCGGCTGGCATGGTTGGCATGCCTTGGCGGGGAGATGTGGCTGGCACGGCATGCCATTGGCACATGCGTCTGGCATGGTTGGCATGCCTTGGCGCGGAGACGTGGCTGGCATGGTTTTCCATTGGCACGGTGGTGCGGCTGGCATGGTTGGCATGCCTTGGCGGGAAAACGTGGCTGGCATGGTTTTCCATTGGCACGGTGGTGTAAGAATTTAGGGTTTGGTGTACGAAGGTGCTGTCGTTCAATACTAAGGGTTCTACCGTGCAACATGACACATATATATGTAAAAAAAAAAGGTACCCTGGTAATTCTTACGTAGGCGTATTGAATGATTCAATAAATGCGCTAGTGGTCCTAGTGACGTCATGTCAGATGTAAGGTTTTACGATTTTAACCCTAAGCTAAAAACCACCATCAACACTTTTACAAAAGTTTATGTTTCACAAACTCATGTATTGTCTGTTTGTGCATTTCATACATTATTTAGTTTGTATTATGATTGTTCTGTTGATTCTTTGAATCTTTCCATGAATTGGAATGGACTTGTTATGTTTGTCACTATGAATTGTATGGGAAATAAGAATCTTCACCTATGGTATATAGGATACGTTCCTTCGTATTTATATCTATTTACTTTCAGCTTTTATTCTTATTAAGTGTGGAACAACCCGACATAAATATATAGTTATGTAGGTGTGGAAAACCCGGCATCACTAATATAAACTGTTTGAATAAGGAGTTTGTCCATATACATGTTTGTGCATTTCCAGTGACTTAGTCACTTTGATATTTGGGAAAACATGAATTGTTTTCCAAATCTTGCTCATGATTTCTTTAAAGTTAAATGTTATTCCTGCTGGGCACCCCTTTTAGGGATGACGTGCTCACCCATTTCCCACTTTCAGTTTCAGACACAGATCAGAGTTGGCGCAGCGAAAGCTTCGTCAGTTGGTTAACTTCTGTTATGTTTATTATGTCGTATATTCTGTTTGTAAACCAAAGGATTATTGTATATGTATCATTTGAGAGAATTTCTTGTATATATACGTTTCTGAGCGGGGCTAGTCTTGGGTTAAGTTTTTATAGCAGATTTCTTAATTGAATGCTTAAGTATTTGTTTTAGATTCGTGGTTCCTTTTTATTTAGTTAATCTCTTGGATTAGTCAGCTGCTAGCTTTGGGGCGCTACATCAACATACTTTGAATGCGAGCAGTAACTCTTATCATTTATTGTTCAAAGATACTCCGTAGTACTGAAGGTGATCCTGTGCCGAAACAAATTATGAATATTTTAAGGTTTTTGATTTTGTATACATTAATTACCAACAATTAATGTGTATCTCTAGAAAAGAAAAATTAGAAATGTGCATTTACTAGTTGGAGATTTTATATTGAGAGATTTCAAAAATATTGGACAAGCATTTATTGGAATTATGAAAACCGATTTTTCCAATCATTGCATATCTTCAGAATATTTTCGGTTTTGGAAATTCCTTGGTGTCCAAACATCCTTGGTGCATAAATACCTAAGTTTGCATTTCTAGCAAACTATCCTAAGAGATGGGAAAACTTCATTTGTTGTTGTTTCTGGTGGAGCCGTCTATTCGGAGAGAAAAGTATCCTAATTAGGTGAAATCTCTTACAACCGCTCGTTTATTGATTTCTGTGGGACCAAGAAGCTCTACGAGTACCATTGGTGGGAAACTAGAAAATTGCAGTGTTATTAGTTTTCGATTGATTTGATTGACTAACGGTTGTTTAAACTTTGATTGCACCTAGTTTGTTTATTATTGAGAATCTTCTCTTATGATATAAGATTCACTCAAACTAGATCGAAGTATCGACGAGATCTTTAGAACTGTTTATAGATCTAAAGAAATCTTGTGATAATCCATTGTTAACAAACTCTTTTATGTGCGTGATTGATCACAAGAGATTCAAGTGGTGTTGTGCAGGTTATTGAAGATTAAAGAAGATTTGAAGACGAAGAAGATTTCTTATTGGTTTTCGTCTCTTGTGAATTTGTGTGCATAAACCTTGATCAGCTGGGATCCAACTATAATCATATTTATTCGATTGATTAGTTGCATGATATCGGCATGCTGAATATATCTCTTTGAGATTTATTTTGATTGAGTGTGGATCTAAACTTGACTACTTTGGTAGTTATTGGATAGATTGATCTAACCAGGCAAAGGATTTTACTAGATTAGACAGAAGAGACTTTTTCAACAACTCATCTGTAACTTATAAAAAAGATTGATTAGAGTGGTTACCAAACAGACTCTTCCTTTGTTGTTTGGATTACGATCCAAATGACTTGTTATTCACGTGTATGACTCTAGAAGTCGAAGACGCAGGGATACCGAGGGAACTAAGTATCTAGGGGCAGTCTGCTTGGTCTCAACTATACGAAGTAAGTTTCGATTTTGTATAGCGGCTTAATTCTGAGAGTATTCAAAACTGGACTAGGTCCCGGGGTTTTTCTTCATTTGCGGTTTTCCTCGTTAACAAAATCTTGATGTGTCTTTTAATTTGATTTCCACATTATAATTTTTTAAATACACATATTCGTTAACACTGCATTACTTGATAGTGATCCTATAGAGTTTGGTTATTACTGAACCTATTATCAAGTAACATACTTCGTTGTTGTGTTGTCTCGATCTTGTATCCGTAGTCAATCACACAAGTTATCTTGTTGTTGTATTGTCTCGAGCTCGTATCCATATATGATTACACGAAGTGTGAAACAAATTTCCTTATTGTCTCGACTCTGCCCATAGACGATCACATTCGGTAGAGGACTTATAGGTTGAAAGAAAAATATTATGGTGTATTTGGGTTCCCTCGTATTTTCAGATTCCATTATAAGATGGAAGTATTAACTAAGGGGGAGTGACACATATCACCGTAGTATTATTTCAAAGTTGTGATGCAATTGGACTTTGATTCTATATAATAATACTATGACATTGAATAACAATGATTGAGAACTTTCGTTTTCATGTTGTTATTGCTACGGATCTTCAACAACAATGATGTTGAGTTGAACACATTCAGAACCAATGGAGAACTTAAAGTAACGAAGAATTCAAGGAAGTTGAAGAGCCAAGGTAAGAAAGCATGATATATCAAAAGCTAAAAATTTTATTTATTTTGTAACCCACATGTATTGATAGTTTTGTCAATAAAATTGACAAAGGGGGAGAATGTTAGAGCACTGCTCGGTCGAACTCGCAAGCCTTGCTGTCTCAAGCTTATTTGTCAAGTTTAGTTGATCAAAACTATATACTTGATTTCTAGTCTACTTATAGATATGTCTCGGATTAGGATAGAAGTGTGTAGTTGAGCATTAGACTTCACGACGTTCACCAATTGAAGAACAAGATCTACTGAAGAGCTTGGAGGAACTTCATCAAGAAAAGGTATGTAGAGACTAAAACTTATCTATCACTCATAAGTATATTCTATTATATCTTCTAAAGAGACTAAGTCGTATGTATATATAGACTTTTACATTATACACATCTGAAATTTGGAGCTGAGTTTATCTCATTTATATATTTCTAAAAATACGTGTTGGAAGCTTTTTAGCTTTATCTAAACTTTATGATCATGTGAAAATATTAAGTCAAGATGATCATGTGAAAATTACCTTGAACATCTTACATGATTTGTGTGAGACAATCATTTGATGTTAACTTGGGAAATTTCGTATTGATCGATTAATCACTTGAAAATTACTTGAAGCTAGTGGTGTGTGTAAGATTACCATTGTTGTCTTCTAAATATATTTCAATGATTAAATGACATTTTTAGAACCACTATCAATGTCTGGATATAACACAGTATCCATACCTAGTATGTAAACTGTGAATGCTAGTTCAGGTTCGGAACTCTTGTTTGCAAACGAGTTTAACTATCAAAGGTCCAAAACTGTGGTTTGCGAACAATGTTTGCGAACGGCTAAGACTAGGCTAAGTCTGGAACTATGGTTCGCATATTCTAATTGCGAACACAGTGGTTAGGTTCTAAAATCGATAAGTATGATAATTCATACTCATGAACTCAGGTTCGTTTGCGAACTCAGTTTGCGAACTAAAGTCCCTGGAACTTTAATGAAATAAGGTATGCGAACTTGTTTTGTAAGCCATGGCATTATGTTCATGAATTGGTTCTTGTATAAGTACTTTGTACAATTACAAACCAAACCGAATATGTTTCAAATGGTTCATATATATTTCTATGAGATGATAAATATTTGAACAACTCTCTTGAAACACATATAGATTCATTTGATTATGTATCATGATTGATTGATCATCATATTTGATCTAGAAGTGTTAGATGAACATGGATAAACTACAAGTGTTCATGTGGCTAACTTCGGTTAACTATTATTGAGCCAACGGTTATACACATTTAGGTACGGTTCATTTATATCTAAATATAAGTATATTTCAATTGTGTGTATCAATCTAATACCGTCTAAGGTGGAGATTGATTGCTTATTTTATAAGCAGACTTAGCTTGAATCTTACTTCAGGAGTTCATCTAATAGTGAATATCAACTTCTTTGTCACTAATCTATCTTAGCTTTGATTTTAAGCAACCCTGATTTGAATGATTATATAAGGCAGAACTCTAGCATCTGGAAAATCTAATCTCGACACTCTCGTGTGTCCTAGCTGCAAATTAGAGTTGATTCTCCATTAACCTAGGTTTTTCAAAGCCATTATTAGGTTAACGACTTGAAGACTTCACTTGGGATTCGTGAAGCCAGATCCAATTATTTTCTCTGTAGTTGCGTATTCTGATCTTAGTTTTTCTATCATGTTGAGTTTAATCGTATCTAAGATTTTCTTGAGATTTATCTCCGATGGGTATGATATTAAAAGTAATCAAAAAAGTTCATCATCTCACACTCTTGTGATTCCACAATAACTTCTTCTGCTAATCAGTTAGGTTACTGTGAGGTGACTAATAATATTTCTAGGCTGCTCTTTGGGAGTATAAGACCGGATTTTTAGTTGAGTTTCCTGTACACCTTGATCTTTATCTAAAGACGGAAACAACAAATAAAATAGACTTATCTGTGGGAGACATATTTGTTTATAAGTCTTCGACTTTGGGTCGTAGCAACTTTTAGTTGTGGGTGAGATCAGCTAAGGGAATCAAGCGCACAGGGTCATTCTGGGATTCAAGAGGTATAAGGAACACGACTATACCTTAATCGATGTGAGACTTGGTTAGGGTTCAATTACATTCCATTCCGAAGTTAACTTGTAGTAGGCTAGAGTCTGTAGCGGCTTAATACAATATAGTGTTCAAATCTGGACTAGGTCCCGGGGTTTTTCTGCATTTGCGGTTTCCTCGTTATCAAAATTTATGGTTTATGTGTTTGTTGATGGTGGTTTTTAGTTCAAGGGTAAAATTATAAAACCCCGTATTTAATGCGTCGTCTGCAAAGAGACTGAGCCATTTTAAAGTAATGAGTTCCCGTGCCTCTCTACTCACACATGTATTGAGCAACTCAGTATATTTATTCAGAATGGTGCATATAACAACAATCCCAAACATTCTGTAAACTCTCGCCTGCATTACTCATTAGTGAATGGTTTGTTGAATGTTTTCCTATGCTATGTTCCTCAGCTGAACCCTTAGTATTGGTATGACATGACAATTAGTGTTCACTCGCAGCTGAGTAGCATGAATTTCCTGAAGTATGAAAATTAAGGTCTGCATGAAAATGCTATATGTTCTCTGAGAATAAAATAATTTTGTGTCAACACATATAATTTGTCTAATTTGTTCAATTTTTTGATAATTCACAAGATTCAAGTTTTGGCCCAATTAATGTACAAACATTAGGTATTTTGCGCCTTGTACAAATATCTCGAACTCTATTGGTCGAGGCCAAACCTAGATAAACTGGAAACTAATCCACCATGGAGCTAGTAGGAGCAAAGTCATAGAAAACAAGAAAAAAAAGAACTGCGGCAAATAGGAACAATGGCAAAGGAGGCGCGGCCAAGCCACATAGCCGGCCAAATCCGCTCCAATAGCCGCCGTTTGTGGCCGTTGGCTATGCTCCATGTCTCCCTTGACGGACCTCTTTCCCATCGACCAATCAGGTCACTCTGAATGCGCCACATTCTTTGGAATGAGGCCGGCCCAATGTTTCTTGTCGTCCCTCTTTCCCATCAACCAATCGGGTCTCTTTAAATGCGTCACACACATTTAGAATGAGGACGGACCCACATTGCTTGACGGCCCTCTTTCCATTGACCAATAAGGTCGCTCTAAACGCGCCAAACGCATTTGTAATGAGGTCGGCCCCATTTTGCTTGACGGACCCCTCTTTTTGTCATCGACCAATCAGATTGCTCAAAACCCGCCGCACACACTTTTAATAAAGTTGGAAGTTGGTTGGTCGATGCACCTATTTCCATTAGGAACCTAATCTAGACGGCCCAAGCCAGTCTCCAAAAAATCAAGGCCGCACGATTTGGCCACTTGATTTATTAAGCTTAGCCGCTCCTAACGCGCCCAAATAGGCATCACCATGTCACCGCAAGAAACGTGCCAACGCCGCTGCTCCGAACCGCACCTAGTGATTATCGCAGGCTCCATGACGATTGGAGAGCCAACCTACCAAATTGCTCCAGCGTGCCAATTGGCAGGCCATGCCATTTCGTGGCAGCAACATGCCAAGGTGCCATAACAACGCGTGCTAACCCATTTTTCGTTCATGGCCAATTCCATAATAAATTCCAATTAGGGTATTCTGATCAGAATACGACTCTTGTTCTAGTGGCATTGGTCGAAACCCCAATTCCTAGTCGTGGCCTATATTATGCCGCTTCGGCCTTACAACATGCCACAAACCACGTTGGACCCAGAAAACCCTAAAAATGGTGCCATGCTATGGCCACCCATGGCTATCCTTGCGCCTATGGTCGTTCCCACATTATGGACCTTCCATAGATCCTTTGACGCGACCATGGCACTATCCGCACAAAAAAAATGTCACAGTGTCGCGACCACATGCCTCAGGTTCTAATTAGGTTTTTGGCATGCCAAACCCTAATTTGGATAGGGCCGCTACGCTAACGATGCCAAATAATGCCACCCAGGGCATTAAGTTCAATGTGGCAACTAGATTTAATACCATTGAGCCACATTTGGATATAACACCAATATGCCAAGATATAGCAGGCGCCGCTACGCCATTGGAAAATGCCGCCTCGCCACTTAACCACATGCGCCAATATACTATTGTGTCACTATGCAGGCGCCACTACGCCATTGTACCACTATGCATGCGCCACCATACCATTGTGCCACTATGCCATTATGCCGCCTAGCTTGCGTGCAATTGATTAGAATAACTAGGTCTTGTACATTAGACCCACTTAGTAACTTGTTGTACATTTTTCCATGAAACACTCGAGATATCAAACATGTCGCAAAACTGGGGGATACTCATCAGGTTATTGGTCTGGCGGTTTACAACGTGCGGCGTGCAACATGCACATTACAAGAAAGTGTCAGGAAAGAGCTGACGGTTAAATAGCAGTAAGAGAATAGTGGGTGTAAGGCTGACCAGTTTCCCCTCACAATGGGAACGTAATAGTAAACCGCTTCTACACAACCCCATTTCTCCACCACTTAACTATCTCCACTTCCTACGAGATCAGGGGTGCTCAATGACTTGTATAAGTAGGTTTTCAAGCTATTTCGACCAGAAGAGAGTTTTGGTTAACAACAACACAGGTATCCAGAAAAACACCAAAGAATGATAGCTTACATTCCGCAAGCCAGTTCCAAATTCTGATCCAATTCATAAAACAACCACACCCTCAAAATTTAATATTTTGATCTCAACAGCTTCTTCGCTTCCCTCCCTAAGATCAACCCTTCTCCTTCACTTTGTGACCGAAGCAAGTCTGGAACGACCATTTCTTGGTTTAGGCCAGAATTGTACAGATTGATCTCTCGAATCTAAAGTACTCTCGTGCAGTGCATTTGTTTAGGGTTTAGATTCGTTTCTTGGCGGCACACCCAGAGTTACCAAAACCAGCAAAATCAGTTCTTATCCCAAAACAACTGGCGACCACAGTGGGAGATTAATCTCTCGGTTGCAAAATCAATTTTCGATTTCATTTCAATTTTCTCAATTTCAAGAGGGAGAATCTTAGATCATTAACCAAAAACTCATTTCAATCGCCAATTCCAACTCTCTATCTTATTATGTACCCAAGTCAGCCAAACTCTTCCGAAACCACGAATGCTCGAGATCCGATCACCACAGAGATTATGGAGGAGATGCTAGAAGACATTATCTCAAATCAAACCAATATAGTCAAGTGGCAAATGAGACGCTTCGTGTGCTAAAGAATATGACAAGCCAATTCGTTTGCTCGGAGAACACCACCATATTTATAAGTGATACAAAAGGTATTGAGTCCCTGTCTGAGGTGTGCGCCTCCGCCAACAACAATGCAAATAGAGTACGAAGCCGCATCGGATGCGAGCAAAAATAAAATAACCAACTAAACCCAGCCAATGACAAGGAGCTGAGGCAGTTTCATAAAGCCAAACGAAGAGACCCACCAGGTGCATCACATTGTTTGCAAAGCCAAGGTAAGAAGCCGGCCTACGAATATTTATTGGAAAACTTGTACCTCCAAACTCTTGCGGAAGTTCATAGAGTCGTCCAACAGTCCGCATCCACGACCGCTCTGACTTTGATAAATAAATAAGCACCAAAGGAAGGGGAAATTCACCAAGGCATCTATGAAGACGGGAACTGCACCAATTAACAGTATTCAGTCCAACCGCTTCACGCTGTCGCCACTGCTATAGAACCCGCAAGAGGACTTACGTTTCAACCAAGTTTCCAAACTAAACAATCCGTGCCTGAGTCAACATTCGGAGTCTTGACTCCACCCTCAAAACGAGCTTCGCGCCAAAGTATACAAGAGGTCTAACGACAACATCTCCTAACACAAGAGAAGCCATATTCAAAATACCCGCATTTTTCGCTCCCCAAAAGGAAAATTTTGGAGTTAATAGAAGTTTGGGTACGAGATGGGGTAGTTTAGTTTCCTCCCATATGGCGCCCACCAACGGATCAAGAGATGTTAGATTCAAGATATTGATAACAATGATTGAGAGCATTTTGTTTTCTCATTGTTATAGCTACGGATCTTCAATAACTATGATACTGAACTTACAACCTTTAGGATCTTGGAGTACTTGGAAGTGACGAATATTTCGAGTCGCGTTGAAGATGCCAGGGAGATCAAGCATGTGGATGGGAAGCTACAATTTTTTATCTATTTTGTAATCCATATGCATTAATAGTTTTGTCACTAAAATTGACAAATAGGGAGATTGTTAGAGCATTTCTCGGTCGAACTCGCATGCGTTGCTATCTCAAGCATGTTTTTCAATGTTAGTGATCAAAACTCTAAGTCTTGATTTCTAACCTATTTATAGATGTCTCGGAATAGGATATAGATACTGTAGTTGATCTTAGATCTCTCGGCGTTCATCTCTTGAAGACGAAGAACTACTAACGGGAGATTGTGGAACTTCTTCGACAAAAGGTATGTGGAGACTTCAACTCATCTATCACTTGGAAAGTATATTTCTTCTATTTCCTATATTGAGACATAAGTCGTGTTACGATAAATTTTTCTCTATAAACATTTGAGATTTCGAGCTGAGTATATCTTACTTACATATTTCTCGAAATATGTGTCGGTAAGCTTTCGCTTCGACCAAGTTCATCTTATGTCATGATAAAATGCCGAGTAACATCTTACATGGTTTATGTGATATAATCATTTGATGTAGGCTTGGAATGTTTCGAAAATGATTGTTTTAATATCTTGAAAATTGCTTTGATGCTAATAGTGTGTGAAAACGGCTATTGTTACTATAGAAGAATGTTCCAATGATTGAAATAAAGAGTTGATGATGTAACAATCTTTGAATATAAGCATATATAGTGTGTTCGCACATTAGTGTATAAATCCATAAACTGGGAACCAAGAGTATGCATATGTGTGTATACGAAATTGGTGAAGAGGACAAGATAAGCATGCGTACCCGTACGCATGCTGGCGGAAGTTTTCGAACTGAAAATATCTGCTGAGTTTGGAAATTACAAACTCCTAAACTAGTCACCTTAAGTATGTGTACCCGTACGCATACTGACGGAAGTTTTCGAACCGAAAATTTCTGCTGAGTTTGGAAACTTAACAAATTCAAAATCCGGTTGCTTAAGTATGCATACCCGTATGCATACTTAAGCTGGTTTACTTTGTCAAGTCAGTCAGTTCATGAACTTAAACATTTAAATCATAAGGAATGCAATCTTTGCAAACCATGGCTATAATGTTCATGATTGATTCAAGTGAATCAAACCGATTTGGTTTTCATTGTGTTTTCTATACAATTGAACAACTCTTTAACTAGTTTCATTTGAGTCATTTGAATTAGTTATGGTTATGATGAATAAGGTTGATATGAGATTAATCATATGGCTAACCTCGGTTAACTATTTATGAACCAACCTGGTGTACACGTTTAGGTACGGTTACATAAGCCTAAATGAGGGTACATTTCATTTGTGTATAACAAGCTAAGTTCGATATAACGCTTGAAAGATATAGTTTGGTTGAATCAGGTTTTTCATCTAACGATGAATGTTGAATGCTTTGCTACCAAGGTAACTTGGATTGCAAACCCTGATTTGAAAACTATATAAAGGAGAACTCTAGCAACTGGGAAACCTAATCCCCAAAACTCCTGTGTGTTATTAGTTGTATAACTAGAGTCGATTCTTCTTTAAACTTAGGTTTCTTCTGGAGACCCTGTAGGTTAACGACTTGAAGAATTCATTGGGATTGTGAAGCCAGACCTAACTATTATCTTTGTAGTTTCGTGACCTGATTTTGTTGTTTCTATTGTATTGAGTGCAATTGAAATAATTGGCTGGAGATTTTATATCTCCGATAGGCAAGATAGAAAAGTAATCACAAATAAACTTCGTCTCATCGTTTGTGATTCCACAATAACTTGTTTCTCTAGTCGATTAAGTTTATTGTGAGGTGATTGATAATTCTAGGTTGTTCTTCGGGAATATAAGTTCGGGTTATCAATTGGTTCCTGTTCACCTTGATTTATCAAAAGACGGAACAAAAACTCTTGGGTATTTCTGTGGGAGACAGATTTATTCAATCCTATAGACTTTTTTATATGAGACAGATTTGTCTATCAAGTCTTCGACTTTGGGTCGTAGAAACTCTTAGTTGTGGGTGAGATCAGCTAAGGGAATCAAGTGCGTAGTATCCTGCTGGGATCAGAGACGTAAGGAGCTCATCTGTACCTTGATTCAATATGAGATTGATTAGGGTTCAACTATAGTCTAGTACGAAATTAATTGGTAGTAGGCTAGTGTCTGTAGCGGCTTAATACAGTGTGGTGTTCAATCTGGACTAGATCCCGGGGTTTTTCTGCATTTGCGGTTTCCTCGTTAACAAAATTCTGGTGTCTGTGTTATTTCTTTTCCGCATTATATTTTGTTATATAATTGAAATATCACAGGTTGTGCGTTAAGATCAATCAATTAGAATATCCAACCTTGGGTTGTTGATTTACATTGATTGTCACTTGAACATTGGTCTTTGGTACCGTTCAAGAATTAGAGATATTAAACTTTTTGATATACTTTATTCTAGATTGAGTCTGACCGTCTAGTTGATTCTCTAGAAATTATATTGGAGTAAGTCCTCTCATATTGCCAAACGAATTGTTGGGTGTGGTTTTTAGAGCCCCGCATTTTCAAAAACACCACTATCAAAAACAGACATTGAAAGATCATCTGAAGGCGTCGACGGACAATAGAATGGGATTCCATGTTCGAAGCCCATCTGACGAGCAGCTCTGTCAATATTATAAGGAACCACCTCAAAATATCCTCTGAAGAAAGATGGTACATATCCAGGTATGCAGCTTCGAATGAACACGATTTCCCCAATGCTCATGTTCTTTCCGTCAGAGTGCAACGTTATGTCTGGAGCAGATGCAAAAATATCAGGCTGTCCTATAGATGCGTGAAATGGCACCCCTGGACGAAATTCAATTACATACATATTGTCAAGAAAATCGACGAACTTTAATCCAGGTCTTGCACGTTTCTTCAACCAACAAAGTATCTTAGCTCCTTCAAATGTGCTAGAAAGTGAAGTCGCAGGATTAGGGGCACAACCTATGAAATGCTCCCACAACAACGCTTGGAGAAATGAAATGTGAACGTATGAGTCCACCTTCATATATCCTTTGGAGGCGTACATATCCGATGCTATACAATCTTAATGGGAACATAAGGAACCAAAGAACAAGCTGCCTATGGAAAGAGCAATACCTTGCGCCAGCCTATTAGCGAATTTGACGAGTTTCTGTCTTATTTCCTTCTTGCCAGCACCATCATCAAAAACATCCCTAGATAGCCACGAAGATAAAAACGCAGCCATACTGAGCATATCATTCAATACCTGATCTGGTTTCGATTTTGCGGGAACCATTCAGACACCCACCAAGTATAGAAGCATTTCTCATCCTTCCCCTGCCGATTATATTCTTCAGCCTTCTCGATCATGGCGACATGCATTTTTTCTTCTTCCTCGGATAAGCTAAAGTTAAGATTTTCTAGAATCGGAAGATTCAACAGAACAACTACACTCTCCAAAGTGATAGTCATCTTGCCCGATCTACATATGGACGTATGGGTGGACACGTTCCATATAGAAATAAAATTAGTCAAACATGCGGCATCCTTTCTAATGCAAAGTGTTGCAGACGCCATGACAACATCCGTAATTTGCGCCTTAATCAAATCGTTCCTGACACTGTCATTACTCATCATGTATTTCATCCATCCATCATAAGCGGGCAATGGGCTATGAAAATTTTTGAAATTAATAGGAGAGGTCGGATACTCGTTCATTTGAATACAAAACCTTATCACACGCTCCGGAGAAATCGATTGAGCAGTCTCTTCATTTTCTGAACCGGTAAGGAGGGTTATTACATGGCTGGGGTATGGTTCTTGCAACTATGAAATACTTTTTGAAGAATTCATCAACCACATTTGGCTTATTTTTCGAGCCGTTAATACTTCCCATTTTGGACACAGAAGCATCTCCAGGTGACATCTTAACAAGAATCTCTTAAGTTTGCTTTTGAATAACTCAACAAACAAGATAGGAAAGGTCACTACGTCGGCAAAACCATATGTGCAAAATTTTGTCGAAACTTAATACAATCATTAATGGTAGGGTCTCCATTAGGCAACATAGAGCTCGCGCCTTCTACTGGGAAGAACAAAATTTGGCCCTAGGGAATTATACTCGTGGCCGAAAACCTAAAACTAGGTTTCTGAAAAAGATGAGGAAGCAACAGCGGCGCTTACCTCAAATTTCCGCTAGCCTTGTTGTGATCTTACTGCCGCTTCGCTATGGATGTTCAACTCCAACACTATCAATAAAGAAGATCTACTTGGGATCAAACGGAGTTTCATAAGTTATAAAAGAAGCCAATACAAGAGTTCACACTTGCAAAAGGAAAAAGAAGAGAAACGAAGTGGTTACCTTGTTTTTGGCGGATACAACCTTGCTGATGGAGCTGATGATCACGTCGATGAAGGAAGACCAGCTACCATAGGTGGAGCACTGCGTGTTAAAGAAAACAAAAAGGGAGGCACAGACGGGCGAGCGAACAAGGAAAATGGAAAGGGACGACCCCCTTTTATACGCACAATGTTTTTGGAGTTTGAATAGAAACCGGGTTCCTTTTGTGCCACGCCTGGAAAAAGGCAGTTGGCCATGCAGCGCCATCACTCTAAGGCCAAACAAGTAGCGCGCCATTACCACCGCTCCAAGGCCGAACAAGCAGCGTGCCAAGATCACTGCTCCAAGACCGAACAAGCAACGCGCCAAGATCACCGCTCCAAGACCAAAGAAGCAGCACGCCAAGATCACCATCCGCCCGTACCTATTTCCAAAAAGAGGTCAGACTATTCCTGGTAATCTCTACATGTCTTGCCTTTTTCGATTTTATATTCATCTGTCACCATCTAGTGCTTACTCCGCAACAATGTCATTGTTACGTGCTAAGCAGGGGACTTAATGTTGATGGTAGTTTTTAGTTCAGGGGTAAAATTGTAAACCATGTATTTAATGCACTGTCTACAAAGAGACTAATACATTTAAAAGTAATGAGTGCCTGGGCCTCTACTCACACATGTATTGAGCAACTCAGCATATTTATTCAGAATGGTGTATATAGAAACAATCCCAAACATTTTGTAAACTCTCGCCTGCATTACTCATTAGTGTATGGTTTGTTGAGTGTTTTCCTTTGCTATGTTCCCCAGCTGAACCCTTAGTATTGGTATGACATGGCAATTAGTGTTCAACAGCTGAGTAGCATGAATTTCCTGAAGTATCAAAATTAAGGTCTGCATGAAAATGCTCAATCAGAAGACGCGCTAACTGCTCTCTGAGAATAAAAGAGTTTTGTGTCAACATACATAATTTGTTAAATTTGTTCAATTTTGTGATAACTCACAAATTCAAGTTTTGGCCCAATTAATGTACAAACATTAGGTCTTTTGCGCCTTGTACAAATATCTCGAACCCTATTGGTTGAGGCCAAACCTAGATAAACTGGAAACTAATCCGCCATGGAGATAGTAGGAGCAAAGTCATACCAGAAAACAAGAAACAAAAGAGGAACTGCGGATAATAGGAACAATGACAAAGGAGGCGCGTCCATGCCACATAGCCGGCCAAATCCGCTCCAATAGGCGCTCTTGTGGTCGTTGGCCACGCTCCATGTCTCCCTTGCCGACCCTCTTTCCCATCGACCAATCAGGTCGGTCTAAATGCGCCACACGCTTTGGAATGAGGCCGGCCCCATGTTGCTTGTCGGCCCTCTTTCCCATCGACCAACCAGGTCACTCTAAATGCGCCACAAGCATTTAGAATGAGGTCGGCCCCAGATTGCTTTCCGACTCTCTTTCCCGTTGACCAATCTGGTCGCTCTAAACGCCCACACGCATTTGGAATGAGGCCGGCCCCATGTTGCTTGCCGGCCCCCTCTTTTTGCCATCGTCCAATCAAATAGCTCAAAACCCGCCACACACACTTTTAATAAAGTTGGAAGTTGGTTGGTCGATGCGCCTAATTCCATTAGGAACCTAATCTAGACGGCCCAAGCCAGACTCCATAAAATCACGTCCGCATGATTTGGACGCTTGATTTATTAAGCTTAGCCGCTCCTAATGCGCTCAAATAGGCATCATCATGTCACTGCAAGCAACGTGCCAACACCGCTGCTCCAAACCGCGCCTAGTGATTATTGCAGGCGCCATGATGATTGGCTAGCCAACCTGCCAAATTGCTCCAGTGTGCCAATTGGGAGGCCATGCCATTCAGCGGCAGCAACATGCCAATGTGCCATAACAGCGCAGCTACGTGCTAACCCATTTTTTCGTTCATGGACAACGCCATAACAAATTCCAATTAGGGTATTCTGGTCAGAATACGACTCTTGTTCTAGTGGCATTGGTCGAAACCCTAATTCCTAGTCGTGGCCTAGATTATGCCGCTTCGGCCCTACAACATGCCATAAGCCATGTAGGACCCGGAAAACCCTAAAAGTAGCGTCATGCTATAGACACCCATGGTTATCCTTGCGCCTATGGTCGTTCCCACATTATGGCCCTGCCATAATTCATTTGACAATGCCATGGCACTATCCGCACAAAAAAACGTCTCTGTGTCGCGGCCACATGCCGCATGTGCTAATTAGGTTTTTGGCATGCCATACCCTAATTTGGATAGGGCCGCTACGCTAACCATGCCAAATAATGCCACCTAGGGCATTAAGTTCAATGTGGAAACTAGAGTTAATATCATTGAGCCATATTTAGATCTAACACCAATATGCCAAGATATAGCAGGCGCTGCTACGTCATTGGAAGGTGCCGCCTCGCCACTTAGACACAGGCGCCAATATGCCATTGTGCCACTATGCAGGCGCCACTACGCCATTGTGCTACTATGCCATTGCTCCACTATGCAATTATGCTTCCAAGCTTGCGTGTAATTGATTAGAATAACTAGGTCTTGTACATTAGACCCACTTAGCAACTTGTTGCACATTTTTCCACGAAACACTCGAAATATCAAACATGTCACAAAACTGGGGGATAATCATCAGGGTATTGGTCTGGCGGGTTATAGCGTGCGGTGTGCAAGTGCCCATTACAAGAAAGTGTCCGGAAAGAGCGGGCGGTTAAATAGCAGTAAGAGAATAGTGGGTGTAAGGCTGACCAGTTTCCCCTCACAATGGTAACGTGATGGTAAACTGCTTCTACACAACCCCACTTCTCCACTACTTAACCGTCTCCACTTCTTATGAGATCAGGGGTGCTCAATGACTTGTATAAATAGGTTTTCAACCTATTTCGACCAGAAGAGAGTTTTGGTTAACAACATCACAAGTATTCAGAAAAATACCAAGGATTGATAGCTTACATTCCCCAAGTCAAATTCTAATACAAGTCATAAAACAACCACACCCTCAAAATTCAATATTTTGATCTCAACACCTTCTTCGCTTCCCTCCCTAAGATCAACCCTTCTTCTTCACTTTGTGACCGAAGCAAGTCTGGAACGACAATTTCTTACTTTAGGCCAGAATTGTACAGATTGATCTCTCGAATCTAAAGTACTCCCGTGAATTGCATTCGTTTTGGGTTTAGATTCGTTTCTTGGCAGCACACCTAAATTTACCAAAACCAGTAGAATCAGTTTTTACCCCTAAACAACTGGCGACCACAATGGGAGATTAATCTCTCGGTTGCAAAATAAATTTTCGATTTCATTTCAATTTTCTCAATTTCAAGAGGGCGAATCTTAGATCATTAACCAAAAACTCATTTCAATCGCCAATTCCAACTCTTTATCTTATTATGTTCCCGGGTCAGCCAAATTCTTCCAAAACCACGAATGCTCGAGATCCGATCACCACAGAGATTATGGCGGAGATGCTAGAAGATGTTATCTCAAATCAAACCAATATTGTCATGTTGCAAAATGAGACTCTTCGTGTGCTAAAGAATATGACAAGCTGATTTGTTTACTCGGAGAACACCACCATCCTTAGAAGTGACACAAAAGGTGTTGAGTCCCTGTCTGAGGTTTGCGCCTCCGCTAACAACAATGCAGACAGAGTATGTAGCCGCATCGAACGTGAGCAAAAGGAAAATGACCAACTAAACCCAGCCAATGATAAGGAGCTGAGGTAGTTTCATAAGGCCAAAGGAAGAGACCCGCCAGTTGCATCACAGTGTTTGCAAAGCAAAGGTAAGGAGCCGGACTACGAAGCTTTACTGGAAAACTTGTACCTCCAAAATCTTGCGGAATTTCATAGAGTCGTCTAACAGTCCGCATCCACAACCGCTATGACTTTGCTAAATAAAGAAGCACCAGAGGAAGGGGAAATTCACCAAGGCATCTATGAAGACGGGAAATGCACCCATGAACAATATTCAGTCCAACCGCTTCACGCTGTCTCCACTGATGCAGAACCCGCAAGAGGACTTGCATTTCAACCAAGTTGCCAAACTAAACGATCCGTGCCTGAGTCAACATTCGCAGTCTCGACTCCACCCTCGAAATGAGCTTCGCGTCAAAGTATACATGAGTTCTCACGACAACAGCTCCTAACACAAGACAAGCCATATTCAAAATACCCGCGTTTTCCGCTCCCTATAAGGAAAATTCTGGAGTTACTAGAAGTTTGGGTACGAGATGGGGTAGTTCAGTTGCCTACCGTATGGCGCCCACCAACTGATCAAGAGATGTTATATTCATGATATTGCCACTACCACAAATTCATCCATCATCCTACCAGTGAATGAAATGGCCTAAAGCGCATTGTCCAAGAAAAAATTAATTCAGGAGAAGTATGCCTGGGAACTGAAGATCCTCCACTTTACTGTGGATCGACATAAAGATGTTATCACATGGACGCCTCATATGATTCTAGACTTTGCATACGACAGGGGACTTTTTATTGTTATGGCTCCATCACACAATGGATTTCAATTTGAAACAATTTCAATCATCTGAGAAGATTCGGTTTTGCTGGGAAGCTTTGTAGACGAGTAAGTTTCATCAAACAATGTTTACATGTCCAATTGTTTTGAAATTCGCTGGAGAGTTGACACAAATGCTAGTCTTATTCTGATAATTGGATCCAATAACCCAATTATTTTGAAAAACATCGTATTATTTTAGTATTTCCCTCTTCACGCAATGTTTACAATTTCTCCTAAAGTGGTTGCATTATTCATTTCATGATTCCAACTTATTTGCTATCTAAATATCATTCGGAAAATTACCCACGAAATCATTTCAGAAACAAACCGATTCAAACATTTTCACAAAGCAATTACCTACTAGTTCAAAACCAGAAAATCCAACCACAAAAGAGGAATCTCTTGCCTTTCAAAAATATAAAAGGAGAAAAGTTCAAAAAACAAAAGCATTCAAGGGAAATCATTCAGCAGCAGTTCGTTCTTCTTAGAAAAAACGTCCTTCATGCTTTGGAGAGCATCCTGTTTCAACTTCAGCTCCTGAGATAACTTCTCGAGATCCGATTCTCATTGAATAATGAAATCCAAGGAAGGGATCTTGTTTATTTCAGTTTTCAGTCTTCTGATTTCGAAAAACCCTTCACGGAACCAGGAGACATTAAACTCAAAGCTCATGTACATGTACTGATGGAACTCCCAACTTGAGATTACATATCCAGAAACGGTATGTCCATTCACATTTCACATATCATGGATTGAAGATAAGGTTTCCTCCAAGCGTTAAACCAACGAGAAGCGACTGTCGATTTTCCTGGTCGTTGCGATGTATCCATACTTTTCCCATATTCGAGTGTACAACTCCGCATACTTAACTGGTACGCTGAATCTGCCAATTAGCACATGATCAGTAAAAGTAGCCATATATGGAGGGTAAAAGATAGCACATGCAGCCGGATATTTGATTAACGTAGCTCTTTCAACTCCATGAAGTTCTCTGGAAACAATTGCGCCCACGGTCACAGATAGAGTTTCTACTGGTGAAGACGCAACAATATCCTCATTATGATCAATCTCCATCTCGGAGTTATTCACAGATGCAGTTTCTATGATTTAGAGCGCAACCGCGTCTTCATTATGATTGATCTCCATCTCAGGGTTGTTTGCAGCCTCCAGGTCGAAGGCGTAATCATATCTTTATTATGATTAATCTCCATCTCAGTATTATCCCCAAGAGCAGTTTCTTTCTGTAATACCACCAATTAGATATTTATTTCACACCAAAAAGGATAAATAACCCAAGAATAAAAGCATGTGTGAGACTTACCAATTTATTTGTTGGACCACTGGAAGAGTTGGATTCGCTATTACGCTCAGAAGCACTTTTCTCATCACCACTTGATCCTGAACTTTCTTCTCCTTCATCCTCTCCTTCAGAAGACTCAATATCACCGGATTCTTCTTCTTGAAGCGCCGCATTTTGGCCACGGGCAAGTCTGGCAAAGGCATCCATACTCTCGCCTCCTGGTTTCAAAAAAAAAAAAAGAGATACTCAGTGAAATTAGCCAAAAAAAATTTGGCTAGTCAGAAAGAAACACGTAAATGCCTGCATATTTGAAGAGTTGAAAATCACTGAGACTGATGAACCTGATCGAATACCATCTGCCCGACTTTTTGACCTATGCTCTTTCCTCTGGGGACTGTCTTCACCTTGGTCATAAGGTTCCTGTTTACGCGAAGTGAGCCGCTTCAACATCTTGTGTTTTTCTAAGGTCTTGGGATAGGGATTCCCACGAGGACTCTTCACGATGTTCTGCACGAACTGATGAAGAGAGAGAAACTTCTCTTGCCAGAATTCTTTATATTTGGGGGTCATCATCAGCTTTTTTCTGGAGGAAAGAATGGGAAGCTCTTCTTTGTTGTGAAAACACTACTATCAAAAACAGACGACAAAAGATCATTTGAAGGCGTCGACGGACGATAGAACGGGATTCCGTGGTCGAAGCCCATCAAACGAGAAGCTCTGTCAATATTATGAGGAACCACCTCAAAAGATCCTCTGAAGAAAGATGGGACATATCCAGGTATGCAGCTTCGCATGAACACGATTTCCCCAATGCTCATGTTCTTTCCGTCAGAGTGCAACGTTATGCCTAGAGCAGATGCAAAAGTATCAGGCTGGACTATAGATGCGTGAACTGGCGCCTAGGGAAGAAAGTCAATTGCATACATATTGTCAAGAAAATCGACGAGCTTTAATCTAGGTCTTGCACATTTGTTCAACCGACGAAGTATCCTAGCTCCTCCAAATATGCTAAAAAGTGAAGTCGCGGGATTAGGGGCATAACCTCTGAAATGCTCCCACAACCACGGTTGGAGAAAGGAAATGTGAACGTATGAGTCCACCTTCATATATCTGTTAGAGGCGTACATATCCGCTGCTAGACAATCTAAATGGGAATATGAGGAACCAAAGAACAAGCTGCCTATGGGAAGAGCAATACCTTACGCCAGCCTAATAGCGAATTTGACGAGTTTCTGTCTTATTTCCTTCTTGCCAAAGCCATCATCAACAACATCCCTAGATATCCACAAAGATAAAAACGCAGCCACACTGAGCGTATCATTCAATACCTGATCTGGTTTCGGTTTTACGGGGAACCATTCAGACACCCACCAAGTATAGAAGCATTTCACATCCTTCCCCTGCCGATTATATTCTTCAGCCTTCTCGATCAGAGCGACATGCATTGTTTCTTCTTCCTCGGATAAGCTAAATTAAGATTTCCTACAATCGGAAGATTCAACAGAATAACTACACTCTCCAAAGTGATAGTCATCTCGCCCCATCTACATATGGCCGTATGGGTGGACATGTTCCATCTAGAAATAAAAGTAGTCAAACCTGCGGCATCCTTTCTAATGCAAAGTGTTGCAGACGCCATGACAACATCCGCAGTTCGCGCCTTAATCAAATCGTTCTTGATACTGTTATTACTCATCACATATTTCATCCATCCATCATAAGCGGGCAATGGGTTATGGAAAATTTTGAAATCAATGGGAGAGGCCGGGTACTCGTACTTTTGAAGTCAAAACCTTATCACACGCTCCGGAGAAATCGATTGAGCAGTCTCTTCATTTTCTGAACCAGTAAGGAGGGTCATTACATGGCTGGGGTGTGTTCTTGCAACTATGAAAGACTTTGTGAAGAATTCATCATCCACATTTGGCTTATTTTTCGAGCCGTTAATACTTCCCATTTTGGACACAGAAGCATCTCCAGGTGACATCTTAACAAGAATCTCTTAAGTTTGCTTTTGAATAACTCAACAAACAAGATAGGAAAGGTCACTACGTCGGAAAAACCATATGTGCAGAATTTTGTCGAAACTTAATACAATCATTAATAGTAGGGTCTCCATTAGGAAACATAGAGCTCACGCCTTCTACTGGGAAGAACAAAATTTGGCCGTAGGGAATTATACTCGTGGCCGAAAACCTAAAACTAGGTTTCTGAAAAAGATGAGGAAGCAACAGCGGCGCTTACCTCAAATTTCCGCTAGCCTTGCTGTGATCTTACTGCCGCTTCGCTATGGATTTTCAACTCCAACACTATCAGTAAAGAAGATCTACTTGGGATCATACGGAGTTTCATAAGTTATAAATGCAGCCAATACAAGAGTTCACACTTGCAAAAGGAAAAAGAAGAGAAACGAAGTGCTTACCTTGATGCTGGCGGATACAACCTTGTTGATGGAGATATTGATCGCGTCGATGAAGGAAGACCATCTACCACAGGTGGAGCACTGCGTGTGAAAAACAAAAAGGGAGGTACAGACGGGCGAGCGAATAAGGAAAAGGGAAAGGGACGACCCCCTTTTATACTCACTACGTTTTTGGAGTTTGAATAGAAACCGAGTTCCTTTTGTGCCACGCCTGGAAAAAGGCAGTTGGCCATGCGGCACTAGGACCACATTTCCAAGGCCGAACAAGCAGCGCGCCAAGATCACCGCTCCAAGACCGAACAAGCAGTGCGCCAAGATCACAGCTCAAAGACCAAACAAGCAGCACGCCAAGATCACCAGCCGCCCGTACCTATTGCCAAAAAGCGGTCATACTATTCCTGGTAATCTCTACATGTCTCACCTTTTTTGATTTTATCATCGTCTGTCACCATATAGTGCTTACCCCGCAACAAAGTCACTGTTACGTGCTAAGCAAGGGACTTAATGTTGATGGTGGTTTTTAGTTCAGGGGTAAAATTGTAAAACTATGTATTTAATGTGTCGTCTGCAAAGAGACTGGGCCATTTAAAAGTAATGAGTGCCCAGGCCTCTCTACTCACACATGTATTGAGCGACTCAGTATATTTATTCAGAATGGTGCATATAGCAATAATCCCAAACTAACTGTAAACTCTCGCATGCATTACTCATTAGTGTATGGTTTTTTGAGCGTTTTCCTATGCTATGTTCCCCAGCTGAACCCTTAGTATTGGTATGACATGACAATTAGTTTTCACTCGCAGCTGATTAACATAAATTTCCCGAAGTATCAAAATTAAGGTCTGCATGAAAATGATCACATGCGAGTATAGTAATCCCCCATACCATCTAACCAAGCGACTATACAGACTCGTGCATACAGGTAGAACACCAAACACTCGTCCGCCTACATATGCTCGAATTGTAAAAAATGTAAGTATCCGCTTCTCTCAATAATAAACAAAGGAGAAGGTAGTACTCCGCTCCTGTAAACTTCCATCATAAGACGATCGACGTCTATCAATCGTGAATGTCAAAGCGAATTTTCACGATCAAAATGATCACATGCGAGACGGAGTAGGATCATTAGATAATAAAGCATGGATGGCTAGACTGAAAAAAAAATTGAGATGGATGGCTAGACTGTAGGCAAAAATAGATTTGAGAGATCCCCTTGAGTATGACTAGGCTACAAGCATAACATAAGGATGGCATGACAAATGCCAGGAACATAGCTAGCACTAAGCTAACAGTGCGCCTTATTTCATTGCAAAACACTAAAAGGAAAGCGGGCAAGACATACATGACACATCCACTAAAGCCATAAGCCAAGAGAAAGATAACACGCACACTATTTAGCAGGATCCGACGTGACAGTTACAAAATTAAATGACTTAGAAAATCATATTCACCAAGCGCTCGTCCGTCTCATTCTAAAAATAAAATAATGTAATGCTACTTCTCATTTAATAAATTTCAAGTGCATTGAGCGCAAGACCCTCAACGCGCCTTTGACAACTTTAAAATTTATATGCGTTTAGATAAGGCCACGACGGCCGCCAAAAGAAGTTAAGGAGGAGCTTAAATGGACATACACGGACGCTAGTTCACAAATCTATCTTATCTCGATCATTGATAAATGATTTCAGTATCTGCACGCAAATGTTATCTCTCTCGCCTAATAAGGGAGCATGTCGAGCGCCTAAAACATTTGTACAAAGACTCGTACCTTACGAATAAAACACTTGGCTTGTTAATAATGAATCCTCAAATTCCTACGAAGCGGATACATCAGGACATAATTGCTTCAAGAAGCCCCCGCTTTCGATTGTGCATCTCCACTTGCAACCTGATGCGCTCTCTTCATCCCGCTTTATGGCCATGAAATGCACAAATATGCCCGAGTATGGATAGGCATTATGCAATGCCACTGATGCGCTTTCACCCACTGAGCGGACAGTTGCAAATGTCATTTCACGCTTATGATCACCCATCCTTATCGGCATCGTCAGTGATACCAATAATAGTGCATGGATGACAACCCTCTCAACCAATGGGCGGCATGGTAAGCATACATCATTAAACGCCGGATTGAACGACCATGTTAGCCTACATCTGCTCGAATGGTCAAATATATAAGTAGTTGTTGCTCACGATATCGTTAAGAAGCAAAAAGAAGGTACGTCGTACACCACTCCTGTGAGCTTCTATCTCAAGCCGATCGACATTTATCAGTCGTGAATACCAAAGTGTATTTTCACTATCGAAATGATCACATGTGGTGAAGTACGTTCGCTAGATGGTTGAAGTAAAACCAAGCAAACTCGGGTCATAATAACCAAGTAGAATCATATGCTTAAGAGGCGCGCAAGTTGCACTCATCCGCCTTTCACTTGAACATGTATCATAGGAGGCTCACGGGGTGCACTCATCCGCCATTCCACTTGAACACTTAAGTAAAACTCTCATACCGAGCATTCATCCACCCTACAGTTTTCAAAAGAGAGAGAGAGCGTGAAAGCGACAAATTAGTGAAACTTCAACACTTACCCAAATAGAGGATTCATCCTCCTTAGCATATCCTAAAGAATAGGAGTCGATACCTACACTGATCTATAAGTTTATTTGTAATGTGAGTGATAACTAATCACAAACATGCCTACTAAACGAACAACTTACCATTTTCATGAGACAATGAAGCATTTACATTTACGCGCACCTATTCTCGGTAAGAATATATGTGCGCTTAAGCTAGCTGATCGATATGTAGCCACTTGGATGTTGTAACTAAAACCACTCTCTGTAAGCCACCTTTTCATACATCGTGACTCTCATATCCTTGCGCCTCATTTGGAATAGCTACATATGCAAGTGTGTAAAGCATAATTTACCCGTCATATATGATTCAGAATCTGTTTGTTGTGGCACTCGGGTACTGCATTATAAAAATGTCAATAACCTCTCTATCTCCCGCACCTTTATCACATACTACGCTAATAATACCTTGCGCCTACTAGGATGAAAATGAGAAACCCATTACTGACATACAATAATCTTATTGGATTATTATTACAACACGACAAACATTAATTTGAATGATAGTCCTGGGGACTCGAAATCGTGGATATAAACTATTCATCGTAATTTACCAACTTGCATAGAGGATGCCAACTGTTTCAGCGCAGAAGGACACCTCGTCTTCTTTGATTCGGAAAGGGAGGCAAAGTCTAATAACCTTCTGATGAGGTTCTTATCTCCTCTTTATCCTCCCTTTCCTCCGGAGCCTCCACTTTAACTTCGTCTAAAATTTGGAAGTTTATCGACTCTTCCTTGGATAAAACCAAATGATCTCGAAAATCCCTATCAGTCTTATTCGTAGCTTTGAAGATACAAGATTCAGAATAGCATGTGTTTCCATGAATGGGCAAACCATTAAGCGCGACCACGTCTTCCAGCACTGAAGTCTCCTCCCCCAAGAAAATAAAACATGTAAGGATCAATCATCCAACGAGCAAATAAACGCACCAAACTATCATGATCTCAGCGGACAGTTCTATACTGAGAAGATGCTATGACATCACGTATACCCCAATAGAGGATCATTTCCCCCATGATCGGGGTTGGAGTATATGTAATCCACACAAGATTCCCAAGCGGATGGAGATCCAGCGGACGAGCAGAGTGCGATTGTCGGAGAAAGATAGTTTCTATGTGAGCTGCTAGGCGAGGTATCTCCTCTAAGGCGGTTATCAGGTACACATCAGCCTGAGGACAGATAAACCAACCATCAGATGAGGATGGAGTGAACACGTGAGGATTCAACATGCGCAGATGTGTTCGTTTGAAAATTTCATTAGTTGCATCCGCTAATGGATGAATCAAAATGTGACTGTTGACCTGGAAAACGACCAGTCAACAGTCAGGGGACTAATGTTGATACATTAAATTAATTATCCTTAGCAAAGGAGTCCCCTTAACCTATTAGGGATTTCGTCTAGGATAGAGAGACTTGGGGACTAGACCTAACCCACAAGATTGGGATAGATCTATCCCATAAAAGAGCATGTTAGTCTAGTTGGGCTTGGTCCAAGGAATAAAGAAAGCCTCTTAGGGTTTACTAATAACTTAAAGGAAAAGAAATGGTAGTTTCGTAATATATTGATATTATGGGTGCTTATCCATAAGAGAAGGATGAGGGATTATTATAAAAGGGGGGAAAGGATATTTAGAAAGGGATTCTGAACTCATCCATTCTCTCTCTTCACCTCTAAGGGGATGGGCTTGCTGTGGCTTGGACTTGCTTCTCTTTCCCACTTTTACCCTATCAACAATAACAAATTACAATTAGGGTATTCTGATCAGTATACGAATCTTGTTCTAGTGACATTGGTCAAAACCCTAATTCCTAGTCGTGGCCTATATTATGTCGCTTCGGCCCTGCAACATACCACAAGCTATGTGGGACCCAGAAAACCCTAAAACTGCGCCATGCTATGGCCACCCATGTCTATCTTTGCGCCTATGGTCGTTCCCATATTATGGCCCTGCCATAATTCCTTTGACGCGGCCATGGAACTGTCCGCATAAACAAACGTCACTGTGCCGCGGCCACATGCCACATGTGTTAATTAGGTTTTTGTCATGCCAAACCCTAATTTGGATAGGGCCGCTACGCTAGCCATGCCAAATAATGCCACCCAGGGCATTAATCTCAATGTGGCAACTAGAGTTAATATCATTGAGCCATATTTGGATCTTACACCAATATGCCAAGATATAGCAGGCGTCTCTACGCCATTGGCAGGTGCCGCCTCGCCACAGGCGCCAATATGCCATTGTGCCACTATCCAGGCGTACTACGCCATTGTTCCACTATGCAGGCGCCACTATGCCATTGTGCCACTATGCAGGCGCCACTATGCCTTTATGCCGCCTAGCTTGCGTGCAATTGATTAGAATAACTAGGTGTTGTACTTTAGACCCACTTAGCAACTTGTCGCACATTTTTCCACGAAACACTCGAGATATCAAACATGTCACTCATCAGAGTATTGGTATGGCGGTTTACATCGTGCACATTACAAGAAAGTGTCAAGCAAGAGTAGACGATTAAATAGCAGTAAGAGAATAGTGGGTGTAAGGCTGACCAGTTTCCTCTCACAATGGAAACGTGATGGTAAACCGCTTCTACACAACCCCACTTCTCCACTACTTAACTATATCCACTTCCTACGAGATCGGGGGTGCTCAATGACTTGTATAAATAGGTTTTCAACCTATTTCGACCAGAAGAGAGTTTTGGTTAACAACAACACAAGTATCCAGAAAAACACCAAGGAGTGATAGCTTACATTCCACAAGACAGTTCCAAATTCTGATACAAGTAAAACAGACACACCCTCAAAATTCAATATTTTGATCTCAACACCTTCTTCGCTTCCCTCCCTAAGATCAACCCTTCTCCTTCACTTTGTGTCGGAAGCAAGTCTGGAACGGCCATTTCTTGGTTTAGGCCAGAATTGTATAGATTGATCTCTCGAATCTAAAGTACTCCCATGCAGTGCATTTGTTTAGGGTTTAGATTTGTTTCTCGGCGGCACACCCAAATTTACCAAAACCAGCAGAATTAGTTTTTACCCCAAAACAATGTTATTTCTTTTCCGCATTATATTTTTTATATAACTGAAATATCACAGGTTGTGCGTAGTTCAATCATAGTTGATAAATCCGACCTTGTTTGTTGGATATGACTTGATTGACACTTGGACATTGGTCTTTGGTACCATCCGAGTTATTCTCATACCAATCAGTCTCACGGATTTATATCTAGTTGATATACTTTGTATTGAGAAAGAAATAAAGCTCTTTAATATCTTTCTAAAATGAGTCTCATTTTTAAGTTGGTGCTCTCGGAATTATATTGGAGTTTAGTCCGTACATATTGCCGAATGAAATATTGGGTGTGGTTGTTATACCCCCGTGTTTTAAGAGATGTGATTTTTTGACAAACGATCTTCCGTTTAATCCAATAAACACCTTTGTCTGGTTAGATCAACCTATCTTTTGATTATCGAAATATTCAAACTATATATTCCCAATCAATCAATATAGATCTCAAAGAGAAACTATAAATGGATGCCGATCTCACACAACTAATCAATCAAATCTATCAAAGATAAACTGATTCTAGTTGGATCCCATCCGATCAAGGTTTGTGCACTAAATCCAAAAGATACGAAAACTAATAAGAATTCATCTTCATCTTCAAATCTTCTATTTCCTTCAATAACCTGCACAACAACACTTGAATCCTCTTGTGATCAATCACACACAGAACGGAGTCTGGTAACAAGGGATTATCACAAGATGTATTTAAATCCGAAGATGGTTCTAAAGATTCCATCGCTACTTTGATCTAGTTTGAGTGAGCCTTATATCAGAAGAAAAGGTTCCCAAGAATAAAAAAACTTGGTGCAATCAAAGTTCAACAATCATTAGTCAATTAAATCAATAATCGAAAATTAATAACACTGGAATTATCTAGGTTCCCACCAACGGTACTGATATGATTTTTGATTGTTGTTGTAGTAATAAAGATTCGAACTCTAAGACTTGTGAAGATTAAATTTAAAGATTTAATGAAAATGATAAATAAAAGCGAGAGTTACTGGGACTAGGATTTCACCGAATTCATATCATCAAGTTCAATTATTTATTCTTCAACAATTCTAGCTCAATAAATTAAAAACATGGACTCTTATTTTTGCCAAGATAGATTCTCAAAATATTAGTTGTAAATCCTAAGTATGGGAAATCAAAACATCTAAGAAAGCATGACCCATCAAATGAAATGACAACTAATTAATCAAAATCATAATTCTATTTTAATTAGTGCAAAAGTCATATAGAGAATAAAATAATTTTACCCATGTACGAAATTCGGCTTCCTCCGTCGTCCCAGTGTTGGGGTTTAGCTACTCATGATGTATACACTCTCAAAATATTTTTTATATAGCTCAAATGGTGTTTACAATGAAGAAAATGAGAAAAATAACATAAACCGCTAAACATGCGTTACAAACTCTCCCAACTCTTGATACCCTTCTATGAAATAACAACACTCTTTATATAGCCAGCAGAACCAATAAATATCGCTCAATCACTCCAAAAATTCTTCCATTACTCAGCAGTAAAAAAACATATCTTCGAGATATTTTCTTCCCTTTCTTGCCTCCTTCACGCGTCTTTTGTTGGTTGTTAAAATTTCCAAACTTCCTGTGAGAATAAAACCAAGTCTGACAGAATATCTTCTCCCATTAATGCGCAAAATCTTCCTAAGATAAATAACATAAACCTGTGAATATCTTCCTTGCCATGTTTTGTTCCAAACGATAAAATATCCTTCCCTTTTTTATTTCAACGCAATTACCACCCCTGTTTAGTGGAAACAGGTCAATCATAATCAAATCTTGTGAACAAATCTTATAGAATATCTTCCAAATCTTTTCCAGAGATCTCTCAGCCTTGTGGAGAACTCAGTGAATATTTTCTTTCATGTTTATCTTCTCACGCATAGGATGGAAACCTGCACACTCCCTTCACGTTTAATATTTGTTTCAGCAGAAGTAGAACTCACGTAAGTACCAAAAATATTTCCAACAGAATCCTTAATATTGACTTCCCTGTATTAATCCAAATCCACGTGAATTTCCTTTTTTCTTTGACAGTGAAACTCTTACCGGAACTGTTTACCCGTAATAGGCCCATAACAATCAAAATAATCAAGAAAGGTCCAATCATCACTCTCCGGTTTTAATTCAGTGAATAACTCCGAGTTCGCTGTTCATCAAATAATTTTCCCACCAAAAACAAATTCAAACAGGGAAGAAAAGGATGCCTCTAACCAAAACGTGGGTGCCTTTAGTAGATGGGGGTGTCCTGGGGTGTGAATAGAAATTAGGACACCCCTTAGTAATTGATTACCCATTAGCCAACAATGAAAGTCTGAATAGCAACTGTCCTTCGGAGGTGCCTTTAACAGTTTTTCGAGCTGATTCTTCTAAAAATGTTTATTTTCCCAAAAACACCTACAAACAAGTTGATTAGTGATAAAATGAGTCCCAACTAGTGTATTTATGGGTGAAAATGTGTCACACTTGCGTGTTCATCAGGTACTCGTAGAGCTTCTTGATCCCACAGAAGTATTTAAATGAGCGGTTGTAAGAGATTTTGCCTAATTAGGATACTTTCCTCTCCGGATAGACGGCTCCACCAGAAACAACAAGAAATGAGGTTTGCCTAGCTCTTAGAATAGTTTCCAAGAAATGTAAACTCAAGTATTTTTAGACCAAGGTTGTTTGGACAACAAGGAAATTCCAAAACCGAAAATATTCTCAAGATATTAAAGTACCTATTTTCGATTTTCCTATTCCCAATTAATGTTAACCAACATTTCCGAAAACTCTCATAGAAAAACTTCTATTATTAGTCTAGCGCATTAACTAATAATATTTTCCAGGAGATATGCTTTAATTGTTGGTAATTAAAACATATATGATGAAAATCATAATTAAATGCTTTTCAATTTTTCGTTATGGAATCACCTTGAGTATCAAATAATATCTCTGAACAATAAATGATAAGACTTATGTACATGTTCAAATATGTCGACATCTGGAAGCTTCTCATCTTGACAAACCCAAAACCCTACTTCACACACACCGTAAAGAAATATGTGAACCGTGGATATTGGTTTTGTTCATGGAACCGATTAAACCATCACTCCAATATATGTTGTGATCGGTTATAACATGATTCCCAATATAAGATGTAATCGGTTACACCAAAGTAGCTTGTGACCGTTTACACCTTGCTTCCCGAAGTAACTTGTGATCTGTTACACCTTGCTTCCCAAAGGTAGCTTGAGACCGATTGCAACTAACTTTCCAATTCATTTTGTGACCGGTTATACCTTGGTTCCCAAAGTAACTTATGACCGGTTAAAATTTGCATTCCAATATATCTTGTGATTGGTTTCACCTTGAATTCTAAAATTACTTGTGACCGATTCCAACTAGCTATATGTTATAGGCTATGACCGGTTATACCTCAAGTCTCAACAAAGTTAAGATAGGTTCTACCATAGTCATCTTCCATTGGTCATCCAAAAGATATTCAACGAATAACAAGACCAATCATGATTTCCCTTTCGATTAGGAAAACAAGTTCATACATCTACTTCCTTAAATTTATGTAAAGATACGTAGTTTTATAGGATGAAATCACACCTATATAATGCACACATAATCAAATAACTATATACAATAGATTAGCTATCACCCCCGCCGACGGCCGCGGCTCAACCTTTTTAGATTTTTTGTTGTTGTTTGGTCGGCTGGTCAATACTCTCCCACAAAATTTTGGTCATTAAAAAAACTGATTTGATTAGAACTGTCAAACATCGAGCCAATTAGTAAGTGGAGGCCTGCGATCCTAGTGTTTTGTGGTCGTGTCAAATTAGAACCCCGACCATTGCCCATTAAGAATGCCTTAGTGTTTTGCCAGTTGATTCAAATTAGTCGGGGCTTACATCCCCGGCCGTTGCCTCTAAACCATGCTTTAGTGTTTTATTGGTCTGTCAAATTAGCCGGGACTTACAGCCCCGACCGTGGCTTCTAAAGCATGCTTTAGAGTTTTGTTGGTTTGTCAAATTAATCAAGGCTTACAGCTGTGTCCCTTAAATTCTTTTAATATATGGCAGTAACGAAATTTGAATTACAATAGGAAATCTTATATCACTATGATCATATATATATAAGATCAACAAAAGGTTTTGTTAAAACTATATTTTCCCCCGATCCTGATCGACAATTTAATTGGTTTGATAGTACACTTGAATTCAAGTGTTGATCTCAATCAAAGTTATAAATGGTAATTTTACTTCAAAGTATCACTACGGTAAGTTTTGGTTGGCACCAATACGATATATTCTCGTTTTTCTCCATTTTTTCCCAACCCCTTAAATGGATATAGCTTGAGGCCCATGAGGAATGTGCAATATAATCACAAAATCAAATTGAGGGGTGCAAGACATCAATGACAGCATTGAAATGAATTTAAGAAAAGTGAGTTGCATATTGGTGTATACAGTGTCTATATGCAAAGAAGAAGGAAAAAAAAAACTGGTTATTATGCTTCAAAAAAAAAAAAAAAACTGGTTATTTTTTTTGTTTGAGGTGTTGGTTGAAGAACTTACAGTAACTTAATTATGCTTCAAAAAATAAATAAATTAATTAATCTGGAGCCGGGTCAAACCCAGTATCTCGATGCCCACTGAAAATAGTCCGAGAACGGTAGAAAGTTTGTATCACCTAGAAGAATCAACCAAGAGTTTTACGAAATGCCTTGCGCTCAAATCTTCTAGACTGCTTTGTCTTACAGAAAATCATACCATGATCTGCTCTGTAATTGTATGCTACCTCTACTGCACATATTGTTGCTTCACCAAAGACGTCGTTTTCCACTTCATTAAAGGATGATCACGTTCGACGCACCAGGTGATGATTATTTTGCTATATAGATGCAAGTGATATGATTTATATTGCTCTACTGATGCAAGTTATCTTTCTACAAACCATTTTACAGTAATTACTCCATTTGGCCAAGTTTGGCCATTAATTCTCAACAATTTCTCAAACCTTACAGAAATGTAGAGTTTTCCCGACAGGGAGTAACACTAACATGTACTTATACTTGGCAGTGTAATTAGCAACACATATTCATTTTAAGATCTTCACCAACCTGGGTAAAGAATTGAGCTTTCCCGCGCATCCCACCATCAAAATAATGAACACAGTGAAATAAAAATTTACTACCTTACTTAAGATACACATCAAGGAACATAGGTGTTATGGATGCACTCAACAGGAGCCTCTAGACTTATTTAGCTTCCAAATCTTACCATTTCTTACACCATGTTATCACTTACATTCAGGTACGTTAAGGTTAACGTAAACGGATATGCCTTCATACCATTAGTGGAAGACAGAAAGTACTTCCTTGCCAACCTAGCACTGTAAATAATTAGAATCAACTTAGCACGGAGTACTTCAATCAAACTAGCACGGATAAGAAAATTTTAATCCACGACAATCCATTATTTACCTTGGTATTTCTTTACGAAGTTGGAGAACATTATGACTACGTACAACTGCTGAATGTTCTGTAACATTACTACCGACTTGCAAAAAACAGTCACCAGACGGTTATTATCAGTTTGTCTCCACTGTAAATAATTAGAATCATGGATTAGCATTTGCCAATATGCATATTAGTGAACACATGGTGCCACAGAGTTGAGGCTCTGTGCATTAGTGATGCTAGGTATTACTTCCTATGTTCCTAATTAATAGGCTTGTTTTGTTTTTAGAGAAAATTAAAGAAATTAAGAGAATTAATCATTGAAAGTGGTCCTCATGACACTTGTCAATAAAAGAAGTGAACTGAAATGGTCCCCATGACACTTGTCAGCAAAAGAAGTAAAGTGAAATGGTCAACATGACACTTGTGATCAAAAGAAGTTAAGAGAAAAGTGGTCTCAGAAAACAAAAGTAACATTTGACTTTCCCAATTAGGAAACCGGCCTATTTTTTTGAAACATCTATTTATAAAAATCAGCCTATTATTTAGGAACGGAGGGAGTAGTTCATTGGTATCACATGATATCTATTGATACAAGGAGAGAAAATATGTATAATCAAGAGGTGTCCTGAATGTTCCCCTCTTCTATAAGGGTATAATTTGTCGATCTGTGTTACTGATATAAACCCAAAATTAAATTGATCACTGTTTGAAGAAATTGAATACAGATAAATCTTTTGAATGATATAAGAAACCGATAGTAGCAAAATTGATTGAAGTGAGAGTTTGGGTTGTGTTGATAGTGGCAATGCCTCTCACCGAGTGTAGAAGAAAGGATGGATGAAACTCATATGAAAACCCAATATGATTTTTAATGTACTAAAAACATCAATGTACAACAATCAAAAAAAAAATGCAGATAAAAACATCAACATGTTTACCTTCTTTTTCTCTTCCTCCCAATTTAACTTTGCCCTCCTAAATTTCCTGCAACAAACAATACAAATTAATTACAAAAAGAAACCTAAAGCACAAAAAGCAATCATCATAATAAAACCAGAGAAGAATGAGTCTAGGGTTTATGCCAGAGAGAGGATAAGGATCGTAAAAGAAAATTCAAGATCCTAATTAACTTTGTAAAGAGATGTTTGGAGAAGGATTCGTGATTTTGTTGTTCGGTTGAGTTTGTTTCTTTGGACGGGCGGAATTAGTACTGATTCAGAAACCAAAACATAAGGCTGGATGTTTTTCTTGGATCTTTGTTCGTGATATATAATAGTTAAGAAATCTTATAGAAACAGATTGAAATCAGGAAACCATGGGGACGTGAAACACGCTTATATGTTTACCAATCATAGTACGTTTTAGGAAACCTCAGTATATTAACAGAAGCGAAGCAAAATCGGGAAACCAAGGATCCGACGCATGAAAATATCCCTCACCCAACTCTCAATCCGAGCCATCGGATGACGAAATCGATGGTCGGATATATCCGGATAGACGAGCACCACTTATTTTTATAATATAAATTATATATGTTAGAGCATAGCTCGGTAGAACCCACCAAGCGTTGGTATGTCAAGTTTGGTTGTCATATATTAGTGAATAAAAACTCATCTAAGAGTCGTTTGATTATATACTAGAGACAACTTCGTATAGGTTAGACTAGAAAGTCTAGGAATATTGAGACATAAAAGTATTACTCGAAGACCTGAAGAACGTGAAGAAGTAACGAGCTACAACAAAGACATCATTCTTCCTCTTGAGGTTAGTAATATTGACTTGAATTGTTTCATTTCTAGCGTATCTTTCAAGTCGTGCTATATTGAAAACATAACTGCGAAGCTGTGAATGAATATTTTACTCTAATAGTGAGACATGATCATATGATCATAGTATTAAGGAATTAGACTATGAAGTACAATGCTTATCTTTTGAACTTCGTATATATGACATCGACATAATCTTATGAGTGTTGTTGTGATCATGTGAATGGGTAAAAGTGAAGATTCCATCCTAGGAAACAATGTTTTACATTTGTTTAAAGGAAGTACACTAGGCTTATTGGTATGGCTATTCATTACAAATCTTTGGATTACCAATATATGTGAGATGGTAGAACCGATTGTAACTTTGTTATGTATCTTGGTATCACAAATCACAATGCATGACTTATGATTTGGTATGACTAGTCTTGATTAGTGTAACCGATCCTAAGTAATCACCTGAGATGGTATGATCGATATTTGTGATCGGTGTGACCGATCACAAAAGAGTTGTGTAATCGATCCTTGTAATTGGTGTAACCGGTCCTAGTAATTGGTGTAAACGATCCTAGTGATTGGTGTTACCGATCACAAGCAATACCATGTGTATATGGTAATCGTTCCTGGTAATTGATGTAACCGATCCTGGTAACTGATGTAACCAGTCCTGGTAAATTGTGTGACCGATCACAAGTGTTTCATATTAAGGTATAACCGATCCTAGTGATTGTTAGAACCGGGAACCCATAGTTGTCTTGGAATACAGATGAACTAATTCTAAACTTGTTTGGAAGTGTGGTATAATCGATTCCAAGATTGTAAATATGAAAGAGGATTTTCAAAGAAAAGATGTCGACATACTTTGAACACGATCAGTAACCCTTATCTTTTATTGTTCGAAGATATTCCTTATTACTCAAGGAGATCCTGTTCCGAAATAAATTAAGAATCTTTTAATTAAGACTGTTAATATTAGCGGAAAATGGGTCATTTGTCCAAATCCCATAAAGTATGGGAGTAATGGACTTGTAAAATATAGGTCTGGCTGAAAAAGACACAAAAAAATTTAGTCATGTATGCCCTTTCTTTTAAACATTATTCTTTACTATATCCTTTTCTCTTTCCTACTATTTATTTTCTCTCTCCAATTTAAAAAATTAATCGCGAGAAAAGTCTTAACTTTCGAAATGTAATTCGGATTTTAATAAAATTTATATTTTTGTAAAGGGCTCGAAATTCTCTACAAAACAAGATACATTGTTAATATGAAATTCGAAAAAATAAAAATTAATTTTTTAAACCAGACCAAGTATACATTATGCACCCACGTGCAACCTGGCCAAAATTTATTTCGTATAAAAATACACATTATGCACCCAGGTGCAACTTGGCCAAAATTTGTTTTCTATAGGAATATGCATTATGCATCCAGGTACTACCTAACCAAAATTTATTTCCTGTAAGGATGTGCATTATGCACCCAAATGCAGCTTGCCAAAACCTATTTCATACAAGAATCAAAAGAACCCGGGTGCAACCAAGCGAAAACATATTTCCCTTCAAATTATACATTATACACTCAGGTGCATCTTGTGTATTTCATGGATAAAACTAGTTTTATCCTAGTAATCACCTACAGTATATCACACACAACGAAAATCACTAATTCATAATCTTGAGCAATAAATACACTACCATTACCATTAGATTCACCATATAAGCATCATCCAAACACAAGTGTCAAAAGAAAAAAAAATAAGAGGAACTATAAAAAAAAACTCAAAAAAAATATACAATATGCACTTGGGTGTATCTAGACCAAAATCTATTTTTTTGTCAAAATAAACAGCATGCACTCGGGTGCATCTTGTGTATTTTATAGATAAATCTAGTTAAGTTTAACCTAATAATCACATGTAGTTTATTATACCCAACTAAAGTCATTTATCCAAGATCTCAATAAAATCATTACCCTTATCATCAAGTTCAACGTACAGGTACCTAATGAAATCAATGGTGTGCGTGTAAACAAAACAAACAGTTAAGAACAAATGCTAAAACATATCAGCTCACTTTTTTTGAAAAGTATCAGCTCACTTAATAAAGGTCCAATCTTATTACAGACGTTGTTACTAGCAAATCATTAGGAAAGAAAATCCTTGAATGCTCTTCGCTGCAATGTTAAGTTTGATAAACACCCAGAACATAGATCCTAAAATATCCTCACTGCAATATTCAAATAACGCACTCTCCCTTTTGAATTGTTCTGAAGCACGATATAATTCAATTTCTTCTCCACTAGTGATTCATTACTGGATTGAATAATTGAAAGTCAATTTGACCCCATCTAATTAAATCATTCATCATCTGCATCTTTTATCACTGTCTTTTTACTGTCTGACCAATTACAGTTCAAGCAAAGAAATCCCTAATTTAAATTCTACTATTGTTGCTGTTTTAGTGCCCTAGAAAGACGCTAAGCAAAGAAATTCCCAAAATCTTTTTCGATCAACAGGTAGCAGCTCCGTTTACTTCCTTCATCTCGAATTCAAACCAACCAATGCCTCTATATCCCAACAAAATCTCATATTATGTGGATTAATCATGCTTTTTTAGTTTTCGACGGAGGAGTGAAAATCACCGGAGAAGAAGAAGAAGGAAGGAGCGATATACCAATTTCTTAATCAAAATCCCAAAATTTAACCTCACCTTTAATCGATTGAAGAGGTTGACGGCTATTAGATCGAACTGCAGTACATTACCAGAAAAACGAACTTGATCTACCATTGATAATATCTCCCGAGAGCTCGTTTGTTTATCCAAAGTGAAACATTATACATCTATTCTATTCTATATGATTTGTGTTATGTTTTTGAGTCGGGTATACCATTAACTTAACACTACATAAATCAATTTTAGTTTGGGCAGCATGGACAAACGGGATATTAAAAGCATGAAAATTGAATTCTTGGACAATTGAATCAGTCATATTTTGTTTGTCTTATTGCCCAGGAATTCAAATGTAGGGTCTATTTAACCAAAAAAATGTTAGTTTTAAATGCTTTAATTACCGACAATTAAATGCATATTTCTAGGGAAATTAGTAATGTGCATTTATTTATTGGAGATTTTCTGATTTCGGAAAATATTGGACAAAGCATTTCCTGAAATTATGAAAACCGAATGGGCATTTATTGCATATCTTGAGAATACTTTCGGTTTTGGGAATTTCTCGGTGTCCAAACATCCTTGGTCTATAAATACCTAAGTTTTCATTTCTAACAAAATATCCTAAGAGTCAAGCAAACTTCATCTTTTTGTTGTTTCTGGTGGAGCCGTCTATCCGGAGAGGAAAGTAACCTAATTAGGCGAAATCTCTTACGACCACTCGTTTAAAGACTTTTGTGGGATCAAGAAGCTCTACGAGTACCGTTGCTGGGAAACTAGATAATTACAGTGTTATTAGTTTTCGATTTGATTTGATTGACTAGCGGTTGTTGAACTTTGATTTTACCTAGTTTGTTTATTCTTGAGAATCTTCTCTTCTGATATAAGATTCACTCAAACTAGATCGAGGTGTCGACTGGATCCTTAAAAATGTTTGTAGATCTAAAGACATCTTGTGATAATCCATTGTTAACGGACTCCATTCTGTGCGTGATTGATCATAGGAGATTCAAGTGGTGTTGTGCAGGTATTTAATTGAAGATTAAAGAAATTTTGAAGACGAAGAAGATTTCTTATTGGTTTCTCATATCTTTGTGTTGCACAAACCTTGATCGGCTGGAATCTAATATCATATTTATTCGATTGATTAGTTGTGTGAGATCAGTAACACATAATAGTTCTTGCAAGATTCATTTTGGTTGTTACAAATCCGAATCTTATTACTTTGGTAATAGAGATTGGATTGATCTAACCAGGTAAAGGAGCTTATTAATTTAAACGGAAGAGCCTTTGCATATGACTTGAGATATCTTATCTTAAACAATCAATAGAGTTGTTACAGAACAGATTTGTTGTTCCTTTACTGTTTGGAATACGAACCAAAGGAATTATTCCAGTGCATGCACACATTGAAAGTCGGAAGCGAAGGGATACTGAGGAAACTAAGTGAACTAGGGTTAGTTACTTGGTCTCAACTTTTCGAAGTTGGTTTAGATTTTGTATAACGGCTTAATTCTGAGAGTATTCAATTCTGGATTAGGTCCCGGGGTTTTTCTGCATTTGCAGTTTCCCCGTTAACAAAATCTTGTTCTGTCATTTACTTTTCCTTTCCGCAATTATAATTGTTGTTATAATAATTTAAAGTAAATTACACAAAAGCTAACTCCGCATTACTTGATAGTGATCATATAGAGTTTGGTTAAGTCTGAACCTATTATCAAGTAATCACACTTTGTTTGTTGTATTGTCTCGATCTCGTATCCATAGATGATCACACAAATGTGAATGCCGATTTGTCGTATTGTCTAGACTTTGTCCATAGACAATCAATTTCGGTAAGAGGACTTATAGGTGGATATTTTAAAGATTGTGGTGTATTTGGATACCCTCGTCTTTTCAATATATGTCGATGTCGTATTTATGAAGTTCCAAAAGATAAGCGTTTATACTTCGTAATATGATTCATTGATACTTTGATCATACTGTTATCACCAAGTCTCATCACTAGAGTATTATACACAATTTATATATATAATGCTTCTCATGTTATGTTTTCAATATAGCGCGACTTGAAAGATGTGTTAGGAATGGAAACAAGATCAAGTCAATATTAATAACCTCAAGTGGAAGGATGATGTCGTTGTTGTAGTCATTATTTCTTCTCATTCTTCAGGTCTTCGGAGTAATACTTGTACGTCTCAACATTCCTAGACTTTCTACTCTAAACTAAACGAAGTTATCTCTAGTATTTAATTAAGCGACTCTAGAAGAGTTTTGATATTAAAATATGACAACCAAACTTGACATACCAACACTTGGTGGGTTCAACCGACCCATGCTCTAACAATCTCCCCCTTTGTCAATTTTAGTGACAAAACTCTTAATACATATGGAGGTCAATGAATTACATAATAACTTATTCTCCATACGCTTGATTCCAAGTTTCAACAGCACAATAACCTGCATATATTCAACAAATAAATGTCGATATTGAAATTGGAATAACAAAATATTTTACTCCCCCTAAAGGCAAGATATATAAATATTCAATTCGAACATCTTTGTTATTCCTCTTTTGTATTCTGAAATACTACACAACATGATGATATGTTTCTCCCCTTTAGTCTATGCTTTACTCTTTTGTTAGATATGTTAGAGCATATATCGGTTGAACTCACCAAGCGTTGGTATGTCAAGTTTGATTGTCATATTTTGGTGTGTCAAAACTCATCTGAAATCGCTTGATTATATACTAGAGTCAACTTCGTTAAGGTTAGACTAGAAAGTCTAGTAATTTTGAGACATACAAGTATTACTCTGAAGACCTGAAGAAATTGAAGAAGTAGCGAACTACAACGACGACATCATCCTTCTACTAAGGTTAGTAATATTGACTTGAACTGTTTCATCCCTAACATATCTTTCAAGTCGTGTTGTATTGAAAACATAACCGTGAAGTTATATATACTGTATAATACTCTAGTGACGTGACATGGTCATAATTGTATGATCATAATATTAGGAAATTAGACTACAAAGTATAAAATTTATCTTTTGAACTTCGTAGATATGACATTGACATAATCTTGTATATACTGTTATGATTATGTCAATGGGTTATGGTGAAGATTTTATCCTAGGAAACAATGTTTTACATTCGTTTAAAGGAAGTACATTCATGAACTCGTTTCTTGAATCGAAAGGGAAATCATTAGGCATATTGGTCCGACTATTCATTGGAAATCTTTGGATGACCAATATGGTAGAACCGATCATAACTATGTTATGTTTCTTGGTATAACTAATCACGATATATGAATTATGATTTGGCATGACTGGTTTTTATCAATTGGTACAACCAATCCTAAGTAATCACCATGAGATGGTATGATCGATATTTGTAATTGGTGTGACCGATCCTAGTAATTGGTGTAACCGATCCTAGTAATTGGTGTGACCGATTACAGTGTGTTGCGTAATCAATTCTTGTAACTGGTAATCGATCATGTTAACTGGTGTGACCAGTCACAAGTAATACCATGGAAATATGGAACCGATCCTGGTAACTGATGTAACTGGTCCTAGTAACTTGTGTGACCCGTCACAAGTATTTCCATATTAAGGTATAACTAATCCTAGTGATTGGTAGAACCGATTGAACCCATGTATGTGATCTGATATTTGATCAATCATATAATTATCTTGGAATACAGGTCAGCCAATTCTAAACTTGTTTGGAAGTGTGATATAACCGATTCCGAGAATGTAAATCCATGTAAATATGAATAAGGATTTATAGTGAAAAGATGTCAACATTCTTTGAACACGTACAATAAATATTATCATTTATTGTTCAAAGATATTCCTTAGTACTCAAGGAGATCCTGTGCCGAAATAAATTGAGAATCTTTTAATTTAGGTTTTTGGTTTTATATGCTTTAATTACCAGCAATTAAATGCATATCTCTAGAGAATAAAAATTACTAATGTGCATTTACTAATTGGATATTTTCTATTGAGAGATTTTGGAAATATTGGACAAGCATTTATTGGAATTTGGAAAACCGAATATTGTCGTTCATTGCAAATCTTGAGAATATTTTTGGTTTTAGAAATTCCTTGATGTCCAAACATCCTTGGTCTATAAATACCTAAGTTTTCATTTCTAGTAAACTACCCTAAGAGCCAGGCAAACTTCGTTTCTTGTTGTTTCTGGTGGAGCCGTCTATTCGGAGAGGAAAGTATCCTAATTAGGTGAAATCTCTTACGACCGCTCGTTTAAAGACTTCTGTGGGATCAAGAAGCTCTATGAGTATCGTTGGTGGGAAATTCGATAATTGCAGTGCTATTAGTTTTCGATTGATTTGATTGACGGTTGTTGAAACTATGATTGCACCTAGTTTGTTTATTCTTGAGAATATTCTCTTCTGATATAAGATTCACTCAAACTAGATCGAAGTATCGACGGGATCTTTAGAACTGTTGTTAGATCTTAAGACATCTCGTGATAACCTATTGTTAACAGAATCCATTATGTGTTTGATTAATCACAAGAGATTCAAATAGTGTTGTGTAGGTTATAATTGAAGATTAAAGAAGATTTAAAGACGAAGAAGATTTCTTAATGGTTCTCATATATTTTTGTGTGCACAAACCTTGATCGGATGGGATCCAACTAGAATCAGATTTATTCGATTGATTAGTTGCGTGAGATCGTTATCACTTTATAGTTTCTCGTTGAGATCTATAATGATAGCAGATCTAAACTTATCGGCTTTTGTAGTTATTGGATAGATTGATCTAACCAGGCAAGGGAGTTTATTAGATTAGAAGGAAGGGCCTTTGCGTATGACTTGAGATATATTTATCTAGAAAGACTCGATAGATTTGTTACCAAACAGATTTGTTGTTCCTTTACTGTTTGGAATATGATCCAAAGGAATTGTACCAGTGTGTGACCTTCGAAGTCGGAAGCGCAGGGATACTGAGGAAACTAAGTGAACTATGGGTAGTTGCTTGGTCTCAACCATATGAAGTTGGTTTAGATTTTGTATAGCGACTTAATTATGAGAGTATTCAATTCTGGACCCGTGGTTTTTCTACATTTGTAGTTTCCTCGTTAACGAAATCTTGTTGTGTCTTTTACTTTGATTTCCGCATTATAATTGTTTATTATAATAAATTAAAATACACAAACGTTAACTCCGCATTACTTGATAATGATCATATAGAGTTTGGTTAAGTCTGAACCAATTATCAAGTAACATACTTCGTTGTCGTATTATCTCGATCTTGTATCCATAGTCAATCACACAAGTTATCTTGTTATTGTATTGTCTCGATCTCGTATCCATAGAAAATTACACTAAGTTTGAACCAATTAGTTTTATATTGTGTCAATTCAGTCATAGACGATCACTTTCAGTAAGATGACTTATAGGTTGAAACAAAAGATTGTGGTGTAATTGGGCACCCTCGTCTTTTCAATTGGTATCAGAGCAAGCAAACACGAAAATATATAACAATATGTGTTTGGTGCGATCCAACCTTTAAGAAATGAACTCGATTTCACATGAATCGATTTCAGTTAACGTACCCCCAAGATTTGAGGAAACAAGTTATCTATGGTGGAAATCTGCTAAGAGATCTTTTCTTCAATCACGAGACTTTAATACTAGGCTATTAGTCGTCTATGGTTATAATGGCCCGAAAATGGAAGTTTCAGAAACTGAGTTTAAACGCTTAGTGGATTACACAAGCGAAGAAAGGCTCTTGCAAAGCAGAATTCAGATGGTTTGAATGTTATTATAATGTTGTAATCCGTGATCTCCAACATCATGTATCTACATGCCGAATAAAAATGCGGGGGTACAACAACCACACCTAAAAAATCGTTTGTCAATCTAAGAAGACTTACTCCAACATACTTTCTAGAAAATCAACTAGACAGTCAGACTCAATCTAGAGAAAAGTATATACAAGAGTTTATATCTCTAACTCTTAATTCAATCTGCAATCAGAAAATAGAAATTTGCGAGCCCGATTGAATATAAGAGAAGTAACTTGAATGGCACCAAAGAACAATGTTCAAGGATCAATCAATTTCAATCAACAACCAAAGGTTAGATTTCCTAATTGACCGATACAACGCACAACCTGTGATATTTCAATTATATAACAAAACATAACGTGGAAAAGAAATAACATAGACACCAGAATTTTGTTAGAAGAAAACCGCAAATGCAGAAAAACCCCGGCACCTAGTCCAGCTTTGAACACCACACTGTATTAAGTCGCTACAGACACTAGCCTACTACCAATGAATTTCGGACTGGACTATAGTTGAACCTTAATCAATCTCACACTGATTCAAGGTACAATTGCATTATTTACGTCTCTGATCCCAGCAGGATACTACGCCCTTGATTCCCTTAGCTGATCTCACCCACAACCAAGAGTTGTTACGACCCAAAGTCGAAGACTTGATAAACAAATCTGTCTCACACAGAAAAGTCTATTGGAATAGATAAATCTGTCTCCCACAGAAATACCTATGAGTTTTGTTCCGTATTTGATAAATCAAGGTTAACAGGAACCAATTGATAAACCGGTATTATATTCCCGAAGAACGTCCTAGTTATCAATCACCTCACAATAATTTATATCGTATGGAAGCGAAACTAGATATTGTGGAATCACAAACGACGAGACGAAGGTGTTTGTGATTACTTTTTATCTTGCCTATCGGAGATTAAATCTCGAGAAAATCTAAGAGAAGATATTACTCAGACGATGGAATCGGGCAAGATCAGAACACGCAACTACAGAGAAAATATTTGGGTCTGGCTTCACAATCCCAATAAAGTCTTCAATTCGTTAACCTACAGGATCTCCTGAGAAACCTAAGGTTAAAGGAGAATCGACTCTAGCTATACAACTAGTAGCACACATAAGTGTGGGATTAGGTTTCCCAGTTGCTAGAGTTCTCCTTTACATAGTTTTCCAACCAGGGTTTGAAATCTAAGTTACCTCGGTAATAAAACATTCAATATTAACCGTTAGATAAAAAACCTGATTCAACCAAGATAGTATCTTTCAAGCGTTAGATCGAACTTAACTTGTTACACACAAATGAAATGTACCCTCATTTAGGTTTATGTAACCGTACCTAAACGTGTACACCATGTTGGATCAACAATAATTAACCGAAGTGAGACATTTGAACACTCTCATATCAAACTTATTCATCTTCACCATAACTAGTTCAAATGACTCAAATAAAACTAGTTAAAGAGTTATTCAATTGCTATATTCTCATAGAAGTATACAAGAACACAATTGAAGCAAAATCGGTTTGATTCACTCGAATCAATTCATGAACACAACTATAGACACGGTTTGCAAAGATTGCATTCCTTATTATATAAATGTTTATGTTCAAGTACACAACCGATTTTAGAACTTAAACCTTCAAGTATGCAAACGGGTACACATACTTGAAATACCCGTACCAAGATTGGGTTTCGCCAGTACGAAAACGGGTACACGTACTTCCAATCCTAGCATAAATATTCATACATGAACCTTACGGCAGTTTGCGAATGGGTACGCATACTTAGGTTCTCGGATTTATCAAACCAACATGTACACGTACGGGTACGCATACTATGGTTCCCGGACATGGATTACATATGTGCAAGAGTACACGACATGTCATATCCAATAATGGTTAAGTGTTCTAAACTCTTACTTCAATCATTGAAACTTTCTTATAGGATGACAATAGCCATTTTCACACACTATTAGCATCAAAACAATTTTCAAGTTATTAAAATAATAATAACGAAACATTCCAAGTCTACACCAAATGATTGTATCACACAAACCATGTAAGATGTTACTCGGTAATTTTCACATGATCATCTTTTGACTTTCGTCAAGATTAAAAGATGAACTTGGTCGAAGATAAAGATTTCCAACACATATTCCGAGAAATATGTAAGCGAGTTAAACTCAGCTCGAAATCTCAAATATGTATAATAGAAAACTATATCGTAACACGACTTATGTCTCAATATAGGTGATAAAGTAGAAATAGACTTTCCAAGTGATAGATGAGTTTCAGTCTCCACATACCTTTTGTTGATCAAGTTCCACAATCTCTCCTTAGTAGTTCTTCGTCTTCAAATGATGAACGTCGTGAAGTCTAAGGCTCAACTACATCTATGTCCTAGTCCAAGACATCTATAAGTAGACTAGAAACCAAGACTTATAGTTTTGATCACTAACACGGACAAACATGCTTGAGATAGCAACGCATGCGAGTTCCACCGAGCAGTGCTCTAAGAATCTCCCCCTTTGTCAATTTTAGTGACAAAATTATCAATACATATGGATTAAAAAATAAATAAACCTTTGTAGCTTCTCATCCAAATGCTTGATATCATTGGCATCTTCAATACGACTCGAAATCTTCGTCACTTCCAAGTACTACATGATTCTAAACGTGTTCAACTCAGCATCATAGTTGTTGAAGATCCATAACGATAACAATGAGAAAACAAATGCTCTTAATCAATGTTATATAATGTCATAGTATCATTACACAACATCAAAGTTCAATTATATCGCAACTTTGACAACAATATTATGGTGATATGTATCACTTCCCCTTAGTCAATACTTCATCTCGACATGAAAACCACTCCCCCTTACATAATGATCTGTAAACCATATGTGTTTGTAGTATGAAACTACACATTAATTATCCCCCCTTTTGTCAATATAAATTGGCAAAGGTACGAAAACTTGTGGGATCCTCATGAAATTTTCATAAAGATACTTCATGACCAAAAGAGAATAACATACCAATTTATTTAGATGCAATCATATAGCCGAAGCTAAATGCATTCATCAAGGAGTTTATAAAGATACAAGATAACTCCTATAATATTCCACAGCCGCACTCCCTACAAAGATTTGGAAATTAAGCACCAGTTTAAAAAGAACTCTCCCCCTTAAAATGTCATTCCCGAAAGAACAACAAGAGCGACCTTACTTTTACGATAAAAAAAGGATTTCTTTGGACATAATCAAATCACATGAGAATCATGAATTTGTATCCAAAAATCACAATTGAATTAGGTACAAAAATGATCAATTCAATTGGCCATGCTCAACATAAGAGAAATTACGGAGCAACACAGTATATGCACAAAGATGTGGATCAGAGAAGGACCAATACTGCGGAATAAACAAAGATTCATTCTATTTTTCATTACTATTTGCACAATGACATATAATATACTTAATCTTTGTAAACAAAAGTTTATCCTTTCTTCCATCAAAATAATGACATAAAAGGCTTAACTTTTGTAGTAAAAAGTTCATTCTATCTTTTAGCAATACTTTCATACTGACATATAATAGAGATAACTTTTGAACAAGTATGGGACAATCAAGGTTCACGGGCGTAAACAACATATCCCATAACAATTTGCAGTATATGAAACCATAAAGATTGATACTGCAAAAATCATCTTCCAAATAACTTAGAATTTAAATAAATAAATCTAAAAATATTGAAGATGAAAACGTTGGACATAGCTATGTGTACTCACAATAATGGCTATTCCAAACCCTAGTTATCCTTCTTAAAACACAAGAACAAAATTCTAATAAGAAGTTTCCTAGACAAATTCAAAAACAACTCTAAAAACAAACACAAACCAAAAATAAGAGTTTGGAAGCTTTAGGCGATCCAGGACTTTCAGGCTTGTGACTGACGGTATCAACTGCATCTTCGGAGAAGATATCCCCATTGATAAGATCCTTAACATGTGACTTCATGAGAACAAGGTCAGAGTTAACCTTTTTCAACTCAGTTCGTAGCATGTTAAGATCCTTTACAAAGTTCTCAAGCTTCAGTCTAATCTTCCCAAGATCAGTGAGAAAACCATGAACCACTTCAGTAGAGACCATCTCAGCATTTTCTCGATCTTGATGAGAGAACACATAATAGCATGAGGCACAGGATTCGAGTTCGTCGGCTTTAACAAGTTCTGAAGATATGACAGAAAATATTGGTTCAAGGTTGAACATCAACTGTCAAGCATCAGACGAACAATGAAACTGTCGTAGAAAAGCTCATGGAGGACGATCAAAGTCAGAAAAAAAAAAGTACAACACTGACCATTTGTCAAGAAGGAGTTATCTTATTGAGAGTTATGTGTATCTTCTCATTGGTCTCAAATAGAATACACATACGGAAATACTCAAGTTGTATGATGATGAACATGAAGTTCATCAGAGGAATTGAGACATTCTTTTTTACTCCCTTGACCTATATCAAAATTCTTATACACACCTTCAAAAGAATTATCAAGAGAAGGAAATCAGTTACCTGAATCAGCTTCTTTTCTCGCCTTCTTGATCTTGCGCTTGAGACCGTTGATACTGGTCTTGCGTTACGAAACACGATTATTGATGTGAATGTAGTCAGGAACACCTATTTGAGGAGCAAGATCATTATTGAGGGAAAGAGAGAATTTTGAAGAATTTTTCTTTCTTCGACACCTTTTTCTTCTTACAGATCTTTCAGAGTTATCAGTCATCCATATAACATTGTTCTTTTTACAGTTGTAAGCAGAAGAAATGTTATGTTCATAATCAAGAAATGGCCCATTGCAGCACTTTTCTTGATTGTGGAATGAATTTCTAATTGAACACCGAGGAACAGGTTTGATTACTTCTTTAGAAATGTTGTGAAGTTTTTCATTCCGTAAACGAAGATGACATCTTCTTTCAATATGGCCTTTCTTTCCGCAATAATAGCAGTTGACATGAATGCTTTTATCCGTTCTCAACTGAGTCGTCCTTGTAGGCTGACGTACTTTATTTCCAAATACATCTGCATATTTATATTGAAGAAGGTCATTTGCCTTAACAAAATTTATCTTACAGTACTTGGAGCATCTATACCTTTATAGCCCAGACCACGTGTATCACGATGTTCTGTACATGCTCCAAGCGTAGAAGACAGTTTTATAGAGCTAGGATTGAATTTTTTCAAATTCTCCTCCAAAGCTTTGACCTTTTCAAGAGCAGCACTAAGATCAGTCTCCAATTGTTTTTCTCGGGCGAGAAAAACCTTTTCTCTGACATTCAAACAATTTTGTTGAGAGTCATATCTTGCCTCAGTTTCTGCAAGTCTTTCTTTCAACACAAAGAGATTTCGACGAAGATTATCACATTTAGAATTCTTCGAACATATATCCTCGTCAGTATCTTTAAGAGTAAATTGTAACAAGCTATACCCATAATCATACCCCTTAAAGAGTTTTCCCAATTTTCTGTTTTCAATGCAGAGAGGAGTCAAAAATTCAGCCAAGCAGGATGTTGACTTCTTTTTCTTTAGAAGACGATCAAAGAGAATTATATACTATGAGATTTCTTCTTCAACATCTTGTCCTTCTTCTGAATCACTTTCATCAGAAAGTTCATCTAACTGTTCATCAAGACGAGCTTCCCAGTTAAGTATGGGTTTAGATGATGAAGGAGATGTAACAGAATTCTCAAGAGAATCAGGATTTTTAACCAAAAATTCCTGAACTGGTGATGCGTAATTAGAGATAGCACTTATGTCCATATTAGATCGCTACAAACACAGAATTATAAGGTCTTTAATGTGTTTTCCTACTCTGATACCAATTGAAAATGCGGGGTACAAAAACCACACCAACAATTCGTTTGACAATCTGAGAGGACTTACTCCAATATACTTTCTAAAGAATCAACTAGACAGCCATACTCAATCTAGAGAAAAGTATATACAAGAGTTTATATCTCTAACTATTAATTCAATCTACAATCAACAAATAGAAATTTGCGATCCCGATTGAATATAAAAGAAGTAACTTGAATGGAACCAAAGACCAATGTTCAAGGATCAATAAACTTCAATCAATAACCAAAGATTGGATTTCCTAAATGATCAATACAATGCACAACCTGTGATATTTCAATTATATAACAAAATATAATGCGGAAAAGAAATAACACAAACACCAGAATTTTGTTAACGAGGAAAACCGCAAATGCATAAAAACCCTGGGACCTAGTCCATCTTTGAACACCACACTGTATTAAGCCGCTACACACACTAGCCTACTACCAATGAACTTAGGACTGGACTGTAGTTGAACCCTAATCCATGTCACACTGATTCAAGGTACAGTTGCATTACTGACGTCTCTGATCCCAGCAAGATATTATGCATTCGATTCCCTTAGCTGACCTCACCCACAACCAAGAGTTGCTACGATCCAAAGTCGAAGACTTGATAAAAAACTATGTCTCACACAGAAAAGTAAATTGGAATAGATAAATATGTCTCCCATGGAAATACCTATGAGTTTTGTACCGTCTTTTGATAAATCAAGGTGAACAGGAACCAATTGATAAACCGGTCTTATATTCTCGAAGAACATCCTAGTATTATCAATCACCTCACAATAATCTAAATTGTATGGAAGCGAAACTAGATATTGTGGAATCCCAAACGATGAGACGAAGGTGTTTGTGATTACTTTTTATCTTTCCTATCGTAGATTAAATCTCGAGAAAATCTTAGAGAAGATAGTACTCGGACGATAGAATGGGGCAAGATCAGAACACAAAACTATAGAGAAAATAGTTGGGTCTGGCTTCACAATCCCAATGAATTTTTCAAGTCGTTAAGCTGCAGGGTCTCGTGAGAAACCTAAGGTTAAAGGAGAATCGACTCGAGCTATACAACTTGCAACACAGATTAGTGTGCGGATTAGGTTTCCCATTTGCTAGAGTTCTCCTTTATATAATTTTCAAATCAAGGTTTGCAATCCAAGTTACCTTGGTAACAAAGCATTCAATATTCACCGTTAGATGAAAAACCTGATTCGACCAAGCTAATATCTTTCAACCGTTAGATCGAACTTAGCTTGTTACACACAAATAAAATGTACCCTCATTTAGGTTTATGTAACCATACCTAAACGTGTACACCATGTTGGCTCAACAATAGTTAATCGAAGTTAGCCATATGAACACTCTCATATCAACCTTATTCATATTAACCATAACTAGTTCAAATGACTCAAATGAAACTAGTTAAAGAGTTGTTCAATTGCTATATTCTCATAGAAGTATACAAGAACAAAGTTGAAGAAAAATCGGTTTGATTCACTCGAATCAATTCATGAACATTATATTCATCGCATTCCTTATTATATAAATTTTTATGTTCATGTACACAACCGATTTTAGAACTTTAACCTTCAAGTATGCAAACGGGTATGCATACTTGAAATACCCGGACCAAGATTGGGTTTCGCCAGTACGCAAACGGGTACGCATACTTCCAATCCCAGCAGAAATATTCGTACTTGAACCTTACACCAGTACGGGAACGGGTGCGCATACTTAGGTTCCCGGATTTATCAAACCAACAGGTACGTGTACGGTTTCGCATACTATGGTTCCCGGACATGGATTACATATGTGCAAGAGTACACGACATGTCATATCCAATCATTGAAACTTTCTTAGAGGATGAAAATAGCCGTTTTCACACACTATTAGCATCAAAGCAATTTTCAAGTTATTGAAATTATCATAACGAAACATTCCAAGTCTACACCAAATGATTGTATCTCACAAACCATGTAAGATGTTACTCGGAAATTTTCACATTATCATATTTTGACTTTCGTCAAGAATATAAGATGAACTTGGTCGAAGCGAAAGCATGCCAGCACATATTCTGAGAAATATGTAAGCGAGTTAAACTCAGCTCGAAATCTCAAATGTGTATAATAGAAAACTGTATCGTAACACGACTTATGTCTCAATATAGGAGATAAAGTCGAAATAGACTTTTCAAGTGATAGATGAGTTTCAGTCTTCACATAACTTTTGTTGATGAAGTTCCACAAGCTCTCCTTAGTAGTTCTCTGTCTTCAAATGATGAATGATGTGAAGTCTAAGGCTCAACTACACAATTTATGTCCTAGTCCGAGACATCTATAAGTAGACTAGAAATCAAGACTTATAGTTTTGATCACTAACATTGACAAATATGCTTGAGATAGCAATGCATGCGAGTTCGACCGAGCATTTCTCTAACACCGAACTTCACATGAAGCTTGGAATAATCTTCAGATCGTATTCGAAGGACACACATCAGAAAAGAAGCTAGACTTCAACTCTCACATCTGATTAGGAAAACCTTCGAATGTATGACAATGATACTTTTGAAGAGTTTCATATTAAACTCTATGAGATAGTAAATACTTCTTTCTCTCTTGGAAAGACTATTTCTGAAAAGGATATATTGTGCAAATTTCTCAGGTCATTGCCATCTAGATACGAATCTAAGAAGCATGATCATAGAGGCAACTGATCTTTCAACTCTCTCACGAAGCACACTTGTTGCGAAGTTAAAGACCTTCGATCATGAATCACAATCTATTCAATCTAAAGGAATCGCTTTCAAAGCTGAAAAACTTCCAAAAGCTCTTGTGGAGAAAAATAAATCGTTGGATGATTCTAATGAATTGATTGCAAAAGATTCTGATGATGATGTAGAACAAACATTATCACTAATCACAACAAAGTTTCCATATCTCTTAAAGAAAAGAAATAAGAGATTTGTGAAAGATGTTCATCGATCTTCTCGGCCCCATGATAGAGTTCCAATCAAGAACAAAAAAAATCAAGAAGAAGATGATGAATATCATCCACAATGTTTTAAGTGTAAAGGTTTTGGTCATATGGCTAAAGACTGTCATAATCTTAGGAAATATACTGGAAGCAATGCATTAGTTGTAACTCTAAACGAGACTTCTGATTCATATAATTCTGAAGAAGAGGAAATAACTAATATTGAACTAATTGTTAATTTGATTCCCTCTTCCTCTATTAATGATTTAACCATTTTAAAAATGGACATGTCTTCCGATGTTGAAAAATCATCTAATGGTAGAGGTAAAAATAAGACAAAGTGTAAAACTGTCTCCAGAACAAGAATTGCTAAGGAGTGCATATGCAATTCCAACCAATCTCAGGAAACTTCGTTAATTCGAGGTAACAAGAAAAAGATATATGAATCATACGTTACTAGATCAAGAACACCCTGTTTATTTTAAATCCCATGAGAGAAAATATCATACTCATACCACCTAATCGATATTAGATTGCATCCTTACCTTGTGTGCCAATTATGTGTATGAGGAAGCAGAAATCAAGGCACTTACTGTAGATTATGGGAATAAAATCTAGTAATTGAAAATATATTTTAAGATATTCGTATTTATAGGAATATTATATTTTCGGAAGTATGAAAAATATAAAAAGATCTCTCTCATTCTCTGGTCATTCCTTGTCTGAACTATGAGTTAAGATCTGATGTCTTCTCTTGCAAAGGTGCTTAATTTGAAAGATCTCTTTAAGAATAAGTCTTCACCATCTCTTGATGCTAAGAAACCTAAGAGAAAAATAAAAAAGAGAGATTGTATTAACAACAAGCAAAGAGAGAACATGTTGAAGAAAGATCAATGTATTGAGATATTGACACAATTTCGTGTTCAATCAAAGACAGAATTACATGTACTTGAAGAATCCTTCACGAAAACATCACAACTGCAAGAAATCCTGGTCAAGAAACAAGGTTAACTTCTTGAAGAAATTCACAAGCTCAAGACTGAAAGTAATATCCTGCCTTCCTCTAGTACTGATATGAAGGATTGAGTTGCTCATAAAAATAAGATTAGATTCTTATTTACAGAAAAATAGACATCAATGTTTTGATTTATTTCAATTATTGTATAAGGTCTATTTTGAATAAAACTATCATTATTTATGAACAAAATTATTATTTAATGATTTTTCTTTTGATAGTTACCGATTACATAGCCTGTGAATTAAATGTTTATATTATTACTATGTGTGTTCGGTTTATGGGATATCTGATTTCGGTTTTCATCAACCTTAATATTCGATCTCATATGATGTGACCCTTATGGTTTGTGTGGCCTTTTGATTTAGCGGGATTAAGTTCTAGCCCATGTTGGTAGGCTTTATCAGGTGTTCCGATTGAAACTCACATGTGAAAAGTCATGATATGTTGAATCAATTTATGTTTACATAAGTTGTGTTTAGCATAACATATGTGTTTCGAGTTATCAACTTTTGCTATTGGCACGTATTAGTTAAAATTATTTCAACCTTTCTCTGGTAAAGGTTGCTTTTGTTGGTGTTCTTTTGTTCTTGCGAGAGGATGGCAACACACTGGGGGAGAGTTCTTACTTGAACTTGCGCTTAATGATACCTCTTTCTGGGGAGAAGAGGATGCGGAATCTGAGGTAACAAATTTGTTAGTTAATCCTTTTACTGTTTAAGAAAAACCTGTTTATATTGCATATATTTTTCTTTTGCTTAATAAAATATAGACACAATTGATATGTTCCATTATTGTGTATGGTTGTGTGTATCTGATTCAATTGTTTCCTATTAAGAAAAACTGTGTCAATTTATTTGGCTTATTGTTTGGTATCCTCTTTATTGTTGGGTATCAAGTGTTTTTGCTTAACGAAATTCGGTGCAATTGCGGTGCTATAATGTCTATGTTTGTTTCAATTGCTTCCGGTTAAGAAAATAATTGTGCAAGTCAATTTATTTTGGTTTGTATGTATTGTTTATGGCTTAAAAAAATATGGGATCATTTGTTTAGTCCAAATCGATTCCGGATAATAGAAACTAAGTTAATTCTGATCTTAGTTAGACTTATCAAATTAGAGGATTCAGTTATTCAAGTCTAATCGAATGCCTTGACAAGAAAAACTAGTTAACTAACCTAGTGTTTGTCTTGTCTAAATAGAAAGTTATAAGTTATTGTTTGAATAATTATATCCCTATGAGGGAAATGAAGTTAATTCTGATCTTTATTTGGTCTTATCGAAATAAGCGATTGCACCTAGGCAATCATTTTAACAAGGGAATTAAGTTTCTTAGTCGATTTGTTAAACTATTAGGGAAAATTGCTTCGAGCAATTGTTTCCTTGATAACATATTAAAACTAGATTACTTGTAGTTTCGGTTTTAATATTGGTTATCTAAAGTGGTATGTGAAACCTTCGTGCTTAACTCTTATAGGTTGTTTACAAGTCTTTTAGATTTGTAAGATCCTTTCGGTTTGTCCTTTATTTGCTCGAACCTTTGTCATTTTATGACAAAAAAGGGGGAGAAATATATGGAGTGAACAAGTGATTTGCAATCACTAAGGAAAGGAAAATTATGCTTAAACGTTATATCTAACGAAAGAGTAAAGCATTGACTAAGGGGGAGAAAAATATCATATTGTTGTTGTAGTATTATGACTACAAAAAGGGGAATAACAAAGATGTTCAGATTGAATATTTACCTAGCTTACCTTTAGGGGGAGTAAAAACTTTTGTTATTCAAATGAATTCTGTCAACAACGACATTTATTGATTGAATATATGCAGGTTATTGTGCTGTTGAAACTTGGAATCAAGCGTATGTAAAATAATTTTTTTGCAATTTGTTTATCCATATGTAATAAGAGTTTTGTCACTAAAATTGATAAAGGGGGAGATTGTTAGAGCATAGCTCGATTTAAATCACCAAGCGTTGGTATGTCAAGTTTGGTTATCATATTTTAGTGTATCAAAACTCATCTAAAGTCGCTTGATTAAATACTAGAGTCAACTTCATTTAGGTTAGACTAGAAAGTCTAGGAATGTTGAGACATAAAAGTATTACTCCGAAGACTTGAAGAAAATGAAGAAGTATTGAACTACAATGATGATATCATCCTTCCACTTGAGGTTAGTAATATTGACTTGATTTGTTTCATTCCTAACGTATCTTTCAAGTCGTGCTATATTGAAAACATAACTGCGAAGATGTACATACTGTATAATACTATAGTGATGTGACATGGTCAAGCAATCTATGAGTCTCGATTAAATACAAGAGAAATAAACTTGGATGGTACCAAAGCCCAATATCCAAGGATCAATCAATTTCCAATCAATAACCAAAGGTTGGATTTCACTATTGATCGATACAAGACACAACCTGTGATATTTCAATTATATAACAAAATATAATGCGGAATAGAAATAACACAGACACCAGAAATTTTGTTTAACGAAGAAACCGCAAATGCAGAAAAACCCCGGGACCTATTCCAGATTGAATACCACATTGTATTAAGCCTCTATAGACACTATCCTACTACAAACTAACTTCGGTCTGGACTGTAGTTGAACCCTAATCTATGTCACACTGATTCAAGGTACAATTGCGCTCCTTACGTCTCTGTTCCCAGCAGGATACTACGCACTTGATTCCCTTAGCTGATATCACCCACAACCAAGAGTTGCTACGACCCAAAGTCGAAGACTTTAATAAACAAATCTGTATCACACAGAAAAGTCTACAAGGATAGATAAATTTGTCTCCCACAGATAAACCTAAAAGTTTTGTTCTGTTTTTTGATAAAAATCAAGGTGAACAAGAACCAATTGATAAAATGGACTTATATTCCGGAAGAACAGCCTAGTATTATCAATCACCTCACAATAATCTAAATCGTATGGTAAGAAAACTTGATATTGCGGAATCACAAACGATGAGACGAAGATTTTTGTGATTTCTTTTTATCTTGCCCTATCGGAGATGTAATCTCAAGTCAATTATTCAATTGAACCTACACGATATAAAATGGCAAGATCAGAACGCTCAACTACAAGACAAGTAGTAACGTCTGGCTTCACAATCCCAATGAAGTCTTTAAGTCGCTAATCGACAGAGTCTCGAGAAGAAACCTACGATTAAAGGAGAATCGACTCTAGAAAACTAAATAGTATCACACAGGAAGTGTGGGAATTAGTTTTGCACAGTTGCTAGACGTTTCCTTATATAGTTTTCAAATCAGGGTTTGTAATCTAAGTTACCTTGGTAACAAAGCATTCAATAATCACCGTTAGATGAAAAACCTGATTTATCCAAGCTAATATATTTCAACCGTTAGATCGAAACTTAGATTGGCACACACAAATGAAATGTATTCATTTAGGTTTGAGTAACTGTACCTAAACGTGTACATTGGTTGGTTCACAAATGGTTGACCAATGGTTATCCATATGAGTGCTTTCATATTAACCGTATTCATCTTTATCATAACTAGGTCAAATAACTCATAAGAACTAGTTCAAGAGTTGTTCAATTGCTTAGGTATTTATACATAGACACAATCGAAACAAAATCGGTTTGATTCATTTGAATCAATTCATGAACAATATATCCACGGTTTGTAAAGATTGCATTCCATATAATTTATTGTTTTAAGTCCATGAACTACCGATTTGAGATATAACCATCTTGGGTACGCGTACGGGTATGCGTACCTTAGCTACCGGATTTTGAATTGGTTTTAGTTTCCAAACTCAGCAGAATTTTTGGGGTGAAAAGTTTCGCCAGTACTCGTACGGGTACGCGTACCTAAGGTGACTGGTTTTGAGTTCGTAAACTCCAAAGTCAGCAGAAATTCACGGACGTAAACTTCCGCCAGTACGCGTACGAGTACGCGTACCCAACCTGTCTCCTTCACCAATACCGCATGCACACATATGCACGCACTTGGTTTCCGGTACATGGATTTATACATTAATGTGCGAACACACTATATGCTTACATCCATAGGTGGTTACATATTCTCAACTTTACATTTCAATCATTGAAACATTTTTCTATAATGTTATAATAGTCGCTAGACATAAAGAATCGACTATCATCATCAAAGCTATTTTGAAGATTGAAACGTCATCATGACTTTCGTCAAGGGTAAAGATGAAAATGGTTAAAGCAAAAGGTCAACACGTATTTCGAGAAAAAGATAGGCGAGTAAACTCGACTCGAAATAGCAAATGTGTATGTATGAAAACTATCATACTTATACGACTTTTGTCTCAAGAGTAGGAGATAGAGTAGATAGACTTTTTAATGACAAGATGAGTTCAAGTCTCCACATACCTTTTAGTCGGATGAAGTTCCACTGGTTCCTCGAGTAGTTCTTCGTCTTTGCAAGATAATCGCCATGGAGTCTGGAGATCAACTATTCCTAACTATCCTAGACCAAGACTTAGTCATAAGTATACTAGAAATCAAGACATATAGTTTTGATCACTAATATTGAAAAACATGCTTGAGATATCAACGCATGTGAGTTCGACCGAGCAATGCTCTAACAATCTCCCCCTTTGTCAATTTTAGTGACAAAACTATCAATACATATGAGTATACTAGAAATCAAGACATATAGTTTTGATCACTAATATTGAAAAACATGCTTGAGATATCAACGCATGTGATTTCGACCGAGCAATGCTCTAACAATCTCCCCCTTTGTCAATTTTAGTGACAAAACTATCAATACATATGGATTACAAAATAAATAAAAATTTGTAGCTTCTTGTCCACATGCTTGATCTCCTTGGTGCTTCAACATTACTTGAAAACTTCGTCTTTTCCAAGTACTCCCATGATTCCATAGATGTTGAATTCAACATCATATTTTTTGAAGTTCCGTAGCCATAACAATGAGAAAACAAAAGCTCTCGATCATTGTTATACAGTGTCAATAAAATTGGTAAAGGTATGAAAACGGGATCCTAATGAAATTTCCACGTAGACGCTTCAAGACCAAAGAAAAGTACATATCAACTTGTTTAGATGCAATCATAAATACGAGGCTAAATGCATTTATCAAGGAGTTTATAAAGATACAAGATAACCCCTAAATAATTCCACAACCGCACTCCCCACAAAGATATGGAAATTAAGTGCAAGTTCAAAAGGACTCCCCCACATTTGATGTCATTCCCAAGAGAACAACAAGAGCGACCTTACTTTTGCAAGAAAAGAAGGATTTTATTGGACACCAAAAATCATAAAGAAATGATTTTCTATATCCAAAATTCTCAATTAAACTAACCACAAGAGACCCCATGATTAATTTAATCGGAATACACAATCAAATTGAACACAAAAGAGATCACCTTAATTGAACATGCTCGACATAAGAGAACTTATGGAGCTACGACTATGTAAACCATAAAAGAATGATTAACACAATTGTCTTATGCTCAACACAAGAAAGACTTATGGAGCATACACATAAAATATGGATCAGGGAATGATTAATACTGCGGCATATACAAAGATTCATTCGATCTTCATCACTATTTGCATAACGACTTATAATAGACATAATCTTTGTCAACAAAAGATTTTTACCTATTTTCCATCAAAAATTGACATAATAGGCTTAACTTTTGTTTGTCAAAAGTTCATCGATCTTGTATCAATACTTGCATATCGACATATTAAAGAGATAACTTTTGACATCATATGGGACAATAATAGTTCACGGACGCAAACACACATGTCCCATAACATATTGCAATATATAAAACCATAAAGATTAATGCTGCAAAGATCATCTTCCAAACAATTTTTAGAATTTAAATAAATAAACCTAAAAAATAAAGATGAAAACGTTGGACATAGCTATGTGTACTCACAATAATGGCTATTCCAAACCCTAATTATCCTTCTTAAGAAAAACAAGAATAAGAAGTTTCCTTGGCATTAATATCTTTGAGAAATTTCGCATCGTTCCCGAACTCCTTGTCGTCAACAGCCATTGAAACATAAGGTTCATGGAGGAAGGAGTCAATACCAACAAACCGTCTTGGCTGAAGATGTCGAACCAGGGCCTTCTGAATTTCCAAAGATATTAACACACAATCCTTTATTTTTCGAATCTCCTTTCTTGCCTCTTTCAACTCATCAAGAACATCAGAGAACTTCTGAGAGTTAGAAGTAACTTCCCTTGGCTTCCTCACATTCTTTCTTTTTCTTTTCAAGGATGGAGACACAAGAGATTTTTATTTTGCCTTGGTGATTGATGGCTTAATAATCATATTGATATCTTTTCCATCTGAAGACATGGTGCTTGGAGTTTCCATGGTATGGTTTTTTGTGAGAGGAATTCACAATTACACTTCAACAAGAAGTCTTGTATAAAGAGTATCAGAGAAGGAAAAAGGAATGTGGGATTTCAAAACCTAAAAAGTTTTGTGTACGCACAGCTCACAACCCTATCAAGAGTGAAATTGTCACAAATAACCCTCTTCTTTTGGCAGACAGGTCCTTTCCAATATCAACAATGATATGAAAAAATTCCAAAGCCAAACAACACAGCTAAAAACAAAAGAAATATATATATATATATATATATATATTTTTAAATCCTGGGGAGTGAAATATCTTGTCTCTTTTGAACAGGCACATGAGACAAGGTGCATAAAAACAACACAATCAGGTTATGCTGTGGTGAACAATGATTTGTCCACCACGACCCTTTTGTACGGAATCAATGGAACTCTGCCTTTCCGTATGTTTAGACCAGGTTTTCCTATCTAATGGTCTATATTTATCTTTTGAAACTAGTCTCTTCGAAGAGGACATGATCTTACATACCTTAGCTGTTTTTTCCGCGAGTTTAAGCTTATTGGCTAGACGATCTGCTCTTCGTTGAAGCTTGTTGTTAGAGCATTGCTCGGTCGAACTCGCATGCGTTGCTATCTCAAGCATGTTTGTCAATGTCAGTGATCAAAACTATAACTCTTGATTTCTAGTCTATTATAGCTAAGTCTCGGACTAGGATAGAAAGTGTAGTTGAGCTCAATGACTTCATGGCGATTCATCATACAGGTAGAAGAACTACTCAAGGAACCGGTGGAACTTCTCGACAAAAAGGTATGTGAAGACTTGAACTTATCTGTCACTCAAAAGTCTGTCTACTCTATCTCCTACTCTTTGAGACAAGAAGTCGTATGCTATATATATAGACTTGAATTATACACATTTGGTATTTCGAGCCGAGTATACCTCACCTATATATATCTTGAAATATGTGTTGGTAAGCTTTTCGCTTCGATCAAGTTTATCTTTACCTAGTGACGAAAGTCATGATATGTTCAATCATCTTGAAAATTGCTTTGACGAGAAATGGTGTAACAACTGTATAACGTCCTCTAAGAATGTTTCAATGATTGAAATGAGAGTTTAGATTACATAACCAATGGTGGACATAAGCATTATTGTGGAAACACATTTATGTAAAAGTCTTATTCCTTGAACCAAAGTTTGCGAACTTTGTTGATCAAGAGAACCAAAAGAATGGCGTGAGCTAAGTCCGCGAACTCAATCCGCGAACTGCCGAAGTTCTCAAACCCGAGAATTTCTGCTGGAGTTGAAAAAATACTTGCGTGAAGCTAAGTCCGCGAACTCATTCCACGAACCCAGTCCGCGAACCGACGAAGTTCTCAAACCCGAGAATTTCTGCTGGAGTTTGTAAACTCTGCCCAGTAACTTAAGTCCGCGAACCTAGTCTGCGAACTTGAGAAGGTTATATATTTGAAGATGATTTTTGAACTTAAACTTAAAAAGACTAAGGAATGCAGTTTGCAAACTGTGGCTATAAAAGTTCATGAACCGATTCAAGTGAATCAAATCATCTTTGCTTCAATTGTGTCTTGCGTAGTACATGAGATTTCCTTGCAATTGAAAAACTCTCTAACTAGTTCATTTGAAGTCATTTGAACTAGTTATGGTGAAGAAGAACGTGGTTGATATGAAATGCTCATATGGATAACCTTTTGGTTAACTGTTGTTGAACCAACAAGTGCATATGTTTGGGTACAGTTAACAAACCTAGAAGCGTGCATTGTCAAGTGTGTTTAGCAAGCTAAGTTTTCGAACTAACGGTTGAGAAATATTAGCTTGAATCTAAATCAGGTTTTCATCTAATGGTGAATATTGAATGCATTGTTACTAAGCTAACATTGATTAGAAAACCTGATTTGAAAGACTATATAAAGGAGACATCTAGTATTGTGAAAAACTAATCCCCACACCTCACGTGTGATACTAGTTTGCATACTAGAGTCTATTCTCCTTTAACCGTTGGTTTTCTTCTTCTAAAACCAGGTTAACGAGTTAAAGACTTCATTGGTATTGTGAAGCCAGACCGATATTACTTTTATCGTAGTTGTGTGATATGATCTTGCATCTTCTATCGTACGAGTACAATCGGATTGATTGTATTGAGATTGATATCTCCGATAGTCAAGATATAAAAAGTAATCACAAACATTTTCGTCTCATTGTTTGTGATTCCACAACATCTTGTTTCGCTACCATATGATTACGATTGTTGTGAGGTGATTGATAACTCTAGGCTGTTCTTAGGGAATATAAAACCGGATTATCAATTGGTTCCTGTTCACCTTGATTATTATCAAAAGACGGAATAAATTTTTTAGGGTTTATCTGTGGGAGACAGATTGATCCTTTGATAGACTTGTCTGTGGGAGACAGATTTGTTTATTGTCAAAGCCTGCGATTTTGGGTCGTAGAAACTCTTAGTTGTGGGTGAGATTAGTTAAGGGAATCAAGTGTGCAGTATCCTGCTGGGATCAAAGGCGTAGGGAGTACAATTGTACCTTGGATCAGTGGGAGACTGATTGGGGTTCAACTACAGTCCAGTCCGAAGTTATCTTGGAGTAGGCTAGTGTCTTTAGCGGATTAATACAGTGTGTATTCAATCTGGACTAGGTCCCGGGGTTTCTCTGCATTTGTGGTTTCCTCGTTAACAAAATTTCTGGTGTCTGTGTTATTTCTATTTCCACATTATATTGTTTTATCTTTATAATTGAAATAATACAGGTTGTGCGTTAGATCATCAATTATAGTAATCCAACCTTTGGTTGTTGATTTTCATTGATTGATCCTTGGATATTGGTCTTTGGTACCATCCAAGTTATTCCTTGTGTTTGATTAAAGACTCGCTGATTTGTATTAGCTTGAGTAAATCAAAACAAGAGAGAGATATTAACTCCTTGAGATATTTTTACCTATATTGAGTCTGACGGTCTAGTTGATTCTCTAGAAAGTATTTCGGAGTTAGTCCATACAGATTTCTAAGCGAAATATTGGGTGGTGTTGTTAGACCCCCACTTTTTCAATTGGTATCAGAGCAGGCAAACACGTTTAAGACCTTACAAGTCTGTGTTTTTAGCGATCTGACTCTATGGACAAGAGTACTATCTCTGATAAACGCGTCACCAGAAATAAAAGATCTATCTCGTCTAATTCTATTAAAGAGAATGGTTCTACAATCTCGAATATACATGAACCTTCTGTACTGACGAGACAGACTAACACTAACATGTGTATTCCCGATTACTCTTCAAATGAGAGGCTCTTTATTAATGAACGAGATTCAGCTGAAGAGAGTGAATTGATTCTAAATCTTGTTAGAATCCAAGATGATAGATTCAATCGGTTGAAGCATCATGTCAATGTTCTACTTGGTGTAATAAGATATTGCAAACCCAAAGGTAATTCTGAAGTTCATTCTTCGTGTACGTCTCTTGAAGCTAGCCTCAGAAGAGATTCCTTGGAAATTGACCATCGCTTGAGAAATCTCTCTATTCAAGGATGCTCAAAGCAATATAATATGCCAAGTACTTCTAACACAACTAAAGATGGTTCATGCTCAGAAATAAAAACGGAAGCCCATTCTAGTAAAACGGATGTGCCTGAAGTCACCAACACTCAAGGATGTTGCACATAAAATGAAGGGAAGAAATCTTCTAACGATGATATTAAGACTGTACTATCTAATCATTCTGATGATCAGAAAGTATGTCTTGTCTGTGAGACAAAGAGTTCTGTTAAACGAAAGGGAACCTCTAGGTTGAAGAAAAACTCCTTGGTTCAACTTCAACACACCTTAGATTTGATTCTTAAAGGTGTAACTGACATTGGTATGACTAAACCAATTGTTTTTTTACCTACCCTGTGTATGTTACCGGGAAAGTCAGTTCAATGAGTTCCTCGAACACTCAAGAACAAAACAGACGTCTTAATAAACATCGTCTAAAGGAAGATCGTGTCGTGGTCTCTGGAAATAACGCTACTCCTGTTGAGAAAGGAAGTTCAGAAGAAAGAATAAAAATTGATGAAAGAAGAAATAATCTGAAAAAGATAATTGAAGGATATAAAGAATTCGTCAACATGTTGTCCTCCTCCTCTAACCAAAATTCTTCTGGTAAGAGCTCAAACTATGTCTCGTATTTTGATGACAAAAAGTTTTATGATAATTTCTCACATAAAAAGGAGTCCCTCTCTAGATTCAGGAGGAAAAAGAGACTTGACCATAAACACAAATCTCTTGATGAGCTTGTGGCTCATACTTGTGCTAATTAATCACAAGGGTTGAAGAGCTTACTCATAAAAACCCTGTTGAGTAAGATGTGTTAATATTCAGGTATACTTTTGGCATTTGAGTCTGTTAGGTTGAGCTATCTTCTTATTGTCTATAGCTAAGATTTTTGATTGTAGACTCATTGTGCTTAAAGTATTGTATGTGTCTAAAGTGTCGTTTTCTTTAGGAAGTCTTCTTCTGAATCTTGTTTCTTGCTACAACTATACTCAAAAATTGTCTTCCTGAGTTATGGAATTTTTTGAGTCTTTTGTTGCAAAAGTCCCTTCTGGGCTTTATTTTTTTGGGGGGTCATGTTGTAATCAACGGATATCCGTGTTCTGGGACGAGTCAACTGTTTAAGAAAACTCTAGAATCCCTTCCCTAAGAGACCCTTAAATATCAATCTATTGAGTTGCGAACGCATACTCTAGGTTGACTTTTGGGTTGTCAAGAATGTCTTCTTCTTCATCTTGCTATGGTGGTTTTGCAAGAGGATTCCTTGAAAAAGGTTGTGTTGTTGAGTCCAAGAAGAAAAGAACCCTTGTAGATGAAGAACATCCTAATTCTTCATGTTATTTTTCCTATGTTCATGAGGATGCTGAAAAGGATGATATGGTTTATGCTGAAGTTGTTCATGACTTTCTTAAGTACTTTGGGGAAGCAAAACAACATCTCATTGTGACTCTGAAAAATCTTGATGCATTGAAAACTGAGTTGGAAAAGGTTACTGTTGACATTGGTCTCATAAAGTCTTACATCAATGATCTTTGCAAAGAGAATCACCTCGCTGATGTTGCAATGAATGTTGTTGATCACAAGATCAAAGACCTTTTGTCTCGTGAGGATTCTGAACCGTCCATATGATCTTAGTTCGTGTTCGGGATAGCACTGGAGTCTGTTTTTCTTTAGCTTGTTTTATTTATGTTGCCTTGTATGTCTTCTTTTTTGTCTTAGTTGGAAGAATAACTAGTGCTTTGAACAGCAATGATTGTGACTACACATAGCTATTATTTTCATCTTCTTGTTTTTTTAGATTTATTAGTTTAAATTCTAAAATTTTTTTGGAGGATGATGTTTTGCAGTATTAATCTGTATGATTTTTTATATTGCAATGGGTTATGGGATTGGTGTTTACGTCCATGAACTATATTTGTCCCATACTTTTTCAAAAATAAAGTCGTTCGTGGTCGGTATTCATGTACTGGTAAAAGAATGAATGGACTTTTGACAAATGCAAAAGTTAAGCCTATATTGTCAATTATTTGATGGAAGATAGGTTAAAATCTTTTTTTTTCAAGGATTATGTCTATTATTGTTGTTATGCAAATAGTTACTGAAGATAGAATGAATACTTGTGTATTCCGCAGTATTGATCATCCCTGATCCATATTTTATGTATTACTGTGAGGCTCCGTAATGTATCTTGTGTTGAGAATTATACAACCAAGTTGATTTTCTTAGCTTATTTATTATTCCGTGAGATATGTTATGTCGAGCATATTGAACTAAATTAATCATCTTGTTTGGTTATTTAGTTATTGCTCCGTAAATATTCTTATGTCGAGCAAAACAAATGACAATTAAATTGATTACTTTTGTAATTAGTTTGGTTGTGTATTCCAATTAGATTAATTATGGGTTCTCTTATAATTAATCTAGTTGAGTATTTTCGTGTCTCCATAAGTTCTCTTATGTTGAGCACAATCAATTGAAATGATCACTTTTTGTGTTTAATTTGATTGCGTATTCCGATTAAATTAGTCATGGGTTTACTTGTGATTAATTTTATTGAGTTTTTGGATATAGGAAATCATTCTTATGGTTTTTGGTGTCCAATAAAAATCCTTCTTTTCTTTTGAAATTAAGGTCGCTCTTGTTGTTCTTTCGGGCATGACATCAAATGGGGGAGATTTCTTTTGAACTTGTGCTTAATGGTCATATCTTGAGGGGTGTGCGGCTGTGGAAATTTAGAGGGGTTATCTGTATCTTTAAACTCCTTGATGAATGCATTTAACTTCGGCTTTATTATTTCATCTAAATTAGTTGGTATGTATTTTTATCTTTTGTCATGAAATGTCTCTATCGGAAATTTCATTATCATCCCGTTCTTCTACCTTTGCCAATTTTATTGACAAAAATAGGGAGAATTAATATGTAGTTCACACTACAAATACATATGGTTTTCGGATCATTGTGTAACGGGGAGTGGTTTCCATGTGAGACGGAGTATTGACTAATGGGGAGTGATACATATCACCATAATATTATTGTTGAAGTTGTGATACAATTGAACTTTGACGCTGTGTAATAATATTATGACACTGTATAACAATGATCGAGACCGATGCTTTCTCATTATTATAGCTACAGATCTTCAACAACGGTGATGCTAAACTTACAACCTTTGGGATCATTGGAGTACTTGGAAGTGACGAAGATTTCGAGGAATGTTGAAGATTAGACATGTGGAATAGGAGCTACTAAATTTTCTTTATATTTTTTGTATTCCATATGTATTGATAGTTTTGTCACTAAAATTGACAAAGGGGGAGATTGTTAGAGCATTGCTCGGTCGAACTCGCATGCGTTGCTATCTCAAGCATGTTTGTCAATGTTAGTGATCAAAACTATAAGTCTTGATTTCTAGTCTATTATAGCTAAGTCTCGGACTAGGATAGAAAGTGTAGTTGAGCTCAAAGACTTCATGGCGATTCATCATACAAGTGGAAGAACTACTCAAGGAACCGGTGGAACTTCTCGTATTTCCTACTCTTTGAGACAATAAGTCGTATGCTATATATATAGACTTGGATTATGCACATTTGGTATTCGAGCCGAGTATACCTCGCCTATCTATATCTCTAAATATGTGTTGGTAAGCTTTTTTCTTTAACCAAGTTTATCTTTACCATGTGACGAAAATCATAATATGTTTCAATCATCTTGAAAATTTCTTAGACGAGAAATGGTATAACAACAAGATAACGTCCTCTAAAAATGTCTCAATGATTGAAATAAGAGTTTAGATTACATAACCAATGGTGGAAATAATTGTTCTGGAAACACATTTATGTATAAGTCTTATTCCTTGAACCAAAGTTTGCGAACTTTGTTGATCAAGAGAACCGGAAGAATGGCGTGAGCCAAGTCCGCGAACTATCGAAGTTCTCAAACCCGAGAATTTCTGCTGGAGTTTAAAAACTACTTGCGTGAAGCTAAGTCCTCGACTCAGTCCGCGAACCCAGTCCGCGAACCAGCGAAGTTCTCAAACCCGAGAATTTCTGCTGGGGTTTGTAAACTCTACCCGGTAACTTAAATCCGCGAACCTAGTCTGCGAACTTGAGAAGGTTATATATCTGAAGATGATTTCTGAACTTAAACTTAAAAAGACTAAGGAATGTAGTTTGCAAACCGTGGCTATAAAAGTTCATGAACCGATTCAAGTGAATCAAATCATCTTTGCTTCAATTGTGTCTTGTGTAGTACATGAGATTTCCTTGCAATTGAAAAACTCTCTAACTAGTTCATTTGAAGTCATTCGAACTAGTTATGGTGAAGAAGAACATGGTTGATATGAAATGCTCATATGGCTAACCCTTTGGTTAACTATTGTTGAATCAACAAGTGCATAGTTTGGGTATGGTTAACAAACCTAGAAGCGTGCATTGTCAAATGTGTATAACAAGCTAAGTTTTCGATCTAACGGTTGAGAAATATTAGCTTGAATCTTAATCAGGTTTTCATCTAACGGTGGATATTGATTACTTTGTTACCAAGGTAACCTAATTGCAAACCCTGATTTGAAAGACTATCTAAAGGAGACATCTAGTATTGTGAAAAACTAATCCCCACACCTTAAGTGTGATACTAGTTTGCATACTAGAGTCGGTTCTCCTTTAACCTTTGGTTTTCTTCTTCCAAAACCAGGTTAACGACTTCATTGGGATTGTGAAGCCAGACCAATACTACTTTTATCGTAGTTGTGTGATCTGATCTTGCATCTTCTATCGTACGAGTACAATCAGATTTATTTGCTTGAGATTGATATCTCCTATAGGCAAGATATAAAAAGTAATCACAAACATCTTCGTCTCATTGTTTGTGATTCCGCAACATCTTGTTTCGCTACCATACTATTTAGATTGTTTTGAGGTGATTGATAAATCTAGGTTGTTCTTCGAGAATATAAAACCGGATTATCAATTGGTTCCTGTTCACCTTGATTATTATCAAAATACGGAACAAAACCTTTAGGGTTTATCTGTGGGAGACAGATTTATCCTTTGATAGACTTGTCTGTGGGAGATAGATTTGTTTATTGTCAAAGCCTGCGATTTTTGGTCGTAGCAACTCTTGGTTGTGGGTGAGATTAGCTAAGGGAATCAAGTGCGCAGTATCATGCTGGGATCAGAGGCGTAGGGAATACAACTGTACCTTGGATCAGTGGGAGACTGATTTGGGGTTCAACTACAGTCCATTCCGAAGTTAGCTTGGAGTAGGCTAGTGTCTGTAGCGGCTTAATACAGTGTGTGTTCAATATGGACTAGGTCCCGGGGTTTTTCTGCATTTGCGGTTTCCTCATTAACAAAATTTCTGGTGTCTGTGTTATTTCTATTTCCGCATTATATTGTCTTTATAATTGAAATAATACAGGTTGTGCGTTAGATCATCAATTAGAGTAATCCAACCTTTGGTTGTTGATTGTCATTGATTGATCCTTGGATATTGGTCTTTGGTACCATCTAAGTTATTCCTTGTGTTTGATTAAAGACGCGCTAATTTCTATTATCTTGAGTAAATCAAAACAAGAGAGAAATATTAACTCCTTGAGATATTTTTACCTAGATTGAGTCTGACTATCTAGTTGATTCTCTAGAAAGTATTTCGGAGTTAGTCCATACAGATTGCTAAGCGAAATATTGGGTGGTGTTGTTAGACCCCCGCTTTTTCACTTGTTGACATATCTTCTCTTGTATTTGTACTTGAAACACTTTGAAAATTCATGTCCCTTGAGAGAACAACAGGAGCATGTCAACGCAAAAAATGGTTCAGGGGCCTTCGAAACGCAAGCTGCTAGACACAAGGTAGATCTTGAAACATTAAACAATGGGTTTCCAAAAGAAGGGTCAATTGATTATTCCATATTTATTGGGCTCTCTTCTAAAAGATAATCAAGATTTATGTATGTATTGCTACAATTATCAAAATCAATATTTTCAGACAGAAGAGCAACACTTGATTTCTTGTCTTCATCAGAATCATAATTGTCAGACATCTCGTCAAGTGTCGTAGCAAGACCTTTGTTCCCAGTGTATTTTCTACGATTTGGGCACTCGTTTGCAAAATGACCAAATCCTTTACACTTAAACCACTGAGGCATATCCTCGTCATCAGTTTCATCCGTGTCCCTGTTTTTAGGAGGAATATGATTATGAGGTTTGACTGATGCTTTTGGCTTTTCTCTGGAGAACCGTTTACTTCTCTTCAGCAAAATATCTCTAAACTGTCTTGTGATCATTGAGACTGATTTGTCAAGATCTTCATCTGATGAATCTGTCTCAGAGTGATCATCTTCAATACACATTTTTACTTTTATCAAGTAATTTTGTGTCTTTGAGTGCTTTGAACGCAACATCCTTAGATTTGGACGAGTGTTCGTGATCAAAGATCTTAAGCTTCCTAACCAGCGTATTTCTGGAGAGGTTATCAAGGTTATTTCCCTCAACGATGGCATGCTTCTTATAATCGTATCTAGATGGCAGCGATCTGAGAATTTTCATCACAATGTCTCAGGAATAATCTTACCCAATGCAAAAGATGCATTAAAAATTTCAGACACTTTGTGATTAAACTCAATGAATCCTCATCTGCCATATGAAGGTTTTCCCAATCGAAATTAAGGTTTTGAAGCCTAGCTTCCTTTTCACTGGTATTTCCTTCGAATACGGCTTCTAAGATATCCGACGCATCTTTAGACCTAGTGTAATTTGACACATGGTGCTGAAGATTTGGGGTAATGGCATGTATGATGGCATTCAGACCGTCGGACTTTTGCTTTGCAGCAAGTATCTCAGCAGCATCGTATTCGCCAACATTTTTTGGAACATTAACGTTACCTACTGCAACAACGGGAGCATCATTGTCATTAACAACATATACCCATGATTGAAAATCACGCGCTTGAAGAAACGCACGCATAGCCATTTTCCACCATAAGTAATTAGAGTCATCGAAGACTGGTGGTACATTAATAGAGATAGCACCTTTGTCCATAGAGTCAGATCGCTACAAACACAGACTGATAAGGTCTTGAACGTGTTTTCCTGCTCTGATACCAATTGAAAAAGCGGGGGTCTAACAACCACACCCAATTATTTCAATTAGCAATCTGTATGGAAAAACTCCAGTATACTTTTATGAGAATCAATTAGACAGTTAGACTCAATCAATATAAAAGTATATCAAAGATTTCTATATCTCTATTTTTTGATTTAAATCTTACTCAAGCAATCTACGAGTCTCGATTAAATACAAGAGAAATAAACTTGGATGGTACCAAAGACCAATATCCAAGGATCAATCAATTTCCAATCAATAACCAAAGGTTGGATTTCACTATTGATTGATACAACGCACAACCTGTAATATTTCAATTATATAACAAAATATAATGCGGAATAGAAATAACACAGACACCAAAAAAATTGTTAACGAGGAAACCGCAAATGCAGAAAAACCCCGAGACCTATTCCAGATTGAACACCACACTGTATTAAGACGCTACAGACACTAGCCTACTACAAACTCACTTCGGTCTGGACTGTAGTTGAACCGTAATCAATCTCACACTGATTCAAGGTACAGTTGCGCTCCGTACGTCTCTGATCCCAGCAGGATACTACGCACTTGATTCCTGATAGGTGTCTAAAAAACCTTAATAATTATCTATTGTTTATGCTTTCTTTGCTTAGTTTTCTTGTAAATTATGTATCTTATGTTTGCTTTTGAGTGTTTAGGTACTTTGGAGTCATTTGGAACAAAAGAAGAGAAATCAGGGCAAAAGTGTTGGAGGCGGATTATTTCTCATTATTTGCTTTTATTTCTTCATCTCTATCTGAAAAGCATCTCGGCTTTAGTAATGAAAATATTGTATGAAAAGCATGACAACTTTAGTGATGAAAAGAAATCGAAGAGAAGAAGTGGATTTGAGAAGTAAAAGACGTTTGTTGTTGGTGGAAGAATTCGATGAAAAAGAAAATGTTCATTTGGAGCGAAAAGGATAGAGTCATCACTGCGCAGGCAACCACTATCTGGAGTGCAGCGGAGGATAAAGGGCTATCATTTTGGTGGCCTGTATCTATTTTAATCTGCCTAGAGTTATATGGGTATCCCTTATCCTATACTGGGGCACTGAACCCAGTTTCAGTACACTACAAAACACCTAAATTTCAGAGAAGCAATCATTTTGTTCTTCTCTCTGCCCGAGGTTGATGGCGGCTTCATTATTGAACGAAAGGGAGAGATTCAGAGAGATTAGGGATCGAAAGATTGCTGTAAGAGATTTCAATGGAGAGAATAACACGGAGATGGAGAGGGTTGAAGCAGAAAAGAGCTACAGAATAAGTTAGGTTTAGAGGAGTGAAGAGATGGACATGCATTTGAGATCGATGGGGGTGAAGGAACTGAAGTTGTTGCTCGAAATCTGTGGAAGTAATGGAGTTTGCTGGATTATCATCAATGGTGGTTTCAATTTGTGAAGATGAACAGAATTGGGCAGAAATTGAGGTTCAAGCTCAGATTCAGATAGGAATTCAGGATGAGAAGATTTGGTGCTGTTAAATTGATGGGTTTTTGCTGAACTGGGTTTATTTATTACTGCAATTGAAACTGGTGATGACTGAGAAGATGAAGATGATATTATGAAATGGTCGCTACTGTTGGGATTGAGTCGAGATTGGAATCGGCAGTGAGATGTTGTTGCTGTGATTGTGGTTTGTTTTCATTGGCAGTAAGGGTTTGTGAGAAGAGGAAATGGCTGTTGTGTTGTGGTGGTATGATGCTGTTGAACTGGACATGGCGAGATTGCAAGCGAGATGAGTAGATGTGTTGGTTGTGTTTGAATGAATTGTGTTGCTGCAATGAGCAAATTGATTGCAAGTAATGAACAATTGTAGAGATGGTGACTAGAATGAGGATGAACTGCAGTTAAGGAGAACGGAACAGAAGTAAAGAAGATGCAGCGCAGCTGATGGTTTGCACCTGGCAGAGAGGGACTTGTGTGTTTACTGAATCTGATATGGATGGTGTTACACATGAGGAGCAGGTGATGACAGGGTTTTCAAGAAGAAGCTACAACACGAGTTGAAGCTACAACATTAATGTAAACAGGGCATGTTGGTGTTGGTCGCAGTAGCAGGTTGCTGAGACGATAATGAATGATTGCAGCTGCAGGTGGACTGGTTGGCCTGAGATGCAGTGTGCAAGTGATGTTGCTGGAGTAGGATTGTGACTGCAGGAATGGGTTGAATGTGGAGATAGCTTCGAGTTGCGGAAACTAGTGTTGTAGGGAAAGTTGGTCTGCAATAGAGGAGTCTGAGTGGTGCTGTGCAGCTGATTTAGGAGAGTTTTGGTGGATTTGTGTGGTTGTATTGCTGCAGGATGAGTATGATTGAGATGCAAATATAGATGAATGTTAGGCATTGTGAATGATTACAGGGAAGGACTCAAAGAAAGGCTGAAATATGGCCGGGAACATGCCAGAAATGGGGAAACTCTGCCGGATTTCATCAACAACAAGTTAACTCAGTAAATCACCGATCCCGGTTTGACTCATACAAAGACTTGCACCATGTTTGTTTACTCCTGACTCATCTGAGTCGTCTGGATCTGAGTGAAATCACCTGACTCATCTGGATCTGAGTCGATATGTTTGTTTTGAGTCAGATCTGACTCATCTGACTCGGAAATAAGTGAGTCAGTGGTTTGGTCCCATGAGTCAGGGGTATTTTATTACCTGACTCAAATGAGTCCGAGTCAGGGGTTATGTCTGAGTCAGAGGTCGAGTCAGATCTGACTCAAAATGGAAAAAAAACGGTCTGACTGCTGACTCGGTCCGAATCAGGGGTTGACTCAGATTCAGACGCCGAGTCAGCTGCAAACAAACAAGTTCTTGGACCTGTTAACATTGGGCTTTGCTGATGGGCTGTCAAATATTTATTTGACTTGGTTTTGGAAGAGGCAGAGAAATACATCAAGTCTATAAAATAGGGTTCTAATCTCTCTTATATGATTATCTTCGTCTCTACTTCTGCCTAGGGTTTAGAAACATGGGTTTTCTCTTTATTCTTGTGATGAACTTTTATGCCATGATTACTTAATTTTATTATTGGTTAAGGAATAAATTGGAATTCTAAATATGATTTTTATGCAATGAATTAGTTTTGTATCCATACTTTGTTGCTTATGATTCACCATTAATATTGTTATATGATTTGAAGGCATGTTTAGTCGAGTCGCGAATCGGTTGAATTAGTTTTCATCTCTATTGCTAGATTAGGATAATTATACGTAAAAGTGATAAAACCTGATTGCAAGTAGCATAATTGTGAGTATTGCTTGTAGTGATGCATCCTAGTAGTCACAAGTGGATCATAACCTATGTTAAATCGGATTAGTGCTTTTACAAGTTCGATTTCTTTGATTAGTCTTATTCCATAGAACTCAATGCTTTTAGGGAGTTAAACTTAATTGTGCTTTTACACTTTAGGTTGCTTTCTAGGAAGAATTCACATATGCATTTTTTAATGTGGTTGTGATGAAATCAGGGAATTAACGGGATATACTTGCGATCAAGATATATTAGGACTTTTAATAAAGTTGAGATTAAATATCAATTCTAGTTATTGTTGAAAAACATGTTTGTGGATGAAAACAATATCCTTGACCAATACTTTTACATATTTGAGTTGTGTGCTTTATTTCTTTGTTTTGCTTTTATTTTATTTTAGTATATAAAAATCAGAAAACCCCCATTGTTATTTATAGGAAACCGAAACAACTTGACAAACTAGTCCTCTCTGTGGGAACGATCCTTTCTTTCCCTTGCTATATTATATATTTTGAGTAGTGAGAAAGTATAACTTATTTTTGACGCATACGACATCGATAAAATTTTGGCATCGTTGCCGGGGAAGCAGCGGTTGTCGCTTGTCTTTGGTTTCTTTTCTTCTTTTTTTTTTTAGTTTTGTTTCTTATTTTTGTTTTGGTTTTTCTTATTTTCTGTTCGTTAACATAGTTTTGAGAACTCTTGTTTCAGGTACCAATTTCTATGGACGGAGCATATTGGAACAATGAGTATGGTTATCAACCTCAACAACACTACAACAACTATCACCCTTGCGGGAATACAATAAAACCAATCCTTTGGTTATGGTCAATATTCCACGTACCCTTTGAGTTATTCTCATACATACCAACCTTCTTACGGTAGGTATGCAAGTGAGCAACCACAAGGAGGGGAGAATAGTTGTGCTTCTATTCATATTTCTTCTAGTTTGGTAGATGAGATGCAACAATTCATGGTGGGCATGGAGTCAGTTTGTAGAAAACCAAGCGTGGAACCAATTTCATCGACCAAATCTTCTCATAGTATGTGCGGCCCAATTCTTGATCGTAGTTATGATCATTCACCCATTCAAAGGGAAGATAATTGGCCTAACAATACTGGAGTATGTGCACTTGCGCAAGGATGGGAGGATAATAATGCTTCTTCTAGTATTCCAGATTCTACTTTTGACTTGTTAAACGAGCTTTACAAACAAATGGAACACTATATTCATAATTTTGATGGATCACTCCAAGAGCTTCAAAAAGGTGTTTCCAATTTAAGAAAGGGTATTGATGAATACAAGGAGGAAATGGATAATTATGTTGAAAAAGACCAACTTTTGGAGAAATTTGACAATACTAGTGTAGTTGATTCAACTCTTGATCTTTATAATGATCAAGCACCTATTCAAAAGGTACATGAGTGTGATGAAACTAGTGTTCTCAAGAATTTCCTTGCAACAAGGTTTGAGTCTACCAAAGAGGAGTATGTTGAGAATGAAACCGATTTAACCAATATTGTGGAAGACCCAATTGAGCTTGCAAAGGGTGGTAACGATGATGTTAATGCCGATATTTTGGTTAAGGCAAAGACGGACGAAGAATACTTGCAAGTTTTGATAGAGGAGCACGAGGTGCAAGCGGTAAGTAATTCACTTGAATTTTCTAAGGATGAAGAGGATACCGTAATACAAAAGTTGCAAGGTTTGTCTAACCCTTTGCATATTATTTCTTCTCCTTTACCTCTTATTGGTTTGAATTTATGTGCTTCGGAGATATTGTTGAATGAATTTATTTCGCGATATCCGCCATTAGAAACATTTGATTCTCATACTATGCAGGTTTTGGAACAAGAAACCGTGGAAGTTCCCGAATTCTATGTTCTTTATACACTTCCAAGTGTGGACAAGAATAAGTGTGGGGGAAACTTTTATCGGTCAATAGCTTCGTTTCTGTTTTATATTACTAATATTTGTGTGAAGCTAGTGTTTGCAAAACAGGTACGACGGGTGGATCCCCAACTTTTCAGATTATTGGTGTATGGGGAAGTCGTCTTGAAAGTCGGGCTGACGAATTTAAACCAAGCACTAAGTGGGAGGCAACCCACCGATTTTGTATCTTTATCTTTTTATTTTTAAGAATTTTATCTTTGTTTTTGCATATCATTTGCGGAATTTCCCACCTTGAACTTTACTTTGAATGACTAAATTTTACATTGAGGACAATGTAAAGTTTAAGTGTGGGGGAGCATTTATATGTTTGTAGAGTTTGATGAATTTAGTTATAAAAATATATAGATATATATAGAAAATAGATAAATGAAAAAAAAATTGCTTTATACACTCCGAAACCTAGAAACATGTGCATATAGGATGACACTATCAATCTAAATGGATGGAACCATCTTGGCTGCACGAGTTGAGGAACCCATTAACTAAAGGACAGCATTATTCAAGTGTTAGAAATAATATGATAGTTGTTACCATATCTCGGAATGTCAACATATCACCTTCTGTTTTTATTTTTTCAAACTTTTTGTTTATCTAAGTGATTTGGTGGGTCACTAACATCGAATTGGTATTACTGCTAGGATGAAATAGAGTGACTGAGTTACTAAAAAAAAAGAGAAAAAAAAAGACCTGACCAATTAGACTAATCGGAATAAAAATATGATACTTGGATAACAATATGTATGTGTTTTCCCTGTCTCCGTCGCCTAAACAAGCGTGGAATGCAGGACCCATTGGAACTATCATGTAATCTGCTGACAAGAAGCATGCGCTTGGATCCAAAAGATCTAATCATGTTGTCAAGTAAAAAAAATAAAAAATTGAAAAGAGAAAAAAGAGAAAAAATTATCATTATTGTTATTATTGTTTAATAAAATCGACTCCTGGTTCCCTTGTATATGCCAGTTGAATTGATATCGAATTAAGATTGTCGACCGCTGGTTCCCTTGTATATGCCAGCTGTGTTGATATTAGAATTCAGACCAGTATCTCAATCCAATAAGACTCATAGGTTCATCTTGGCGGTGACCTTTAGACAGATATGGGAAACACCGTTCACTTAGTCAACATTCACAAACATCTATCTTCATATATCCATCTTCTTAATCTTTTCATATGTGATTGTGGTTAGTCATATTCCAAGTATTGTGGTTTGTTCAAATTTCTGAGTAGAGCTTAATTTATATATACATTAATTTGGATTCGCATCAAGGTACCTCCTCCAATAGCCATTTTGGATTCGTTCAGAGATTTGTCACAGGTAGCTGGAGTTGGAAATATAGGTTTTGTAGGTAGACGTCTTGTAAACCTTCACGAGACTATAACTCGTCCACTAGGGACACCTAGGGGTTCAAAGGCCTGTTATTCATGATAAGAGAAACCGTATCCTCGGCGACATGGAGTTGTATGTATGTTTTAGAATTAGTTTTGTTTGATTTGATCGAGGACTAGCAAAATCTAAGTGTGGGGGAATTTGATAGGTGTCTAAAACACCTTAATATTTATCTATTTTTTATGCTTTCTTTTCTTAGTTTTCTTGTAAATTATGTATCTTATGTTTTCTTTTGAGTGTTTAGGTACTTTGGAGTCATTTAGAACAATATTTATCCATTGTCTATTGTCTAAAACACCTTAATATTTATCTATTGTCTAAAACACCTTAAATTATGTATCACCCTCATGTGTCGATGTCATCAGTTTTCAAACATGGTTATTTGGTCCGAGGGCTTTACTCCACCAATAACTTAGCCATTGCGAAATGCTAGGAGTGGATAACCTCGCCTCAACAATATTTCACCAAATGGTTAAATTCAGAGCTTCTTCAAATTGAGCGTACCATCAAAATGTTTAATGCTGAAGACATGGTCAAGCATGAAAAACAGCATCTCAAACACTCTCCTTTGCATGAGTGTGCATACATACTACAGCCATGGAACTCCACTACACGAGGAATTCCGAATCAGCAGAAGATATTCAGAGCACGGACGATCAATCCTAACAAATTCCTGGAAGGAGATCTATTTCTCAAGGAAGCTAAACGTAATTCCCATTCTGCAAAGAATTCCAACTGGGAAGGACCCTTCATGATCTCTAAGTCTGTTTCTGGTGGATACTACAGATTGATCAATATGGATAGCAAGGAAAGTGTGGCCGTGATACACGAGAATTGGCTCAAGACCTTTGATGTCTAAGGTTTTGGATATTCGAGGTATTGGATGTTCAAGGCACGAACGTCCAAAATATTTGGCATTTAGAGTTTCCTTTCATTGTATTTCAATTCCTCCAAAATGTCTGCAATACTTGTATTCAGTAATTTAAATTCATCAATCTATCAAAATTCAGTTTACTTAAAGAAAATCTCTATCAAACCCAAAGAAAAACCCTCAATCATCTACTTATCCAAAACTAATCAAAACCAAAAATAAAATCTCACATCTCTCAGAAGTTCATAAGTTCAAGAGATTATGAAAAGAAATCAAAGAAAATCAGCTAAGAAAGACTTTTGCTCCTCTGCATCCTTCAAGACTTGTAAAGCTTCCTTCTCCATGTTCAGCTCTTCAGTCAGCCTGGAAATCTTGTCTTCCTTCTCCATCATAACGTCATTGGGAAAGGGTATGTTATTCTCGCACGAGTCCTTAATAGCGTTTATCTTCTTACGAACCCAATTCACGTTGAAGCCAAGTCTCTCAGAATTCTCCAAGTTGAACTCCCAATCAAAGAGTACATCTAAAGTCACAGTATTTATGTCCCTAGCGCATATATCACTTAAAACATGCAAGATAACACTTACTTGCATTGTTAAAGAATAAGCACGCTTTGGGTCTCTAGCAACGATGATTTGACCAAATTTCTTCCATAGTTTCTCGTACAAGTCGGCATACCCAATGGGAACACTAAATCCACCAACTAGTTCGTGATATGGGAGTGCTGCATCAAATGAAGGATCAAAATCAATCCCTGCACTCGGGTATTCATGCACCACTATACGATTCTCGATCACTGGAGCAACTTCTACAATCATAGCAACGGTTTCTTCAGTTTCTTCTATGCATGGTTCAGCTTCTTTCGCCACTGAAACAACAACAATTGAAGTCTCGGTCTCTTCGAAAACATCAACAACAACTCCCTCATGACTTTGAGGTGCAGAGATGGTCGTTCCTTCATCAATAACCTTTGTGTTTCTCAAGCCATCATTATTAGCTCCTTCATTCTCAACTTCGGTATTTGACACCTAATACGAAGATTACATGAGATTAGGATCATTCGAGCATGGAATCAAAGGAAATCATAAACTACAGTACGCAAAGTGATACAACATCATCAAGGTTCTTCGTTTTGCATGCTGGACATCAACAAATAACATGAAAGTCACAAAAGCACGTTTTACAACAAGCTCGCCTGAGAAGATTTCATACTACCCTGTACAATACGATGAACTGGGAAAAATTGGTGAAGAATCAAGGGTTGCGTTATATATCGTTCTCTTCTTATGGATGTTATCTACAACATACCAAAATATCATAGCAAAAAGATAAACGAGCAAAAGGATGTGGTAGAAACATTGGAGTACATGACAGCTGAAAATTTCCTGAAGGTCTCCTGGATGTTCACTGTTTCGTCTATTTCGGCCCCTGAACGTGCTCAAAACTTAAAAGGTTCTCTGTTAAATCTTGGAAATTTCCTGGGCATAAGGATACATATGTGGATCGCGAAAATCCGACACCGGACGAAGATTTTATGGCGCTTTTTCTAAAAGGCTGAGTTCTGAATTTTCTATGGACGTATTTTTGGCAAAACATACATTCTCATTCATCCACTCATAAATCAACAAGTTTATACTTCTATGGGTAAAATACAAGGGAAATACTTACTTGAGTGACCTCTGAAGCATTCAAAGAATCAGAATTGCTCGTATCAGCATCAACAACACCATTATTTTCATTCGGTTTTGAGCTTTGGGAGTTTCCTTTATCTCCATCCCCCGAATGAACATCATTAGTGCTCTCCACTTACATGGAGACATCCTCCTGGATATATTATTAAATAATTAGCATTTTTTCTACAAAACATCATGATTGAATATACGAAGAAATACTTACGGCCTCTGCTTCATCAATCAAGTCAGAAATCATCTGCACAGCAGAGAACTGAAGACCGTCAATACTCGATGGAGTGAAATTCTGCAACGGAATAGCAAACATTGGTTTTACGATCCTAATTACATGGATAGGAAGAATTCATAGCAAAGATTATGTCGATAACTCACCATAGAAATCACTGGGACTTTATGGTGTTAGGTAACATCTTATAATTCTTATTTCTGCCTTCTCTACCATGAATAGTTGCTTCAGTTTCTGAGAGGTCTACATCGATTCGAGGTCTTACATTACGACCGTCCTTTGGAAAATTTTGATACAATAATCAAAATGCAATTATCATAATTTTATGAAGACTTCGTGAAGAATACTTACTTGTGAACATCCTGGAGATGTTTTCCGCTTATCACCACCAGGGAAATGCTTCAATCTTGGTCGAGTAGCAATCATCTCAACAGAAGGAGGCTCCTTCACTAAAGGTTGATCAACTTCCGCGAAATCAAGTAAACACCTGAGTTGTTGATCCCAAAAGTCTATGTAACCTGGAGTTACATACGTGATTCTCTCATAGCTGGGGAACCAGAATTCACTTCCTTCCACATGTATGTGGTCCAGACGGGTCATGAGATGTTCAACTGAGGGTTTCCTTCTTCGAAAAGTAGGGACACACTGATCCATACCCATTTGCCTAGCCTCCCTATCAATATTGTATTCTTCCACTAAGAATTCTCCATGTATTATCGATACCAGATGACCAGGGGTACAACTCAACATAAAAGACCTCTCTCAATCGTCCAAATCAACACCAGACTTCAAAGTCATGCTCTCTTCAGTATTAAAGTTGTCAACCGAGAAATATAAAGTGGAACTGACACCCATGGGCGGAAGTTGAATTCAGATTCATGGTTTAAGAGGTCAACGAAGCGGGTTTTGAGTCGAGGTTGCTTCGTGGACCAACGCATTATCCTAGCATTGGATTTTTCAGAGAAAACATGGCGAACATCAGTATTCAATCCTTGCAAGATGGTACGTGGAATGGGTGCATAATTCTTGAAACACTCCCACATCAAAGCTTGAAGAAACATTGTGTTGGCATAACATTCAATTTTCATAAAACCATTCGAGATACTGGAGTCTATAACCAAGGAGTCCAAATTAGAGTACAAAGGACCCAAGAACAAACTAACTATTGGGAGTTGCTCACCCTGAGCCATCTTAATCGCAAAGGGAATTACGAACGACTTCAACAAATTTCCAGCATCTTCAAATACATCTCTGGACAACCATAAACACAAGAAAGTAGCAATAGATAACGTACCGTCAACAGGCCACTCCAAGGGAGTATCTCTCGGCCACCAATATATTAACCAATGAGCATAGAAACCTTTGCTGCCGGATTCCTTATTAATCTTCTTCATTGCGGCTGTCAAGATGTTGGAAATTACAATTTCCTTTGATGAAGAAGGACTTTCAGGAAAGTTACCCGTGATGGGAAGATACAGCAAGGAAATTACAACCTCTAGAGTAATGGTGAACTCTCCCCATATGCATATGAAAGAGTGAGTTGGAATACACCAATGAGCAAGTAGATCTACTATATCTCGCGCATCCTGAAAAATGAAAAAATCTCCAAAATCCTGTATAGCCCGTATCACTTGTGCGTCATGCAAATTGGCTCGAACACGAGGGAATCCTAGCATATACCTCGCCCATCTGGAAAAATTTTCTAAGGGCCGTCGTGAAAGCTTGAATTCAATGATTGATACAGAAAAATATCCTCGTTCAAGACAGAACCGAAAAATCGCCTGAGGAGTCACCAATTTCTTCTGAGTAACCTCTTCGGGATTTATCAGAAGACGAAATGCTGGAGTTTTGAGACGCTTTTCAGTCCCTTGATCCACAAAGATTGCATCCTCTATGTTCGGAACGTTCTTAATTCCAGGGGTCGCATCTTCACCAATGGAAGTCTCATCCATGCATGAATCATCCTTAGAAGCATCATTTTCTATGAACGAATCCTCCTTGGAGGCATCATTATCCACACGTGTATCATCTCCGGAGGCATTATTGGCTTGGGAATCAGACATCCTTGCAAGGTAGTTGTAACTTACACACAAGGCTCCGCTTCAGTATATCATTCATGAAATATGCAAATATCAGTGGAATGAAGTAATTGAAAAAAGGCTCAAGCAGGCATCTACAAAATGGTAATTCTCAACTCTTACCTTTTTACGATCCAACTAACAATAGCGATTCCAACGTAAGAGTCAACACTTCAAAACTTACTCGTTTCTATGAATATTTCTACTGTGCGAACATTCACCACGGAATTATGAAAACTAAAACATTATTTCATCATAAATAATTGTTTACTTCTATGGATTACACAAAACTCAATTTTGATTTTTAAAGAAAATATTATATATATTTACATATATATATATATATAAAACGTGATTAACTCACATAAATAAAATTTGTGGACATTCCACGGTCTCATCAAAAAACAAATCCATGAACAGTCCATGATTTTATAAAAAAAAATCTTTTCCTTCGTACTATCATTTGTCTTCAAAACGAGGGTTTATTTCGATTTCTATGAAGGTTCACATCTTTCAAGATAAAGTTTTGGTTTCCATGAAAGCTCATAAACAAAATTTTATCACTGGACACGGGTCTATATATAAAAAAAATATCTCTCCTAAGTCAGGATTATTACTAGTTTCTAAAACTAAAGATTGAACGAACATACGTTTTCTAAAGAGGGTTTTCAACAAAAATCACACTCATATACGCACATATATATAATATCAACATGAACAACTCATGAACAAACTATAAACTTCTAAAAAAAATTTTTTGCTTACCTGGTCGGTGCCGACCGGACGTTAACGGCGACGGACGGCGGCCGACAGTGATGATCCCGACGAAATTTTTTTCTCTTCTTCTCTGCTTGGACGTGAGGAGGATGAAGAGATGAAGGTGGTGGTCGATCGTGTGGGAGAAATAAGAAAAAAAAGGGATTAATTCCCTTTTATATCAAATTTTATTTCCAAAACCTAATCTCACAAGGATTTCCTTATTGGGCTCGGCCCGTGAATCATAAAACGACCAAGGTCCCGTCATCAAAATCAGCGGTTCAACACCAACTTATGCTCATTAGACGATGTTCTATCATGACACCGGGGTCTTCATTCAAGATGTGGTTTGCTCGAACTATCAAAAATCCGGTAACGCCTTATCTTACGACTAAGTTCAATTGCTTATATTATTTATAACTGGAAAATCACCATTCAATGCTGACTGAGGAACATGACTGTCTCTCACTAAGCAGGGGACTTAATGTAGATGGTGGATTTTCGACAAGGGATAAAATCGTAAACCCATAAAGTATATATGCTCCTGATCTAGCAATAGACGAGTATTAAGGCTCATTTCTCTTATCGAAAGCGTGAAAACTCATTCCACAAGAATCTCTGACTGAGAATACTGTCTCTCAGAGTATATGTAGTCTCTCAACTGAGGCAACGACATATCTCGTGAATACTGACAATTTCAGTGATCACTTCCGTATAGAATCACAAGATTAGACAGCTCCTAGACAGCTTGCCTGCTAGTATAGAGCAATAACGTCTTCAGGATGTAAATTTTTTTTCCCTGATTGTATAGAAGAAATATGACGCTTCAACAAGCTCATATCACTCAATTCCTGAATGATTAATGCTCCTAGACGATCATACTAATATAGAGACATCAATTAATTATTCCTAAATCATTAGATTCATTCACTGAATCCTTGAAAAATATTCAATGTTTTTCATGATATTTCGTTACTTCAATTCATGGTTTTCTCAACAGAGTTCCATGGGTTAATAATAAATATTCAGCGTACGGGCATCTGAGCTACCTTCGAGTAAGCCCCGACCAAAATGATGCAAGTGTACTCAACAATAATGCACTAACGAGCACCTGAACACATGAACGAGCATCTCAAAATACAACGGGACGATGAACCTATGTAAAATAGGAAAGAAAATAATAAATAATAAAATATTAAACAAGGCGCTGGGGGACTGGGCCCACTGGCCGGTCGGTCGTGCCATGGCCATTCCCATTCCCAAGCCCAATTTTATATTTTATCATATTTTTATTATTCTCCTTGATCTCATGAAAATCCCTTCATTTGAACAAATATCCTTCGTTTTAAGGAAACTCCTCAGTTCCATGGTGTTTCCTTCGCATCAAAGAAATAATACAAAATTGAGAAAGGTGTTGTGGGACCATGTCTACTAGCCTGCCGGATAAGCCCTAGTCGTGTCCGGTCCCACACCTCATGATTCCTCATTATTTTATTATTATTTCCCTAATCTCATGAAAACTCCTTAATCTCATGGTATTTTCTTCAAACCATGAAAAAATAAGATAAAATTAGGGAAACTCGTGGGTCCGGGCCCTAGTCAGCCGGTCATGCCCTAGCCGGTCCCACACACCCTTTATTTTATTTTATTATTTTTATGTTTCCTTGATCCCATGAAATTCCTTGATTTCATGGTATTTCCTTCAAATTATGAAAATTCTTTCAAATCATGGAAATAGTACATAAAATTAGGGAAAACTCACGGGACCGGGCCCTAGCCGGCCGACCATGCCCAAGGCGGTCCCACACACCCTTATTTTATTATTATTATATTATTTGTTTCCTTCATCTCATGAAAACTCTTTCACTTCAAGGAAAATTCCTTTATTTCAACAAACTCTTTGGTTTCATGATATTTTCATAAAATCATGAAAAATATAATAAAATTAGGAAAAATGTTGTGGGACCGGGCTTATTGGCCGGCCGGCCTTGCCTTGGCCGTAGTCGGTCCCACACTTCATGATTCCTTCATTTTATTATTATTTTCCTTCATCTCATGAAGTTTTTCTCAGTTTCAGCAAAAATCCCTGACTTCTTCATATTTTCCCAAATGATTGCTCAAATGCACATCAGAAAATATCAAAATTCTCAGGACTGAGACAGGAACACTTTGGTGACGTGAGCATGCTACCTTGACCGACCAAGGTTGAATCTTTGGCTTTCAAGGGGCCGGTCCCACATATTTTCATCATTTTACCTAATTTGTTCATATTAGGTCCAAACTCTTCCGAATCATTTTGGGACTTCATAAAATGATCGTCATTCGATCCCGTGACCACCCAGGGGCCGGTTTCATGACTCCTTGGTCGGTCCCTTATCCCATCGTAATTAATTAGGTTTTATCACCTAAGGCTCAGACGAGCATTATTTTAATAATTGATTAAACCAGCATTTAATCATCTTTTCTTCAAGGCCTTCAAGGGACTTTGATATTTTGCTCACTGGAGTATCTGGGCGCTACATGGTTGATTCATCATCCCATGTAGCCGGTCCCTCCTTCATTCCATGGTTAATTTTCAATAAATCATCAATTGATCGAATTAGGGTTTTGAGTCCAAGGTTCATAATCCCAGATTCAAACGCTAATAATTTTACGTTGATCTCATGATCAACATTTTATTAATTATACTTGATCCAGTCGCCAATATCTTAATTTAATATTTTATCTGGTCACGCTACCAATTATTCATCAAACGAGCAACATTTTCTCAGATGAGCAATATTTGCTCAGACCAAGGAATATTGGTTCAAATCTCAATATTCAACAATTCATCGAATGAGCAATATTTGCTCACCTTAACTATCGACGTTTACTTGAGAATTATACCTATGTCTCAACAGACATGTTTAATTCATGAGATTCAGAACACTTGCAATCATGTTCAACTCAGCAATACGTGGACTCATCGTCCCATGAAGTCATGAAGTCAACAACTGACTAAATAAATACACGTCTGCCTTGCACACTCCACAATCACGAGACATCAATCGTGTCACATTGGGGGATATTAACTAGGGTTTTGTCCGGTGGTCTACGGTACGTGTGTTCATACACACGATAAGAATGTGAGCAAGTCGTGCAATCAGTTGAATGAGTTAACAAATTAGTGGATGGAAAATCGACCAAGTCTCCGCACGTTGAGCAAATGGTTTTAACACACGATTTCCATTTCTCCACTCTTTGATTTCATCAACTATCACACTTCATGGGATCATGGTGTTTACAATTATAGCAATATAAATAAGTCTCTGAATCATGATTGAATAACATGACAATCTTACGTCAAACGGACAACACGAGATTAATAACTCAACGTCTGAGCAAATTCAATCATTCATAACTTATCTTATTTTCAGAATACACAACACACCTACAATCTTCGATCACCATTGATCTCACACATTTCTCAGCTTCCCTCCTACAGATCGACCCATCCTCTCTTGAATTTACTCTGGAACAACCATTGTCTTGGTTTAGTCTGGAGTACTACAGATTGATCTCTCGAATTCAAAGCACTCCCTTCTTGAAGTGCATCTGTGTGAGGTTTGACAGTTCGCTCGGTTCAAGGAGTTTCCTCCGTACGGTCGTCTCCTCAATTCCGTAAAAACCAGCAACTCGTTTTTCCCCATCTACACCGGGAATATGCCAGAAATGGGGAAACTCTGCCGGATTTCATCAACAACGAGTTAACTCAGTAAATCACCCGATCCCGGTTTGACTCAGACAAAGACTTGGACCTGTTAACATTGGGATTTGCTGATGGTTTTGGAAGAGGTAGAGAAATACATCAAGTCTATAAAAGAGGGTGCTAATATCTCTTATATGATTATCTTTGTCTCTACTTCTGCCTAGGGTTTAGAAACATGAGTTTTCTCTTTATTCTTGTGATGAACTCCTATGCCATGAGTACTTAATTTTATTATTGGTTAAGGAATAAGTTGGAATTCCAAACATGATTTTTATGCAATGAATTAGTTTTGTCTCCATACTTTGTTGCTTATGATTCACCATTAATATTGTTATATGATTTGAATGCATGTTTAGTCGAGTCGCGAATCGGTTTAATTAGTTTTCATCTCTATTGCTAGATTAGGATTATTATACGTAAAAGTGATAATTCCTGATTGCAAGTATCATAATTGTGAGTATTGCTTGTAGTGATGCATCCTAGTAGTCACAAGTGGATCATAACCTCAGTTAAATCAGATTAGTGCTTTTACACGTTCGATTGCTTTGATTAGTATTATTCCATATAACTCAATGCTTTTAGGGAGTTAAACTTAATTGTGCTTTTACACTTTAGGTTGCTTTCTAGGAAGAATTCACATATGCATCTTTTAATGTGGTTGTGATGAAATCAGGGAATTAGCGGGATATACTTGCGATCAAGATATCTTAGGACTTTTGATAAAGTTGAGATTAAATATCAATTTTAGTTATTGTTGAAAAGCATGTTTGTGGATGAAAACGATATCCTTGACCCCCATATTTGAGTTGTGTGATTTATTTCTTTGTTTTGCTTTTATTTTATTTTAGTATATAAAAATTAGAAAACCCCCATTGTTATTTATAGGAAACCGAAACAACTTGACAACCTAGTCCTCTCTGTGGGAACGATCATTTCTTGCCCTTGTTATATTATATATTTTGAGTAGTGAGAAAGTGTAATTTATTTTTGACGCATACGACAGCGATCAATTCCCTTAGCTGATCTCACCCACAACAAAGAGTTGCTACGACCCAAAGTCGAAGAATTTAATAAACAAATCTGTATCACACAGAAAAGTCTACTAGGATAGATAAATCTGTCTCCCAAAGATAAACCTAAAAGTTTTGTTCCGTCTTTTTATAAAAATCAAGGTGAACAAGAACCAATTGATAAATCGGACTTATATTCCCGAAGAACAGCCTATTATTATCAATCACCTCACAATAATCTAAATCGTATGGTAGCGAAAATAGATATTGCGGAATCACAAACGATGAGACGAAGATGTTTGTGATTTCTTTTTATCTTTCCCTATCGGAGATATAATCTCAAGTCAATTAGTCAATTGAACTCGTACGATAGAAAATGGAAATATCAGATCGCTCAACTACAAGAGAAGTAGTTTCGTCTGGCTTCACAATCCCAATGAAGTCTTTCAGTCGTTAATCGACAGGGTCTTGAGAAGAAACCTACGAATAAAAGAGAATCGACTATAGCAAACCAACTAGTATCACACCATGGGGATTAGTTTTGCACAGTTGCTAGACGTCTCCTTATATAGTTTTCAAATCAGGGTTTACAATCTAAGTTACCTTGGTAACAAGGCATTCAATAATCACCGTTAGATGAAAAACTTGATTTATCCAAGCTAATATCTTTCAACCGTTAGATCGAAACTTAGCTTGTCATACACAAATGAAATGTATTCATTTAGGTTTGAGTAACCGTACCTAAATGTGTACATTTGTTGGTTCACAAATGGTTGACCAATGGTTATCCATATGAGTGCTTTCATATTAACCGTATTCATATTTCTCATACCTAGTTCAAGTGACTCATAAGAACTAGTTCAAGAGTTGTTCAATTGCTTAGGTCTTTATACATAAACACAATCGAAACAAAATCGGTTTGATTCGTTTGAATCAATTCATGAACAATATATCCACGGTTTGCAAAGATTGCATTCCTTATAATTTATTGTTTTAAGTCCATCAACTACCGATTTGAGATATAACCAACTTGGGTAGGCGTACGGGTATGCGTACCTTAGCTACCGGATTTTGAGTTGGTTTTAGTTTCCAAACTCAGCAGAATTTTTTGGGTGAAAAGTTCCGCCAGTACGCGTACCTAAGGTGACTGGTTTTGAGTTCGTAAACTCCAAACTCAGCAGAAATTCACGGACGTGAACTTCCGCCAGTACGCGTACGGGTACGCGTACCCAACCTGTCTCCTTCACCAAAACCGCATGCACACATATGCATGCACTTGGTTTCCGGCACATGGATTTATAAATTAATATGCGAACACACTATATGCTTACATCCATTGGTGGTTACATATTCTCAACTCTATATTTCAATCATTGAAACATTCTTTTATAATGTTATAATAGTCGTTAGACATAAAGAATCGACTATCATCATCAAAGCTATTTTCAAGATTGAAACGTCATCATGACTTTCGTCACGGGTAAAGATGAAAATGGTTAAAGCAAAAGCTTACCAACACGTATTTCGAGAAAAAGATAGGCGAGTAAACTCGGCTCGAAATAGCAAATGTGTATGTATGAAAACTATCATACTTATACGACTTTTGTCTCAAGAGTAGGAGATAGAGTAGATAGACTTTTGAGTGAAAATATGAGTTCGAGTCTCCACATACCTTTAAGTCGGATGAAGTTCCACTGGTTCCTTGAGTAGTTCTTCGTCTTTGCAAGATAATCACCATGGAGTCTGGAGCTCAACTATTCCTAACTATCCTAGACCGAGACTTAGTCATAAGTATACTAGAAATCAAGACATGTAGTTTTGATCACTAATATTGACAAACATGCTTGAGATATCAACGCATGTGAGTTCGACCGAGCAATGCTCTAACACATGAATAAGGATTTTACAGTGAAGATATGTCAACGTACTTTGAACATGTACAGTAACTCTTATCATTTATTGTTCAAAGATATTCCTTAGTACTCAAGGATATCTTGTGCCGAAATAAATTGTGAATCTTTTAATTGAGGTTTTTGGTTTTATATGCTTTTAAAAATGCGGGGGTCTAACAACCACACCCAACAATTCTTTTGGCAATCTGAGAGGACTTACTTCAATAAACTTTCTAGAGAATTAACTAAACAGTCAGACTCAATCTAGAGTAAAGTATATCAAAGAGTTTAATATCTCTAACTCATCAATACGCAATTAAAAAATAGAAATCTGCGAACCCGATTGAATATAAGAGGAGTTACTTGAACGGTACCAAAGACCAATGCTCAAGCGTCAATCAATGTAAATAAATAACCAAAGGTTGGATATTCTAATTGATTGATCTTAACGCACAACCTGTGATATTTCAATTATATAACAAAATATAATGCGGAAAAGAAATAACACAGACACCCAGATTTTGTTAACGAGGAAACCGAAAATGCAGAAAAACCCCGGGACCTAGTCCAGATTGAATACCACATTGTATTAAGCCGCTACAGACTCTAGCATACTACCAATTAACTTCGGACTGTACTGTAGTTGAAACCTAATCAATCTCACACTGATTCAAGGTAAAGTTACGTTACTAACGTCTCTGATCCCAGCAGGATACTACGTACTTGATTCCCTTAGTTGATCTCACCCACAACCAAGAGTTGCTACGACCCAAAGTCGAAGACTTGATAAACAAATCTGTCTCACACAGAAAAGTCTATAGATTGAATAAATCTGTCTCCCACAGAAATACCCAAGAGTTTTTGTTCCGTCTTTTTATAAATAAAGGTGAACATGAACCAATTGATAAACCAGACTTATATTCCCGAAGCATAGCCTAATATTATCAATCACCTCACAATAATCTTAATCGACTAGCGAAACAAGATATTGTGGAATAATAAACGATGAGACGAAGATGTTTGTGATTAATTTTATCTTGCCTATCGGAGAAATTAATCTCGAGTCAATTATTTCAATCGTACTCAATACGATAGAATCAGGCAGGATCAGAACACGCAACTACAAAGAAAACAGTTGGGTCTGGCTTCACAATACCAATGAAGTCTTTAAAGTCGTTAACCTACAGGGTCTCGATAGAAACCTAAGATTAAAGGCGAAAAACCGGGGGTCTAACAACACCACCCAATATTTCGCTTAGCAATCTGTATGGACTAACTCCGAAATACTTTCTAGAGAATCAACTACATAATCAGACTCAATCTAGGTAAAAGTATCTCAAGGAGTTAATATATCTCTCTTGTTTTGATTTACTCGATCTAATAGAAATCATCGAGTCTTTAATCAAACACAAGAAATAACTTGGATGGTACCAAAGACCAATATCCAAGGATCAATCAATGACAATCAACAACCAAAGGTTGGATTACTCTAATTGATAATCTAACGCAGAACCTGTATTATTTCAATTATAAAGATAAAACAATATAATGCGGAAATTGAAATAACACAGACACCAGAAATTTTGTTAACGAGGAAACCGCAAATGCAGAAAAACCCCGAGACCTAGTCCAGATTGAACACACACTGTATTAAGCCGCTACAGACACTAGCCTACTCCAAGCTAATTTCGGACTGGACTGTAGTTGAACCCCAATCAGTCTCCCACTGATCCAAGGTACAGTTGTACTCCCTACGCCTCTGATCCCAGCAGGATATTGCGCACTTGATTCCCTTAGCTGATCTCACCCACAACTAAGAGTTGCTACGACCAAAAATCGCAGGCTTTGACAATAAACAAATATGTCTCCCACAGACAAGTCTATGAAAGGATCAATCTGTCTCCCACAGATAAACGCTAAAAGTTTTGTTCCGTCTTTTGATAATAATCAAGGTGAACAGGAACCAATTGATAATCCGGTCTTATATTCCTGAAGAACAGCCTAGAGTTATCAATCACCTCACAACAATCTTAATTGTATGGTAGCGAAACAAGATGTTGTGGAATCACAAACAATGAGACGAACATGTTTGTGATTACTTTTTATATCTTGCCTATCGAAGATATCAATCTCAAGCCAATCAATCTGATTGTACTCGTACGATAGAAGATGCAAGATCAGATCACACAACTATGATAAAAGTAGTATCGGTCTGGCTTCATAATTCCAATGAAGTCTTTAAGTCGTTAACCTGGTTTTAGAAGAAGAAAACCAAAGGTTAAAGGAGAATCGACTCTAGTATGCAAACTAGTATCACAGGTGAGGTGTGGGGATTAATTTTGCACAATACTAGACGTCTCCTTTATATAGTCTTTCAAATCAGGGTTTGCAATCAATGTTAGCTTAGTAACAAAGCATTCAATATTCACCGTTAGATGAAAACCTGATTTAGATTCAAGCTAATATTTCTCAACCGTTAGATCGAAAACTTAGCTTGTTACACACACTTGACAATGTACGCTTCTAGGTTTGTTAACCGTACCCGAACGTATGCACTTGTTGGTTCAACAATAGTTAACCAAAAGGTTAGCCATATGAGCATTTCATATAAACCATGTTCTTCTTCACCATAACTAGTTCAAATTAATTCAAATGAACTAGTTAGAGAGTTGTTCAATTGCAAGGAAATCTCATGTACTACACAAGACACAATTGAACAAAGATGATTTGATTCACTTGAATCAGTTCATGAACTTTTATATCCACGGTTTGAAAACTGCATTCCTTAGTCTTTTTAAGTTTAAGTTCAAAATTCATCTTCAGATATATAACCTTCTCAAGTTTGCAGTCTGGGTTCGCGGAATTAGCTTCACGCAGGTATTTTTTCAACTCCAGAAGAAATTCTCGGGTTTGAGAACTTCGGCAGTTCGCGGACTTGGCTCACGCCATTCTTCTGGTTCTCTTGATCAACAAAGTTCGCAAACTTTGTTTCAAGGAATATGACTTATACATAAATGTGTTTCCACAATAATGTTTATGTCCACCATTGGTTATGTAATCTAAACTCTCATTTCAATCATTAAAACATTCTTAGAGGACATTATATAGTTGTTAAACCATTTCTCGTCAAAGCAATTTTCAAGATGATTGAAACATATCATGACTTTCGTCACTAGGTAAAGATAAACTTGATCGAAGCGAAAAGCTTACCAACACATATTTCAAGATATAGATAGGCGAGGTATACTCGGATCGAAATACCAAATGTGTATAAATCAAGTCTATATATATAGCATACGACTTCTTGTCTCAAAGAGTAGGAGATAGAGTAGATAAACTTTTGAGTGACAGATAAGTTCAAGTCTTCACATACCTTTTTGTCGAGAAGTTCCACCGGTTCCTTAAGTAGTTCTTCTACTTGTATGATGAATCGCCATGAAGTCCTTGAGCTCAACTACACTTTTTATCCTAGTCCGAGACTTAGCTATAATAGGCTAGAAATCAAGACTTATAGTTTTGATCACTAACATTGAAAAACATGCTTGAGATAGCAACGCATGCGAGTTCGACCGAGCAATGCTCTAACAATCTCCCCCTTTGTCAATTTTAGTGATAAAACTATCAATACATATGGAATACAAAAAAGATAAAGAAACTTTAGTAGCTCATATTCCACATGTCTAATCTTCAACATTCCTCGAAATCTTCGTCACTTCCAAGTAATCCAATGATCCCAAAGGTTGTATGTTTAGCATCACCGCTGTTGAAGATCCGTAGCTGTAATAATGAGAAAGCATCGGTCTCGAACATTGTTATACAGTGTCATAGTATTATTACACAGTGTCAAAGTCCAATTGTATCACAACTTCAATAATAATACTATGGTGATATGTATCACTCCCTCTTAGTCAATACTCCATCTCACATGGAAACCACTCCCCCTTACACAATGATCCGAAAACCATATGTATTTGTAGTGTGAACTATATATTAATTCTCCCCCTTTTTTCAATAAAATTGGTCAAGGTACAAGAATGAGATCATAATGAAATTTCCGAAAGAGACATTTCATTACTAAAAGAAAAACAATACATACCAACTAATTTAGATGCAATCATAAAGCCGAAGCTAAATGCATTCATCAAGGAGTTTAAAGATACAACATAACCCCTCTAAAATTCCACAGCCGCACACCCCTCAAGATATGACCATTAAGCACAAGTTCAAAAGAACTCTAACCCATTTGATGTCATTCCCGAAAGAACAACAAGAGCGACCTTAATTTCAGAAGAAAATAAGGATTTTTATTGGACACCAAAAACCATGAGAATGATTTTCTATATCCAAAAAACTCAATCAAATTAATCACAAGTAACCCCATGACTAATTTAATCAGAATATGAAATCAAATTAACCACAAAAAGTGATCAATTCAATTGATTATGCTCAACATAAGATAACTTACGGAGCTACGACTAAGTTAACCATAAGATAATGATTATCTTAACCGTTCATATACTCAACACAAGAAAACCTTATGGAGTCACGAAAATACTTAACTAGATTAATTACAAGAGAACCCATAATTTATCTAATTGGAATACACAACCAAACTAATCACAAAAGTAATCAATTTAATTTTCATTTGTTTTGCTCGACATACGGAAACTTGCGGAGCAATAACTAAATAACCAAACACGATGATTAATTTAGTTCAATATGCTCAACATAACATATCTCACGGAACACCAACTAAGCTAATAAATCAACTTGGTTGTATAGTGCTCAACATAAGATACATTACGGAGACTCACAGTAATACATAAAATATGTATCAGGGATAATCAATACTGCGGAATACACAAGGATTCATTCTATCTTCAATCACTATTTGCATAACGACAATTAATAGACATAATCCTTGAAAACAAAAGATTTTTAACCTATCTTCCATCAAAGATTGACAATATAGGCTTAACTTTTGTATTTGTCAAAAGTCCATTCATTCTTTTAGCAGTACGTGAATACCGAACACGAACGACTTTACTTTTGACAAAGTATGGGACAAACATAGTTCACGGACGTAAACACCAATCCCATAAAAAATTGCAATATAACAAATCATAAAGATTAAATACTGCAAAACATCATCCTCCAAATATTTTTAGAATTTAAACCAATAAACCTAAAAAAGAACAAGATGATGAAAAATAATAGCTATGTGTAGTCACAATCATTGTTATTCAAGCACTAGTTATTCTTCCAACTAAACCAAAAATAAGACATACTAGGCAACAATGTCTTCGAGAAATTCCTTATCATTCCCGAACTCCTTGTCGTCAACAGCCATTGGAATATAAGGTTCGTGGAGGAAGGAGTCAATACCAACAAACCGTCTTGGCTGATGATGTCAAACCAGGGCCTTATGAATTTCCAAAGATCTTAAAACGCAAGCCTTTATTTCACTAATCTCCTTTCTTACTTCCTTCAACTCATAAAGAACATCGGAAAACTTCTGAGAATTAGAAGGGACGGCCCTTGGCTTTCTTGTATTCTTCCTCTTTCTTTTCAAGGAAGGAGTTACTGGAGATTTCTCTTTTTCCTTGATTGATGGATCAACAATCATATTTACATCTTTTCCATCCAAAGACATGATGCTTAGAGAATAGTTATAAACAACTGGTTTTTGTGAGTGGAATTTACAATCTCATCAAGCAGTCTTAAGATATAAAGGATATCAGAGAGGAAAAAGGAATGTAGGGTTCGCAACCTTTAAACAGGTTCGTGGACGCTCAACTCTAAACCCTATAAAGAGTATAATTGTCAATAATAACCCTTTCTTTTATTTTGATAGACAAACAACTAAGAAAAGAAGAAGAAAAACTTTTCCCAAAGCCTGATTGGTACACAACCTTGTCTCTTTTGATCAGGCATATGAGACAAGATTTACCTAACAACACAATCAATTTGTGTTGTGGTGAACAACAATCTGTCCACCATTTTACTCTAGAGAGGAATCCTCGGACTTCTGTTTATCAAAGCTATTTGACCATACTTTCTTCTCTAATGGTCTTATTTTGTCTTTGGAAACCAACTTCTTAGACGAAGATAAAATCCTACATACCTCAGCAGTTTTCTGAGAAAGTTTGAGCTTTCTTGCCAATCGATTTGCTCTTCGTTGAAGTTTGTTGGCGTGCCTCACTTGATGTTTGTACTTGTAACATCTTGATAGTTCATGACCCTTTTGAGAACAAAACGAGCACGTAAAACTTGGATAGTATTCAGGCATCTGTGGTGCGAAAGCAGCCAGACACATAGTAGATCCTGAAACATTACAAACAGAGTTTCCAAAGGATGGGTCAATTAATTCTTCCATCTTGATTGGATTATCTTCTTCACCGAAACCATCAAGGTTGATATATGTATTGCTGCAATTATCAAAATCAATGTTTTCACATAGAAGACCAACACTTGATTTCCTATCTTCATCAGAATCATAGATCTCAGACATCTCATCAAGTGTTACAGCTAGACCTTTGTTCCCAATGTATTTTCTACGATTTGGTCACTCGTTTGCAAAATGACCAATACCTTTACACTTAAAGCACTGTGGCATGTCCTCGTCATCAGCCTCGTCAACATCCCTGTTTTTAGGAGGGACGCGATTGTGAGGTTTATCTGACGACCTAGGTTTGTCTCTTGAAAACTGTTTACTTCTCTTCAATAGAAGATCCCTAAACTGTCTTGTGATCAAGGAGACTGATCTGTCAAGATCTTCATCCGAAAAATCACCCTCAGAGTGATCATCCTCAGAGATATAAACGCTTTTACTTTTATCAAGTAACTTAGTGTTCTTCTGTGCTTTAAAGGAAACATCCTTTCCGGTTTTGGATGTATGCTCATGATCAAAGATCTTTAACTTTCCAACCAATGTATTTCTGGAAAGATTATCAAGGTTATTTCCCTCAACGATGGCATGCTTCTTAGACTCGTATCTAGATGGCAGCGATCTGAGAATTTTCATCACAATGTCCTTTTCAGATATAATCTTACCCAATGCAAAAGATGCATTAACAATTTCAGACACTTTGTGATTAAACTCGTCAAATGTATCTTCATCTGCTATACGAAGGTTCTCCCAATCGGAATTAAGGTTTTGAATCCTAGCTTCCTTTTCACTGGAGTTACCTTCAAATACGGTTTCTAAGATATCCCAAGTCTTTAGACCTAGTGCAATTTGACACATGGTGCTGAAGATTTGGGGTAATGGCATGTATGATGGCATTCAAACCGTCGGAATTTTTCTTTGCAGCAAGTATCTCGGCAGGATTATTCACCAATATTCTTGGGAACGTTTACATCTCCAATGCCACAACGGGAGCATCATAGCCATTAACAACATATACCCATGATTGAAAATCACGCGCTTGAAGAAAGCTCGCATAGCAATTTTCCACCATAAGTAATTAGAGCCATCGAAGACTGGTGGTACGTTAATAGAGATACACCTCTGTCCATAGAGTCAGATCGCTACAAACACAACTTGTAAGGTCTTAACGTGTTTCCTGCTCTGATACCAATTGAAAAACGGGGGTCTAACCACCACCCAATATTTCGCTTAGCAATCTGTATGGACTAACTCCAAATACTTTCTAGAGAATCAACTAACAGTCAGACTCAATCTAGGTAAAGTATCTCAAGGAGTTAATATCTCTCTCTTGTTTGATTTACTCGAGCTAATAGAAATCAACGAGTCTTTAATCAAATACAAGGAATAACTTGGATGGTACCAAAGACCAATATCCAAGGATCAATCAATGACAATCAACAACCAAAGGTTGGATTACTCTAGTTGATGATCTAACGCACAACCTGTATTATTTCAATTATAAAGATAAAAAAATATAATGCGGAAATTGAAATAACGCAGACACCAGAAATTTTTTTAACGAGGAAAACGCAAATTCAGAAAAACCTCGGGACGTAGTCCAGATAAAACACACAATGTATTAAGACGCTACAGACACTAACCTACTCCAAGCTAACTTCGGACTGGACTGTAGTTGAACCCAAATCAGTCTCCCACTGATCCAAGGTACAGTTGTACTCCATACGCCTCTGATCCCAGTAGGATACTGCGCACTTGATTCCCTTAGCTGATCTCACCCACAACTAAGAGTTTCGACGACCCAAAATCGCAGGATTTGACAATAAACAAATCTGTCTCCCACAGACAAGTCTATCAAAGGATCAATCTGTCTCCCACAGATAAACCCTAAAGTTTTTGTTCCGTCTTTTGATAATAATTAAGGTGAACATGAACCAATTGATAATACGGTCTTATATTCCCGAAGAACAGCCTAGAGTTATCAATCACCTCACAACAATCTTAATCGTATGGTAGCGAAACAAGATGTTGCGGAATCACAAACAATGAGACGAAGATGTTTGTGATTACTTTTTATATCTTGCCTATCGGAGATATCAATCTCAAGCCAATCAATCTGATTTTACTCGTACGGTAGAATATGCAAGATCAGATCACACAACTACGATAAAAGTAGTATCGGTCTGGCTTCACAATCCCAATGAAGTCTTTAAGTCGTTAACCTGGTTTTAGAAGAAGAAAACCAAAGGTTAAAGGAGAATCGACTCTAGTATGCAAACTAGTATCACACGTAGGTGTGGGGATTAGTTTTGCACAATACTAGATGTCTCCTTTATAGTCTTTCAAATCAGGGTTTGCAATCAATGTTAGCTTAGTAACAAAGCATTCAATATTCACCGTTAGATGAAAACCTGATTTAGATTCAAGCTAATATTTCTCAACCGTTAGATCGAAAACTTAGCTTGTTACACACACTTGACAATGCACGCTTCTAGGTTTGTTAACCGTACCCAAACGTATGCACTTGTTGGTTCAACAATAGTTAACCAAAAGGTTAGCCATATGAGCATTTCATATCAACCATGTTCTTCTTCACCATAACTAGTTCAAATGACTTCAAATGAACTAGTTAGAGAGTTGTTCAATTGCAAGGAAATCTCATGTACTACACAAGACACAATTGAAGCAAAGATGATTTGATTCACTTGAATCGGTTCATGAACTTTTATAGCCACGGTTTGCAAACTGCATTCCTTAGTCTTTTTAAGTTTAAGTTCAAAATCATCTTCAGATATATAACCTTCTCAAGTTTGCAGTCTGGGTTCGCGGAATTAGCTTCACGCAGGTATTTTTTCAACTCCAGAAGAAATTCTCGGGTTTGAGAACTTCGGCAGTTCGCGGACTTGGCTCACGCCATTCTTCCGGTTCTCTTGATCAACAAAGTTCGCAAACTTTGTTTCAAGGAATGACTTATACATAAATGTGTTTCCACAATAATGTTTATGTCCACCATTGGTTATGTAATCTAAACTCTCATTTCAATCATTAAAACATTCTTAGAGGACATTATATAGTTGTTAAACCATTTCTCGTCAAAGCAATTTTCAAGATGATTGAAACATATCATGACTTTCGTCACTAGGTAAAGATAAACTTGATCGAAGCGAAAAGCTTACCACACATATTTCAAGATATAGATAGGCGAGGTATACTCGGATCGAAATACCAAATGTGTATAAATCAAGTCTTATATATAGCATACGACTTCTTGTCTCAAAGAGTAGGAGATAGAGTAGATAAACTTTTGAGTGACAGATAAGTTCAAGTCTTCACATACCTTTTTGTCGAGAAGTTCCACCGGTTCCTTAAGTAGTTCTTCTACTTGTATGATGAATCGCCATGAAGTCCTTGAGCTCAACTACACTTTTTATCCTAGTCCGAGACTTAGCTATAATAGGCTAGAAATCAAGACTTATAGTTTTGATCACTAACATTGAAAAACATGCTTGAGATAGCAACGCATGCGAGTTCGACCGAGCAATGCTCTAACAATCTCCCCTTTGTCAATTTTAGTGATAAAACTATCAATACATATGGAATACAAAAAAGATAAAGAAACTTTAGTAGCTCATATTCCACATGTCTAATCTTCAACATTCCTCGAAATCTTCGTCACTTCCAAGTAATCCAATGATCCCAAAGGTTGTATGTTTAGCATCACCGCTGTTGAAGATCCGTAGCTGTAACAATGAGAAAGCATCGGTCTCGAACATTGTTATACAGTGTCATAGTATTATTACACAGTGTCAAAGTCCAATTGTATCACAACTTCAATAATAATACTATGGTGATATGTATCACTCCCTCTTAGTCAATACTCCATCTCACATGGAAACCACTCCCCCTTACACAATGATCCGAAAACCATATGTATTTGTAGTGTGAACTATATTAATTCTCCCCCTTTTTTCAATAAAATTGGTCAAGGTACAAGAATGAGATCATAATGAAATTTCCGAAAGAGACATTTCATGACTAAAAGAAAAACAATACATACCAACTAATTTAGATGCAATCATAAAGCCGAAGCTAAATGCATTCATCAAGGAGTTTAAAGATACAACATAACCCCTCTAAAATTCCACAGCCGCACACCCCTCAAGATATGACCATTAAGCACAAGTTCAAAAGAACTCTAACCCATTTGATGTCATTCCCGAAAGAACAACAAGAACGACCTTAATTTCAGAAGAAAATAAGGATTTTTATTGGACACCAAAAACCATGAGAATGATTTTCTATATCCAAAAAACTCAATCAAATTAATCACAAGTAACCCCATGACTAATTTAATCAGAATATGAACCAAATTAACCACAAAAAGTGATCAATTCAATTGATTATGCTCAACATAAGATAACTTACGGAGCTACGACTAAGTTAACCATAAGATAATGATTATCTTAACCGTTCATATACTCAACACAAGAAAACCTTATGGAGTCACGAAAATACTTAACTAGATTAATTACAAGAGAACCCATAATTTCTAATTGGAATACACAACCAAACTAATCACAAAAGTAATCAATTTAATTTCATTTGTTTTGCTCGACATACGAAACTTGCGGAGCAATAACTAAATAACCAAACAATGATTAATTTAGTTCAATATGCTCACATAACATATCTCACGGAACACCAACTAAGCTAATAAATCAACTTGGTTGTATAGTGCTCAACATAAGATACATTACGGAGACTCACAGTAATACATAAAATATGTATCAGGGATATCAATACTGCGGAATACACAAGGATTCATTCTATCTTCAATCACTATTTGCATAACGACAATAATAGACATAATCCTTGAAAACAAAAGATTTTAACCTATCTTCCATCAAAGATTGACAATATAGGCTTAACTTTTGTATTTGTCAAAAGTCCATTCATTCTTTTAGCAGTACGTGAATACCGAACACGAACGACTTTACTTTTGACAAAGTATGGGACAAACATAGTTCACGGACGTAAACACCAATCCCATAAAAATTGCAATATAACAAATCATAAAGATTAAATACTGCAAAACATCATCCTCCAAATTTTTAGAATTTAAACCAATAAACCTAAAAAGAACAAGATGAAAAATAATAGCTATGTGTAGTCACAATCATTGTATTCAAGCACTAGTTATTCTTCCAACTAAACCAAAATAAGACATACTAGGCAACAATGTCTTCGAGAAATTCCTTATCATTCCCGAACTCCTTGTCGTCAACAGCCATTGGAATATAAGGTTCGTGGAGGAAGGAGTCAATACCAACAAACCGTCTTGGCTGATGATGTCAAACCAGGGCCTTATGAATTTCCAAAGATCTTAAAACGCAAGCCTTTATTTCACTAATCTCCTTTCTTACTTCCTTCAACTCATAAGAACATCGGAAAACTTCTGAGAGTTAGAAGGGACGGCCCTTGGCTTTCTTGTATTCTCCTCTTTCTTTTCAAGGAAGGAGTTACTGGAGATTTCTCTTTTTCCTTGATTGATGGATCAACAATCATATTGACATCTTTTCCATCCAAAGACATGATGCTTAGAGAATAGTTATAAACAACTGGTTTTTGTGAGTGGAATTCACAATCTCATCAAGCAGTCTTAAGATATAAAGGATATCAGAGAGGAAAAAGGAATGTAGGGTTCGCAACCTTTAAACAGGTTCGTGGACGCTCAACTCTAAACCCTATAAAGAGTATAATTGTCATAATAACCCTTTCTTTATTTTGATAGACAAACAACTAAGAAAAAAGAAGAAAAACTTTTCCTAAAGCCTGATTGGTACACAACCTTGTCTCTTTTGATCAGGCATATGAGACAAGATTTACCTAACAACACAATCAATTTGTGTTGTGGTGAACAACAATCTGTCCACCATTTTCTCTAGAGAGGAATCCTCGACTTCTGTTATCAAAGCTATTTGACCATACTTCTTCTCTAATGGTCTTATTTTGTCTTTGGAAACCAACTTCTTAGACGAAGATAAAATCCTACATACCTCAGCAGTTTTCTGAGAAAGTTTGAGCTTTCTTGCCAATCGATTTGCTCTTCGTTGAAGTTTGTTGGCGTGCCTCACTTGATGTTTGTACTTGTAACATCTTGATAGTTCATGACCCTTTTGAGAACAAAACGAGCACGTAAAACTTGGATAGTATTCAGGCATCTGTGGTGCGAAAGCAGCCAGACACATAGTAGATCCTGAAACATTACAAACAGAGTTTCCAAAGGATGGGTCAATTAATTCTTCCATCTTGATTGGATTATCTTCTTCACCGAAACCATCAAGGTTGATATATGTATTGCTGCAATTATCAAAATCAATGTTTTCACATAGAAGACCAACACTTGATTTCCTATCTTCATCAGAATCATAGATCTCAGACATCTCATCAAGTGTTACAGCTAGACCTTTGTTCCCAATGTATTTTCTACGATTTGGTCACTCGTTTGCAAAATGACCAATACCTTTACACTTAAAGCACTGTGGCATGTCCTCGTCATCAGCCTCGTCAACATCCCTGTTTTTAGGAGGGACGCGATTGTGAGGTTTATCTGACGACCTAGGTTTGTCTCTTGAAAACTGTTTACTTCTCTTCAATAGAAGATCCCTAAACTGTCTTGTGATCAAGGAGACTGATCTGTCAAGATCTTCATCCGAAAAATCACCCTCAGAGTGATCATCCTCAGAGATATAAACGCTTTTACTTTTATCAAGTAACTTAGTGTTCTTCTGTGCTTTAAAGGAAACATCCTTTCCGGTTTTGGATGTATGCTCATGATCAAAGATCTTTAACTTTCCAACCAATGTATTTCTGGAAAGATTATCAAGGTTATTTCCCTCAACGATGGCATGCTTCTTAGACTCGTATCTAGATGGCAGCGATCTGAGAATTTTCATCACAATGTCCTTTTCAGATATAATCTTACCCAATGCAAAAGATGCATTAACAATTTCAGACACTTTGTGATTAAACTCGTCAAATGTATCTTCATCTGCTATACGAAGGTTCTCCCAATCGGAATTAAGGTTTTGAATCCTAGCTTCCTTTTCACTGGAGTTACCTTAAAATACAATTTCTAAGATATCCCAAGTTCCTTTAGACCTAGTGCAATTTGACACATGGTGCTGAAGATTTGGGGTAATGGCATGTATAATGGTATTCAAACCGTAGGAATTTTTCTTTGCAGCAAGTATCTCGGCAGGATTATTTTCACCAATATTCTTGGGAACGTTTACATCTCCAATTGCCAGAACGGGAGCATCTTAGCCATTAACAACATATACCCATGATTGAAAATCATGCGCTTGAAGACAAGCTCGCATAGCAATTTTCCACCATAAGTAATTAGAGCCATCGAAGACTGGTGGTACGTTAATAGAGATACCACCTCTGTCCATAGAGTCAGATCGCTACAAACACAAACTTGTAAGGTCTTAAACGTGTTTCCCGACTCTGATACCAATTGAAAATCGGGGGTCTAAAACCACCACTCAATATTTCGCTTAGCAATCTGTATGGACTAACTCCAAAATACTTTCTAGAGAATCAACTAGACAGTCAGACTCAATATAGGTAAAGGTATCTCAAGGAGTTAATATCTCTCTCTTGTTTTGATTTACTCGAGCTAATAGAAATCAACGAGTCTTTAATCAAATATAAGGAATAACTTGGATGGTACCAAAGACCAATATCCAAGGATCAATCAATGACAATCAACAACCAAAGGTTGGATTACTCTAATTGATAATCTAACGCAGAACCTGTATTATTTCAATTATAAAGATAAAACAATATAATGCGGAAATTGAAATAACACAGACACCAGAAATTTTGTTAACGAGGAAACCGCAAATGCAGAAAAACCCCGAGACCTAGTCCAGATTGAACACACACTGTATTAAGCCGCTACAGACACTAGCCTACTCCAAGCTAATTTCGGACTGGACTGTAGTTGAACCCCAATCAGTCTCCCACTGATCCAAGGTACAGTTGTACTCCCTACGCCTCTGATCCCAGCAGGATATTGCGCACTTGATTCCCTTAGCTGATCTCACCCACAACTAAGAGTTGCTACGACCAAAAATCGCAGGCTTTGACAATAAACAAATATGTCTCCCACAGACAAGTCTATGAAAGGATCAATCTGTCTCCCACAGATAAACGCTAAAAGTTTTGTTCCGTCTTTTGATAATAATCAAGGTGAACAGGAACCAATTGATAATCCGGTCTTATATTCCTGAAGAACAGCCTAGAGTTATCAATCACCTCACAACAATCTTAATTGTATGGTAGCGAAACAAGATGTTGTGGAATCACAAACAATGAGACGAACATGTTTGTGATTACTTTTTATATCTTGCCTATCGAAGATATCAATCTCAAGCCAATCAATCTGATTGTACTCGTACGATAGAAGATGCAAGATCAGATCACACAACTATGATAAAAGTAGTATCGGTCTGGCTTCATAATTCCAATGAAGTCTTTAAGTCGTTAACCTGGTTTTAGAAGAAGAAAACCAAAGGTTAAAGGAGAATCGACTCTAGTATGCAAACTAGTATCACAGGTGAGGTGTGGGGATTAATTTTGCACAATACTAGACGTCTCCTTTATATAGTCTTTCAAATCAGGGTTTGCAATCAATGTTAGCTTAGTAACAAAGCATTCAATATTCACCGTTAGATGAAAACCTGATTTAGATTCAAGCTAATATTTCTCAACCGTTAGATCGAAAACTTAGCTTGTTACACACACTTGACAATGTACGCTTCTAGGTTTGTTAACCGTACCCGAACGTATGCACTTGTTGGTTCAACAATAGTTAACCAAAAGGTTAGCCATATGAGCATTTCATATAAACCATGTTCTTCTTCACCATAACTAGTTCAAATTAATTCAAATGAACTAGTTAGAGAGTTGTTCAATTGCAAGGAAATCTCATGTACTACACAAGACACAATTGAACAAAGATGATTTGATTCACTTGAATCAGTTCATGAACTTTTATATCCACGGTTTGAAAACTGCATTCCTTAGTCTTTTTAAGTTTAAGTTCAAAATTCATCTTCAGATATATAACCTTCTCAAGTTTGCAGTCTGGGTTCGCGGAATTAGCTTCACGCAGGTATTTTTTCAACTCCAGAAGAAATTCTCGGGTTTGAGAACTTCGGCAGTTCGCGGACTTGGCTCACGCCATTCTTCCGGTTCTCTTGATCAACAAAGTTCGCAAACTTTGTTTCAAGGAATATGACTTATACATAAATGTGTTTCCACAATAATGTTTATGTCCACCATTGGTTATGTAATCTAAACTCTCATTTCAATCATTAAAACATTCTTAGAGGACATTATATAGTTGTTAAACCATTTCTCGTCAAAGCAATTTTCAAGATGATTGAAACATATCATGACTTTCGTCACTAGGTAAAGATAAACTTGATCGAAGCGAAAAGCTTACCAACACATATTTCAAGATATAGATAGGCGAGGTATACTCGGATCGAAATACCAAATGTGTATAAATCAAGTCTATATATATAGCATACGACTTCTTGTCTCAAAGAGTAGGAGATAGAGTAGATAAACTTTTGAGTGACAGATAAGTTCAAGTCTTCACATACCTTTTTGTCGAGAAGTTCCACCGGTTCCTTAAGTAGTTCTTCTACTTGTATGATGAATCGCCATGAAGTCCTTGAGCTCAACTACACTTTTTATCCTAGTCCGAGACTTAGCTATAATAGGCTAGAAATCAAGACTTATAGTTTTGATCACTAACATTGAAAAACATGCTTGAGATAGCAACGCATGCGAGTTCGACCGAGCAATGCTCTAACAATCTCCCCCTTTGTCAATTTTAGTGATAAAACTATCAATACATATGGAATACAAAAAAGATAAAGAAACTTTAGTAGCTCATATTCCACATGTCTAATCTTCAACATTCCTCGAAATCTTCGTCACTTCCAAGTAATCCAATGATCCCAAAGGTTGTATGTTTAGCATCACCGCTGTTGAAGATCCGTAGCTGTAATAATGAGAAAGCATCGGTCTCGAACATTGTTATACAGTGTCATAGTATTATTACACAGTGTCAAAGTCCAATTGTATCACAACTTCAATAATAATACTATGGTGATATGTATCACTCCCTCTTAGTCAATACTCCATCTCACATGGAAACCACTCCCCCTTACACAATGATCCGAAAACCATATGTATTTGTAGTGTGAACTATATATTAATTCTCCCCCTTTTTTCAATAAAATTGGTCAAGGTACAAGAATGAGATCATAATGAAATTTCCGAAAGAGACATTTCATGACTAAAAGAAAAACAATACATACCAACTAATTTAGATGCAATCATAAAGCCGAAGCTAAATGCATTCATCAAGGAGTTTAAAGATACAACATAACCCCTCTAAAATTCCACAGCCGCACACCCCTCAAGATATGACCATTAAGCACAAGTTCAAAAGAACTCTAACCCATTTGATGTCATTCCCGAAAGAACAACAAGAACGACCTTAATTTCAGAAGAAAATAAGGATTTTTATTGGACACCAAAAACCATGAGAATGATTTTCTATATCCAAAAAACTCAATCAAATTAATCACAAGTAACCCCATGACTAATTTAATCAGAATATGAAACCAAATTAACCACAAAAAGTGATCAATTCAATTGATTATGCTCAACATAAGATAACTTACGGAGCTACGACTAAGTTAACCATAAGATAATGATTATCTTAACCGTTCATATACTCAACACAAGAAAACCTTATGGAGTCACGAAAATACTTAACTAGATTAATTACAAGAGAACCCATAATTTATCTAATTGGAATACACAACCAAACTAATCACAAAAGTAATCAATTTAATTTCATTTGTTTTGCTCGACATACGGAAACTTGCGGAGCAATAACTAAATAACCAAAACGATGATTAATTTAGTTCAATATGCTCAACATAACATATCTCACGGAACACCAACTAAGCTAAATCAACTTGGTTGTATAGTGCTCAACATAAGATACATTACGGAGACTCACAGTAATACATAAAATATGATCAGGGAATCAATACTGCGGAATACACAAGGATTCATTCTATCTTCAATCACTATTTGCATAACGACAATTAATAGACATAATCCTTGAAAACAAAAGATTTTTAACCTATCTTCCATCAAAGATTGACAATATAGGCTTAACTTTTGTATTTGTCAAAAGTCCATTCATTCTTTTAGCAGTACGTGAATACCGAACACGAACGACTTTACTTTTGACAAAGTATGGGACAAACATAGTTCACGGACGTAAACACCAATCCCATAAAAAATTGCAATATAACAAATCATAAAGATTAAATACTGCAAAACATCATCCTCCAAATATTTTTAGAATTTAAACCAATAAACCTAAAAAAGAACAAGATGATGAAAAATAATAGCTATGTGTAGTCACAATCATTGTTATTCAAGCACTAGTTATTCTTCCAACTAAACCAAAAATAAGACATACTAGGCAACAATGTCTTCGAGAAATTCCTTATCATTCCCGAACTCCTTGTCGTCAACAGCCATTGGAATATAAGGTTCGTGGAGGAAGGAGTCAATACCAACAAACCGTCTTGGCTGATGATGTCAAACCAGGGCCTTATGAATTTCCAAAGATCTTAAAACGCAAGCCTTTATTTCACTAATCTCCTTTCTTACTTCCTTCAACTCATCAAGAACATCGGAAAACTTCTGAGAATTAGAAGGGACGGCCCTTGGCTTTCTTGTATTCTTCCTCTTTCTTTTCAAGGAAGGAGTTACTGGAGATTTCTCTTTTTCCTTGATTGATGGATAACAATCATATTACATCTTTTCCATCCAAAGACATGATGCTTAGAGAATAGTTATAAACAACTGGTTTTTGTGAGTGGAATTACAATCTCATCAAGCAGTCTTAAGATATAAAGGATATCAGAGAGGAAAAAGGAATGTAGGGTTCGCAACCTTTAAACAGGTTCGTGGACGCAACTCTAAACCCTATAAAGAGTAGAATTGTCAATAATAACCCTTTCTTTTATTTTGATAGACAAACAACTAAGAAAGAAGAAGAAAACTTTTCCAAAGCCTGATTGGTACACAACCTTGTCTCTTTTGATCAGGCATATGAGACAAGATTTACCTAACAACACAATCAATTTGTGTTGTGGTGAACAACAATTGTCCACCATTTTACTCTAGAGAGGAATCCTCGGACTTCTGTTATCAAAGCTATTTGACCATACTTCTTCTCTAATGGTCTTATTTTGTCTTTGGAAACCAACTTCTTAGACGAAGATAAAATCCTACATACCTCAGCAGTTTCTGAGAAAGTTTGAGCTTCTTGCCAATCGATTTGCTCTTCGTTGAAGTTTGTTGGCGTGCCTCACTTGATGTTTGTACTTGTAACATCTTGATAGTTCATGACCCTTTGAGAACAAAACGAGCACGTAAAACTTGGATAGTATTCAGGCATCTGTGGTGCGAAAGCAGCCAGACACATAGTAGATCCTGAAACATTACAAACAGAGTTTCCAAAGGATGGGTCAATTAATTCTTCCATCTTGATTGGATTATTTCTTCACCGAAACCATCAAGGTTGATATATGTATTGCTGCAATTATCAAAATCAATGTTTTCACATAGAAGACCAACACTTGATTTCCTATCTTCATCAGAATCATAGATCTCAGACATCTCATCAAGTGTTACAGCTAGACCTTTGTTCCCAATGTATTTTCTACGATTTGGTCACTCGTTTGCAAAATGACCAAACCTTTACACTTAAAGCACTGTGGCATGTCCTCGTCATCAGCCTCGTCAACATCCCTGTTTTTAGGAGGGACGCGATTGTGAGGTTTATCTGACGACCTAGGTTTGTCTCTTGAAAACTGTTTACTTCTCTTCAATAGAAGATCCCTAAACTGTCTTGTGATCAAGGAGACTGATTTGTCAAGATCTTCATCCGAAAAATCACCCTCAGTGATCATCCTCAGAGATATAAACGCTTTTACTTTTATCAAGTAACTTAGTGTTCTTCTGTGCTTTAAAGGAAACATCCTTTCCGGTTTTGGATGTATGCTCATGATCAAAGATCTTTAACTTTCCAACCAATGTATTTCTGGAAAGATTATCAAGGTTATTTCCCTCAACGATGGCATGCTTCTTAGACTCGTATCTAGATGGCAGCGATCTGAGAATTTTCATCACAATGTCCTTTTCAGAATAATCTTACCCAATGCAAAAGATGCATTAACAATTTCAGACACTTTGTGATTAAACTCGTCAAATGTATCTTCATCTGCATACGAAGGTTCTCCCAATCGGAATTAAGGTTTTGAATCCTAGCTTCCTTTTCACTGGAGTTACCTTAATAAAATTTCTAAGATATCCCAAGTTCCTTTAGACCTAGTGCAATTTGACACATGGTGCTGAAGATTTGGGGTAATGGCATGTATAATGGTATTCAAACCGTAGGAATTTTTCTTTGCAGCAAGTATCTCGGCAGGATTATTTTCACCAATATTCTTGGGAACGTTTACATCTCCAATTGCCAGAACGGGAGCATTAGCCATTAACAACATATACCCATGATTGAAAATCACGCGCTTGAAGAAAGCTCGCATAGCAATTTTCCACCATAAGTAATTAGAGCCATCGAAGACTGGTGGTACGTTAATAGAGATACCACCTCTGTCCATAGAGTCAGATCGCTACAAACACAAACTTGTAAGGTCTTAAACGTGTTTCCCGACTCTGATACCAATTGAAAATCGGGGGTCTAAAACCACCACTCAATATTTCGCTTAGCAATCTGTATGGACTAACTCCAAAATACTTTCTAGAGAATCAACTAGACAGTCAGACTCAATATAGGTAAAGGTATCTCAAGGAGTTAATATCTCTCTCTTGTTTTGATTTACTCGAGCTAATAGAAATCAACGAGTCTTTAATCAAATATAAGGAATAACTTGGATGGTACCAAAGACCAATATCCAAGGATCAATCAATGACAATCAACAACCAAAGGTTGGATTACTCTAATTGATGATCTAACGCACAACTTGTATTATTTCAATTATAAAGATAAAACAATATAATGCGGAAATTGAAATAACACAGACACCATAAATTTTGTTAATGAGGAAACCACAAATGCAGAAAAACCCCGGGACTTAGTCCAGATTCAACACACACTGTATTAAGCTGCTACAGACACTATCCTACTCCAAGCTAACTTCGGACTGGACTGTAGTTGAACCCCAATCAGTCTCCCACTAATCCAAGATACAGTTGTAGTCCCTACGCCTCTGATCCCAGCAGGATACTGCGTACTTGATTCCCTTAGCTGATATCACCCACAACTAAGAGTTGCTACGACCCAAAATCGCAGGCTTTGACAATAAACAAATCTGTCTCCCACAGACAAGTCTATCAAAGGATCAATCTGTCTCCCACAGATAAACCCTAAAAGTTTTGTTCCATCTTTTGATAATAATCAAGGTGAACAGGAACCAATTGATAATCCGGTCTTATATTCCAGAAGAACATCCTAGAGTTATGAATCACCTCACAACAATCTTAATCGTATGGTAGCGAAACAGGAAGTTGTGGAATCACAAACAATGAGATAAAGATGTTTGTGATTACTTTTCATATCTTGCCTATCGGAGATATCAACCTCAAGCCAATCAATCTAATTGTACTCGTACGATAGAAGATGCAAGCTCAGATCACACAACTACGATAAAAGTAGTATCGGTCTGTCTTCACAATCCCAATGAAGTCTTTAAGTCGTTAACCTGGTTTTAGAAGAAGAAAACCAAAGGTTAAAGGAGAATCGACTCTAGTATGAAAACTAGTATCACACGTGAGGTGTAGGGATTAGTTTTGCACAATACTAAATGTCTCCTTTATACAGTCTTTCAAATCAGGGTTTGCAATCAATGTTAGCTTAGTACCAAAGCATTCAATATTCAGCGTTAGATGACAACTTGATTTAGATTTTAAGCTAATATTTCTCAACCGTTAGATCGAAAACTTAGCTTGTTACACACACTTGATAATGCACGCTTCTAGGTTTGTTAATCGCACCCAAACGTATGCACTTGTTGGTTCAACAACAGTTAACCAAAAGGTTAGCCATAAGAGCATTTCAGATCAACCACGTTCTTCTGCACCATAACTAGTTCAAATGACTTCAAATGAACTAGTTAGAGAGTTGTTCAATTGTAAGGAAATCTCATGTACTACACAAGACACAATTGAAGCAAAGATGATTTGATTCACTTGAATCGGTTCATGAAGTTTTATAGCCACGGTTTGTAAACTGTATTCCTTCGTCTTTTTAAGTTTAAATTAAAAACTCATCTTCAGATATATAACCTTCTCAAGTCCGCAGACTAGGTTCGCGAACTTAAGTTACCGGGTCCAGCAGAAATGCTCGGGTTTGAGAACTTCGCGGGTTCGCGAACTGAGTTCGCGTATTTAACTTCACGCAAGTAGTTTGTCAACTCCCGCAGAAATTCTCGGGTTTGAGAACTTCGGCAGTTTGCGGACTGAGTTCGCGGACTTGGCTCACGCCATTCTTCCGGTTCTCTTGATCAAAAAAGTTTGCAAACTTTGGTTCAAGGAATATGAGTTATACATAAATGTGTTTCCACAACAATGCTTATGTCCACCATTGGTATGTAATCTAAACTCTCATTTCAATCATTGAAACATTCTTAGAGGGCGTTATACAGTTGTTACACCATTTCTCGTCAAAGCAATTTTCAAGATGATTGAAACATATCATGACTTTCATCACTAGGTAAAGATAAACTTGATCGAAGCGAAAAGCTTACCAACACATATTTTAAGATATAGATAGGCGAGGTATACTCGGTTCGAAATACCAAATGTGTATAATTCAAGTTTATATATATAACATACGACTTCTTGTCTCAAAGAGTAGGAGATAGAGTAGATACACTTTTGAGTGACAGATAAGTTCAAGTCTTCACATACCTTTTTATCGAGAAGTTCCACCGGTTCCTTGAGTAGTTCTTCTACTTGTATGATAAATCGCCATGAAGTCCTTGAGCTCAACTACACTTTCTATCCTAGTCCGAGAGTTAGATATAATATACTAGAAATCAAGATTTATAGTTTTGATCACTAACTTTGACAAACATGCTTGAGATAGGAACGCATGCGAGTTCGACAGAGCAATGCTCTAACAAAAGGAGAATCGACTCTTGTTATGCAACTAGTAACACACATGAGGTGTGGGGATTAGGTTTCCCAGTTGCCATAGTTCTTCTTTATATAGTTTTAAAATCAGGGTTTTCAATCCAAGTTACCTTGGTAACGAAGCATTCAATATTCACCGTTAGATGAAAAACCTGATTCAACCAAGCTAATATCTTTGAACCGTTGGATCGAACTTAGCTTGTTACACACAAATGAAATGTACCCTCATTTAGGTTTATGTAACCGTACCTTAACGTGTACACCATGTTGGTTCACAAATAGTTAACCGAGGTTAGCCATATGATTACTCTCATATCAACCATATTCATCTTAACCATAACTAGTTCAAATGACTCAAATGAAACTAGTTAAAGAGTTGTTAAATTGCTATATTCTCATGGAATTATACAAGAACACAATTGAAGCAAAATCGATTTGATTCACTCGAATCAATAATGAACATTATAGCCAAGGTTTGTAAATATTTCATTCCTTATTTTATAAATGTTTATGTTCATGTTTAAAACCGATTTTAGAACTTTAACCTTCAAGTATGCAAACGGGTACGCATACTTGAAATACTCGGACTAAGATTGAGTTCCACCAGTAGGAAAACGGGTATGCTAACTTCAAATCCCATCAGAAATTCTCGGACATGAACCTGTACGTCAGTACGCAAACTGGTATGCATACTTAGGTTTCCGGATTTCTCAAACCAGCAGGTACGCAAACGGGTGTGCATACTATGGTTCCTGGACATGTATTATATATGTGCAAGAGTGCACAACATGACATATCCAATAATGGTTAAGTGTTCTAAACACTTATTTTAATCATTGAAACTTTCTTAGAGGATGACAATAGCCGTTTTCACACACTATTAACATCAAAACAATTTTCAAGTTATTGAAATAATCATTAAGAAACATTCCAAGGCAACACCAAATGATTGTATTACACAAACCATGTAAGATGTTACTCGGCAATTTTCACATTATATAAGATAAACTTGGTCGAAGCAAAAGCTTGCCAACACATATTTCTAGAAATATGTAAGTGAGATAAACTCATCTCGAAATCTCAAATGTGTATATAGAAAACTATATCGTAATACGACTTATGGCTCAATATAGGAGATATAGTAGAAATAAACTTTCCAAGTAATAGATGAGTTTAAGTCTCCACATACCTTTTGTCGATGAAGTTCCACAAGCTCCCCTTAGTAGTTCTTCATCTTCAAATGATGAACGTCGTTAAAACTAAGCTCAACTACACAATCTATGTCCTAGTCTGAGACATCTATAAATAGGCTAGAAATCAAGACTTATAGTTTTGATCACTAACATTGACAAAAATGTTTGAGATAGCAACGCATGCGAGTTCGACCGAGCAGTGCTCTAACAATCTCCTCCTTTGTCAATTTTAGTGACAAAAATATCAATACATATGGATTACAAAATAAATAAAAATTTGTAGCTTCTCATCCAAATGCTTTATCTTCTTGGAATCTTTAACATGACTCGAAAACTTCGTCACTTCCAAGTACTCCATGATTCTAAACGTGTTCAACTCAGCATCATAGTTGTTGAAGATCCGTAGCGATAACAATGAGAACACAAATGCTTTCGATCATTGTTATACAATGTCATAGTATTTGCTAGAGCATTGCTCGGTCGAACTCGCATGCGTTGATATATCAAGCATGTTTGTCAATGTTAGTGATCAAAACTATAATTCTTGATTTGTAGTCTATTATAGCTAAGTCTCGCACTAGGATAGAAAGTGTAGTTGAGCTCAAGGACTTCATGACGATTCATCATACAAGAACAAGAACTACTCAAGGAACCTGTGGAACTTCTCAACAAAAATGTATGTGAAGACTTGAACTTATCTATCACTCAAAATTCTATCTACTCTATCTCCTACTCTTTGAGACAAGAAGTCATATGCTATATATTAGACTTTGATTATACACATTTGGTATTTCGAGCCGAGTATATATCGCCTATCTATATCTAGAAATATGAGTTGGTAAGCTTTTCGCTTTAACCAAGTTTATCTTTACCATGTGACGAAAGTCATGATATGTTTAAATCATCTTGAAAATTGCTTTGACGAGAAATGGTGTAACAACTATATAACGTCCTCTAAGAATGTTTCAATGATTGAAATGAGAGTTTAGATTACATAACCAATGGTGGACATTAGCATTGTTGTGGAAACACATTTATGTATAAGTCCTATTCCTTGAACCAAAGTTTGCGAACTTTGTTGATCAAGAGAACCGGAAGAATGGCGTGAGCCAAGTCCACGAACTACCGAAGTTCTCAAACCCGAGAATTTCTGCTGGAGTTGAAAAACTACTTGCATGAAACTAAGTCCGCGAACTGGCGAAGTTCTCATACCCCGAGAATTTCTGCTGGAGTTTGTAAACTCTGCCCGGTAACTTAAGTCCGAGAACCTAGTATGCGAACTTGAGAAGGTTATATATATGAAGAGGATTTCTGAATTTAAACTTAAACAGACTAAGGAATGCAGTTTGCAAAACGTGTCTATAAAAGTTCATGAACCGATTCAAGTGAATCAAATCATCTTTGCTTCAATTGTGTCTTGTGTAGTACATGAAATTTCCTTGCAATTGAACAACTCTCTAACTAGTTTATTTGAAATCATTTGAACTAGTTATAGTGAAGAAGAACATGGTTGATATGAAATGCTCATATGGCTAACCTTTTGGTTAAATATTATTGAACCAACAAGTGCATACATTTGGGTACGGTTAACAAACCTAGAAGGTTTCATTGTCAAGTGTGTATAACAAGCTAAGTTTTTGATTTAACGGTTGAGAAATATTAGCTTGAATCTAAATTAGGTTTTCATCTAACGGTGGATATTGATTGCTTTGTAACCTAATTGCAAACCCTGATTTGAAAGATTATATAAGGGGAACTCTAGCTTCTGTGCAAAACTAATCCCCACACCTCACGTGTGATACTAGTTTGCGTACTAGATTCGGTTCTCCTTTAACCTTTGGTTTTCTTCTTCTAAAACCAGGTTAACGACTTAACGACTTCATTGGGATTGTGAAGCCAGACCGATACTACTTTTATCGTAGTTGTGTGATCTGATCTTACATCTTCTATCATACGAGTACAATCAGATTGATTGGATTGAGATTGATATCTCCGATAGGCAAGATATAAAAGTAATCACCAACATATTCGTCTCATTGTTTGTGATTTCGCAACATCTTGTTTCACCACCATTCGATTAAGATTGTTGTGAGGTGATTGATAAATCTAGGCTGTTCTTCAGGAATATAAGACCAGATTATCAATTGGTTCCTGTTCACCTTGGGTCGTAGCAACTCTTAGTTGTGGGTGAGATCATCTAAGGGAATCAAGTGCGTAATATCCTGTTGGGATCAGAGGCGTACGGAGTACAACTGTACCTTGGATCAGTGGGAGACTGATTGGGGTTCAACTACCGTCCAGTCCGAAGTTATCTTGGAGTAGGCTAGTGTCTGTAGAGGCTTAATACAGTGTGTGTTCAATCTGGACTAGGTCCCAGGGTTTTTCTGCATTTACGGTTTCCTCGTTAACAAAATTTCTGGTGTCTGTGTTATTTGAATTTCCGCATTATTTATTTTTATCTTTATATTGAAATAATACAGGTTGTGCGTTAGATCATCAGTTAGAGTAATCCAACCTTTGGTTGTTGATTTTCATTGATTGATCCTTGGATATTGGTCTTTGGTATCATCCAAGTTATTCCTTGTATTTGATTAGAACTCGCAGTTCTTGCTTGAGTAAATCAGATCAGGAAGAGAGATATAAACTCGTTGATATACTTTTAATTGATTGAGTCTTGTTGATTCTCTTAAAATTATATTCGAGTTTGTCCATGCATATTGCTAAGCGAAATATTGGGTGGTGTTGTTAGACCCACGCCTTTTCAATTGGTATCAGAGCAGGCAAACACTTTTAAGACCTTACAAGTCAGTGTTTGTAGCGATCTGACTCTATGGACGCTAAGTACATCTCTAATAGCACAACACCTGTTCAGAGCCACTCACGTGAGTCTCAAAAGGTTGAAACTTCTGAGAAAAACTCAAAAACTTGTCCATTGACTGAATCTGCTTTCGACTAGAAAAAATCTCTTGAGGAACAGTTGGATGATCTTTCAGATGATAGTGATTCAGAAGAAGGACAAAGTATTGATGAGGAAGTCTCTCAATATATCAAGCTGTTTGATCGTTCCTTGAAAGAAAAGAAGTCAACAACTTGCTTGAGTAAATACATGGGTCCTCTTTGTCAAGAAAACAGAAAGTTGAGAAAACTCTTTAAAGGATATGATGATGGATATAAACTATTACAATCTATTGTCAAAGATCGTGAAGAAGATGTATGCACAAAAAAATATGAATGTGATAATCTTTTTCGAAATATCTTCATGTTGAAAGAAAGACTTGCAGAAACTGAAGCAAGATATGACTCTCAACAAAAAAACGTTTTTGAGACAAAGAGCGCAGTCTTCTCGCCAAAGAAAAATCCTTGGAGACTGAGCTTGCAGCTGCTCTTAATAAAGGGAAATCACGGGAGGATAGTCTGAGTAGATTCAATTCTAGCTCTACAAAATTATCTTCTATGCTTGGAGCATGTAAAGAACACTGTGATACACGTGGTCTGGGATATAAAGGAATAGACGCTCCAAAAACTAGTAAGATCAACTTTGTTAAAGCTAGTGATAATTCTCCATGTGAAAAACCTTTAGCAGCTTGCAATAGTCCCAAAAACAAGGATCCTGCTCCTTCTAAATCTGCTCATAAGAGAACGGTTAAAAACAATTCCTTTAACTGCTAATACTGCGGGAACAAAGGACATTCTGAGCGAAGATGTCATTTTCGGTTGAGGAATGAAAAGCTTCATAACATTCTTACTAGGTGTCTAAAGAAGTCATTAAACCGGTCTCACACATTATTGGAAAAGGCACTTTCAACAATCAAGAAATGTACTGTGATAAGTCCTTTCTTAATTGTGTGTTCAAAATAAAAAATGCCTACAATGGAAGAAGGAAGAGTGGCGAAAGGGTGACTGACCCTGCAAAGAGAAAAATTCATAGGAAAAAAAAAAGAAAATTTGAGTTCCTCATCTCTCCCTGAAGAAAGCTGTAAAACCAAGACTTCCGCTCCAGACTTCTTTCATATCAACAATCGAGTCTCAGATCTAAAAATCAGTGTAAACAGACTCAAACGGAGCATCAAGAAAACATGTAAAATAGTTGACTCAGTTACTACTAACCCTTGGCTTGATAAAACTTCTTCAGCTATGACGAGTAATGTCTCTCTAAATACCCTTGATAAAAGAAAAGAAGAAGTGAATATTGATGAGCAAGATGCTCATCTTAACACACCATGACTGCTTAAAGTTACATCCCTCTTTTATGTAAAAGATGGATGCTCTTTATTCTCAAGATGTTCATCTTGAGAAAGTTGTCAGGATTGTATTAAGTTCTTTGTTAAGTTTTTTTCTTAAATTCTTCTTTAATCCTCGTGTTCCTTCATCCCTTCTCCCAGTGTCTGTATCTCGGTAATTCTCTTTGCATAGTTGTGCTTCTCCTTTCCCCGGGTCTCACATGTGTGATTGACCAAGTACACATATCGGACCCACACGAACGTCATAGTTCCTAGGGTTTCTTGGAACACCTTATAAATACAGTATTCCATAAGGTTAAAAGATTCTACTGGACTATTTTTGTACACAATGGATGGAAGAAACAAGGTTGATGAAGTTGAGAAGGTCAATATTCTTGATTTGAATCATGTTTCTATAACATGCTTTCATGCTGTTGATCATGAAAACAAACTACCAGTTCAGATGTCATCACAACTGGTAGGAAATCTTTTTCGAGACTTTGAAGTAGTACGTGAACAACTCGGAATTGCAATAAGGAATCTTGATTTTCTGAAAAACAAACTGAAGAAGGCAACTGATGAGCTCGTCCATGTTCAATCTCTAGTTGCTGACAGAGTTTAGAGTGTTTTAATCATGTTTCTTGTTTTAGTTGCCTAGTATGTCTTCTTTTTGGTTTAGTTGGAAGAATAACTAGTGCTTTGAATAGAAATGATTGTGACTACACATAGCTATTATTTTTCATCTTCTTGTTCTTCTTTAGGTTTATTGATTTAAATTCTAAAGCTATTTGGAAGATGATGTTTTTGCATTATTAATCTTCATGATTTGGTCTATTGCAATTTGTTATGGGATATTGGTGTTTACTTCTGTGAACTATGTTCGTCCCATACTTTTTCAAAAGTAAAGTCGTTCGTGATCGGTATTCACGTACTGGTAAAAGAATGAATGGACTTTTGACAAATACAAAAGTTAAGCCTATATTGTCAAATATTTGATGGAAGATATGTTAAAATCTTTTGTTTTCAATGATTATGTCTATTAAATATCGTTATGCAAATAGTGGTGGAAAATAGAATGAATCCTTGTGTATTCCACAGTATTGATCATCCCTGATCCATATTTTATGTATTACCGTGAGGCTCCATAATGTATCTTATGTTGAGCATTATACTAACAAGTTAATTTTTTTAGCTTAGTTGTTGTTCAGTGAGATATGTTATGTCGAGCATATTGAACTAAATTAATCATCTTGTTTGGTTGCTTTGTAAGTTTTCTTATGTCGAGCAAAACAAATGACAATTAAATTGATTACCTTTGTGATTAGTTTGGTTGTGTATTCCGATTAGATTAATTATGGGTTCTCTTGTAATTAATCTAGTTGAGTATTTTTGAGTCTCCATAAGTTCTTTTATGTTGAGCATAATCAATTGAAGTGATCACTTTTTGTGTTTAATTAAATTAATCATGGGTTTACTTGTGATTAATTTGATTGAGTTTTTGGATATAGAAAATCATTCTTATGGTTTTTGGTGTCCAATAAAAATCCTTCTTTTCTTTCGAAATTAAGGTCGCTCTTGTTGTTCCTTCGGGAATGACATCAAATGGGGGAGAGTTCTTTTGAACTTGTGCTTAATGGTCATATCTTGAGGGGTGTGCGACTGTGTAATTTTAGAGGGGTTATGTTGTATCTTTAAACTCCTTGATGAATGCATTTAGCTTCGGCTTTATGATTGCATATAAATTAGTTGGTATGTATTATTTTTCTTTTAGTCATGAAATGTCTCTTTCGGAAATTTCATTATGATCCCGTTCTTGTACCTTTGCCAATTTTATTGACAAAAAGGGGGAGAATTAATATGTAGTTGACACTACAAATACATATAGTTTTCGGATTATTGTATAAGGGGGAGTGGTTTCCATGTGAGATGGAGTATTGACTAAGGGGGAGTGATACATATCACCATAGTATTATTGTTGAAGTTATGATACAATTGAACTTTGACGCTGTGTAATAATACTATGACACTGTATAACAATGATCGAGACTGATGCTTTCTCATTGTTATAGCTATGGATCTTCAACAACGGTGATGCTAAACTTACAACCTTTGGGATCATTGGAGTGCTTGGAAGTGACAAAGATTTCGAGGAATGTTGAAGATTAGACATGTGGAATAGGAGTTACTAAATTTTCTTTATCTTTTTTTTTGTATTTCATATGTATTGATAGTTTTGTCACTAAAATCGACAAAGGGGGATATTGTTAGAGCATTGCTCGGTCGAACTCGCATGCGTTGCTATCTCAAACATGTTTGTCAATGTTAGTGATCGAAAGTATAAGTCTCGATTTCTAGTCTATTATATCTAAGTCTCGGAGTAGTTGATCTCAAGGACTTCATGGCAATTCTTCATACAAGAAGAAGAACTACTCAAGGAACCGGTGGAACTTCTCGACAAAAAGGTATGTGAAGAATTAAACTTATCTATCACTCAAAAGTCTATCTTCTTTATATTCTACTCTTTGAGACAAGAAGTCGTATGCTATATATATAGACTTTGATTATACACATTTGGTATTTCGAGCCAAGTATATCTCGCCTATCTATATCTCGAAATATGAGTTGGTAAGCTTTTCGCTTTAACCAAGTTTATCTTTACCATGTGACGAAAGTCATGATATGTTTCAATCAACTTGAAAATTGCTTTGACGAGAAATGGTGTAACAACTGTATAACATCCTCTAAGAAAATTTCAATGATTGAAATGAGATTTTAGATTACATAACCAATGGTGGACATAAGCATTGTTGTGGAAACACATTTATGTATAAGTCCTATTACTTGAACCAAAGTTTGAAAACTTTGTTGATCAAGAGAACCGGAAGAATGGCGTGAGCCAAGTCCGCGAACTGCCAAAGTTCTCAAACTTGAGAATTTCTGTTTGAGTTGACAAACTACTTGCGTGAAACTAAGTCCGCGAACCCAGTCCGCGAACTGGCGAAGTTCTCATACCCGAGAATTTCTGTGGAGTTTGTAACCTCTGCCAGGTAACTTAAGTCCGCGAACCTAGTCTGCGAACTTGAGAAGGTTATATATCTGAAGATGATTTCTTAACTTAAACTTAAAAAGACTAAGGAATGCAGTTTGCAAACCGTGGCTATAAAAGTTCATGAACCGATTCAAGTGAATCAAATCATCTTTGCTTCAATTGTATCTTGTGTAGTACATGAGATTTCCTTGCAATTGAACAACTCTCTAACTAGTTCATTTGAAATCATTTGAACTAGTTATGGTGAAGAAGAATATGGTTGGTATGAAATGCTCATATGGCTAACCTTTGGTTAACTATTTTTGAACCAACAAGTGCATACGTTTGGGTACGGTTAAAAAACCCAGAAGCGTGCATTGTCAAGTGTGTATAACAAGATAAGTTTCCGATATAACGGTTGAGAAATATTAGATTGAATCTAAATCAGGTTTTCATCTAACGGTGGATATTGATTGCTTTGTTACCAAGGTAACCTAATTGAAAACCCTGATTAGAAAGACTATATAAGAGGAACTCTAGCTTCTGTGCAAAACTAATCCCCACACCTCACGTGTGATACTAGTTTGCATACTACAGTCGGTTCTCCTTTAACTTTTGGTTTTCTTCTTTTAAAACCAGGTTAACGATTTAAAGACTTCATTGGGATTGTGAAGCCAGACCGATACTACTTTTATCGTAGTTGTGTGATCTAATCTTGCATCTTCTATCGTACGAGTACAATCAGATTGATTGGCTTGAGATTGATATCTCCGATAGGCAAGATATAAAAAGTAATCACAAACATCTTCGTTTTACTGTTTGTGATTCTGCAACATCTTGTTTCGTTACCATACGATTAAGATTGTTGTGAGGTGATTGATAACTCTAGGATGTTCTTCGGGAATATAAGACTGGATTATCAATTGGTTCCTGTTCACCTTGATTATTATCAAAAGATGGAATAAAACCTTTTAGGGTTTATCTGTGGGAGAAAGATTGATCATTTGATAGACTTGTCTGTGTGAGACAGATTTGTTTATTGTTAAGTCTTCGACTTTGGGTCGTAGCAATTCTTAGTTGTGGATGAGATCATCTAAGGGAATCAAGTGCGCAGTATCCTGCTGGGGTCAGAGGCGTAGGGAGTACAATTGTACCTTGGATCAGTGGGAGAATGATTAGGGTTCAACTACAGTCCAGTCTGAAGTTATCTTGGAGTAGGGTAGTGTCTGTAGCGGCTTAATACAGTGTGTTCAATCTGGACTAGGTCCTGTGGTTTTTCTGCATTTGCGGTTTCCTCGTTAACAAAATTTCTGGTGTTTGTTTTATTTCAATTTCCGCATTATATTGTTTTATCTTTATAATTGAAATAATACGAGTTGTGCGTTAGATCATCAATTACAGTAATCCAAGCTTTGGTTTTTGATTGTCATTGATTGATCCTTGGATATTGGTCTTTGGTACCATCCAAGTTATTCCTTGTATTTGATTAGAACTCACAGTTCTTGGTTGAGTAAATCGAATAAAGAAGAGAGATATAAAATCGTTAATATACTTTTAATTGATTGAGTCTTGTTGATTCTCTTAAAAGTATATTCGAGTTTGTCCATACAGATTGCTAAGCCAAATATTGGGTGGTGTTGTTAGACCTTCGCTTTTTCAGTATTATTGCACAACATCAAAGTTCAATTGTATCACAACTTTGACAACAATACTACGGTGATATGTATTACTCCCCCTTAGTCAATACTTCATCTCAACATGAAAACCACTCCCCCTTACATAATAATCCGTAAACCATTTGTATTTGGTGTCAATATAAATTGGCAAAGGTACGAAAACTAGTGGGATCCTCATGAAATTTTTATAGAGATACTTCATGACCAAAATAGAATAGTATACCAACTTATTTAGATACAATCATAAAGCCGAAGCTAAATGCATTCATCAAGGAGTTTATAAAGATACAAGATAACCCCTATAATATTCCACAACGGCACCCCCCACAAAGATTTGGCAATTAAGCACAAGTTCAATTAAGAACTTTTCCCCATAAAATGCCATTCCCGAAAGAACAACAAAGGTGACCTTGCTTTTACAAGAAAAGAAGGATTTCTTTAGATAAAACCAAATCATATGAAAACGTTAATTTGTACCCAAAAATCTCAATTGAATTAACCACAAAAAAATGATCAACTCAATTGGTCATGCTCGACATAAGAGAACTTCGGAATACACAAGGGTTCATTCTATTTTCCATCAATATTTGCACAATGACATACAATAGACATAATCCTTGTAAACAAAAGTTTTATCCTTTCTTCCATAAAATAATGACATAAAAGGCTTTAACCTTTGTTTGTAAAAATTTCATTCTATCTTTTATCAATACTTTCATACCGACATAATAGAGATAACTTTTGAAGAAGTATAGGACTGTCACAGATTCAAGGACGTAAACAACATATCCCATAACAATTTTCAATATATAAAATCATAAAGATTAAATCATCTTCCAAAAATTTAGAATTTAAATAAATAAATCTAAAAACATGAAGATGAAAACATTGGACATAGCTACATGTACTCACAATAATGGCTATTCCAAACCCTAGTTATTCTTCTAAAAACACAAGAAATAAATTCTCATAAGAAGATTTACTAGAAAATAAAAACTCAAAGACAACTCTAAAACTGAATAGCAATCACAAGCGATAGTCAGAGTTCTGGTACGGAATCTTCACTGGTTCCAAGACCTTCAAGCTTGTGACAGACAAAATCAACTGCATCTTCGGAGAAGATATCCTCAATGAGAAGATCCTTAACATGTGACTTCATGAGAACAAGGTCAAAGTTAACCTTTTTCAACTTCGCAACATGTTAAGATCCTTTACCGAGTTCTCAAGCTTCAGTTGATTCTTCCCAAGGTCAGAGAGAAAACCAAGAACCACTTCAACAGAGACCATCTCAGCATTTTCTCGATCTTGATGAGAAAACGCATAATAGCATGAGGCACAAGATTCAAGTTCGTCAGCTTTAACCAGGGTTCTTTTCTTCTTTAAAACAAACTCCAAATAAACAAAATCATCAATTGAATCAGCTGGTAAATCCCAAGAGTTTGAAGGAGACCCCATTCTTAAGACTAGGAAGGAAGAGTATGCGTACTCTTAGAGAGGTTTTTGGCATTTAAAGGTTTTACAGAAAACAGAATTTAGGGTTTCCCAAGTTGGCCCGCGATAAATAATATGTGTACCCGTACGAACACAACCTTGACCCTTACAACCGTAAAAAACCCAGGAAGGGATTAAACAACCAAGAGTGTTGTTTATTCACCAAAGTGTTTGCTAAGTGAATAGATTCACAGAAATAAGCTCAATAAATCTTATATTCTCACAAGAGAAAAAAATTCAGAGCATATAAGTGTAGCAATTTTGACTCGACAAAAATTAGAACAAACAAATACTTATGCATGAATGTTTGTGAATGATAATCCAGTTAACAACAATAAGAAATTAGCATAGAGAATCAGAAAACATTTTGACATAAGTATACTTGAATACATCTCACTCTGTCAGGATTTTTATTGAGAGTGAGGTTTCAACCTTGTGATTAATCAGCACAAGTATGAGCCTTGAGCTCATTAAATGAATATTGTTTCCGGTTAACCCTCTTTTTCCTGATATTTAGAGGAAAACCATTATGATGTGAAAAGTTATCATAGAATTTACTATCATCAAAATATGACGAATAGTGTTGATTATTACCTGAAGAATTTTTCCCAGAGGGAAGTGACAGCCTGTCAATAATATCTTTATATCCTCCAATAAAAAAATTAGTTTGTCATTCATACCTCCATTTTTGCTTCCTTCTTTTGGTACCTTTTTCACATCATGTACAACACTTTATCTCCCTTTTTGAAAGAAAAAAAAACCATGAGCTCTTCTTGACTGAAAAACGTTGGGGAGTCTGTTTAGTTCTTGAACATATGAACAGCACCTCGAACTGACTTTCCTGGTGGAATACACAGGGTGAGTACTAAAACCAATTGGTTTAGACATAAAAATGTCAGTTACACCTTTGAGAATTAATTCTAAGGTATGTTGAAGACGAATGATAGAATTGTCATTCAACCTGGATTTCTTCTTTTGTTCAATATGACCTTTTGAACTACAAAAGAGGCATACTTTCTGATCACTTGAGTGATCAGAGGGAACTGACTCAACACCATCTCTGGGAGCCTTCTTCCTTCCATGTGATGTGGGCATTCCCTGGTTAGAGGAAGACACATGCACATCTTTTCGATTTTGCTTCTGAAACAAAAAAAAATCCAGTTAAGACAGAGGCAGTTGGTATAGTGGACTCTTTGGAACATTCTTTAATAGAGAGTTTACTAAAAAGAAGTTCAGTTTCCAAAGCATCCTTTTGAGTTTTTCCTCAAGTAGAGTTCATGAAGAACAAACTGAGAAATTTTCTTCTTGAAGAGACTTTAGACGAGAGTCACGCTCATTTACCATACCAACAAGGACATTGACTTTGTGTTTCAATCGGTTGACATCATCATCCTTGATTCTAACAACTTTTAGAATCAATCCACTTTCTTTGGATGCATTCCTTTCAACTTCAGAGTCAGACTCTTCAGTAAGGTAGTCAGGAAAACACTTGTCAATGTATGTCTGTTTCTTTGTGTTAGAGCATTGCTCGGTCTAACTCGCATGCATTGCTATCTCAAGCATGTTTGTCAATGTTAGTGATCAAAACTATAAGTCTTGATTTCTAGTTTATTATAGCTAAGTCTTGGACTAGGATAGAAAGTGTAGTTGAGCTCAAGGACTTCATGGAGATTCACCATACAAGAAGAAGAACTACTCAAGGAACCGGTGGAACTTCTCGACAAAAAGGTATGTGAAGACTTGAACTTATCTGTCACTCAAAAGTCTATCTATTCTATCTCCTACTTCTTGAGACAAAAAGTCGTATGCTATATATAGACTTAGATTATACACATTTGGCATTTCGAGCCGAGTATACCTCGCCTATATATATCTCGAAATATGTGTTAGTAAGCATTTCGCTTCGACCATGTTTATCTTTACCTAGTGAAGAAGGTCATGATATGTTTCAATCACTTTGAAAATTGCTTTGACGAGAAATGGTGTAACAACTGTATAACGTCCTCTAAGAATGTTTCAGTGGTTGGAATGAAAGCTTAGATTATATAACCAATGATGGACATAAGTATTATTGTGGAAACACATATGTGCATAAGTCCTATCCGTTGAACCAAAGTTTGCGAACTTTGTTGATCAAGAAAAACCGGAAGAATGGCTTGTTGCCAAGTCCGCGAACTCAGTCCGCGAACTGCCGAAATTCTCATCCCGAGAAATTCTGCCGGAATTTACAAACTTGTTGCGTGAGTACCAATCCGCGAACCCAGTCCGTGAACCCATTCCGTGAACCGGCGTAAAGTCTTTGCCGAGATTTTCTGCTGGAGTTTTTAAACTCTGCCGGTTGCTTAAGTCCGCGAACGTAGTGTGCGAACTTAAGAAGGTTATATATCCGAAGATGATTTCTGAACTTAAACAAGACTAAGGAATGAAATTTGCAAACCGTGGCTATAAATTTCATGAACCAATTCGGGTGAATCAAATCATCTTTGCTTCAATTGTATCTTGTGTAGTACATAAGATTTCCTTGCAATTGAACAACTCTCTAACTAGTTAATTTGAGTCATTTGGACTAGTTATGGTGAAGAAGAATATGGTTGGTATGAAATGCTCATATGGCTAACCTTTTGTTTAACTATTGAACCAACAATGTACACGTTTGGGTACGGTTAACAAACCTATAAGCGTGCATTTCATTTGTGTATAACAAGCTAAGTTTTCGATCTAACAGTTGAGAAATATTAGCTTAAATCTAAATCAGGTTTTCATCTAACGGTGGATATTGTTTGCTTTGTGACCAAGGCGAAACCCTGATTTGAAAGACTATATAAGGGGACATCTAGCAACTCTGCAAATCTAATCCCCACACCTCACGTGTGATACTAGTTTGCGTGCCAGATTCGTTTCTCCTTTAACCTTTGGTTTTCTTATTCTAAAACCAGGTTAACGACTTAAAGACTTCATTGGGATTGTGAAGCCAGACCGGTACTACTTTTATCGTAGTTGTGTTATCTGATATTGCATCTTATATTGTACGAGTACAATAATATTGATTGGCTTGAGATTGATATCTCCGATAGGCAAGATATAAAAAGTAGTCACAAACATCTTCGTCTCATTGTTTGTGATTCCTCAACATGTTGTTTCGCTACCATACGATTAAGATTGTTGTGAGGTGATTGATTTATCTAGTCTGTTCTTCGGGAATATAAGACCGGATTATGAATTTTTTCCTATTCACCTTGATTATTATCAAAAGACGGAACAAAAACTTTAGGCTTTTTCTGTGGGAGACAGAATTATCCTTTGATAGACTTGTCTGTGTGAGACAGATTTTTTTATTGTCAAAGCCTGCGATTTTGGATCGTAGAAACTCTTAGTTGTGGGTGAGATCAGTTAAGGGAATCAAGTGCGCATTATCCTGCTGGGATCAGAGGCGTAGGAATTACAACTGTACCTTGGATCAGTGAGAGACTGATTGGGGTTCAACTACAGTCCAGTCCGAAGTTAGCTTGGAGTAGGCTAGTGTATGTAGCGGCTGAATACAGTGTATCATCAATCTGGACTAGGTCCCAGAGTTTTTCTGCATTTGCGGTTTCCTCGTTAACAAAATTTATGGTGTCTGTGTTATCTCAGTTTCCGCATTATATTGTTTTATCTTTATAATTGAAATAATACAGGTTGTGCGTTAGATCATTAATTAGAGTAATCCAACCTTTGGTTGTTGATTGTCATTGATTGATCCTTGGATATTGGTCTTTGGTACCATCCAAGTTATTCTTTGTGTTTTATTAAAGACTCGCCGATTTCTATTAGCTTGAGTAAATCAAAACAAGAGAGAGATATTAACTCCTTGAGATACTTTTACCTAGATTGAGTCTGACTGTCTAGTTGATTCTCTAGAAAGTATTTTGGAGTTAGTCCATACAGATTGCTAAGCGAAATATTGGGTGGTGTTGTTAGACCCCCTTTTTTTCAATTGGTATCAAAGCAGGAAAACACGTTAAAGACCTTATAAGTCTGTGTTTGTAGCGATATGATTATGGACGAGTCTATCTCTAATAACGTACCAGTTCAGAAATTACCAGATGATTCTAAAACTTGGATTCACCTGAGAAAACTGTCACATCTAAGTCAATATCTAAACATTCTCTTGATGTAAAAACTGTTGATTGGTAAACTCTCCTAGAAGAACAGTTGGATGAACTTTCTGATGAAGGTGATTCAGATATTGATAGAGATATTGATGAGGAAGTCTCAGAGTATGTTAAGTTTTTTTATTCATGGAAAATGAAGAAGATTACAACTTCTCATGTCACACCTCTTCTGACTCCTCTCTGTCGAGAAAACAAGAAATTGAGATGATGTTACGCAGGTGTTTATTTTTCGAATCGTTCTAACGAATCGATCCTCAAGGATTCTGAGGAAAACCTACGTATGAAGTCACTCGAATGTGATAATCTTTATCAAAAGTAGTTTTTGTTGGAAGAGAAACTTTCAGAATCTGAAGCAAGGTTTAACTCTCAACAAATTAGTTTTGATGACAGAGAAAGTGCTTGTCTCCCTCGATAAAAACGCCTTGAGGCTGATTTAGCTGCTGCTCTTGATAAAAATCAAGATGTTGGAAGATGACTTGAAAAATTTCAATACTAGTTCAAGCAAATTAACCACTATGCTAGGAGAAAGTAAAAGATCATCGTGATACATGAGGATTGAACTATAAGGGAATAGATGCTCCAAGTATTAGCAAAGAGGTAAAATTTGTCAAGGCTAGTGATTCTTCTCAACAAAAGGTTTTTCACTGATGTCAAAAGTGAAATACCTTCACCGTAAATTAAGGTTCGAAAGAGCAAAGTATATCAACCTCCAAAGTCAGCACATACGGATCGAGGTAACAACATTCCTTATGTTTGCCACTATTGCGGAAATAAAGGTCACCTGGAAAGGAGATGTCGTTTTCGTATAAGAAATAAGAAACTTCATGATGTTTTTGTTTGGGCATCACAAGAAGTTGTGAAACCAAGATCATATATTAAGTCGAATCCCCTTAACATCACAGGTTGTAACTTTCCAACCTTTAGGAAAAGGAATCGTTGCTGTGATAAACCTAGATTTGCCTATAAAAGTCATACGAAGCCTTTTCACAATGGTTATCAAAAGGATAAGATGAATACAAGATCCGATGCTCCCAATTGGAGAAAGACTAAATTGCAAAAGAATAGTCAATCCAATTCTCTTCTAAGAAATCTTGAAGAGAGTAATGGGAAGAAGGTTCCGGTTGTTCCTAAACGTACTCAGAAGTGGGTACCAAAGAAAGCTAATGATACTTTGAGTGTGATAAGGAATGATCTTCCAGAAAATTCCATGACTATGGAGAAAGCAGTATCCATGATGTTGGAACTTACCAAGTTTTTTGGAAAAATGGAATTGGATGTTAAAGGCTCTAAAAGCGATCCCTTTCATGATAATCCAAAGGTCAATTGTGGTGAACAAGACATTGTTCACTCCAACACAACTTGATTGTGTTGTAAGTGAATCCTCACCAAGGAATGCCCTGCTATATATACGGTGAAGGAAGCACGAAAATTGGGGCGCACAAATTATGTTTGGTAAGGCTGTAGAATTCAATTGGATTCATCTAAAAAGGTATGTCTATAAACTTGAGCAAGATTTGTGATTTTATTTGCTTAGAGAACTTATAATGATTCACGTACCTTTTTTTATCGTTATTTTCTAGCTAACTTGATCTGTGTTTAAGGTTCTTATATGTTTAGGTTTGAAAACATTAGTTCGGGATGTTTGGACTTCATGGTACACATACTTGACGTCGATATTCGGTAAACTTGTTTTGGCCGTATCTTCTTCATCCGAACTCGGAATGACCTCATTTGTTTTGCATTCTCTTACTATTTGAATTCTCTTCAAAATGGAGGTGATAATTATTGAATTTGGATGAGTTAAGATTGATATTTGTTCTGTCTCTTGTTTTTGAGTCTTTTGCTCTGTTTCGTTTCACTTGTTCCACTTCTCTTGTACTTGGGCACTTGGATTCATTGAGTGGTACTCTTCTGAGCTCATTTGTAGCTTTTAAAAGAATGTGGTTGGTGAATCACAAATAAGGAAGTTCAAGAATGGGTAGTAGTACTCATTACTATGGGATTCTTAAATGTTCATAATCATTTTATGTGAACTATGGTGCATGGTCGTTAATAACTTTGTATGTTCTTCTTTGAAAGTCTTTTTATACGCCTTTGGTAGATATTCTTGGTATAAATCCGGGCGAAAAAGATTGATTCTACTCTCTAAGGGAAAATCATCTTATATGTGCATTACGAGTTTGTCTGGTTGCCTAGGAAACTTCTTATAAGAATTTATTCTTGTTTTGAGAAGGATTACTAGAGTTTGGAATGACAATTATTGTAACTACACATAGACATGTCCAACGTTTTCCTCTTCATGTTTTTAGATTTATTGATTTAAATTCTATATTTGTTTGGAAGATGATTTGTGCAGTATTAATCATTATGGTTTTATATATTGCAAAATTGTTATGGGATATGTGTGTTTGCGTCCGTGAACTATGATTATTCCCATACTTTGTCAAAAGTAAAGTCTTTCGTTAGTCGATATTCAAGTATTGATAAAAGAATGAATGGACTTCTGATAATTACAAAAGTTAAGCCTATTATGTTAATTATTGATGGAAGATAGGTTAAAATCTTTTGTGAACAAGGATCATGTCTATTGATTGTCGTTATGCAAATAGTGATGGAAAATAGAATGAATCCTTGTATATTCCGCAGCATTGATCTTCCCTGATCCATATTTTATGTGTATACTGCAATACTTCATAAGTTTTTCTTGTGTTGAGTGTACGAACAGTTAAGCTAATCATTTCCTTATGGTTAACTTAGTCGTAGCTCCGTAAGTTCTCTTATGTTGAGCATTTCCAACTAAATTGATCACTCTTGTTTTTAATTTGATTGAGTATTCCAATTAAATTAATCATGGGTTTACTTGTGATTAATTTGATTGAGTTTTGGATATAGAAAATCATTCTTATGGTTTTTGGTATCCAAAAAAATCCTTCTTTTCTTTTGAAATTAAGGTCGCTCTTGTTGTTCCCTTGTGAATGACATCAAATGGGGGAGAGTTCTTTTGAACTTGTGCTTAATGGTCATATCTTGAGGGGTGTGCGGCTGTGGAATTTTAGAGGGGTTATCTTGTATCTTTAAACTCCTTGATGAATGCATTTAACTTCGGCTTTATGATTTCATCTAAATTAGTTGGTATGTATTTTTTTTCTTTTGTCATGAAATGTCTCTATCGGAAATTTCATTATCATCCCGTTCTTGTACCTTTGCCAATTTTATTGACAAAAAGGGGGAGAATTAATATGTAGTTCACACTACAAATACATATGGTTTTCGGATCATTGTGTAAGGGGGAGTGGTTTCCATGTGAGATGGAGCATTAACTAAGAGGGAGTGATACATATCACCATAGTATTATTGTTGAAGTTGTGATACAATTGGACTTTGGCACTGTGTAATAATACTATGACACTGTATAACAATGATCGAGACCGATGCTTTCTCATTGTTATAGCTACGGATCTTCAACAACGGTGATACTAAACTTACAACCTTTGGAATCATTGGAGTACTTGGAAGTGACGAAGATTTCGAGGAATGTTGAAGATTATACATGTGGAATAGGAGCTACTAATGTTTCTTTATCTTTTTTGTATTCCATATGCATTGATAGTTTTGTCACTAAAATTGACAAAGGGGGAGATTGTTAGAGCATTGCTCGGTCGAACTCGCATGCGTTGCTATGTCAAGCATATTAGTCAATGTTAGTGATCAAAACTATAAGTCTTGATTTCTAGTCTATTATATCTAAGTCTCGGACTATGATAGAAAGTATAATTGAGCTCAAGGACTTCATGGCGATTCATCATACAAGAAGAAGAATTACTCAAGAAACCGGTGGAACTTCTCGACAAAAAGGTATGTGAAGACTTGAACTTATATGCCACTCAAAAGTCTATCTACTTTATCTCCTACTTCTTGAGACAAAAATTCGTATGCTATATATAGACTTAGATTATACACATTTGGCATTTCGAGCCGAGTATACCTCGCCTATCTATATCTCGAAATATGTGTTGGTAAGCGTTTCGCTTCGACCATGTTTATCTTTACCTAGTGACGAAATTCATGATATGTTTTAATCACTTTGAAAATTGCTTTGACGATAAATGGTGTAACAACTGTATAACGTCCTCTAAGAATGTCTAAGTATTGTTGTGGAAACACATATGTGCATAAGTCCTATCACTTGAACCAAAGTTTGCAAACTTTGTTGATCAAGAGAAACCGGAAGAATGCCTTGTTTCCAAGTCCGCGAATTCAGTCCGCGAACTGTCGAACTTCTCATCCCGAGAAATTCTGATGGAGTTGACAAACTTGTTGCGTGAGTACCAGTCCGCGAACCGGCGAAAAGTCTTTGCCGAGATTTTCTGCTGGAGTTTGTAAATTCTTCCCGGTTACTTAAGTCCGCGAACCTAGTGTGCGAACTTAAGAAGGTTATATATCCGAAGATGATTTTTGAACTTAAACAAGACTAAGGAATGCAATTTGCAAACCGTGGCTATAAAGTTCATGAACCAATTCGGGTGAATCAAATCATCTTTGCTTCAATTGTATCTTGTGTAGTACATAAGATTTCCTTGCAATTGAACAACTCTCTAACTAGTTAATTTGAGTCATTTGGACTAGTTATGGTGAAGAAGAATATGGTTGGTATGAAATGCTCATATGGCTAACCTTTTGTTTAACTATTGTTGAACAAACAATGTACACGTTTGGGTACGGTTAACAAACCTATAAGCGTGCATTTCATTTGTGTATAGCAAGCTAAGTTTTCGATCTAACGGTTGAGAAATATTAGCTTGAACCTAAATCAGGTTTTCATCTAATGGTGGATATTGTTTGCTTTGTGACCAAGGCGAAACCCTGATTTGAAAGACTATATAAGGGGACATCTAGCAACTCTGCAAAACTAATCCCCACACCTCAGGTGTGATACTAGTTTGCGTGCTAGAGTCGTTTCTCCTTTAACCTTTGGTTTTCTTCTTCTAAAACCAGGTTAACGACTTAAAGACTTCATTTGGATTGTGAAGCCAGACCGATACTACTTTTATCGTAGTTGTGTGATCTGATCTTGCATCTTCTATCGTAAATTACAATCATATTGATTGGCTTGAGTTTGGTATCTCCGATAGGCAAGATATAAAAAGTAGTCACAAGCATCTTCGTCTCATTGTTTGTGATTCCTCAACATGTTGTTTCGCTACCATACGATTAAGATTGTTGTGAGGTGATTGACTTATCTAGGCTGTTCTTCGGGAATATAATACTGGATTATCAATTGGTTCCTGTCTACCTTGATTATTATCAAAAGACGGAACAAAAACTTTAGGGTTTTTCTGTGGGAGACAGATTGATCCTTTGATAGACTTGTCTGTGTGAGACAGATTTGTTTATTGTCAAAGCCTGTGATTTTGGGTCATAGAAACTCTTAGTTGTGGGTGAGATCAGCTAAGGGAATCAAGTGCGCAGTATCCTGCTGGGATCAGAGGTGTAGGGAGTACAACTGTACCTTGGATCAGTGGGATACTGATTGAGGTTCAACTACAGTCCAGTCCGAAGTTAGCTTGGAGTAGGCTAGTGTCTGTAGTGGCTTAATACATTGTGTGTTCAATCTGGACTAGGTCCCGGGGGTTTTCTGCATTTACGGTTTCCTCGTTAACAAAATTTCTGGTGTCTGTATTATTTAAGTTTCCGCATTATATTGTGTTATCTTTATAATTGAAATAATACAGGTTGTGCGTTAGATCATCAATTAGAGTAATCCAACCTTTGGTTGTTGATTGTCATTGATTGATCCTTGGATATTGGTCTTTGGTACCATCCAAGTTATTCCTTGTGTTTTTTAAAGACTCGCTGATTTCTATTAGCTTGAGCAAATCAAAACAAGAGAGAGATATTAACTCCTTGAGATACTTTTACCTAGATTGAGTCTGACTGTCTAGTTGATTCTATAGAAAGTATTTCAGAGTTAGTCCATACAAATCGCTAAGAGAAATATTGGGTGGTGTTGTTAGACCCCCGCTTTTTCACTTTGGAACACAAGGTTCTTCTATTCGAGATTGACAAGTCTTTCTCTTTAATAGACTTCAAAGAAACAAAATTTCTATTTCTGGAAATGCGTTTATCAGAGACAATATCGTCCTTCCTCAAATTGCTACAAACACAGACTTATGAGGTCTTTAATGTGTTTGCCTGCTCTGATACCAATTGAAAATGCGGGGGTCTAACAACCACACCCAACAATTCGTTTGGAAATCTGAGAGGACTTACTCCAATACACTTTCTAGAGAATCAACTAGACAGTCAGAGTAAATCTAGAGTAAAGGATATCAAAGAGTTTAATATCTCTAACTCTTAATTCAATCCGCAATTAGCAAATAGAAATATGCGATCCTGATTGAATATAAGAGGAGTTACTTGAATGGTACCAAAGACCAATGTTCAAGTGTCAATCAATGTAAAACAACAACCGAAGGTTGGATATTCTAATTGATTGATCTTAACGCACAACCTGTGATATTTCAATTATATAACAAAATATAATGCGGAAAAGAAATAACACAGACACCAGAATTTTGTTAACGAGGAAACCGAAAATGCAGAAAAACCCCGGGACCTAGTCCAGATTGAACACCACACTGTATTAAGCCGTTACAGACTCTCTCCTACAACAAGTCAACAAAGGCAGGGTCAGATAGGCTATTTTCTTTAGCTATCGGACCCCGAGAGACGTTAATGCACTACACAGACAGGTGGCAAAAGACATGCCAAGCAATCGGGAAAGTCAATCCAGAAATTAGCATCAATTGCTATAAGTATGGACTTGACAGAACCTCATATATCTTCATGGAGCTTCACAACCAAGCCCTTGATTCTGAAGGATAGCTCAGGGTTGTCCAAGATCGCTACATCAGACTAGAAGAAATACAGAAGGAAAACCCCAGGGCGCAAGCAAAAACAACAACAGCTCCGCAACGAACCAACTCTCTGGAACCAATTCCAGAGATACCTAAGAGGCAAAATGAAACTGGGAGCAGAACCTTCTCTTGAGACAAAAGATACAAATACGGATATGGCAAAGGCAGAAGAAAATAAGAATTTTTAGATAAAACCTACACAAAGCTAAACAACACGTTCTCCCACATTCTAAGCAAGGAAGGAGCAAAGCCGGGCTTTCCATACCCTAACACTAGGGGAAAACAACCAAATAAAACAAAGGAGGCTAAGGAGTACTATGAGTACCACCAGTACTACGGGAATACAACTGATACATGCTATCACCTAAGGAACACGATCCAGAGATTCATAGACGAAGGACAGTTCATAGAGCACGTGCAGATACAACCAGCTGATACTGAGGTAGCCCCCAAGAAAATGGAAGAACTACCTCAGGACGACAAATACATCAACATGATCACCTTATCCAGCGGAGGTCAGGAAGAGCTACTCGAAGACTTCCTCGAGTTAGCTCGAAACAGAAGAAAGCTAGAAGCCCACGAGGTATTCAAGCTAACTGGACCACCTACAAGCACTTGGGAAGAATGGATGGCTACGCCATTAACACCAGAATTGAGCAATTGATACTATCCTTAGTATTTGCAACACAAAAGCTTCGAACGTATTTACAAGCTCACAGAATTCGAGTGCTTATGAAGTCTTCCATAGAATCAGTGCTTGACAATGCAGCAAGGTCGGGAAGGATCTCTAAATGGAGCGCTCAAATCAAACAGTTCGATATCTTCTATGAAATGAGAATGGCAGTAAAGGAACAGGCAGTGGCCGATTTTCTGGCGGATTTCCCTTTAGACGATGAGGACGAAGTCGAAGATATTCCGGGGATGGAAGAATACCGAGAAGATCCATCCGACCTCCTTGAAACCTGCAGTCTGATGTGATGGGAAGTATTTGTAGACGGGTCGTCCAATAAAGATGGGTCGGGTTTAGGATTAATCTTCACCACACCAAAGGGGAAGAAGATGGTTCACTCCTTTAGGCTTGAATTTAAGGCAACAAACAATTTCACCGAGTACGAGGCTGTAATACACGCTCTACGGATGATAGTATAAATGGGGATCCACGACGTGAGACTGACTAGCGACTCTCAGTTAGTATTAGGAAGATCAACGGGCAATACGCTATACACGACCCAGTCTGTGTTTTGGAAGCACCTCCGCCTACAACGTAATCATGGGAAGACTATGGGTCCATCGATTACGAGGAACAACTTCGACATATCACCAATACCTCCGATTGCGTACACCCATGGGTGAAATGGAAATCAAAGGTGACCAATAAGATGCAAGGCTAAGAAATCTAGCAGAAGTCAGGCTCAACGAAGAAAGAGCTGCTTCCCAACGACATGAAAGGAAAAGATGAAAGGCGAATACCGACGAAGTAAAAGACGGAGGCTTCAAGGTTCCCAAATCCCCCTCAGTTCAAGACGCGGGTACCTCCGCCACTCCGATAGAGAACTTTTCTACCAAATGATAATTACAGAAATGCACTCCTCTACGACCTCATAAGCAAACCTTCTCACCAGTGGAACCAAGAAAGAAAATCAACATCGACACCGAGGAGGAACCAAAGATGATCAACATCGGAACTTTGCTAGAAGAAGACGAGGAGATGCAACTACAAAGGCTACTATGGGATTACGCAGATGTATTTGCGTGGTAAATGGAAGACGTGCCCGGAATTGACCCGAATTTGGTCTCCCACCATCTGTGGCTCAAACCAGAAATACTATCATTCAAGCAACGTATCCGCAAGGTGGCAGATATTTACCAAGAAGCGGTAGAAAAGGAGTTGCAAAATCTACTAACAGAAGGATTCATACGAGAATTCAAGTATCCCACGTGGATATCCAACATGGTGATTGTACCTAAGAAGAACGGAGGCGTACACATTTGCATCAATTTTAGCAATCTTAACAAAGCCTGCCCCAAGGAAAGCTACCCGCTTCCAAACATTGACCAACTAGGAAATGCAACCGAAGGTTACCAGAGACTATCCTTCATGGATGGATACTCCGGGTACAACCAAATCTCCCTTGCAGAAGAAGACCAGGTGCATACTACGTTCTTTACCCCACGAGGCTTGTATTGCTATACAAGGATGCCTTTTGGACTAAAGAAAGCGGGGGAAACATACCAGCGATTGGTAGACAAAATATCCAAGCCATGGATAGGCAATATACTGGAGGTCTACGTGGACGATATGCTTGTCAACATAAAATAGGAGAAAAACCACCTGTCAGATCTAAGATAAATATTCGAATCCATGAGAAACTTTCACATGAAGGTGAACCCGGAGAAATGCACATTCGGAGTAACCTCAGGAAAACTCCTAGGATACTTGGTAACTAAGCGAGGAATAGAAGTGGACCCCGAAAGGGTCAGATCAATAATGGAAATATCATCTCCGCAAACACCAAAAGAAGTACAAAAGCTAAATCGAATCTTAGCTTCCATGGGAAGATTCATAGCAAGATCATCGGATAAATGCAAATCATTTTTTGATAAACTAAGAAAAGGAAGCAGGTTCATATGGACCACGGAGCGCAAACAAGCTTTCCAAAAGATCAAGGAATACTTGACTTCAGTACCCATCCTACAGCACAAGCTACGCTGTGAGGGCAGTGTTGGTGCGAGATCAAGGGAAAGGTGAAAAACCTATATACTATATCAGCAAGACACTCAGTTCAACGGAGCGTAATTACACCAAGGTGGAGCAGCTTATATATGCCTTAGTAGTGGCAACACAAAAACTGAGGATATATTTCGATGCACATACCATCCGAGTCTTCACGAAGGCTCAGATAGGTCAAATAGTTGACAACACGGAGAAATTGGAAGAGTGGCAAAATGGAATGCCATGATCAAAAAATTCCACATAATCTTTGAAACTAGGAAGGCTGAGAAATCACAAATCTTAGCAGACTTTCTGGCGGACCTACCTCTCATCGATGAAGCGCAGATAGATGATATCCCAGGAATGGAGGAAGACAAGAAAGAACCCGAAGACCTGTTGTAACCTCAGAATTCACGAAGGTGGGATATATTCGTAGATGGATCCTCAAACGGCGAAGGTGCAGGTATAGGGATTGTAATCACAACCCCTACTGGAGATCGACTCATCTAGCATTCATTTTAGAATTCAAACAATACAACAATAACATCACATAATACGAGGCGGTCATACATGGTCTACACTTAGCATGAGAGCTAGGCCTATCAGATGTTCGTTTGACAAGTGAATCACAGTTGGTCATTATACAAATCGAGCTCAAATACCAAACTTTGGATCCAGTGCTATCTTCGTACCTAAATCTAGCTCAAAAGCATGCGTCAAAGATCAGCAACGTAACATTCAGGCATGTCTGTCGAAAAGATAACAGACACGCAGATGCCTTAGCATTCATATCATCAATTCTAAGGGATAGAAACACCACCGCTATACAATTGGAAGAATATATGATCCCTCGACAGAAGGACCTATCTCAGGTGCTGAGGAGGCTTTGGCCGTTCAAACTCGAGTCATGAGAGGAACAAATAAAGAAAAGGAAGGCGAAGAAATAAGAGAATCAGATAACGAGGCCGAAGAATCTGACAAAGACCAATCCATGTCAGATGGAGGCGATGAAGATGAAGCGGAGGATGATTGGAGGATTTCAATTCACCAGTATCTCGACAAAGGTACCTTACCATCCGATGTTAAGGAAGCTCGGAAACTCGAATCAAAAGTAGTAATGTACAACCTTCGTGATGGGATACTTTATAGGAGGTCATTTCTCGGACCTCTGATGCGGTGAAACTCACGGACCGAAGGGAGGAAAATACTCCACGATATACACAGTGGAGATGCCGGCCACCATAGCGGAAGAATGTCCTTGGCGGTCAAAGCCAAAATGCAAAGATACTACTGGCTAAGCATGGATGAATTCTCAAAGAACGTGGCTAAGCGGTGTGAAAGATGCTAACGTTTTTCCAAGAAGATCAAAACACCAGCAACGGAGCTAAACTCAGCCATCATCCCTTGGCCATTCGTCAAATGGGGGTTGATATTGTCGGACCCTTGATAGAAGGAACCTCGAAAAGAAAATATCTTATTGTGGCCATAGATTATTTCACCAAGTGGGTAGAAGCAAATGCTTTGGTAATAATTAGGGATGCATATGTCTTTAAGTTCTTGTTTGAGCAAATCATATGCAGGTTCGGAATACCAGCAGCCATAGTCTCTGACAATGGCAAGCAGTTGCAAGGAAAGAACATCGACATGTTGATCGATACTTTCAACATTCAGAAAAACAAGTCCACTCGTATATACCCTAAGAGCAATAGGCAAGCGGAGGCAACCAACAAAACCATAGCGATGAACTTAAAGAAAAATCTAGGAGCATACAAGAAGAGATGGTGCAAACAATTGCACAATGTCTTATGGGCCTATCAAACTACAAGAAGAGCGGCTACGGGAGAAACTCCATTCTTGCTGACCTACAGAGCCGAAGCGGTCATCCCAACGGAGATAATACTTCCAACAACAAAAACGGAGGCATGGGAGAAGAATCCAACAATAGACCTAATGTTGGAAAAGATGGATGATCTTGAAAAAAGATGAGAAGTAGCTTTGCAAAAGATGGTGAACTACCAACGAAGGCTATCCCGGGAATACAACAAACGGGTCATCCCTAGGAAATTTGTGGTCGAAGAATACATGCTACGTCAAATACCACCATATCAAAGAAAGAAGGAGTGGGGAAAGCTAGCTCCAACATGGGACGGGCCCTACATCATACATAACATCGCCGGAAAAGGGTCTTATTACCTAAGGACCCCCAAAGTTGAAGTATTACAACATCCTTGGAATGCAATGTACCTAAAAAAGTACTACCGGTAAGAGAATGGTGATTAATCAGGAGAAGAAAGGAACAATCCATAACCCACCATGTCCTATCCCTAATGAAAGGTATTTTAAACCCTACTAATCAATAAAAGAAACTTTTTGCTAAAAGGCTAGTTTTGATTAAAATAATTGGTTTAGAATAGACACCCTCCGTCATAATTGACGATGAGACAAGGTAAGACATACCTGCGCATATGTCAATACTCGGATCCTCGGAGCAAAAGCTTCCTTCATGAGGCAATAAGAAAAAGTAAGATATCCCCTATAGAGATACCTTGTCGAAGTAAAGCAGTCTTCGTGCTGAACGCGTAGGGTTACAGGAAAACTATTGCCCACGTAGGATCCTTCGCCACCACGGTACCTTCTGGCCAAAGGATACTTAGGTAGGACGATGAATGTTCCACCAAAGGTTAAGCATATCTTAGCACCTTGTGATAGCTTGATTGTGCGATTAATTAGACACAATACATCTACAAACAAAAATATACATGCAATAACATATGTGAAATAATAATATTACCAAAATACGACTGAAATGTCTTAAGTTGCAGATAAAGAAGGTTCAAACCATCACGAAGTATTGTTTCAAAGAAAGGAGACATCACAAAGGCGCCTCAACTAAGGTCATAATACAATACAGAGTTCAGTTAAGCAAAGATGAATACAACAGAATCAAGGGTAAGGAAGACGAGGAAAGACGACTCATTCAGCTTGGAGCTCAGCTTCCGCAAAGGCAGCATTGACGTAATCAATATCCGAATGCTCAAATTGCACCTTCGTCTGAGAGGAATGAGCCTCCAGATCTGAAGTCGATTTCTGACGAAGATCCATCATGCACTAAGATGATCGTTAGCTTGCTGGGGAGCCTCAGCCTTGGACTTTGCAGCAGTATCAAGTTGACGGGAAATCTCCAATGAAGATATCTGACCCTCAAGATGGTTAACCTTAGCATTCGCACCAACAAGTTGTTCCTGAAGACCTAAAGGAATAGAAGGGATAAGTAAAAATGAAGGAAATAATGAATACAAAGGCTACTGCGGAATGAAGAAACCCTAAACTACCTCCGGCATGGCTAAGGGATTCTTATAAACTATGCTAGGATTCGGCAAGGTCCACCTCAACAACATCGAGGTCCTCCACAAGGGTGTATCACTCAGTCCGGAGATCCTCAACATCAATCTGGAGTGAAGCATTCTTGGAGGATAAAACCTGATACACACTCTCTAACTCTTCCAATCTCTTAACCAAATATGCATGAGATATGGAAGAAGACGAGGATCCAACCTCTATAAGTCTATTCTTAAGAGAACAGACCTCGGAAGACAAAATATTACGCTCTGCAGTAACCTTAGCCAAGGAAGCACAAGCATCTTCGAAATTTGCATGATACTTCTTACGAATGATTTCTTGGGCTGAGAGGCGTTTCTCAACTAAGGCAATATACTCCCTTTGCTTTAAAATGAGAGCCTCTTTCCACTTAAGGGCTTCGTCATATTCTTTACGGAGTAAAGCCATCTACTTATGAACAATCACGTTCATTAACCTATCAGACTTCTTTTGATAATACCAGACATCGGAGGTCAACTTGGCTACCTGCTCCAGGAGATATCTGAGCTCACTAGAGCTACCAGCTGACAGGCATGGGTTGTCTCAGGACTATGCAACCAAGCGAAAGTAAAAACAAATCTAAGGGAAAGAAGAAACGAACCTACAGCTTTCGAAGACTCAGCAGCCAGGGCAGAATCAGCAGCTTTGCGCCCATCCTCAACAACTTTAGAAGCATTGTTAGCTCTCTCAAGAGCCAACATACAAGCCTCCAAGGATCTCTGAGTCTTTCTCATATCATCCTCCAACGAAGATACCTTAATGGCAGAAGCAGCATCACTGGACGAAGGTTGTTGTGTGCTAATGAGAGCATATTCTTGACGGCCACGCTCCACCAGAGCATTCAAGTGAGTACACTTAGCCATATAGAACTTGAACAAGGTGCATCCAACATCTATTTATTTGCAAAGCTGCAAACAAAGGAGCATAAGAACAGACGAAGATTCAAAACAACGTGTCAAGCAGTAAGATAAGAATCACTTACTGAGAACAACAAAAGGCGAGAGAGGAAATCAGCATAGGTGTCTATGAAATCCCCCGTCTCTTGGATACTACCCCTGCGGATTTCACCAAAGCTCTGATTAGAGCGAAGGAAGTCTGGGTCAAAGAACAAATCCTTAGCCACGCGATACTGAGCGGACATCACATCCAAATACGAAGCTACCTCAAAAGAACCATCCAGATGATGACGATCAACCTCAGCAGAAAAGGGACTCTTTGAATCCCGCAAAATGGCTTCAAGAATAGCATCATCAGAACTACCAAGGCTCAAACCCTCAGGCAGCTTACCCTTCCCGGACTCAGCAATAACTCCACCAATCGCTTGAGAACGAGCATGGGGAACGAGTACTGATCCCTCACCACGACGAAGAGACGACATGGTGGATGAGCTAGGGACCGAAGAGAGAGCTTGAGCACCACCTAAGTTCATATTACCAGCAGAAGGAAGATTTACAAGTATGGTCCAATCTGGTGACGAGGGTTGAGGTCCAACAGCCTTGCTAACAGGGGCAGTAGAAATAGATTTAGCGCTCCCTAATGAGGTGGGCGTAGCATTGAAGGAGAAGCTGCCCAGTGAAACCACAACCTTCTTCTTCGGCTGAGAGTCTGAGCTACCCCTCACCACCGGGGTAACACCCTTAGCAAACAAACCGCTCGATTGAAGCGAAGTAGCAGTAGACGAAGGAAGACTCTTGGAAGATACAACCACAACGCCAGTAGCAACCGAGACAACAGGAAATGCACCTCTAGGGTCAGAAAACGAAGGTACCTTTGGAAACAAAGTAGGAGTTGGAATTTTAACACTAACCGGGTGTTGATGGTGGTTTTTAGTTCAGGGCTAAATTTGTAAAAGTCTATCTACCTGACCCTGCATCAGATGTAGTAGACATTGATATGTCTATATTCCGCAGGGAATTTGGAGAATATATCAAAATATGATGAGTTCTTATGTCTATCTTCATATTATATTGAAACTCGAGCTACTAGATGAATCGTTCACTAGTATAGAGCCTAATGAGTGTATAAGCTCCTAACTGCATTACTCACTAATGTCGAAGCCTGCCGAGTATTTTTCCTATGCAATGTTCCCCGGCTGAACCCTTAATATTGATATGGTATGACAATTTGTGTTCACTCGCAGAAGAGTAGCACGAATTTCCATGTATCAAGGTTAAGGTCCTTGCATAAAAGTACTCAATCGGAAAGCATACTGCTCTCTGGAAATAAACTTAAATAACTTTGTGTCAACACATATAATTCAATCAATTTTGTGATAATTCACAGGATTCAGATATTACTCTTACTAATTTGCAAAAATTAGGGTTTTGTGCCCTACGCAGTATATTAGACCCCGCCGGTCGAAATTAATCTTAGGCGAACTAGGAAATTAATCCGTCACGGATTAGTAGGTGCAAAATCCTACCTAAAATCAGAAAACAAGGAATAAAAGGAGCCGCAGGATATGAGCAGCAACAAAGGGAGGTGTGGCCATGCCATAGGCCAGCCGGCGCCACTTGCAAGTGGCCACACCCCATATTTCCTGACCGACCCCTGTTTCCTGTCGACCAATCAGGTCGCCTTAAACCCTCCACACGCACATGAGTTGTGGCTGGGCCCATACTTGCCAGCCCTATTTCCCATCGACCAATCAGGTCGTTTTAAATCCGCCACGCGCGGTGGAAGTGTGGCCACGCCCACGCTTGGACGACCCCTCTTTCTATTGACCAATCAGGTCGCTCTAAACCAGCCATAGTGTTAAAAAAGGAAAATGGCGTCAGATGGTCACAAAGCCAATTGGCTTTCCAAAAACCACGTCAACATGCTAATGGCAGGCCAAACGTACATGCCAAATGTGCCATTCCGCTCCGGCCTGCTAGTGGCATGCCAAATATGCCACGTCGCGCCAATAAGCTAATTGGCATGCAAAACATGCCAAACGTGCCACTTTGCGGCAGCAGCATGTCGAACGTGTCAGCGTGCCATAAATAGCGCCTACGTGCTACTCCACCTTCTGTTCGTGGCCGTCGCCATAACAGACTTCAATTAGGGTTTCCTAACCAGAAACATGGCTTTTCTTTAGTGACATTAGTCGAAACCCTAATTTTCAGTTGTGGCCCAAATTACGCCATTTTGGCCTCCACAACATGCCACGAGCCATGTAGGACCCGACAAACCTTAAAAACGGCGCCATACTATAATCACCCGTGGCCATCCTTGCGCCTGTGGTTATTCCCATATTATGGCCCGCCTTAATTCCTTTAATGTGTCCATGGAACCAATTGCATGAAAATGCCACCGTATGGCGGCTATGCTACACGCGCTAATTAGGGTTTCGATATGCCGAACCCTAATTTAGCTAAGGTTACCATTCCAACCAAGCTAAGTAATTCTCCTAATTCCCTAAGTTTGATATAGCAATAGGGGCCAATGTTTCCAGAGCCACATTTGGTTTTAACACCAATATTCCAAAATAGCTGCCGCAGCTATGCCACGGCTACGCCACTATGCCACTGGCATGCGTTAAATATGCCTATGACGCCACTTTTCTATTATCAGATGCCAATAGAATGTGGCCATAATCAACGACCACCCTTTCTCACAGGTCACAATCTCAGCCGTCCAAATTCGCCACAAAATTGACAGGCCTGTGGCAAGTTTTAGGTGACTAGTCAAGACAAGCCTAATAGCATCACATGTTATTTTCCTGTGGCAAGTCTCATGACTTTGACTTGCCACACATTGCAATTTTCTACATGTTTTCCATGAAAACACTCGAGACATCAAACATGTCACAAATTGGGGGATGCTCATCAGGGCATTGGTCTGGAGGTTTACAGCATGCGGGTGCACACGCCATTATAATAAAGTGTCAGAAAGCATGGAAGTTAGTGGTTGTATGAAGTAGTGGGTGTAAACTAACCAGTTTCCTCCATGGTGGGAACGTGGTCTCTGACATTTACACATAACCCCACTTCTCCATTACTCAATACCTCTCACTTTCTACAAGATCAGGATGCGTTCAATATGACTTGTATAAATAGGTTTTACCTATTTCAACAAAACAACAAGTTTTGGTTAGAACAACAACACAGTATCCAGAAAAATACAAAAGAACTGATAGCTTTATTCCGCAAGCCAGTTCCAAATTCTGATACAAGTCATAAAATAACCACCCTTCAGAATTTACCATTCTGGTCTCAACACCTTCTTCGCTTCCCTCCCTAAGACCAACTCTTCTCCTTCACTTTGTGACCGAAGCAAGACTGGAACAACCATTTCTTGGTTTAGGCCAGGATTGTACAGACTGATCTCTCGAATCTAAAGTACTCCCGTGCAATGCATTTGTTTTAGGTTTAGATTTGTTTCTCATCCACACACTCAAATTTACCAAAACCAGAAGAAACAGTTTTTACCCACAAACAATTGGCGACCACAGTGGGAGATTAATCTCTCGGTTGGGAAGCCAATTTCTCAATTTTCATTCCAATTTTCCCAAACTCAAGATGGTGGATCTTAGGTATAAATTCAACCGTTAACCAGATTTCATTTCAATCACCAATCCCAACTTTCCGCCTCATGAGTTACCCCGACCATCCCAAACACTTCCAAAGCCGCTAATGCTCGAAATAAATCACCATGGAAGGTATGGAAAAAATATTAGAAGATGTTGTCGCAAATCAAGCTGATATTGTCAAGCTGCAAAATGAGATGTTTTGTCTCTTAAAGAGTATGGAAAATCGGCTGTAGCAAGATCCAGCAAACATTCGCTCGGAGAACGCCATCAATTTCAGAGATGACACAAAAATGTTAAATCCTTGTCTGAGGTATGTGCCCCCGCCACCGACGATGCATACAGGGTATGTGGACATATCCCATGAGAGAAAAAGGGAATGACCAATACCAATGTATCGTCCACAAGCACAGTCAACACATCCCATGGTGTTACACCTTCTAGCACCAACACCAGCAACACCGGAAGCATCCCCTCTGGTGATCGATTTTTAGATAGTGGTAAATAGAGTTGTCGTTCACTCGGACTTGATGAGATTGATTTTTAAGGTTAAATTAAAGAAAATAATAAAACTAGCAAAAATATAAAAAAAATGTGTAACAAGATGGAGGGACACAAGGACTCAGTATTTCACCAAACAACAATTTTATGCGGTTCAAATATCAATTCTAAGCAATAATAGCTCATAAAAATTAATTAACTCTAATTCATTGCCTAAAGTAGATTTCGAAAATAATGGATGTAAATCTAAAGCATGGGATATAAAAACATTTAAGAAAGCATAACCCATCAATTTAAATGACAACCATTCAACAAAAATCATAAATCAATTAAATAACAGTGCAAATAGTCATAATAAAATTAATATAATTACCACATTCATGAGATTTGGTTTCCTCCGTCGTCCCAGAAATGGGGTCTAGCTCCTCATGATAATACCAGAGACGATAATATGATTAAATAAATTTATTTTATTAATCCCCATTGGAGTTCTCACAATAAACCATACAATATTTTTTCTAAAATAATAATAATCAGAAACAGTAGAAAATAGAATTGAAAATATTAAACTCCAAATGAAATAACGCTCTTGGCTCCGGACTACCCCTCCCCAAATGTGCTCTCTAGCTCTCTATTTATACACACAAATCCACATTACTCAAATATATTCTTCCATAACTCCAAAATTTTCTTCTTTTTGATTAAAAATATATTCATAATTTTTCATTCTCTTTATTCTATATATTTCTTTACTAAACCCATATCTTCTTTAATTCGCAGAATAAAATCCAAGATAAAATCTTCTAAGGATATCTTTCTTGTTTAATACAAGATAACTTCCTTTTTCTTCAAAACCTTATGTTTATAAGGCAAGAAGATATTCTTATCTTAAAGATAATAAATCCTTTACCGTTGACACCAAATTTTACCGCCAATTTTTCTTTTCAAATCAAGGAAGAAGATGGAGTCCCCTTAACCAGTGATGGGGTGCGATTAGCAGCTGGCTCTCTGGGGTGCCCCTTATCAGTTAGGTGCCCCTTATCCAAAATTGAGAGTTCGAATAACATGTGTCCTCCAGGTGCCTATACCAACTTTTCGAGCCAAATTTTCCAAAAATGTTTATTTTCCAAATACCTACAAACACATAAAACACCATAATAAGTAGAAAATCGAGTACCAACAATACTGAAAATTGAGGACAATTCAGTCACAAAAATGTGTCTATCAAATACCCCCAAACTTATTATTTTCTAGTCCTCGAGAAAATCTAATCTAGAAAAATAAAAAGGACTACACTTAGCACGTGCAGCAAGTCGTTAAACCGCTAGGTGGCCCTAGTGACGGAGTGTTGTCTCCGGAGGGTTTACCAGAGGTATACCCAAAAAACCTTTACTCCATACCCTAGCTATCTACGCAGAACCTTGGAAGGCACTAAAGAATATCCTTGGTTGGCATATAATCATTGACTATACGAGGAAGTACCCTGATGCGAAATTCCAATTGTTGTACACGAGTTTGCACTCAGCATACTAAAATTCATATATATAAGTGACAGATCTCTACTCAGATAGTTTCTGGACATCATAACCGGAGTCAACCAATCACATGAAAATATTAAGAAGATGGATAAAGAGAAAAAAATAGATGTTTTAAAGTGAACGGTGTTTCCCATATCTGTATGAAGGCCTCTTCCAAGATGAAGCTATCCTGATGGACTGAGATACCGGTCTGACTAATATCAACACAACTAGCAAATACAAGGGAACCAGTGGTCGATAAACCTAACTCTAGGTCAACACAACTGGCATATACAAGGGCACCAGTGGTCGACTTTATTGAATTTATTCCGGTTGGTCTGATGGTCTGGTCTTAATATATATATATATATTTTGTGGTATCTCAATCACTCTATTTCACCCTAGCAATGGTAACAACTTGAATCGTGTGCCCCACCAAATCACTTAAAAAATAAAAACAGAAGGATTAGGATTCAACGAGATATGGCGAAACTATCATTTTTTTTTTAAATTCTAACACCTGAGCTCTGTGCTTTTATGAATAGACTCTTTAGATGTTTCCATCTAATCAGATTGGTTCCTCAACTCCTATAACCAAGATGTTCCCATTCACTTAGATTGGTTAGTGCCAACCTTAATAAACATAAATTTCTAGGCTTTGGAGTTTATTTATTGCAACTAAAAAGTTTCTCCCATACCCCCAAACTTAAATCTAACATTGTCCTCAATGTTCTAAAGATAAAATTAAAAGCATGAACAATGAGAAACTGTTACCACTCGAAGCAAAAGAGTTAAGGAAAGATATTACTGTGTTGCATGAGATTGGGTTACCTCCCAAGAAGTGCTAAGTTTAAAGTCTTCAGCCAGACATCAGAAGGAATTAATCACCTCATAGATCATAAAGCAGTAGCCGGAATAACTATGGGTCATCTGGATCAAAAAGTGTTAACCAGAAGAAGAGGAAACTACAACAAACTAAGAAGACATCGAACATACCCTTGTTTAAGACAACTACATCTAGTTCTGGTTCAGGTTCAGGCTCTATAAAAGGGTCTAAGTAAAAATATTTCATCGGTTGGATTTCCTCAAAGGCATTCTGAAGATCAGGCTGAAGAGTCTGGAAATACTCAACTAAGAACTTAGAAGCGCATAACAAAAGCCTGAATAATTGGGGATCCTCTAAGTCAATCAGACTTGACTCACACAGCTGACCACAATGAAAGAGGTGGTCTTCCTTAAGAAAATGTGTCGACCCTATTTTCCTAAAGTAATAGGTTTAGTCTCAAAACTTAATAACCGACACATCTGAAAATCATATATTCCCACAATTTGAAGAAACTTTTTTGGTGGGAAAACAAAGTCAATCTTGGTATCATAGCCTGGGTTAACCACATCAACCAGAGGATGGGTTTCTAACAACTGAGCTCTCTTATTGACACAACTAGGTTCAGGAAAAAGTGTATGAAGATAATCTTGTAAGATGGTTGAGGCCAGTGTAGTCAATATCGGCCATATCGGCCGATATATCGCCGATATTTCGGATACCGGTCTAGAACAGTACGATATAAAGGATATCGGGGATACGATATTTACCCGATAAAATCGGCCGATACGGATGAAACGAGATTTTCCGAAATTAAACGATACCGGTCATTTTGTGTAAAGTGTAAGGGTAATCTTGGTTTTTCAGTTCCGGTATAGGTTAAATCCCTAAATATTTCATTCGATTGTTTTCAGTGGAAGAGAAAAGAAGAGAATCCAATACCTGATTCAGAACTGTGGAAGAGAAAAGAAGAGGAGATGAAGTGAAAAACAGATCGTGTTCTTCAAATATCATCATTCAGAATCCAATCTAAGGAAGGAACTTTTGATTAGCTGATGTTCTTCATCTAAAAATCTCAGAGACTATTGATTAATTGAAGGTTAGGGTTTTGAACCTTTTGATAATTAGTCTTTTTTTTTTTTGCTTTGATTAATTAAATTCGTCAACATCTTCAAAACCCACTTATTTTTGAGGGTTCATTCTTATTAATAACTTGTACCCACAAATTTCATCTTCAAAACCTATATCAGAAAGAAAAAAAACCCAGTTTTTTCTTCATCAATTAAAGAATTTGAGGTAATAGACCTTCCTAATAGACAATGGAAATTGACAGTTAATGGTCAAATATGGTAATAGACCTTCTTTATTATTGGTTTTTTTTTTATTTTGGTTGATTTATTAGCTATTTATGTTTTAGGTTATGGGCCTTATGGCTATGAATTCTTCTAGTGTATCCAATGCAAACACCACAAACAATATATGTGGTCCATTGCCTTCTTCTACGCAATCTAGGGATCCGGCATGGGAATGGGGTGAACACAAAGACCCAGAAAATCTAAATATTATTACCTGTTTGTTATGTAACAAATTAATCCGTGGTGGTGGAATCACAAGGCTTAAGGAGCATCTCGTAGGAAAGTCAGGGAACACTTCACCATGTCCGAATGCAACCACTTCTGTTATCAACAAAGTAAATCAGTTGTTTGCTGTAAAGAAGACCAAAAATGCTCATAGGGCTAACATTGATTTAGCGTACCAGCGTACATTCAACTCTGATGAAGGCTCTGATGTTGACACAGATGTTGGGGAACAAGAAGTTGAAATTGATGGCAATGTTGGCAGTGGTAGTGGTGTTGATTTACATGTTCAAAATCAGACGAAGAGAAAGCGAATAACCCAAAGTAATACAAGAGGTCCTATTGATTTATATATGAGGACAGATCACAAGAAAACTCAAAAGGTCACCGCTGAAAGGAACTGTGCAGTGAAAGAGAAGTTATTGAAGACTGCATGGAAATGCATATAATCTTGGATGACTGAGAATTCAGTGGCATTTAATACCGTTCGTTACCCAAGTTTCAAAGAAATGATCTTTGCAATTGGTGATTACGGGAAAGGTATTTTTTCAAACCTTGTTTTCCTTGATGAACTAGTTCCTTGCTTGTTCCTTGATTGATGCTTGCTCATTCAGAACTAGTTGCTTGTTAAATGTGTGAATGATATAACATGCTTCTTAGAAATCTCATAACATCTGTGTTGTCTGGAATTGCATAATGTGTTGACTATTGCATAATATGTCGACTATTGCAGACTATTGCATAATGTGCTGACTTTTTTTTTTGTTGATGTTAGCTATGCCCCCCCCCCCCATATTACCATCAGATTCGTACCAATCTTTTCAAGGACCGATTAGAAGAAATGAGGATGTTCGTTGATACCTTTAGGGAACATTGGAAGAGGTTTGGATGTTCTATCATGTCAGATGGTTGGACGGATGGGAAAAAGAGACATCTTATTAACTTTTTGGTGAATTGTCCTAAAGGTTCAGTATTTTTGAAGTCTGTGGATGCCTCAGATAGAACCAATGATGCTGATTTCATTCATAAGCTTGTAAAGGAGGTAATTGCTGATGTTGGTGCAGAAAATGTGGTTCAGTTCAGAACTGATAATGGTTCTAACTTTAAAAAGGCAGGGAAGGACTTAATGCTTGAATACCCACATATATTTTGGACTCCTTGTGGTGCTCATTGTGTTCAGTTGATGCTAGAAGAACTTGGTTCCAAGCTTCCAAGAATCAAGATAGCCGTCATACTAGGTAAGAGACTAGTTACATATATTTATGCTCATTTTCAAGTATTGAGCTTAATGAGGGAGTTGAATGGTGCAGACTTACATAGGTCTACAAAAACTAGATTTGCAACTCAATATTACACACTAGAGAGTCTTCAAAAGTATAAAACTCCTCTGCAAATGGTGTTTGTGAATGATAGGTGGGTAAAAACTAGGTTTGCAAGAGAAAATGTGGGAGTAAATGCACTTAAAATTGTTACAAGTATCAAATTTTGGGAAGATGTCGATTACTCTTGTAGGGTGCTAAAGCCTTTAGTTAAGGTAGTAAGATTAGTGGATATCGAACGCAAACCTACAATGCCTTCTTTTTATGAGGCAATGAGAATAGCAAGGGATCAACTTGAGAAGAATTTGGGTGAAGATAATGATACTTGGGTTATAGTTAAGGCTGTTTTTGATAAGAGATGGAAGAATAACTTTAATCATCCTCTACATTGTGCGGCTTATTATCTAAATCCTTCCATATTCTATAAGATTCCAGCTCATTTGATGGATAATGGTCCAAAGTACATAGAAATCAAAAGGGGACTTCATACATCTATGGAAAAGCTTATAACCAATGAAGATGAACTTGAGATGGCAACAACTGAATTGAGAATGTACAGCGATGCTTATGGAATCCTAGGAAGTCAGACTTGCAAAAAAAGAAGAGACAAAGATCAACCTCGTAAGTTTTCCTGTATTGTAAGTTTAAAATTTGGTTACGTTTGTGTTAAATAGGTTTGTATTGATTAGCTACTTTGTTCATGTTTATGACAGATGATTGGTGGATTACATATGGAGGAATCGATGTCCCAAACCTACAAAAATTTGCAATCAGGGTATTGAGTCTTACTTCTTCTGCTTCCCCATGTGAGCGAAACTGGAGCACATTTCAAAATGTGAGTCTTACTTGTTCTATCTTTACAGTTGCATTATGTTCTTTGCAAAGTCATAAATTTCAACAATGCATGAAACAACAATGTATGTTCTTATCACAACAAACTGGAATGCATGAAACAATCAGTTTAGCTATTTATTTTTTGTATTTCAGTTGCACACCAAGAAGCGGAATCGCATAACACAACAAAAATTGAATGATAGTGTATTTATCCAATATAACAAAAAACTGCAGCGTCGTTATAAAGAAATTGCAGAATATAATGATGATGGGAAAGCTCGTGACCCTATTTTTCTTGATGAGCATGATGAAAATGATGAATGGTTGGATCCACAGAACTTACATGACTTGGTTGTAGAAGGTGATAATATAACTTTGGATGATTTGCAAGATATTCTTGGCGAAGAAAGTCGTCCAGTTGATAGTAGAGGTGCATGTAGCTCTCGAAGCAAGTCTACTTACCCAACCGATTCTGAATATGATGGCTATGATACTGATCAATTGATGTTAGACACTGATAATGGACTACTTGATGGAGCTAATGGAGATACTGAAGATGATGATATCTATTATTTAGAATAAAATTGTATTATCTCTGTTTAGTTACCATTTTAGTTTGTAAAATTTAAAGTTGGTGAAGTTACTCTCTTGTTTCCGGTTTGAACTTTAAACTTGTTTAATTATCCTTTTAAGTATTGAACTTTAAAGTTATTGAAGTTACTCTTTTGTTTTTTTTGATAAAATTGATGGTATATAATATATTTTATCCGTAAATTTAGAATCGATATTATACCGATATTTCAACGATAATATCCCCGATATAAAATCGTACCAGTGTATCGGTCGCGGCCGAGATGAACCAATATCCGATATTAACTACATTGGTTGAGGCACAAATGTCAAGTCCTATACGAGGGAACTTAAGAGTTAAAGGTAAGGCATCATGAAAGTGATAATCACCGCCAAACTTAGAGTTTTTAGTGACTCTAGATAAACTAGTCACAATATCCCTAATTTCTTGATCATCAGATTCCTGAAAATGGTCAATTGATTCTTCTAAGTTATTATCAGGTAATGCATCCTTACTCATCTCTACGAGTTTATGGTCTTCTAAGACTAGTGTTTCTAAATTGCTAGACTCAAAATAAACTCGTTCCCCTAAACCATCATTGGCTTCGTAATCAAAAGGAAGTACAACTTCTTCTAAAACAGTATTATCTCTAGTCAAATCCCCGTCCTTTTGAATAGGTGGATAATAATTAAAATTATCGGGATTTGAACCAGAAATATCATTATCATTATCAAGCTCAATAGGAGTAACAAATTCCTGATCACCATGCCTAAATACTTCAGATTCTTCGTCAACATTGTCCACATCATACTCATCATTATCATAACATGGAAATGGTTGAACCTCATCTACACAAGGAGTGTCACCAATTCTAACCTCGATATCTTGATTATGCAAATAACTATCCTCATTTTCAAGAGTATTATTGGATACACTATATTGAAAATTCAAGTCATTTCGAGCAATACTTTCGTTCGTCTCTAACTCAAGTCTACGTGTCGACTCAACTATCCTCTCAAGGGTGTATTCTAAAGAAATCTCCCTAAGTGTTGGATCTAAGTTTTCACTTAACCTATTGAGGATATCTTCCAAAGAAGATTCAGTCGTTGCTGCAGTTCTTTCGTCCATAACTACGTTGTTCACCTCATCTAATTTGTATGTCGATTCAGCTAACTTACGTGATGACTCGGCTAAATTCCTGAGAGACTCTTCTAGAGAAGGAATATGAACTGAAGGATCATAAAAATGACTACTTTTCAATAGTTTGATTGTATCCTCTAAAGATGAAGAACTAGTATTATAATCTTCTTGCCCGTATGACCGATGCGCGTGTGGATAGTAATTGGGCTCACCATGGTATGACCCAAAACCTTGAAAAGGTTGGCATTCCCAACCACTATTCACACTATGATCATAAAAAGAGTAATGCCCATGTTATTCAGTTGGATAATCATTGTATTGGCTATACCAGTTCGACATCCTAACTACAAGGGAATTCTAAACAAGCACAAACAAGGATGACTCGACCATAACAAGCCTATTTTATCTAGCAAACAAAAAGCATGATGGATCCACTTAGATTATTTGTAGACTAGCTTCCATTCTTTCGAAGAGGAATTCGTTACAATCTGAGAAAACCTCTCTGGAATCAATCCGAGTTAAAGTAAGTTGAATAGAGATGAGGGAAGCTCAGTGGAGCTTTGATACGGAAGGCCTCACCGGCGTTACAAGGCGGCGTATTCAACTCACAGAAACCATCATGAACTTCAAAGTATGCTCAAAAGAGTAACCAGTTGCTGCAAATAAATGTTGCTTCTCGTTTGTTGATACCAGCCAGAGCTTCATCATAGCAACAACCACTATATACAAAGGTAATCCGAACTTGTGCATATTTTAGTTTCCCATGGAGGAAGTAATGGAGCCACCAATACGGAGACAATACGCTGACATATTTATCATGGTTAACTCACCGACCATACAAGATGGAACCACGAAAACCATACTTGGCGACTGAGGCTCAACACGGAATCCCTTCACTGTCGAGAACCTTTCAACTCAGAAAGGACAACCAACCAATAAGTCATAATCGTGACAAGGTCACCACTCTTCAAATATATAGCGCAAGGATATCACCACCTCCTTGTCCGGAAGGCGCCTGACCAACAAGCAGTATTTGGCTCAGCCATTCATTAGCATCGCTGTTAGTAAAGAATCAAAGGGGGAAGTCGCGCCTCAGAAAGCCACACATACCAACTACACCATGTTTTCCACATCACCTACTCAGAACTCACCACCTCCTACCCAAGTCCTGCATGAAGCCGCACATCGCCGACAAAGCCAAATCAGTGTTTCTAGATTTCCAATTTCCTATGGAAGGGGTGCATGGGCTGTCGAAAGTTGGATACAATGCAGAGCTATCAAGTGCGAATCCTGCTCACTGATCAACAAATAACGAATCCAAAAGATTTCCTCCTTCATCAATTCGTCAACTACCTTACCAGCAAATGCAATAGAAGCACGTCTTTCAAGAGAAAATAGGCTCAGGATAATTACAATAGGGGACTGCCAGCACAAGATATCCTCACATCTCTCAACCAAGTTATTTCTGATATCAGCATCATCGTCACTGTCAAAGCTTTACGAGCCGCAGGAATTTCTCAGCATGAATCCGTACACGTGCATCAAGGACTCCAAAAGCACGTCGCGGAGATATTCACATATCCGGCCACGCCATCGGATCTATGACCAGACATAAGTATAACTGGGGACTGTCCATCGCATCCCATTCGATACAATGGTCCAAGATTTAGAAGATGTTTTAAAGTATGTCGCCTGGAATGAAGTCCTTGGATACTTGATAGAAGCACGTCGGCAACAGAACGCCTCTCATATCGTCTACTTCACGGAGATTCCGGAAGATTTCGACCATACAAGCATCCACAACATATCATCACCGCAATCAGAAAATCGAGAATAAGCCTTCCAGACACCGGCTCAGCAGTTTAGACACCAAATAACTTAAAGTCAAGGACGGATCAACAACGTAGCTACACTCTCCAAGATGATCCCTGATATGATCATTATCGAGACTATATTTCATCCATCCATCCTAGGAGTGCAATGGAGTTTGGTAAATTTTGAAATTCATTGGAGAGGTTAGATGCTCATTCTTCTGGAGTTAGAACCTTATTACACATTCTGGAGAAGATCGACGGTATTGTTGGGTGGCTACATGCGCAAAATAGAAAAGAGCATCTATCTTGAGTTCTCCTGGCTCGCCTTGTTGCTGATTATAACTATTGGAGATTGCTTTGTTGTCGTTGACGTCGCTAACAAAGAAAGTCATTCACATCGAGCTAAATCTCCAAAATTGATCAACTACTCATGGATATTACACTCGCAGCTAAAATATGAAGACAAGATGAACTTACCTTGCCGCTAACGATTGGCACGCCTATGATCGAGCTGCTGCAAACGAACACAAGAAGCAGACGAGAGGAAGTCAGCACACCCTTTTATATGCAGAGTGCTTTTGGAATTCGAGTAGAAGAGGGTTTTTGTACCATGCACGGAAGAAGGCAGTTGGTCCCGCAGTGCCAACGCTCCATGGCACCAACCTCCTTGACCAAGACAGTCGCCCAACCTGCAACGCTCCGTGGACAAGCCATCCACTCAACCTGCAAGGCTCCGTGTCCAAGCTAGCAACACAACAGTACAAATATCACCGGCCACTCATGCCTATTACCGAAGGTCAATCAAACTTTTCCTGGTAACCTCTACATATCTTTCCTTTTAGATTTTACTCCCATCTATCACCATCTCATGCTCACCCCGTAACAATGTCACTCTTACGTGCTAAGCAAGGGACTTAATGTTGATGTTGGTTTTAGTTAATGGCTAAATTTGTAAAAGTCTATCTACCTGACCCGACATCAGATGTAGTAGACATTGATATTCTATATTCCGCAGGGAATTTGGAGAATATCTCAAAATCTGATGAGTGCCATATGTCTATCTTTATATTATATTGAAACTCAAGCTCCTAGATGAATTGTTCACTAGTATAGATCCTAATGAGTGTATAAGTTCCTAGCTGCATTACTCACTAATGCCGGAGCCCGCCGAGTATTTTTCCTATGTAATGTCCCCCGACTGAACCCTTAATATTGATATGGCATGATAATTTGTGTTCACTCGCAGAAGAGTAGCACGAATTTCCAAGTATCAAGGTTAAGGTCCTTGCATAAAAGTACTCAATCAGAAAGCATATTGCTCTCTGGCAATAAACGTAAAGAACTCCGTGTCAACACATAAAATTCAATCAATTTTATGATAATTCACAAGATTCAGATATGACTCTGACTAATTTTCAAAAATTATGGTTTTGTGCCCTGTGCAGTATATTAGACCCCGTCGGTCGAAATTAAGCTTAGGCTAACTAGGCACCTAATCCACCATGGATTAGTAGGTGCAAAATCCTACCCAAAATCAAAAAATAAGGAATAAAAGAGTCGCGGGATAGGAGCAGAAACAAAGGGAGGTGTGGACATGCCATAGGCTAGCCGGCGCCACTTCCAAGTGGCCACACCCTATGTTGCCTGACCGACCCATGTTTCCTGTCGACCAATCAGGTCGCCTTAAACCCACCACACGCACATGAGTTGTGGCTGGGCCCATACTTGCGGGACCTATTTCCCTTTGACCAATCAGGTCGTTTTAAATCCGCCACGCGCTATGGAAGTATGGCCAGACCCATGCTTGGTCGGCCTCTATTCTATTGACCAATCAGGTCGCTCTAAATCTGCCACAATGTTAAAAAAGGAAAATGGCGCCAGATGGTCACAAAGCCAGTTGGCTTTCCAAAAACCGCGCCAACATGCTAATGACATGCCAAACGTGCATGTCAAATGTGTCATTCCGCTCCGGCGTGCTAGTGGCATGCCAAACATGCCATGCCGCGCCAATACGCTAATTGGCATGCCAAACGTGCTGTTTTGCCACAGCAGCATGTCGAATGTGCCAGCGTGCCATAAATAGCGCGCCTACGTGCTACCCCACCTTCTGTTCGTGTTCGACGCCATAATATACTTAAATTAGGGTTTCCTAATCAGAAACACGGCTTTGCTTTAGTGTCATTAGTCGAAACCCTGATTTCCAGTTGTGGCCCAAATTACGCCACTTTGGCCTCCACAACATGCCACGAGCCATTTGGGACACGATAATCCCTAAAAACGGCGCCATACTATAATCACCCGTGACCATCCTTGCGCCTGTGATTATTCCCATATTATGGCCCGCCATAATTACTTTAATGTGGCCATGACACCTATTGCATGAAAACGCCACCGTACCGCGGCCATGCCACACGCGCTAATTAGGGTTTCGATATGCCGAACCCTAATTTAGCTAAGGTTCCCACGCCAACCAAGCCAAGTAATTCTACTAAGGCCCTAAGTTTGATATAGCATCAGGGGCCAATGTTTCCACTACCACATTTGGGTCTAACACCAATATGCCAAAATAGCTACCGCTACGACAGGCGCCACTATGCCACGGCTACGCCAGGCGCCACTATGCCACTGGCATGCCGCTACGCCACTGACATGCGTTAAATATGCCCTCATACATCGGCATATGACAATGGCGCCACTTTGCTATTATCAGATGCCAATGGAATGTGGCCATAATCAACAACCACCCTTTCTCACAGGTCACAATCTCAGCCGTCCAAATTCTCCATGGAATTGATAGTTCTATGGCAAGTTTTAGGCGACCAGTCAAGACAAGCCTAATAGCATCACATGCTATTTTCCTGTAGCAAGTCTCCTGACTTTGACTTGTAAACATAGCAATCTGCTACATGTTTTCCATGAAAACACTCGAGACATCAAACATGTCACAAATTGAGGGATGCTCATCAGGGTATTGGTCTGGCGGTTTACAGCGTGCGGCGTGCAACACACCCATTATAAGAAAGTGTCAGAAAGCAGGGTAGTTAGTGGCGGTAAGAAGTAGTGGGTGTAAACTAACCAGTTTCCTCCATGGTGGGAACGTGATATCTGGAATTTACACATAATCCCACTTCTCCATTACTCAATCACTCCCACTGTCTACGAGATAAGGGTGCGTTATATATGACTTGTATAAATAGGTTTTACCTATTTCAACAAAACAACAAGTTTTGGTTAGATCAACAACACAGTATCCAGAAAAATACAAAAGAACTGATATATTTCATTCCACAAGCCAGTTCCAAATTCTGATACAAGTTATAAAATAGCCACACCTTCAGAATTAACCATTCTGGTCTCAACACCTTCTTCGCTTCCCTCCCTAAGACCAACTCTTCTCCTTCACTTTGTGACCGAAGCAAGACTGGAACGACCATTTCTTGGTTTAGGACAGGATTGTTCAGATTGATCTCTCGAATCTAAAGTACTCCCGTGCAGTGCATTTTTTTTTAGGTTTAGATTTGTTTCTCATTCACACACTCAAATTTACCAAAACCAGCAGAAACAGTTTTTACCCACAAACACCGTGCTCACCAATAAAGCGTCACCACCAACTGGGAGGTTCTCACCCTCCAATGATCCAGCACGGATACGACTGGGGATATTCTTGGAAAAATCTTCCTCAATATCATCCATATGAGGACCGAGGCCAGTGTCCTCAATATCCTCCATATCTTCGTCATCCGGCACCTCCTCACCAGCCTTGGGATCCTCATCGGATTCTTCAATATCAATAACAACCTTCAACTTTCCTTTTCTCTTGGAAGACTGTGGAAAAACAAATGCGCTAGCTAAGGATCAGGGGAAAGATACTAAGGAACCTATGAACACAAAGGTATGGCTATGATCCCTACCTCCGCATGAGTTGGCATAGCTGCTTCAGCCGAAGCCTTTCTTTTCCTAGTCCTGGTGGCTACGGAATTACCAGCAGAACCCGGAGCAGTCCTAACAGCGGAACCTGGGGAAGTTCCAGCAGAAGAAGCAGGGGCAGACTACAAAATAAATCCATCAAAATACCAAACAAAAAATGCAAAGAAAAATACGAAATGAAAAACCTCCAAAGAAAGCAGAGGTTACCTCATGAGAAGCGGCAGGGTTGAAAACCCAAGGTTGATACCCATCATACTTCTCAGGAAAGGAGAAAGTTACACGAGGGACGTTGGGGTCTGCGGTAGTAAAACCATAGGCCCAAGAACCCACCACACGAAGCGGAGTACGAACCCAGCATCATCATGATCAAGACGGATGCGATCAGGCTTTGGAAAAGGTAGCTTAACAGAGTAAGGGATAACAGTCAAACCATTCTTATCGATCTCCTCCAGCAGACGAAGGATGTTACCCTCTCTAATCTTCTTAGCAGTAACATGAATACGACGAGGGCCAACACTCCAAGGAAGAAGATTACTTTTCTGAATAACGTCAGCATACGTAGCATTGAAGTTGGCAGGAGCATAATCCTCTTGCTTAGACCTTCCAGCAAAAAAAGGGTCATAAGACTTTAAAGTAGTATTTCCCTTACTACGGTACCAGCACTCACGAAGGGCACGCCAGAAATTTCCAGTATATTGCACGACCCCTCGAACCTAGGTCTTGTTCACCGGGTCATCCCTGGTAGAAAAAACATTATAGTAAAAGGGATCTTTTCTACTAAACAAAGGCAGAAGCATACCCGCGGCCAACTGGCCAACACTGATCAAGAGGTTGTTCTCATCATATGGAAAACTTCGAATCATGGATTTGGTGAGAACATCAGAGCCTTCGACAAAGGAGATATCAAACTTATGGAGGCGAAAGGACTTGGCGATCTCAGCTAAAGACAAGTGATCATAGCTATCTTTGTCTCGTAGCTGCACCCTTTGAAGCTCATAATGAGGTGGAGGAGGAGGAAGATACTTAAAAGCGACCTCTTCAACCTCGGGGCCCTCAGCAACCTCAGGATCCACAACCACCTCAATACCAGCAGGTACCTCAGAGTCCTCGGGAGGTGGAGAAGGCGTAGCATCAGAATGATCCATCCGCGGAGGTGGATCAGTAGACGAAGATGGTCTTCGGTCCTTCCGCGTAGGCTTATTCTAAAGTCTCATGATCCCTAACACCAGCAGGAAGAACATTCAATAAACAATGGCGGACTAGAATTACAGTCAACCCAAAATCTTGGTGGGGGCAAAAATGATAGTACTTAGGGCATGGGTTTAGCAAAAACCAACCAGGGGAAACAATTTCTTCCTCCCAAAGAAATGAAAAACATGGTAGATCAACACATTTAAAAACTTGCATACATGGAGAAATAATGATACATTCATGGTGAAAAACACGAAAAGGAGCAGACCCATGTTCTCAAACAACACAGAGAACACAACAAAAGCTTCAAATACTGCATGCAAACATCTAAGAACATCAATGGCGTTCAATAACAATTAACCAAAATTCGAAGAAGGGCGAATCCAGGATGAAAATCCAAAAAAACAGAGAAGAAGCAAAGTATCACTTACTTGTATATGATGATCGTGTGTTGAGCCAGAAGTCTTGGCGAATCAAAGGGAAGACCAACAGTTGAAAATGGAAGTGTTGATGGTGGTCTTTTAGTTCGGGGTCAAAATCATAAAACCCTATATTTAGCGTTGTGATCCTGCAAAGGAATAAATTCCATTTGAAAGTGATGAGTTCTCAAACCTCTTTATTTACACATGTATTGAACAACTCAGTATATATGAGATTCATTCAGAATGGTGCGCAGTAGTAATCCCAAGTATTCTGTGAATTCTATTTTATGCCAGCATTATTAACTAATGCATGACTCGCCTGATATTTTTCCGTTCTATGTTCCCAGTAGAACTCTCAATACTGGCATGACATGACGATCAATGCTCACTCTCAGCAGAGTAGCATGAATCTCCCGAAGTGTTAGTATTGGGATCTGCACAAAAATACTCAAACGAGTTACATCTCTCTGACAAAGAGATCGACGTGTTCACACACTTTTAATTAAAGTTGGCGTGAATGAACACACATTTATTCTTAAAGAAAATCTAGACTGTTAATGTCAGTCTCAGAAACAATCACGGTCACACAACTTGGCCGCATGATTTAACAAGCATAGCTTACTCCTAATAGAATTAGGCAATCACCGCAGTAACTACCGGCGGGCCCACTAGTGCCCTAGATGATCGAGTCCCATTCCATCAGCCGCGGAGTGCTTTGAACGCCGATCCCAAACATGGGTGATCACGTTGTGCAAGAATGACTAGAACGAGTTAAGACCGTAAAAAACGGTCTCAAGAGTCATCATATCCGTCCAACTCCGCCAGCCTAGTTGGACGGCTTAGATCACGTTCCAAACGATCAAGGAAATGCCAATACGTTCGCCACCGACCCAATATTATCCCTTACCAATTGACTTGCTCATGGGAGTTGATAGCACACCAAGTCGTTCGATTGAACTAGGGTAGACATGGCTGCTTTGAATCCCTAATCGGTGTTTGCGGCAACACATTAATGTCGCAGATCGATCACAACTATCCAACTTTTCCAGCCTTGTTGGACGACCGAGATTTTCCCTGGAATCATCAAAGAGGCGCTATCATGGTCATTGGCGGCCCCACTTTCCCCTTAGACGGTCGACTTGCCTATGACAAGCCTATAGGGTGCTCGACCGCTTGCACAAACTTGAGCAGACGTGTTGTGTTCAGAAACCTTAGTTTATGTCACGGCAGTACATAATTGTCGCATATTGATCACAACCATCCATCTTCGCCAGCCTAAACGAGCGGCATAGATCTAGATTTAAGTGATCCCGAAGGTGTTAACGTGATCACTGTGGACCCACCTTTACACGTGATTGACCGGTTTACACAAACTAGGGCTCAATGCCTCGAAACACGCGCCCAAAGAAGGGTGGGTCACACGGCTTCCTCAATCCTAAAGTTGCTTCAATGGCAGTATGCAACTGCCGCAAATCATCTCGTCCATCCAACTTTGCTGACCTAGTTGGATGGTATAGATTTGTTTTTCGAAAACAAGCAAAGAAACATTGTAAAGACCGGCCATCCCTCTTCCACATGAGGCGATCGGCCAAATAATGACTTGACCATAGGGTCCTCAAACGATCACCCAAAGGTGGTCTATCATGCCGTCTTCTTTAAGACGCCTATCCGCAACTTATTCAATCAGGCTCTAAAACAACGATGCTTCATACACATCGGTTAGTTTGAGATGATTAAATGCGATGTTTCACATGCATCGAATACATACAGTATTTTATATTGTCCTCATAAACAACTTAGTTGTTTCACCTAATAGTTCCATGCTATTCTCCGCAGTGAAACCATTTTTTGATACAAAAGTCATAAACAACCACATCTTCATAATTCAACACTCTGATCTCAAGCACCTTCTCCACTTCCCTCCTAATATCAACCCTTCTCCTTCACCTTGTGACCGAATTGAACTTGGAACAACCATTTCTTGGAACAAAATTGATCTTACTAGTTTTTGGAGCGTTTATTCCCTTATAGCCCAGAACACGTGTATCACGATGTTCTTTACATTCTCCAAGCATAAAAGATAATTTTGTAGAGCTAGAATTGAATCTTCTCAGATTCTCTTCCAGTGATTTTACTTTATTAAGAGCAGTTGCAAGGTCAGTCTCCAAGGATTTTTCTTTGGCGAGGAGACTGAGTTATTTGTCATTAAAACATTTTTGTTGAGAGTCATACCTTACTTCAACATCTGCAAGTCTTTTTTTCAAAACAGAGAGATTTCGAAGATGATTATCACATTCGGACCTTTTTGTGCATACATCTTCTTCACGATCTTTAACTATAGATTTTAGGAGATTATATCCACCATCATATCCTTTAAAGAGTTTCCTCAATTTTCTATTTTCTTGATAAAGAGGAGCCATGTACTTACTCAAGCAAGTTGTTGACCTTTTTTCTTTCAAGGCACGGTCGAACATCTTGATATATTAAGAGACTTCCTCATCAATACTATGTCCTTCTTCAGAATCACTGTCATCTGAAATATAATCCAACTTTTCATCAAGAGATTTTTCCCAGTTGAATGCTGATTCAGTCAAGGAGCAGGAGATAAAGTTTTTCTCAGAAGCTTCAGGACCTTGTGACTTGCATGAGTGACTTTTGACTGATGTCGCGTTATCAGAGACGATATTATCCATATAGTCAGATCGTTACAAACACAAACTTGTAAGGTATTAAACGTGTTTTCCTGCTCTGATACCAATTGAAAAGCGGGGGTCTAACAACCACACCCAATATTTCTCTTAGCAATCTGTATGGACAAACTCCAATATAATTTCTAGATAATCAACTAGACAGTCAGACTCAATCTAGATAAAAATACATCAAAGAGTTTATATCAAAATATCTCGATTTGATATATACTCAAGCAAATAGAAATCTGCGAGTCTTTATCAAAGAGAGATACTCGGATGGTACCAAATACCAATATCCAAGTATCAATCAATTTAAATCAACAACCAAAAGGTAGGATATTCTAACTGATTGAACAACGACAACCTGTATTATTTCAATTATATAAACAAATATAATGTGGAAAAGAAATAACACAGACACCAGAAATTTTGTTAACGAGGAAACCGCAAATGCAGAAAAACCTCGCGACCTAGTCCAGATTGAACACACACTGTATTAAGCCTCTACAGACACTGGCCTACTCCAAACTAACTTCGGTCTGGACTATAGTTGAACCCCAACCAATCTCACACTGATCCAAGGTACAGTTATGCTCCTACGTCTTTGATCCCAACATGATGCTACGTACTTGATTCCCTTATCTGATCTCACCCACAACCAAGAGTTGCTATAACCCAAAGTCGAAGACTTTAATAAACAAATCTGTATCACACAGAAAAGTATATGATAATAGATAAATCTGTCTCCCACGAATATACCTACGATTTTTGTTTCGTCTTTTGATAAATCAAGGTGAACAGGAACCAATTGATAATCCGGTCTTATATTCCAGAAGAACAGACTAGTATTATCAATCACCTCACAATAGTCTTAATCGACGCAGCGAAAAAAGATATTGTGGAATCACAAACGATGAGACGAAGATGTTTGTGATTACTTTTTATCTTGCCTATCGGAGATAGAAATCTCAAGCCAATTACAATTGTACTCGTACGATAGAAACATCAAAATCATATCACACAACTACAAGAAAAGTAGTATCGGTCTGGTTTCACAATCCCAATGAAGTCGTTAACCTGGTTTAGAAGAAGAAACCAAAGGTTAAAGGAGAATCGACTCTAGCTTAGTACAACTAGTATCACACAGAATGTGTGGGGATTAAGTTTCCCATTTGCTAGAGTTCTCCCTTATATAGTCTTTCAAATCAGGGTTTGCAATCAATGGTAGCTTGGTAACAAAGCATTCAATATTCATCGTTAGATGAAAACCTGATTTAGATTCAAGATAATATTTATCAACCGTTAGATCAAAAACATAGCTTGTTATACACAAATGAAATGCACGTTCCTGGGCTTGTGTAACCATACCCAAACTTGTACATTAGTTGGTTCAACAATAGTTAACCAAATGGTTAGCCATATGATCACTTTCATATCAAACCATATTCTTATTCACCATAACTAGTTCAAATGACTTAAATGAACTAGTTAGAGAGTTGTTCAATTACAAGGAAATCTTATGTACTACACAAGACACAATTAAAGCAAAAATGATTTGATTCACATAAATCGGTTCATGAACTCTATAGCCACGGTTTGCAATTGCGTTCCTTAGTTTATAAAGATAATTTCACTAAACAACGTTTTAGATATAACCTACTCAAGTTCGCGGACTGGGTTCGCGGACTTAAGTTCCCGGATGGAGTTCACAAACTCCAGAAGAAATTCTCGGGTTTGAGAACTTCGCCAGTTCGCTGACTGGGTTCGCGGACTGAGTTCGCAGACTTAGCTCATGCACTACTCCGGTTCACTTTATTAACAAAGTTCGCAAACTTCGGTTCAAGCAATAAGGACTTATACATATATGTGTTTCCACTGCAATGCTTATATCCTCCAAATGGTTATATAGTCTAAACTCTCATTTCAATCATTGAAATATTCTCAGAGGACGTTATATAGTTGTTATTCACAAACCATTTTTCGTCGGAGCAATTTTCAAAGTGATTGAAACATAACATGACTTTCGTCACTAGGTAAAGATGAACTTGGCTAAAGCGAAAGCTTTACCAACACATATTTCGAGAAATAGATAGGCAAGGTAAACTCGGATCGAAATACTAATCTAAGTCTATATAGTAAAACGACTTTTGTCTCAAGATAGGAGATAAATAGACTTTTGAGTGATAGATAAGTTCAAGTCTCCATATACCTTTTAGTCGATGAAGATCTACCAGTTCCTTGAGTAGTCCTTCGTCTTGTATGATGATTGCCATGGAGTTCTTGAGCTCAACTACACTTTCTATCCTAGTCCGAGACCTTAGATATAGTAGACTAGAAATCAAGACTTATAGTTTTTATCACTAACATTGACAAACATGCTTGAGATAGCAACGCATGCAAGTTCGACCGTGCAATGCTCTAACAGTATGGACATTATCAAATCACATGGAACATGAATTTGTACCCAGAAAACTTAATTAAATTAACCACAAAGGAACCTTAATGATTAATTTAATCGGAAATGCTCAACATAAGAAAACTTTCGGAGCCATACAGTACTTTCACATAGAAGTGGATCAGGGAAAGATCAATATTGTGGAATATTCAAAGACTCATTCTATTTTTCATCAATATTTGCATAATGATATCATATACTTAATCTTTGACATATAATTCAAAAATTCATTATATTTTCCATCAATATTTGCATAATGACACAATAGACTTAACTTTTGACATATATGGGATAATCATAGTTCACATACGTAAACACTCATATCCCATAACATTATTTGCAATATATGAAACCAATAAAGATTAATATTGTGAAATCATCTTCCAAATAACTTAGAATTTAAATAAACAAATCTAAAAACACTACAAGATGAAAATCGTTGTCAATAGGTATGTGTAATCACAATATATGCTACTCCAAACCCTAGTTATCCTTCTTAAAATACAAGAATAAATTTTCATAAGAAGTTTCCTGGACAAAATAAAACTTTAGACATAATTAGAAACCAGGGATCGAACAAAAACAAGTTCATCAGTTGCTTTCTTCAATTCAATCTTCAGAAATTCAAGATTCTTTGTTTCGATTTCAAGTTGACCACGAACAACCTCAAAATCTCGAAGAAGATTTCCAACCAATTGAGATGACATCTGAACTGGAAGATCGTTTTCATGATCGACTGCATGGTAGCATGTTATGAAAATAGGGTTCTCGTAAAACTCAATGACTTTTCCCTCTTCAACATTGTCTTCCTTTTTGCATCCATCCATTGTGCACACCATAATATCTCAAGAAATCTTGATGTTGCGGAACGAGTATATATCAGAAGAAGGAATCCATGATATATATTTATACGAGATTTTTATAGGGAAACCCTAGGGTTACTCGTTTACGTTCGGTAAGGGTCGGGTGCACGTACGTTCGTGGTTATGAGCCATGTTCAAAACCCACCAATGGAGCCTATTTTTAGAAGTATGTTTTGATAAAAAAAAAATAAAAAAATACATTCTAAAGACAGAACCTCTTAGCTCAGACATAGAGCACAAGATGATTGTTGATAGTTCACAAAATAACTGTTTGTAAGGAAAACCGAAGATTTTCAAAGTGAAAAACGAAGAGAAACTTCTCAAGAGTTATTGATCAATTATGTTACATCATGTTTAACCGGAGCAAGGCTCAACAGTAAGATGATCATTTTATTTTTAAATTGAAAAGAAACAGATACAACAAAGACCACTTTGTCAAGAAGAAGAGCTTCTTGAAAATTATGAGCATCTTCACACGGTCTCAAAGGAGATGCACATTTATAAGCAGTCAAGTTGTAATTTGACGAGCATATAGCTCATCAAGGGTGTTGAAATTTTCCCTTTTTCTTCTTTGAACATCATCAGGAAAGTCAATAGAGTTAGTCTCAAGAGAATTAACAAGAGGCGGACAAGAGATACCTGAAGCTGCTGCCTTCCTTGCCTTCTTAATGATGCGCTTGATTCTATTTATACTGGTCTTCAGTTTCGAAACACGATTATTGATATGAATATATTCAGGAACGATAGAGACTTTTGATCCACTACTTCCTTTAGTCACTGAAGAAGAGTTTGAAGAGTTTTCCTTACTCATTAGATTAAGGCAGTCATTTTTCCATATACCACAATTCTTTTTATAATCGTAGAAAGCCATTGTGTTATCATTACAGGCAAGACTTGGCTCATCACAACACTTTTCTTGTCTGATAGTTGGACGTTTAAGACCAATAATATGCGAAACAGGTTTGGTTACTTTCTTAGACATCCATATAAGAATGTTATGAAGTTTTTCATTTCGCAAGCAAAAACGACACCTTTTCTCAAGGTGACCTTTTTTTCCGCAATAATAACATATGAAGGGAATGTTATTAGTCTTTCTCAAATGAGTAGGAGGTTGACTTCCTTTGTTTATTGAAGCTTCTGCCATAGAAGGTAATTTTCCATTTTTTCCATTAGTGCAAGTTTTCTGCAGGAAATTTCTATCAGTACAAACAAAATTATTCTTACTATTGCTTGGAGCATCTATTCCCTCATAGCCCAAACCTCGCGTATCACGATGTTTCTTACAAGCTCCCGGCATAGTAGATAATTTTTTTGAACTAAGATTAAACTTTTTCAAGTTTTTCTCCAGCATAATTACCTTGTTCTGAGCAGCAAAAAGCTCATCCTCCAATTGTTTCTCTCGTGAGAGAAAAACGTTTTCTCTCTCTTTAAAACAACATTGTTGAGATCTATATTTCGCTTTGGATTCAGCAAGTTCTTCTTTTAACAAAAAGAGATCTCGATGAAGATTTTCACATTCAAAATTCTTTGAGCGCACATCTTCTTCTCGATCTTTAAGAAGGGATTGTAAGAGATTATATCCACAATCATAACCTTTAAAGAGCTTTCTCATTTTCTTGTTTTCTAGACAAAAAGGAGTCAGAAACTCATCTAATCATGATGTTGACTTCTTTTTCTTTATGAGATGGTCAAAAAGCTTGATGTATTGCGAGACTTCCTCATCAACATCGTATCCATCGTCTGAATCACTTTCATATGAAAGATCATCCAACTGTTCATCTAGGCGTGCTTCGCAGTTATACACAGTTTCAGACCATGTAGAAGATGTGATAGAACTCTCAGGAGAAACAGAGCTTTGAACCAAGTCACAACGTTTCTGAATTGGTGATGCATTGTTTGAGATAGCGTTTATGTCCATAGAGTCAGATTGCTACAAACACAGACTTATAAGGTCTTAAACGTGTTTACATTCTCTGATACCAATGGAAAAAGCGAGGGTCTCACAACCACACCCAATATTTCTTTTAGGTAATCTGTATGGACTAACTCTAATATAATTCCAAGAGAATCAACTAGAAAGCCAGACTCAATCAAAGAAAATATATCCAAGAGTTATATCTCAATTTCTCAAATAAATATTCAATTGAACAGATAGAAATCTATGATCCGGATTAATATGAGAAATAACTTGGATGTAACAAAGACCAATATCCAAGCGTCAATCAACAACCAAAGGTTGGATTCACCAATTGATTGAACTACATACGACCTGTGATATTTCAATTATATATAAAATACAATGAAGAAATGAAATAACACAGACACCATAAGTTTTATTAACGAGGAAACCACAAATGCAGAAAAACCCCGGGACCTAGTCCAGATTTGAACACCACATTGTATTAAGCCGCTACAGACTCTATCCTACTACAAGTTAACTTCGAACTGGAATGTAGTTGAGCCATAACCAATCTCATACTAATAAAGGTACAGTCGTGTTCCTTACGTCTCTGAATTCCAGCAGGACTCTATGCACTTGATTCCCTTAGTTGTTCTCACCCACAACTAAGAGTTGCTACGACCCAAAGTCGAAGACTTGATAAACAAATCTGTCTCACACAGAAAAGGCTATTGAATAGATAAATCTGTCTCCCACAGAAATACCTACGAAGTTTTTGTTCTGTCTTTTGATAAATCAAGGTGAACATGAACCAATTGATACACCGGTCTTATATTCCTGAAGAACAGCCTAGTAATATCAATCACCTCACAATAAATTAACTATATGGTAGTAAAACAAGTTATTGTGGAATCACAAAGAATGAGACAAAGAAATTTGTGATTACTTTTTATATCTTACCTATCGGAGATAAATCTCGAGCAAATCTTAGAGAAGATAGTACTCAATACGATAGAACAAAGTAAGATCATAACACGCAACTACAGAGAAAATAGTTGGGTCTGGCTTCAGGATCCCAATGAAGTCTTTAAGTCGTTAGCCTATAATGGTTTTAAGGAAAACCTAGGTTAAAGGAGAATCGACTCTAGTCGCAACTAGTATCACACATGAGGTGTGCGGATTAGGTTTCCCAGTTGCTAAAGTTATCCTTTATATATTCTTCAAATTAGGGTTTGCAATCAATGTTACCTTGGTACCAAAGCATTCAATATTCACCGTTAGATGAAACCTGATTTAAGATTCAAGATAATATCTTTCCAGCGTTAGACAGTCTTTAGATCGTTACGTACAAATAATATATACTTTTATTTAGATATGGGTAACCGTACCTAAACGTGTATATTGAGTTGGCTCAATAACAGTTAACCGAAGTTAGTCATACAAATATTTTTCTCTTAACCTTGTTCATCTTAACACTTGTAGATCAATTGATAATCAAATGAATCTAATTGTATTACTCATAGAGTTATTCAATTGTTTATATTCTCATAGAATTATATAAGACGCAATTGAAGCAAAATCGGATTGATTCAAAAGAATCAGTTCATGAACATGTTAGTCACGGTTTGCAAAGATTGCATTCCTTAATTTATAAATGTATTTGTTCATGAGTATGAAATTGTACTTAACTGGTTTAAGAACTTGAACCACTTAAGTTTGCAAAAGGGTACGCGAATTTAAGTTCCTGACATTGGTCACAAGCCGACAGTTTTCAAATGGGTACACAAACTTTAGCTGCGGACTGAATTCAGTTGAAACCATTTTTAAACGGGTACGTAAACTTGCTTCCCGGATTTCAACAGTTAAATCAGTTTGTGAATGGGTATGCAAACTTAAGTACCCTGACTTAAACAGTTGAATAAGTTTTCAAACGGGTATGCAAACTTCCGGTCCTGAATTCCATCAAAACAATTTGTACACAAAGTACACGAACCGTAATGTATCCAGACATGGGTTTAGATCTTAACTCCCATTTCAATCATTCAAACATTCTTAGAAGAAGAAAATAGTTGTCTCACACAAACTATTAACTTATAAGAAATTTTCAAATAATCGAATGATCAATACGAAACATTCCAAGCCAACATCAAATGAATGTCTCACACAAATCATATAAAATGTTACCAGGTGATTTTCATATGATCATCTTTTGACTTTCGTCAAGAATAACGATGAACGTGGTTAAAGAAAAAAATCCTTCCAACACATATTTCGAGAAAGATATAAACGAGTTAAACTCAGCTCGAAATATCAAATGTGTATAATGTAAAGTCTATATAGCTATACGACTTTGGTCTCAATAGGAGATAGAATAGAATAGACTTCTGAGTGATAGATGATTTCAAGTCTCCACATACCTTTTGTTGATGAAGTTCCACAAGCTCCCCTTAGTAGTTCTTCGTCTTCAATCGATGAACGTCATGAAGTCTAAAGCTCAACTACACATTCTATCCTAATCCGAGACATAGTTATAAGTAGACTAGAAATTAAGACTTATAGTTTTGACAACTAAACTTGAAAAACAATCTTGAGATAGCAACACTTGCGAGTTCGACCGAGCAGTTCTCTAACACATCTTATGAAGCTAATTCTTTTGGTCTTTGTCACAAGAAGTTTGATTGGGTAGAAAAGAAATTTCCTACCCAAGATCTTAGTATTTCCTTAAGGATTTTCGGAAAACTTGGTATTTCTAATCTTTGTCCCTCCACGATTGAGAACTCTTGCTCGAGTCGTGAATTTGCGGAGTTAGTCTATTTACTTGAAATGAGTGCTCAAGGTCTTGATATTTGTGGATTTATCATTCTCCAAATGGTCTCGATGGCGTCACTCAACAAGAAGTTAGGCTTTCCATTCTTAATTGGGAAAATTTGTAGTCAACACTCCATTGCTCCTATTGGCAACTCTATTGGAACTCCCAAGCTAGTTCTTCCAAGTATTTTCAAACGTATGAAAACGAACTTCTATAAAAGACAAAGATGTGATACACTTGACGGTTCTTGTGATCGTACCACCTTGGGACTTCTTCAACATATTCACAAGGGTATGTGTAAGATCAATTCCAAGGTAAAATGTGTGCAAGAACAATTTTGTGTAATTGCCATAAAATTTCCCGAAATCAAAAAAAAAATGGATAAAGTTCAAGCCTCTTGGATGGATTCCGATGATGAGGAAGATGATGATAAACTTCTTATATTGTCTAGGAAACTTCTTATCAGAATTTATTCTTATGTTTTAAGAAGGATAACTAGAGTTTGGAATAGAAACTATTGTGATTACACATAACTATTTCAACGATTTTCATCTTGCAATGTTTTTAGATTTATTTATTTAAATTCTAAGTTACTTGGAAGATGATTTTGCAGTATTAATCTTTATTGGTTTTATATATTGCAAAAATATTTTATAGGATATGTTGTGTTTACGTCTGTGAACTATGATTATCTCATATGCTCAAAAGTTAAGTCTATTATGTCATATGCAAATATTGATAAAAGATAGAATGAACTTTTAAAAATTCCGCAGAATTGATCTTTCACACTGATCCACTTTTATGTGAAAGTATTGTATGGCTCCATAAGTTTTCTTATATTGAGCGTTTCCGATTAAATTAATCAATAAGGTATTCTTGTGGTTAATCTATTCGAGTTTACCGGATACAAATCCATGCGGTTTGTTAATGTCCAAAGAAATCCTTCTTTTCTTGTAAAAGTAAGGTCTCTCATGTTGATCTTTCGGTAATGACATAAAATGGGGGAGAGTTTTAAATTGAACTTGTGATTAATTGCCATATCTTTATGGGGAATGCGGGTGTGGAATATTGTAGGAGTTATCTTGTATCTTAATAAACTCCTTTATGAATACACTAACTTTCGACTATGTGAAATCATCGAAACAAGTTGATATGTTCTCTTTTGGTCATGAATTATCTCTTTGAAAATTTCATTATGATTCCGTAGTTTTCGTACCTTTTCCAATTTATATTGACAAAAAGGGGGAGAATTATTTGGTAACTCACATTACATACATATGGTTTACGAATCATTGTGTAAGGGGGAGTGGTTTTCACTGTGAGATGAAGTATTGACTAAGAGGAGTGATACATATCACCGTAGTATTATCGTCAAAGTTGTGATGCAATTGGACTTTGATGTTGTGTAATAATACTATGAGACTGTATAAAAAATGATTGAGAACATCTGTTTTCTTATTGTTATGGTTGCGGATATTCAACAACAATGATGTTGAGTTGAACACGTTCAGAATCGCTGGAGTACTTGGAGTAACGAAGAATTCAAGAAATGTTGAAGAGCCAAGGAAATCAAGCATGATGGATGAGAATCTACTAAGTTTATTTATTTTGTAATCCATATGTATTGATAGTTTTGTCACTAAAATTGACAAATGAGAGATTGTTAGAGTACTGCTCGGTTGAACTCGCAAGCGTTGTTATCTCAAGCTTGTTTGTCAAGTTTAGTTGATGAAAATTATATACTTGATTTCTATTCTACCCATATCTATGTCTTGGATTAGGATAGAATGTGTAGTTGATCTTTAGACTTCAAGGCATTCATCGATTGAAGACGAATATCTACTAAAGAGAGCTTGGAGGACCTTCATCAAAAAAAGGTATGTGGAGACTAAAACTTATCTATCACTCGGAAGTCTATTCTATTCTATCTTCTAATGAGACTAATTCGTATACCTATATGGACTTTTACATTATACACATTTGATATTTCGAGTTGAGTTTATCTCGCTTATCTATTTATCGGAATATATGTTGGAAGCTTTTTTCTTTAACTATGTTCATCATTATTCTTGAAAAGTTTGGTTGGAGACAAATTTATTTATTGGAAACTAAATATTAAGTCAAAATATGATCATCTGAAAATTGCCTTGAAACATCTTACATGATTTGTGTGAGACAATCATTTAATGTTGATTTCGAAAGTTTCGTATTGATCATTTGGTCACTGGAAAATTACATCAAGCTAATGGTATGTGTGATACAACCATTTTCGTCTTCTAAGGATGTTTCAATGATTGAAATGGGAGTTTAGAACAATTAACCATGCATGGATACAACACCGTATGCACACCTAGTGTGCGAACTGTATTGTTATAATTCAGGTCTATGAACCTTGTTTGTGTACCTAGTATGCGAACGGTTTTACCTGTAAAGGTCCGAGAACCTTGTTTGCGTAACTAGTATACGAACTGTTACACCTGAGTTAGGTCCGAGACAGCAGTTTACATACCTGGTTTGCGAACGGCTGGACAAGACCAAGGTCCAGAGTTGTTGTTTGCATACCTGGTTCGCGAACACAGTGGTTAAGTTCTAAAATCGGTTAAGTATGATTCTCATACTCATGAACTAAACATTTATGAATTAAGGAATGCAATCTTAGCAAACCATTTCTTAATGTCAATGAATTGATTCTTGTATAAGTACTTTGTAAATTACAAATCAATCCGATTTTGTTTCAATTTGTTCATATATATTTCTATGAGATAGTGAACAATTGAACAATTCTATCTGAAACACAATTAGATTCATTTGACTATCTTTTATGATTCATTGGTCATCATATTTGATCTAGAAGTGTTAGATGAATGTGGTTAAGATAAAAGTGTTCATATGGCTAACTTCAGTTAACTGTTACTGAGCCAACTCAATATACACGTTTAGGTATGGTTACCCATATCTAAATGAAGGTATATTTCTTTTGTGATAATAATCTAAGACCATCTAATGGTGGAGATTGATTGCTTTATTTTAAAGCAGAGTTAACTTGAATCTTAAATCAGGAGTTCATCTAACGGTGAATATTGAATGCTTTGTTACTAAGCTATCTTAGCTTTGATTGTAAGCAAACCTTGATTTGAAAGACTATATAAGGGAGAACTCTAACAACCAAAAAACCTAATCCCGACACTTTCCTGTGTCCTAGTTACAAACTGGAGTTGATTCTCCTTTAACCTAGGTTTTTCCAAAACCATATTAGGTTAACGACTTGAAGACTTCATTTGGGATTCGTGAATCCAGATCAAATACTTTCTCTGTAGTTGCGTATTCCGATCTTAATTTTTCTATCGTGTTGAGTACTATCTTCTCTAAGATTTGCTCGAGATTTATCTCCGATAGGTAATATATAAAAATTAATCACAATAGTTTTTCGTCTCAGACTCTTGTGATTCCGTAATAACTTTTTATGTTAATCAGTTGGGTTATTATGAGGTGATTGATATTTATAGGCTGCTCTTCGGGAGTATAAGACCATATTATCAATTGGTTTTTGTTCACCTTGATTTATCAAAAGACGAAAAAAAAATAGAATAAAGAATAAACATATATGTGAGATACATATTTGTTTATAAGTCTTCGACTTGGGTCGTAGCAACTCTTAGTTTTGGGTGAGATCAGCTAAGGGAATCAAGTGCGCAGAATCCGCATGGTTCCAGAGGCGTAAGGAACGCGACTGTACCTTAATTGGTGTGATACTTGGTTAGGTCTCAACTACATTCCAGTCCGAAGTTAATTTGTAGTAGGCTAGTGTCTGTAGCGTCTTAATACAGTGTGATATTCAATCTGGACTAGGTACCGGGGTTTTTCTGCATTTGCGGCTTCCTCGTTAACAAAATTTCTAGTGTCTGTGTTATTTATTTTCCGTGTTATATTTGTTTATATCATTAAAATATCATATATTGTGCGTAATTCAATCAATTGATAAATACGACCTTGTTTATTGGATATAACTTGATTGATACTTGGGCATTTGTTTTTGGTACCGTCCAAGTTATTTCTCTTATCAATTAGACTCGCAGATTTCTATCTGTTCGATTTGATGATTGGATTGAGAAATAGAGATACAAGCTCTTTTGATAGTTCTCTTGATTTAGTTTCGTTGTTAAGTTGGTGCTCTCGGAATTATGTTGGAGTTTGTAAATACAGATTGCCGAATGAATTATTGGGTGTGGTTGCTATACCTACGCTTTTTAAATAATCATTACAGCTTCGCAATTGCACCAAATTTCGTTAAGCAAAAACACTTGATACCCAACAATAAAGAAGATACCAAATCATAAGACAATAAATTGACACAGTTTTTCTTAACCGGAAACAATTGAATCATATAAAGCAGTCCATACACAATAATAGAACATATCAATTGTACCGAAATTTTGTTAAGCAAAAGCAAAATATATGCAATATAATCATGCTTTTCTTAAACAGGAAAAACGATTAACTAACAAATAAAATCGTTACCTCAATTTCCGCAGCCACATTTCCCCAAAAAGATATATCATTAAGCGCAATCTCAATTAAGAACTCTCCCACTGTGTCATCCTCTCGCAAGAACAAAATAAAACAACAAAAGCAACCTTTACCAGAGAAAGGTTGAATCGGTTTTCACTAATGTGTGCCAATAGCAAAAGTTGAAACTGAAACACATATGTTATGCTAAACACAACTTATGTAAACATAAATTGATTATCAACATATTGTGACTTTTCACATACGAGTTTCAATCGGAACACCTTATGATCCTTTGATAAAGCCTACCAACAAGGACTAGAACTTAATCCCGCTAAATCAAAAAGCCACACAAATCATAAGGGCATTCATCATATGAGATCGAATATTTAGGTCAATAAAACCAAAATCAAACATCTCGTAAATCCGAAAGTACATAGCATAAAATATAAACATTCATATTCATGGGCTATGCAATCAGAAACTATCAAATAATCGAAACAAAGATTATAAAATAATAATTTTATTCATAATAAATAAATTGATATTTTTATACAAATAGACCTTATACAAAATATCGAAATAAATCAACACATTAATGTCTATTTTCTAGATCAAGATCTCAGCATATGACTTAATACTTAGAGGTGCTCTGATTGTTCACGGAGGTTTCTTAAGTGTTCAAGTTCTTGAATTTCCTATTTTCTTTCAGCTGATTGAGTCGCCTCTTCAAAAGATTCGAATCCGAAATCATCTTCAGAAGTTTTGACTCAGGACATTCCTCATTCTTTATAGAAGCTTCACGCATTAGCGTAAACATGATCTCTATAGATAATTGGTTCCTCTTATGTTCTCTTGAAAAATAGTACTTAATCTCAGAAGGAAGACAAGTTTCAAGATTCTGTTATTGAGAATCAATATCAATAGTATTTTCACCCATCTTGAACCGTAATTTTATTGTGGAGAAAAGAATCGGTTTTTCAAGACATTTTATATATATCAAATAAAACTTGATTTCCAAGTTTCAAACCACTTAAAAAGGGTATTTTATTTGATATTAAAAACAGGTGTGAACATACTCAAGTTCGGAAATAAAATCAAGGAAGATTTTCCTAAATTATTGTCATTAAGAGAGTCCGAAGATATCTTGTACAAATTTATCATGAACTTTCTTACTATGTACCCAAAGTATTACTCCAAAAAGTGAAAGATTCTATTTTTTAGAAAATACCTATGTTGTTCATGATGAAGATAGATCAAGTATGGATTTTACAAACCTCATGTGTTCTCTTGTGCTCTTTGAGAACTTCCCCATTTATTCAAGTTGAGCACAATTTTGAGGAAGTTCCAAGCAACAAACTTAGTTGTTTAATTGAGCTCTCAACAACTCAAGATTGCACATGGAATATGATCTATCAGAGTAATCGATAGCTCTTTCGATATATGCTTGACGTTTTTGGACATCTTCTTTTCTGGAACAATCCCAAGAATAGGTTTCACAAATCTGTGAATCACAACTTGAAAAATATGATTTAACAGATAGTTCTATTCGAGTAAGAATTGGATTGCAAGTGTGATTTGAAAACCTTTGAGTCATGAGTTGAGTAGTACTTTTAGATCGACCCAGTTTTTCCTTGGAATAAGACAACATCTTTTGATAAGATTATTTCTTTGATCCTGAATTGGACAATCGATCAACAACAAAACTAAATGGTATGAAATCATTATTTTGCGTTCATTTAAGTTGATCTTTGTTACTTTCAGAGAAATAATCCTTGTCACTGTAAGAAACAGTTTTTCTTGACCGGATATTAGTCAAAGAATTATGTTTTGAACCTCATATCTTTTGGTTCTTAGGTGGTTAGACTATTTGAATCAAGATATCATTTATTAGTTAAGAGATCCTGAAAATATAGAATCGCATATCCTTGTCTTAACCAATAAATATTTTCTGACTTTAAAACGATTGTCAGAACTTTCAATTCAGTTTCAAGAGGAAACAAGACTGCTTTCTTATCTTGAGATTGACTAGATATGATAATCATCATGTAAGGAGGTTCATGAATTTCAATATTTTCTTGAAGAACGGTTTTTTTCATGAAACCTGGTTTTTATCAAAGAATATTTGATAATCTTTTTGACAGATGAATAATATATATTATCTTTTAGATTATATTCTTCAGCAAGTTTATGAAAAATTTAATCTCATCAGTGTTGTCTGTATCTGAATGATGCATCACATGTGTTTGTTTTCTTATTAACTTATTATGGTTAATATTCCCTGAGTTGTGTTCAACAAATGAACTAATAGTGTTGAGTTGTTTATCAGTATTTGAAAACAAATAAACTTTCTGTAGAGCATGTTGTGAATACAGTATATCACCATCTTGATCTACGTTAACTGAATCATCCATTAGATTCAAATCTTATAGGTTGGACCGCACCAGACACAGACTGTTAGAACTTTTCGTGTTTACCTGCTCTGATACCAATTGAAAAGATGAGGGTTCCCAAAAACACCACAATCTTTTAAATATCAACATATAAGTATGATACGAAGTGTGATCGTCTATGGATGAAAATACGAAGTGTGATCGTCTATGGATGAAAATACGAAGTGTGATCGTCTATGGATGAAAATACGAGGGTACCCAAATATACCTCAATCTAAAACTTTTCCACATATAAGTCCTTTCTTCGAAAGTGATTGTCTATGGACTGAGTCGAGACAATACAACAAACCAGTTCACACTTCGTGTGATCGTCTATGGATACGAGATCGAGACAATACGACAATAAGATAATTTGTGTGATTGACTATGGATACAAGATCGAGACAATGCAACAACGAAGTATGTTTACTTGATAAATGGTTCAGACTTAACCAAACACAAATAGGATTACTATCAAGTAAATAGGAATTAACGTTTGTGTAATTTTCTTTAAATTATAATAACAACAATTATAATTGCGGAAAATAAAAGTAAATGACACAGCAAGATTTTGTTAACGAGGAAACCGCAAATGCAGAAAAACGCCGGTACCTTGTCCAGAATTGAATACTCTCGGGATTAAGCCGCTATACAAAATCAAACCAAATTCGTATAGTTGAAACCAAGCAACTAAACCTATAGTTCACCTAGTTCCGTTTGTATTTCCACGCCTCTGACATGTAATAAGTCACGTAGTTGGAATAATTTCTTTGGTTAATATTCCAAACATTAAAGGAACAAAAAATCTATTTGGTATCAACTCTTTTCAACCAAGTGATGTGAGTTTGAAAAAAGGCACTTCTGTTTATCTCAATAAACTCATTTGTCGGGTTCTTAGATCTATCTTATTATCAACTACCAAAGTAATTGTTAAGATTTTGCAATCAATACTTTTAATCACAAAGAATTTTATTGATGCCGATCTACACAACTAATCAATCTAATGTACCACAAGGATAAACCGATTATAGTTGGATCCTCTTTTACCGAAACAAGTATTGTGCACACCAAAGATTATGAACCCAAATCAGAAATCTTCAAAGTCTTCTTTGTCTTCAAATCTTCTTAGATCTTCAATAAACACCTGCACACAATCAACTTGAATCTCTTGTGATCAATCACGCACAGAACGGAGTCTGTTAACAATGGGTTATCACAAGACGTCTTTAGATCTAAAAACAGTCTAAAGATCCCCGTCGAAACTTCGATCTAGTTTGAGTGAATCTTATATCAGAAGAGAAGATTCCCAAGCATAAACAAACTAGGTGCAATCAAAGTTCAACCACCGTTTGTCAATCAAATCAATCGAAAACAAAAGATAACCCACAGTTATCTAGTTTCCCACCAACGGTACTAATAGATCTTCTCAATCCCAAAGAAGTCTTTAAACTGAGCGGCCGTAAGAGATTTCGCCTAATTAGGTTACTCTCCTCTCCGAATAGGCGGCTTCACCAGTAGCAGCACAACTGAGATAGTTTTGCTGTCTCTGAGGATTAATTTTCTCGAAACGCAAACTTTCATATTTATAGACCAAGGAAGTTTGGACACCAAGGAATTTCCAAAACCGAAAATATTCTCAAGATATGCAATATATTCCAGATTCGGCTTCCATAATTCCTGGAAATGCTTTGTTGAAATAATGACCGAAAATCTCTTATAAAATCTCCAACTAGAAAATGCACATTACTAATTTTCATTTTCCAAAAATAAAATTAAAAACCTTAAATAAAAGATTCTCAATTTATTTTATTCGATCCGGGATTTTCTTCTTTTAGCTATTACGGAATATCTTTGAACAATTAAAGATAAGTGTTACTGCACATGTTCAAAGCATGTCGGCATCTTTACTTTGTAAGTACTCTTTCATACTTACTAGATTACCATGAAATGGTGGGGGGCCGACGGATGAATGAAACTTTCCTAGCTACAGAAATTTGCTCCTTAATTTTTAGTAACTGTTTTGGAAGTCACCAAAGTAGGGACTGACAAACATGACATTTTTCATCACATAGAAGGCCTCCCTAAAGTTCGACCAACAATCTTGAAACCGATTTTCCACACTTCCAAACAAGTTTATAATTGGTTCATCTGACTTTCAAGAACACTCAATCACTAAACATGGGTTTCACGGTTCTACCAAAACAAGTTTCGGTTCTACCTCCATGTGAGTACTTTTCATAGTCACGCTAGTTACCAAAATTCGGTTGACTAGGTACTAAGATCGGTTTGCCACATATATATGGTATCTAACTTGTACTTGCTGCACATGTCCATAGGATCGGTTCCCCTTTGCCTAAAAACGTGTTGCACATGTCCATAGGATCGGTTCCCCTTTCTTCTAAAAACTTGCTGCACCTCATACAAGGATCGTTTCCCCTTTGTGATAGGTTGCACCTCTTAGTAGGATCGGTTCCCCTTTAGCCAGAGTCTGTCATACCAATAACACTAAATCGATCATACCATCTCAGGTAATTACTTAAGATCGGTTTTACTAATAAAAGTCATACCAATACAAAAGTCAGGCCTTTGTGAATAGTTTTACCAAGAACATAAACAAGTCATGAGCGATTATACTAATCACACATATTGGTAGTTCAAAAGATATGCAATGAATAACAATACCACTAATGCCTGGCGATTTCTCTTTCGATTCACAAAACAAGTTCATGAATTTACTTCCTTAAAACAAATGTAAAACATTGTTTCCTAGGATGAAATCTTCACCTTATACCCATACATAATCACAATAGCATTCAAACGATTATGTCGATGTCTTATCTACAAAGTTTAATGGTTAAGCAATAAACCTCGTATTGTATTCATTAATACTATGTCTAACTAGAGTGTAATCATTCATGCTTCGTAGTTTTGTTTTCAATATGCACGACTTGAAAGATACGTTAGGGAATGAAACAGTTCATGTCAAATATCACTAACCTCAAGTGGAAGGATGATGTTGTTGTTGTAGCTCCTTACTTCTTCACTTCTTCAAGTCTTTGCAATACTTGTAATGTCTCATATCCTAATACTTTCAAGCTAACCTATACGAAGTTGACTCTAGTACATAATCAAGCGACTCTTTAAATGAGTTTTGGCTCATTAAAATATGACAACCAAACTTGACATACCAACACTTGGTGGGTTCAACCGAGATATGCTGTAACAATCTCCCCCTTTGTCAATTTTAGTGACAAAACTCTTACATAATATGGATAAACAAATTACAAGAATTCATTACACATACGCTTGATTCTCGAATTCAACAACACAATAACCTGTATAAATTCAATCATAAATGCCGCTTTTGACATTATAATAACAAAACTAATACTCCCCCTAAAGGTAAGATAGGTAAATTTTATCAATCCGCACGTCTTTGTTATTCCCTTGTAGTCCATATAACTACAAGTATCATATGATATGCTAATCTCCCTTAGTCTATGCTTTTTCTCTTTCGTTAGATAAACGTTTAAGCACCAATGTCTTTTCCCTTAGTGATACCAATCAATATAAATCAATACCAGTATCACTTGTTTACTCCATATATTTCTCCCCCTTTTTGTCACAAAATGACAAAGAAATGAAACAATAAAAGACAAACCGAAAGGATCTTACAAATCTTAATAGACTTGCAACCTATAGAGTTAAGCACGAGGGTTCCACACGCCATTTTTGATAACCAATATCAAAACCAAAACTACAAAGTAATTTTATTTTGATATGTTACCAAGAAAACAATTGCCCGAAGAAATTTTCCCTATAGTTTATCAAACAAAAAATCGACTAAGCACCTTAGTTCCTTTGCTAAACCGATTGTACAAATACAATCGCTTGTTCGATAAGACCAAAATAAATATAACTCTATTTTTCTCATCAGGTTCTAATATCCATATAACTTAGACCTTTTAAATTTTAAACAAGACAAGTACTAGGTTAGTTAACTAGCATTTCTTGTTAAGGCAATCAATTAGACTTTAATAACCGAAACCTTCACTTTGATAAGTCTAACTAAGATCAGAATTAACTTAGTTTCTCTTATCCGGAATCGAATTGGACTAAACAATTCATCCTGTAAACCTTTTCTTTCGTTAAGCCATAAACAATTCATACAAACCAAATAAATCAACTTGCATAATTATTCACCTCAACCGGAAGCAATTGAAACAACATAGACATTAAAGCACCCTTACACCGAAATTTTGTAAGCCTAAACGATTGATACCAAACAATAAAGCAAGATAACAATAGTTTTTCTAAACCGGAACCAATTGAATCACACACACATCCATACACAAATAATGGAATAAAACATCAATTGTACCGAAATTTTGTTAAGCAAAAGCAATAAATATATGAAATAAAATCAGGGCTTTTCTTAAACAGGAAAACGATTAACTAACAAACTCGTTACCTCAAATTTCGCATCCTCTTCTCCAATATGTTTGCATCTTCTTCCAGGGAGAATTGATATCGAAATATCATTATGTTGTCATCCTTGTGCAAAACAAAAGAATAACAAAAACCAACCTTTACCAGAGAAAAGTTGAAAACCGGTTTTTAACTATTGAAAGAAAAAGTTGAAAACCCCGAAACACATATGCTTTTTATGTTAAACCAAACGGTTCAACATATTGTGACTTTTTCACATATTGTTTCTATCTGAACCCCTCATGATCCTTTGATAAAACCTAGCAACATGGGCTAGAACTTAATCCTGCTAAATCAAAAAGTCACCCAAACCACAAGGGTTCACAACATATGAGATCGAATATTAAGGTCATGAAAACCAAAAACATACATCTCATAAATCAATTTGTAATACACCATAAATATTCAACATGAAATCAAGTATTGCAATTACCTCAATCTTGTAGGAAATTGAATTACGAAACCAACGCAAAAAGAATGAGGACAATCCGAGTCCGGACGAAGAAGTTATAGGAAAAACAGTTTTATACTCCTTCGTATTGCACCTCTCACTAGGATCGGTACCCATGTGTTGCTAGTGAAGGATCACAATACTAAACTGTTTTTGACATAACTTTTGCATACGATGTCCGAATTTAGTGAGTTTTGGCTCGTTTTAACTGTAAAACCAAGAGCTACACATATACGATCAGTAGATATCAACATCATAAAGTTAAAATTACCGTTTCTATCAAAAGTTCAAATATAGATAGAGAGGGTATGAGAATAGAAAACAAGAAATATCCCTAAATATGTTAATTATTCATATAATAACCGAGAGATCATGTGCTCAGTTTCATGTGCTTCCTCACCTTTCAAAAGATTGAGCACTAAGGTGAGCATGCACATTCTAACACAACTAGGTTGTGTTGAGTTTAGCCTTGTCCTATTCGTCATGAGTGACTAAGACAAATTCATCATTCTTGACCTCTTGCTTGGTTTGTTTTCTATTGTTCCGTCTCTTGTTTTTATTCTTTGACTTGTGATGAAGAGTGTTATTATCACAATGTTTACTAGTACAAGAGATTTCAGACATGATATCTTTCTTTAGTCTTTCAAGAACACTCTTGTAATTATTGTCACCAATAATTAACATCTGAGAGTCATTCTTGTGACTAACTTTTGGTCCCTTTTGGTTATGGAGGATCTTGGGACCCATTTAGAGGAAGGTTTTGCAGGAGCAGCTTTCTCCTTCATACCATTAGGACGATTTTCCTTTTGAATACTTTGCGAAACAACTTTTCTCTAATTTGGAACATCAGATCTTGTCTTTGCATTTAAAAAGTTATATCTCTTTCTATATTCGGGTCTCTTATGAGATGACCTTGTTGAGCGATATGTAAAATTTGAACTATCATTATAATAATTCTTTTGCCTAAACTTAGGAAAATATCAATCTGAGTTCCTTTGGGGAGCAATCTTAGCCAATTCATTTGAAACGAAAGAAAGTGTATCTTTTATCTTACGAATATTGCATCCCCATTCCACATGCCCTTTATTACCACGATAACAACAATGCTTAGTAACATACGAAGTCTGAGTTTTATTGTTACCTTTTTGTGGATCCTCTTGCATTGGAGCTCGACGATTTTTATTTTTTTTCTTCTTCTTCTTCTTCTTCTTCTTCTTCTTCTTGTCTTTGTTCAAAATTGTTTGTTTCTTGACATTAGCAGAAGTGCTCTCTTTGATTGTTGCTGGTTGAACACAATTCTTAGGATTGACTGTTTTTATTTCTTTACAAGAAATATGAGAATCTTTTACATCGGTGGAAGCCTCTGGTTTAGAAGAATTTGTAGCTTTAACGAATTTTACCTCTTTGCTAATATTTGAAGCATATATTCCCTTATATCCCAATCCTCGTGTATCACGATGATTTCTACTTGCTTCCAACATTGAGGTTAAATTGTTTGAGCTATCATTGAACTTTTTCAAGTACAAATTTTCTTCTTCCAGCGTCTTAATTTTATCAAGAGCAACAGCTAGCTTAGCCTCAAGGCATTTTCTCGTGAGAGATATGTACCTTGCTTCTATTCAAAACTCTTTTGTTGAGAGTTACTCCTTTCTTTAGATTCAACAAGTTTCTCTTCCAAGGATTGAATCTCCAAGTAAGATGTATTCTTGAGAAAATCTAATTCCGCTGTCAAGGAAGAAAGATCATGAACAAGTTGTTCATTTTAATCTTGCAAACAACCTAATTCTTATAGAAGTTTTCCTTATCTTTTTAGCCCAAGAGTGAGTTCGGTTGTACAAGAGTCAAAATATTCTTTTAACTCTTGTAGCTCGGAAGTTTTTACACTCACATGATCAACCTTTTCATCTCATACAGAAAAATTTCCATACTCGAGGTCCTTGATCATCAGTACAGGGCTTAACTTAATCTCATCTTGAGAATATTCTGAAGTATTTTCAACTGAGCTCGTAGAACTCGATGAGGATGTCCCTTCTAAGCATTTTTAAAAATCAAAACTTCCGAAGTCTTGCGATACGTTAACTGAGTCCTTCTTAAGTTTTCTCTCTCGCTAACTCTACTTTGACTCATGTATTAAAGGTTGGATCGCATCAAACACAGATTGTTAGATCTTTTCGTGTTTGCCTGCTCTGATACCAATTGAATAGATGAGGGCACCCAAATATACCTCAATCTAAAACTTTTCCACCTATAAGTCCTTTCTCCGAAAGTGATTGTCTATAGACTGAGTCGAGACAATACAACAAACCAGTTCACACTTCGTGTGATCCTCTATGGATACGAGATCGAGACAATACGACAATAAGATAACTTGTGTGATTGACTATGGATACAAGATCGAGACAATGCAACAATGAAGTATGTTTACTTGATAAATGGTTCGGACTTAACCAAACACAAATAGGATTACTATCAAGTAAATAAGAATTAACGTTTGTGTAATTTACTTTAAATTATAATAACAACAATTATAATTGCAAAAAATAAAAGTAAATGACACAACAAGATTTTGGTAACGAGGAAACCGCAAATGCAGAAAAACCTCAGGACCTTGTCCAGAATTGGATACTCTCAGGATTAAGCCGCTATACAAAATCAAACCAACTTCGTACAATTGAGACCAAGCAACTAAACCTATAGTTCACCTAATTTCGTCTGTATTCCCACGCCTCCGACCTGTAATAAGTCAAGTACTTGGAACAATTCCTTTGGTTCGTATTCCAAACAGTAATGGAACAACAAATCTGTTTGGTATCAACTCTTTTCAACTAAGTGATGTGAGTTCGACAAAAGGCTCTTCTGTTTATCTCAATAAACTCCTTTGTCAGGTTCTTAGATCTATCTTATTATCAACTACCAAAGTAATTGTTAAGACTTTGGAATCAATACTTTTAATCACAAAGAATTGTATTGATGTCGATCTACACAACTAATCAATCTAATCTACCACAAGGATAAATTGATTATAGTTGGATCCTCTTTTACCGAAACAAGTATTGTGCACACCAAAGATTATGAACCCAAATCAGAAATCTTCAAAGTCTTCTTTGTCTTCAAATCTTCTTAGATCTTCAATAAACACCTGCACACAATCAACTTGAATCTCTTGTGATCAATCAGGAACAAAACAGAAATAATGGATTATCACAAGACGCCTTTAGATCTACAAACATTCTAAAGATCCCCGTCGAAACTTCGATCTAGTTTGAGTGAATCTTATATCATAAGAGAAGATTCCCAAGCATAAACAAACTAGGTGCAATCAAAGTTCAACCACCGTTAGTCAATCAAATCAATCGAAAAAAAAAAAGATAAACCGCAATTATCTAGTTTCCCACCAACGGTACTAATAGAGCTTCTCAATCCCAAAGAAGTCTTTAAACTGAGCGGCCGTAAGAGATTTCTCCTAATTTGGTTACTCTCCTCTCCGAATAGGCGGCTTCACCAGTAGCAGCACAACTGAGATAGTTTTGCTGTCTCTGAGGATTAATTTTCTCGAAACGCAAACTTTCATATTTATAGACCAAGGAAGTTTGGACACCATGGAATTTCCAAAACCGAAAATATTCTCAAGATATGTAATATATTCCAGATTCGGTTTCCATAATTCCTGGAAATGCTTTGTTGAAATAATGACCGAAAATCTCTTAGAAAATCTCCAACTAGAAAATGCACATTACTAATTTTCATTTTCCAAAAATAAAATTAAAAAAATTAAATAAAATATTCTCAACTTATTTTATTCGATCCGAGATTTTCTTCCTTTAGCTATTAAGGAATATCTTTGACCAATTAAATATAAGCGTTACTGCACATGTTCAAAGTATGTCGACATCATTACTTTGTAAGTTCTCTTTCATAGTTACTAGATTACCGTGAAACGGTGGGGGGCCGACGGATGAATGAAACTTTCTTAGCTACAGATATTTGCTCCTTAACATTTAGTAATTGTTTTGGAAGTCACCAAAGTAAGGACGTCTATAACTATAAGGGGTCTAAACTGATCCGCTCCATGGATCTTTTCTTCTCGCCCGCGTTTAGACCCGCGTATGACCCGTTTTTCTGGGTTAAAATTTCAGACTGAAAAAGTTTCCAGCATCCATCAATCTTTTTCGAAATTTCTGTAAACCCAAAGAAATCATAACAATTATCTTTCTACTGGGACTGATTTAAAGAAAAACAACTCAAATATGATCCAAATCGAAATTTCGAAGTCTTTCACGGGTACAATTTTAATTTCAAAATTCTTCGTCTACTGATCATAACTCTGGAAAATTCTCATAATTTTAGAGTGATGTAACAATTTTAGGTCCACATATAAAAAGATCCGAAGAAAAAAGATGAAGTTTTGGTTTAATTCGAAAGAAATTCTTTCCTAACCAAAACGGGTTTTTGTACAACCGAACATGACTGAGAAACATGGTATTTTTCATCACATAGAAGGCCCCCTAAAGGTCGGCCAACAATCTTGAAACTTATTTTCCACACTTACAAACAAGTTTAGAATTGGTTCATCTGACTTTCAAGAACTACCTGATTGATCAAGAACACTCAATCACTAAACATGGGTTCCACGGTTCTACCAGAACAAGTTTCGGTTCTGCCTCCATGTGAGTACTTTGCATAGTCACGCTAGTTACCAAAATTCAGTTGACTAGGTACTATGATCGGTTCCCCACATATATATGGTATCTAACTTGTACTTGCTGCACATGTCCATAAGATCGGTTCCCCTTTGCCTAAAAACGTGTTGCACATGTCCATAGGATCGGTTCCCCTTTCTGCTAAAAACTAGTTGCACCTCATACAAGGATCGATTCCCCTTTGTGATAGGTTGCACCTCTTACTAGGATCGGTTCCCCTTTAGCCAGAGTCGGTCATAACAATAACACTAAATCGATCATACCATCTCAGGTGATTACTTAAGATCGGTTTCACTCTATAAAATTCATACCAATACAAAAGTCAGGCCTTTGTGAATAGTTTTACCAAGATCATAAACAAGTCATGAGCGGTTATACTAATCACACATATAGGTAGTTCAAAATATATGCAACGAATAACAATACCAATAATGCCTGGCGATTTCTCTTTCGATTCACAAAACAAGTTCATGAATTTACTTCCTTAAAACAAATGTAAAACACTGTTTCCTATGATGAAATCTTCACCTTATACCCATACATATCACAATAACATTCAAACAATTATGTCGATGTCTTATCTACGAAGTTCAATGGTTAAACAATAAACCTCGTATTGTATTCCTTAATACTATGTTTAACTAGAGTATAATCATTCATGCTTCGTAGTTTTGTTTTCAATATGCACGAATTGAAATATACGTTAGGGAATGAAACCGTTCAAGTCAAATATCACTAACCTCAAGTGGAAGGATGATGTTGTCATTGTAGCTCCTTACTTCTTTACTTCTTCAAGTCTTCGCAATATTTGTAATGTTTCATATCCTAATACTTTCAAGCTAACCTATACGAAGTTGACTCTAGTACATAATCAAGCGACTCTTTAAATTAGTTTTGGCTCATGAAAATATGACAACCAAACTTGATATACCAACGCTTGGTGGGTTCAACCGAGCTACGCTCTAACAATGAACAAAATCGAGACAATACAACAACTTGATATTCACTTGATAATAATTAAGGTCCGAAATCGATTTACTATATGATCAATATCAAGTGATTCGGATTGATGCGCAAGTGTATTTACTTTATTATAATATAAAACAATTATAATGCGGAAGTAAAGTAAATAACACAATACAAGATTTTGTTAACGAGGAAACCGCAAATGCAGAAAATCCCTGGGACCTTGTCCAGTTTTGAATACTCTCCGAATCAAGCCGCTCTACAAAATCTAATACCAACTTCGTCTAGTTGAGACTAAGCAGACTACCGCTAGCTACTTATGTTAGAGCATTGCTCGGTTGAACCCACCAAGCGTTGGTATGCCAAGTTTGGTGGTCATATTTTAGTGAATCAAAACTCATGTTAAGAGTCGCTTGATTATGTACTAGAGTCTACTTCGTATAGGTTTGCTTGAAAGTATTAGGATATGAGACACTACAAGTATTGAAAAGTCTTGAAGATGTGAAGAAGCAAGGATCTACAACGACAATAATCATCCTTCCGCTTGAGGTTAGTGATATTTAACTTAAACTGTTTCATTCCTTAACGTATCTTTCAAGTTGTGCATATTGAAAACATAACTGCGAAGCATATGTGAACTCTAGATAGACATAGTATTAAGGAATACAATACGAGGTTTATTGTTTAACCATTAAACTTTGTAGATAAGACATCGCCATAATAATTCGAATGCTATTGTGATTATGTATGGGTATGAGGTGAGGATTTCATCCTAGGGAACAATGTTTACATGTGTTCTAAGGAAGTAAGTTCATAAACTTGTTTGTGAACCGAAAAAGAAATTGCCAGGTGTTATTGGTTTTGTTATTCATTGTATATCTTATGAACAACCAATATGTGTGATAGAGTATAACTGCTCACAACTTGTTGTGTTGTTGGTAGAACTATTCACAAATGCCTGACTTGGTATAACTTTTATTAGTAAAACCGATCTTAAGTTATCACCTGTGGTATGATCGGTTTTGTATGTTTGAAAACTTTTGGGAGAGGGGAACCGATCCTTGTAAGGGGTGCAGTACATCAAAGGGAACCGATCCTTGTATGGGGTGCAGCAAGGTTTATAGTAGAAAGGGGAACCGATCCTATGGACATGTGTAACACGTTTTTAGGAAAAGGGGAACCGATCCTATGGACCTTTGCAACACATATAAGTTAGATACCATATATATGCGGGGAACCGATCCTAGTACCTAGTCAACCGAATTTTTGGAAATCTAGTGTGACTATGCACAATACCCACATGGAGGTAGAGACGAAACTTGTTTTGGTAGAACCATAAACCCATGATTGTGATTGAATGTTGGTTTGATCAATCACATAGTTCTTAAAAGTCGGATGAACCAATTCTAAACATGTTTAGAAGTGTGGCAAATCGGTTTCAAGGTTGTAAGTGTGAAAGAGAACTAACAAATTAAAGATGTCGACAAACTTTGAACATGTGCTGTGAATGTTTATTTCTTTAATTTTTCAAAGATATTCCTTAACGGCTAAGGGAAGAGAATCCCAGGATCGAAACATAAGTAAATTAAGAATCTTTTAATTAAGGTTATTAATTTCACTTTGTAGGGAAATTACAGAATTAGTAATGTGCATTTACTAATTAGATTTTTCGAGAGATTTCGATCGTTATTTTTGGACAGAGCATTTCCAGGAATTACGGAAACCGAATTTGTGCTTTAATGAATATCTTGAGAATATTTTCGGTTTTGGAAATTCCTTGGTGTCCAAACTTCATTGTCTATAAATACTTGAAGTTTTCCTTTCTAGCAAACTCATCCTTCGTAACAACAGATTTACTCTTTTGTTGTTACTAGTGTAGCCGCCTATTCAGAGAGGAGAGTAACCTAATTAGGCAAAATCTCTTACGGCCGCTCAGTTTAAAGTGTTCTTTGGGATTGAGAAGCTTTAGCGCGACCCGCTGGTGGGAAACTAGATAATTGCGGTTTATCTTTTTGTTTTCCATTGATTTGATTGACTAACAGTGGTTGAAATCTGATTGCACCTAGTTTGTTTATTCTTGAGAATCTTCTCTTCTGATATAAGATTCACTCAAACTAGTTCAGAGTTTCGATATGGATCTTTAGATTGTTGTTAGTTCTAAAGACGATCTTGTGATAATCCATTGTTAACAGACTCCGCTCTGTGCGTGATTGATCACAAGAGATTCAAGTGATTGTATGCAGGTTTTTATTGAAGATTTAAGACGATTTGAAGACATAGAAGATAGTGAAGATATGACTTGGGTTTTATAATCTTTGGTGTGCACAATACTTGTTTCGGTAAAAGAGGATCCAATTAATAATCGGTTTATCCTTGTGGTAGATTGGATCGATTAATTGAGTAGATCGGTATCAACACGGTTCTTCGGATTAAAGGTGTTGTTGGATTAATCTTAATCGATTACCTTTTGGTGATTGAATATAAGATAGATCTAAGGACCTGACGAAGGAGTTTATGTTGGGATAAACGGAAGAGCCTTTGTCCGACTCATATCACTTGGTTGAATAAGTTGATACCAAACAGATTTGTTGTTCCTTTACTGTCTGGAATACGAACCAAAGGAATTGTTCCAAGTACGTGACTTATTTATAAGTTGGAGGCCTAGGAATACAGAAGGAACTAGGTGAACTATATGTTTAGTTATTTGGTCTCAACTATACGAAGTTAGTGTAATTTTGTGTAGCGGCTTAATCCTAAGAGTATTCAATTATGGACTAGGTCCCGGGGTTTTTCTGCATTTGCGGTTTCCTCGTTAACAAAATCTTGTTGTGTCATTTAATTTTATTTTCCTCATTATAATTGTTTTGTTATAATTAAAGTAAATTACACAAACTTAATTCCTATTTACTTGATAAGCAATTCTATTGTGTTTGGTTAAGTCCGAACCTTTGTATCAAGTAAACATACTTTGTTGTTGTATTGTCTCGATCTCGTATGCATAGACGATCGCACGAAGTGTGAACCGATTATTTTTATTGTCTCGACTTAGTCCATAGATAATCACTTTAGCAGAAAGGACTTATAGGTAGGAAAAGTTTTAGCTTGAGGTATATTTTGGTACCCTCGCCTTTTCAATTGGTATCAGAGCAGGAAAACACGAAAATATCTAGCAATCTGTGTTTTTGGTGCGATCCAACCTATAACAATGAATCCAAAGTCTGATTCAATTAACGTAGTTGCAGGATTTTATTACTTTATAATATCCTGGTGGAAATCACGTATGAAGTATGTAATACTCCTATTCCTAAATATGTTAGGAATCATGCTTATTTATGTCTTGAGTGACTTACATGTTCCTGTGGTTAACATAGGATTATATATCATTTTGTTGAGTAAAAATGATATTAATGCCTATGTAACAGGTTGTATCTTGATAATGCATAAGACTTCTCTTATGATTTGTGTGCACCATGGATATTGTGTTCCTATTAAATATGGAACCTTAAATATACTTTGGTCGACCTACCAAAGTATATAGTGTACATTTTCAGATATAATTCTGTCAATGTTTCGCCCTCTAGGATGCGATATTGGAAAGTATGTATTCCTTCAAGGAATAAGTTTTCAGTTAATAATTTTATTAACAATTGATTGCTTCATGCACCTCACAACTGTTTTAATGAAGCAAGTGATCTTTTGAAATATATATGGTTTTTGATTCTGAAGATATTAACAAATATCATATTTTGTTCAATTTTTTTCTCTGCATACTCTAGTAAATTCTTGAATAAATTTCAAGTGATATTATCATACTCTGGTAATAATAGAGTACACAGATGTTTGAACAAAAGACATGGAATCAACCCAAATTAAAGATCCAGTCCATAGAAAACCGGTTTCCAAAAGAAAGACCTAGATGCAAAATCGAAATTGTTTCCCCCACAAGCCACGGTTTCCGATTTTGAGTGTATTTCCTAAAACTAGTTATTTCCGATTTTTGTTGACCAGTCTTCCTATAAAAGATAATCTCTTGCTATGTATTCGAACATATTGTGGAAGATTGCTCAAAACCGTAACTAGGGTTTCTCATATTTTCGCAAGTATGGGAAAGAGGAAAACAAGAGAAGAGATCTCTGAAATAGACAAGTTTGTCTTGAATCAACTTTTATCTCCTGAAGAAGTTGAGAACATCAGGAATCCACACTTGATCAAAGGAAAGCATGATTTTACAAACTTTGTAGATAGTATATGCTTTGGAAGATATCAAGTGATAGGTGTCTAAAACACCTAATTTTATATCTAGTATTTATGCTTTCTTTGCTATTTTTCTTGTAAATTATGTATCTTATTTTGAATTTGAGTTATTAGGTACTTTGGAGTCGTTTGGAGCAAAAGAAGGAGAAAACGTCCATTTGGAGCATAAAGGAAACAAAGTCAATTCACTGGCGAGTTATACTTGGAGCGGACTAAGGTTGCGCAAAGTCGGCGAAGAATGAACGGTCAGTTCCCCGCAACTGACAGCTGAGCAAGGAAGAGTGTAGGCAGTCAGTTCTGCGAAACTGACAGACCATATATGAACTGGGTATCCCTTATCCTAATGTACCGGGTGTCAATATCAATTCCACCTCCTACACAATTTTAGAATTCAGATAAGTTGTAATTCTTCTCATTATTCAGTCTGAAACCGAGAGATACGATGTTGTTGGTGGTGATAATAAACTCAGAGAGATTGAGAAGAAGCTGTTACTGCTGAGAGAATCAGATCGAAGATATGATCGATTGAGAGCTATCGTGGTGGTTTTCTGCTAAGTGATTTCGCTGGAAGAGAAGAACATGGAGAAACACAGAGTTAGGGTTTAATCACTGGAAGAAAGATGGGTTTGAAACTTTGAAACAAATCTCGAATTTGTGAATGTGTAGGTGTGAAATTTAAGATCTTAGAGAGGGGTTTTCTGTTGATTTACGAATTAGGGTTTGAAATGATTAAGATGGTTGATATTTTTAGTCCTGGTGGTGAGTTAGGTCAGGGGAAGAAAGATATGAAGAACAAGGCTACAATGAAGTAGAATCTGGTGGTGACAAGACTAATAGTGGTGCTCAGCTGGTGGTGTTTGAGTAGCTTGAATAAGAAAAACTGGTGGTGGTGCTGGTTTCAGTGGAGTTGCAGGCATGAACTGCAGCTGTTGATAATGAACTGTAGGGGTGTAATTGGTTGTTGTTGGTGTTCATGAATATGAGGTAGTGAACAAATGGAAGAAATGTTAGTTTTAACAGTTGTTGCAGTTGGTGATAATTATCTGAGATGGAGTGGGGTTTGTGCTGAAATGAGAACAATGTTGATTGTCATGGGAATAGATGCTCTGCAATGGTGGTTGATGAAACTGGTTCATGGGAATTGCAGAATGCAGTGATGATGGCTTGAGGAAATTGAAGGTCAGATGGGTTGCGTAAGTCGCAAGTGGTGCTGAAATGGAAATGAGCTTAATAGAAGTTGGTTGCAGTTGAGTACCAAGGGTGAAGATGAACAATTGAGATGAATTTGGAGATCTTATGGGATGGATTTGCTGGTGCTGATGGATTGAGGCAATAGTATTTTGCATAATTGAGCTGAGAAGATTATGGTGATGAGCTGTGAATAATGGGACCGCTACATATGATTTAGATGTATGTTAGGTTTACAGGGAGTTGAAACTCAAGAAGTAGCTGTAACAGATGGTGGCAATAGTGTAAGTAAGTGGTTTGTGCTCAAGATGGATTGATGCAGTTGGTGATGTGACTGATGGAGCTAATGGGTACTGGTGGTGATGCCAGGGATGAAATCTGCAGAAAGGTTCTATGTGATTCGAGTTATTGGTGGCCTGAAATGGGAGAATGTATGATGGAGTTGCAGGTGGAATGTGGCTCAGATGTTGTTACAGGTTATGATGTTTTGCTGGTGAATTTGGTCATGTTGAGCTGTAATGAAGTAGATGGAGTCGAAGTTGCCGTGTGGAAATGAGGCAATGAACTGGTACTGTTGGTTGCCAAAGCTATGACTGAGCTGCAGTTGCAGGAGAGAACAAAATGAAGCGGCAGAGGCTGAAACTGGTGGTGCCATGGATACAAACAAGAGATGCAAGAAGAATGCACAGCCAACATGGCTGGAGTGAACTGGTGAAGTACCATTGTGCAACACATCTCTGGCATGTGCAAGTTGCAATGGCTTTGGCTTTGGATTGGCCACTCAGCACATCCAGCTGAGTAAGATGCTGACTCATTGACTCGAGTTGACTCGTCTGACCGGTGACCGGGTGGACTTTGCCGGTCACTTGAGTACTATTTCCGGCCACCTATCCGGCCGATTTCCGGTGACTCTCCGTCCAACTTCCGGCCATTTTTCGGCGACAAATTGGAAGAGTTTCTATATGGGTTTTTATCACTTTTGGGCCACGCGGATTTTCACCTAATGGACTTTGAAGATTAGACCTAATTTTGGAAAGCAAAGGGATATAAATGAAAGACTCCTACAACTTTGGAGATCACGTTTTTATTATTCTTCTTGGAGCTTTGGAGAAAACTACTTCTAGGGTTTGCTTTGCTTTCATCTTCTTTATTATTTTATTGATCATGATGATGATGAACTCCATTATTATGAGTAACTAAATACACTTGTTGGTTATGGGATAAAAGTTGATTTCTCAATGCATGTTATTTGATTCTATGGATTAGTTTTGTCTCAACTTTATTGTTAATGATTCATGGTTTATAGTGTTTTAGGATTTGATTGTTTGATTGGTTGAGTCCGGAATCAATCCGATTTGCTTTCATCTCTAGAGCTATATTAGGGTTTTCAATACGTAAAAGTTGTTTGTCCCTGATTTAAAGTAGCATAATTGTGGTTAGTGCTTGTAGTGATATATACTATTAGTCACATATGAATCATAACCTTGGTTAAAACAAATTAGTACTCTTACACGTTTGTTTGCGTTGATTAGTCTTATTCCATAAATCTTAAAGCTTTTAGGGAGTTAAACTTAATTGTGCTTTTACACTTTGGGTTGCTTTCTAGGAAGAATTCACATATGCATCTTTTAATGTGGTTGTGATGAAATTAGGGAATTAGAGGAATACTCTTGCGATCAAGGTATTCTAGGACTTTTAATAAATAAGAGATTAAATTATCAATTTTATTCAATGATGAAAAATACATGCTTGTGAATAATACTATCCCATGACCAATATCTTCTCTTTATTGATTATTCCAATTATTTACTTTGCTTTACTTTATTTTTACTAAAAAAAAAAATCACTCTTGGTTATCTTAGAAACCAAAAATTGCATAACAACAAAGGCCTCTCCGTGGATACGAACTCTTTCCTACCACTTTCTACATTATTGTAGTTGAGTAAGGAAGTGAAATTATATTTGTCGATTGACAACCGATCATCAAGCCCTGAAGGGAATTAGCTTCACTGAAGAAAAACGATTCGATCCGGATGTTTCAGAAATCATCTATATGAACTTTGTTCGAAGTCGAATTTGGGGAAATATGTTCGGTTTTGAAAAATAATCTTCTGATACTGTAAGAATCTTTTATGGTAATATTCACAATATAAATCATAAAAATCTTACTTTTAGCACCTTGGTTGGAAGTTCGGTTCTTCATGTTGATAGAAAGATGATATAAGAAGTCATCAACTATAAGGTGAAAGGCCATATGATCACGAGTTCTGAAATTAAGCACGATAACATTTCAAAACTCATTACTGGTAAGAATGTTGAATGGAAAAAGGGAAGAATGATAACCAAAGACGTTCCCTTATACCTAAGGATTTTCGGTAAACTGGTTGCACCAACTCTCTATGCTAGCTCAAGAGATTCCTCTCAATAGAATAGAGATTTTGCTAAATTGGTTTTTTACCTCCTTGAAGGAAAGAAACAAATTGATATTTGTGGAATGATTATCAATCAAATATTTAAAATCATTGAATCTCTCAATGTTATAGGATTCCATAGAAATCTTGGATATCCCTGTCTCATCACCAAGTTGTGTGAAAAAGCAACGAGGAACAACTGTGAAGATGAGAAAGTTATCAAAACTATATCTCAAGGAGTCATTAACCGGATGTATGGTGCTCAAAAGGAATCGAGTATCTCACATGATCAAATCTACAGTAATGGAGATCTCATGTTTCACATTTTGCTTCTTGGAAGACAATTAGACTGTATTCAGAGACAATTGATGTTTGTATACAGAAATGATCCAGAAACTCTGGAAGGAATCATAGCAATCAATGATGAGTTCCTAAAAGAAGAACAAGAAATTGTGTCTGAAGAAGACTCTAATGAGCAAATAAAAGAAGATTAAATCTCTTCTAGAAAAATAGACAATAGCTTTGATTTATTTCAATAAAGTCTATTATGAATAAAACTATCTTATTATGAATAAAATTATTTGATTAGTAATTTTTCTTGTGATAGTTTTCGGTTTACATAGCCTGTGCTTAATTTCTTTTATCTTATTGCTATGTATGTTTATGGGATGTTTGATTTCGGTTTTACTACCTTAATATTCAATCTCATATATTGTGAACCCTTATGGTTTGGGTGACTTTTTGATGTAGCGGGATTAAGTTCTATCCCTAGTAGGTAGGATTTATCAAAGGATCATGAGGGGTTCTGATAGAAACAATATGTGAAAAAGTCACAATATGTTGAATCGGTTTTGGTTTAGCATAAAAGCATATGTGTTTCGACGGTTTTCAACTTTTGCTTGCAATTGTTGAAACTGGTTTTCAACCTTTCTCTGGTAAAGATTGAGGCGTGTTGTTATTCTTTTGTTTATGCATAAGGATGACAATGTGGTGATATTTCGATACCAATTCTCCCTGGACGAAGATGCTATCATATTGGAGAAGTGGATGCCAAATTTGAGGTAACAATCTTGTTAGTTAATTGTTTTCCTGTTTAAGAAAAGCCTGAGTTTATATTATATATATTTGTTGTTTTCGCTTAACAAAATTTCGGTTCAATTGATATTTGTTCCATGATGTGTGTGTGTGGATGTGTGTTTCAATTGGTTCCGGTTAAGAAAAAATATTTTTATCTTACTTTATTCTATGGTATCAATTGTTTAGGCTTACAAAATTTCGGTACAATTGATGTGTGTGTGATTCAATTGGTTCCGGTTAAGAAAAACCATTGTTATCTTGTTTTTGTATGGTATCAATTGTTTAGGCTTACAAAATTACGGTGAAATTGCGGTGCTTTTAATGTCTATGTTGTTTCAATTGCTTCCGGTTGAGGTGAATAATTATGCAAGTTGTTTTATTTTGGTATGTATGAATTATTTAAGGCTTAACGAAATAATTTGTGTACGGGATGAGTTGTTTAGTCCAATTCGATTCCGGATAAGAAACTAAGTTAATTCTGATCTTAGTTTCTCTTATCAAAGTGAGGTTTCGGTTATTCAAGTCTAATCGAATGCCCAAACAAGGAATGCTAGTTAACAAACCTAGTACTTGTCTTGTTTAAAATTGAAAGGTCTAAGTTTATGGATAATTAGAACCTGATGAGAAAAATGGAGTTTATCTTTATTTTGGTCTTATCGAATTAAGCGGTTGTTCTTGAACAATCAGTTTAGCAAAGCGACTAATGTGATTAAATGTTTTTTGTTTGCTAAACTAAACTGGAAAAACTGTTTCGGACAATTGTTTCCTTGGTAACATATCAAAATAAGACTACTTGTAGTTTCGGTTTTGATATTGGTTATCAGAACGTGATGTGTGGAACCCTCGTGCCTAACTCTACAGGTTTGCAAGTCTATTAGATTTGTAAGATTCTTTTCGTGTTGTCCTTTATTTTTTTCGTTTTATTGTCATTTTTGTGACAAAAAGGGGGAGAAATATATGGAGTAAACAGGTGTACTGGCATTGATTTTATATTGATTGGCATCGCTAGGGAAAAGAACATTGGTACTTGAATGTTTTATCTAACGAAAGAGTGAAAGAACAGACTAAGGGGGAGTAACATGTCATATAAATTGGTATAACAAAGACATGCGGATTGAACATCTACCTATCTTCCTTAGGGGTAGTATTAGCTTTGTTATTATAATGCCGTTGTTGTATTTTCAAGGATTGAATGTAAGCAGTTTTATTGTGCGGTTGAATCGTGAATCAAGCGGATTGTAATGAATTATTGTAATTTGTTTATCCATATGATGTAAGAGTTTTGTCACTAAAATTGACAAAGGGGGATATTGTTAGAGCATTGCTCGGTTGAACCCACCAAGCGTTGGTATGTCAAGTTTGGTTGTCATATTTTAATGAATCAAAACTCATGTTAAGAGTCGCTTGATTATGTACTAGAGTCAACTTCGTATAGGTTAGCTTGAAAGTATTAGGATATGAGACATTACAAGTATTGCGAAGTCTTGAAGATGTGAAGAAGCAAGGAGCTACAACGACAACAATCATCCTTCCACTTGAGGTTAGTGATATTTGACTTGAACTGTTTCATTCCGTAACGTATCTTTCAAGTCGTGCATATTGAAAACATAACTGTGAAGCATATGTGAACTCTAGATAGACATAGAATTAAGGAATACAATACGAGTTTTATTGCTTAACAATTAAACTTTGTAGATAAGACATCGCCATAATCATTTGAATGCTATTATGATTATGTATGGGTATGAGGTGAGGATTTCATCCTAAGGAACAATGTTTACATGTGTTCTAAGGAAGTAAGTTCATAAACTTGTTTGTGAACCGAAAAAGAAATTGCCAGGTGTTGTTGGTTTTGTTATTAATTGTATATCTTATGAACAACCAATATGTGTGATATAGTATAACCGCTCACAACTTGTTGTGTTGTTGGTAGAACTATTCACAAAGGCCTGACTTATGTATTGGTATAACTTTTATTAGTAAAACCGATCTTAAGTAATCACCTGTGGTATGATAGGGTTTGTATGTCTGACAACTTTTGGGATAGGGGAACCGATCCTTGTAAGGGGTGCAATACATCAAAGAGAACCGATCCTTGTATGGGGTGCAGCAAGGTTTATAGTAGAAAGGGGAACCGATCCTATGGACATGTGCAACACGTTTTTAGGCAAAGGGGAACCGATCCTATGAACATGTGCAACACATATAAGTTAGATACCATATATATGTGGGGAACCGATCCTAGTACCTAGTCAACATAATTTTTGGAAAGCTAGTGTGACTATGCACAGTACTCACATGGAGGTAGAACCGTAAACCCATGATTGTGATTGAATGTTGGTTTGATCAATCACATAGTTCTTGAAAGTCAGATGAACCAATTCTAAACTTGTTTGGAAGTGTGGCAAATCGGTTTCATGGTTGTAAGTGTGAAAGAGAACTTACAAAGTAAAGATGTCGACAAACTTTGAACACGTGATGTGAACGTTTATTTCTTTAATTGTTCAAAGATATTCCTTAACGACTAAGGGAAGGGAATCCCAGGATCGAAACATAAGTAAGTTAAGAATCTTTTAATTAAAGTTATTAAATTCATTTTGTAGGGAAATTACAGAATTAGTAATGTGCATTTACTAATTAGATTTTCTGAGAGATTTCGATCGTTATTTTTGGAGAGAGCATTTCCAGGAATTATGGAAACCGAATTTGTGCTTTAATGAATTTCTTGAGAATATTTTCGGTTTTGGAAATTCCTTGGTGTCCAAACTTCCTTGTCTATAAATACTTGAAGTTCGCCGTTCTAGCAAACTAATCCTTCGTAACAACAGATTTACACTTTTGTTGTTACTGGTGTAGCCGCCTATTCGGAGAGGAGAGTAACCTAATTAGGCGAAATATCTTATGGCCGCTCAGTTTAAAGTCTTCTTTGGGATTAAGAAGCTCTAGCGCGACCCGTTGGTGGGAAACTAGATAATTGCGGTTTATCTTTTGTTTTCGATTGATTTGATTGACTAACGGTGGTTGAAATCTAATTGCACCTAGTTTGTTTATTCTTGAGAATCTTCTCTTCTGATATAAGATTCACTCAAACTAGTTCAAAGTTTCGACAGGGATCTTTAGACTGTTGTTAGTTCTAAAGACGATCTTTTTATAATCCATTGTTAACAGACTCCGTTCTGTGCGTGATTGATCACAAGAGATTCAAGTGATTGTGTGCAGGTTTTTATTTAGGATTTAAGAAGATTTGAAGACAAAGAAGATATTTAAGATCTGACTTGGGTTTTATAATCTTTGGTGTGCAATACTAGTTTCAGTAAATGAGGATCCAATTAATATTCAGTTTATCCTTGTGATAGATTGGATTGATTAATTGAGTAGATCAGCATCAACACGGTTCTTCGGATTAAATATGTTGTTGGATTAATCTTAATCGATTACCTTTGGGTGATTGAACATAAGATAGATCTAAGGACCTGACGAAGGAGTTTATGTTGAGATAAACGGAACAGCCTTTGTCCGACTCATATCACTTGGTTGAATAGAGTTGATACCAAACAGATTTGTTGTTCCTTTACTGTTTGGAATATGAACCAAATGAATTGTTCCAAGTACGTGACTTATTTATAAGTTGGAGGCGTGGAAATACAGAAGGAATTAGGTGAACTATAGGTTTAATTACTTGGTCTCAACTAAATGAAGTTAGTGTAATTTTGTGTTGCGGCTTAATCCTGAGAGTATTCAATTATGGACTAGGTCCCGGGATTTTTAGGCATTTGCGGTTTCCTCGTTAACAAAATATTGTTGTGTCATTTACTTTTATTTTCCGCATTATAATTGTTTTATTATAATTAAAGTAAATTACACAAACGTAAATTCATATTTACTTGATAAGCAATCCTATTATGTTTGGTTAAGTCCGAACCTTTGTATAAAGTAAACATACTTCGGTGTTATATTGTCTTTATCTCGTATCCATAGACGATCACATGAAGTGTGAACAGATTAGTTGTATTGTCTCGACTCAGTCCATAGACAATCACTTTCGGAGAAAGGGCTTATAGGTAGTAAAAGTTTTAGATTGAGGTATATTTGGGTACCCTCGCCTTATCAACTTAGTTTCGTCAGTATCCCTCGGCCTTCAACTTCTAGAGTCACACACGTGAATAGCAAGTCCTTTAGATCGTATTCTAAACACCAAAGGAAGAATCTATTTGGTAATCACTCTAATCAATATTACTAAAAGATATGTGAGTTGTTGACAAAGGCTCTTCCATTTAATCTAATAAACTACTTTATCTGGTTAGATCAATCTATCTTTTGATTACCGAAATAATCAAACTATAGATTCGCAAACAATCAATATATATCTCAAAGATAAACTATAACGAGATGTCTATCTTATGCAACTAATCAATCAAGTCTATCAAAGATAAACCGATTCTAGTTGGATCCCAGCCGATCAAGGTTTGTGCACAAAATCCACAAGACACGAAAACTAATAAGAATTCTTCTTCGTCTTCAAATATCATATTGCCTACAATAACCTGCACATCAACACTTGAGTCCTTTTGTGATCAATCACTCACAGAACGGAATCTGTTAATAATGGATTATCGCAGGATGTCTTTATATCCGAAGATGGTTCTAAAGATCCCGTCGCTACTTCGATCTAGTTTGAGTGAGCCTTATATCAAAAAAGAAGGTTCTCAAGAATAAACAAACCATGTGAAATCAAAGTTACAATAACTGTTATTCAATCAAATCAATAATCGAAAACTAATAACACTGCAATTATCTAGTTTCTCACCAACGGTACTCGTAGAGCTTCTTGATCCCACAAAAGTATTTAAACGAGCGTTCGTAAGAGATTTCGCCTAATTAGGATACTTTCCTCTCCGATAGACGGCTCAACCAGAAGCAACAAGAAATGAAGTTTGCCTGGCTCTTAGGATAGTTCGCAATAAATGTAAACTCAAGTATTTATAGACCAAGGTTGTTTGGACAACAAGGAAATTCCAAAACCGAAAATATTCTCAAGATATGCATTAAATCACCTATTATCGATTTTCCTATTCCTAGTTAATGTTAACCAACATTTCCGAAAACTCTCATAGAAAAACTTCTGTTATTAGTTTAGCACATTAACTAATAATGTTTTCTAGAGGACATGCTTTAATTGCTAGTAGTTAAAACACATATGATGAAAATCATAATTAAATGCTTTTCAATTTTTCGTTATGGGATGACCTTGAGTATCAAGGAATATCTTTGAACAATAAATGATAAGAGTTATGTACATGTTCAAATATGTCGACATCTGAAAGCTTCTCATCTTGACAAACCCAAAACCTTAATTCACACACACCATGAAGAAATATATGAACCGTGGATATTGGTTTTTTTCATGGAACCGATTAAACCATCACTCCAATATATGTTGTGACCAGTTATAACATGATTCCCAATATAGGCTGTAATCGGTTACATCTTGCTCCACAAAGTAGCATGTGACCGGTTACACCTTGCTTCCCAAAGTAACTTGTGATCGGTTACACCTTGCTTCCCAAATGTAGCTTGTGACCAATTACAACTAACTTCCCAATTCATCTTGTCACCGGTTATACCTTGGTTCCCAAAGTAACTTATGACCGGTTACAACTTGGATTCCAAAATAGCTTGTGATTGGTTACACCATGAATTCCATAGTTACTTGTGAATGATTCCAACTAGCTATATGTCATAGGATATGACCGGTTATACCTCAAGTTTCAACAAAGTTAAGATATGTTCTACCATAGTCATCTTCCGTTGGTCATCCAAAATATATTCAATGAATAACAAGACCAATCATGATTTTCCTTTCGATTATAAAAACAAGTTCATACATCTACTTCCTTAAACTAATGTAAAGATCTATAGTTTTCTATGATGAAATCACACCTATATAATGCACACATAATAAAATAACTATATACAATAGATTATGTCTATGTCGTATTTACGAAGTTTCAAAAGATAAGCGTTTATACTTCGTAATATGTTTCCTTGATACTTTGATCATATTGTCATGAATAAGTCTCATCTCTATAGTATTATATACAATATATACAACTTCGCATGTTATGTTTTCAATATAGCACGACTTGAAAGATACGTTAGCAATGGAAACAAGATCAAGTCAATATTACTAACCTCAAGTGGAAGGATGATTTCGTCGTTGTAGTCGTTGCTTCTTACTTATTCTTCAGATATTCGGAGTAATACTTGTACGTCTCAACATTCCTAGACTTTTTATTCTAACCTAAACGATGTTGTCTCTAGTATTTAATCAAGCGAATCTAGATGAGTTTTGATATTAAAATATGACTACCAAACTTTACATACCAACACTTAGTGGGTTCAACCGAGCTATGCTCTAACACACTCTAAAATAAATGTTCCTACCAATAGAGAAATCCAAGATGATGTATTTACTTGATTCCAGGGAATACCTACACCTATTTGCAGTGAAGATCTTCATAATGCAAGTTTCGTACGGTTCTCTATTTGGTTATGAAAAGGCGAGGGTACCCAAATACACCACAATCTTTTTATTTGATCACAACCTATTCAATCTCTACCGTGTATAAACCTCTTGGAACAACAATCACTTAAGGAATATTTCTACACAGTGTCCACTTAAAATAGGGTTAGTCCGAACTGGCCTAACACGTGAATAATTATATCAGACAAGTGGAGAAATCCAATACACTTTGTGTGATCGTCTATGGATATGAAATCGAGACAATACTACGACAAAGTGTTCACTTGATAACCTAAACCTTATAAGATAAATATCAAGTGCCTAGTTAACTTACAGGTATATTTACTTTAATTATAGTATAAAAAACAACATTAATATAATATAAAAACAAATTATAATGCGGAAATAAAGTAAAACACACACCAGAATTTTGTTGACGAGGAAAACTACAATCTTGTAGAAAAACCTCGGGACCTAGTCCATATTTGAATACTCAATGAATTAAGACGCTACAAAAAGTAAACATGCAACTTCATGTAGACACTATTAAGTAAACTTAAACCCTAGTTACTCAGCTTCAGTAGTATTCTTGTTTTGACAATATCTAGCAGAACCGAAGTTCTCTATAGATATTTTTTTTGATAATATCTAGCAGAACCGAAGTTCTCAATAGATATTTGATATTAAATATCCTAGCAGAACATGCGTTCTCTTTAGGACTTAAATCTAATCTATCTTAATGGTTCAATCTTTCAAGACATGATTCCTTTGGATCGTATTCCAAACAGTAAAGGATAAACTGTTTGGTAACAAAACTCACTTTATAATCACAATACCGAAATATATGATATAAGCACAGTTAAGGATTCTTCAATTTTTAAGACCTGTCACCAGATCAGAAGTTCCTCAGTTACAAGATCAAACAAGACAATGATTACCGAAATAATTAGTCTTTATTACAAGGTTTATGATAGAATCACAAATTACTTGTTGATCTTAAAAAGATTTATGTTTATTGAAAATAAACAACCTCTTTGATCCCGGAAAACCAAGTCACGGAAAGTTACACCAAAAATCAAAACACAAGAACAGAAGTCTTCAAATCTTCAAAGTCTTCAATCTTCGATTTAATCTTCAAACTAACAACCTGCAAAAACAAACTTGATTCCTTATTGATTTGTCGCACAGAACAGAGTCTGTTAACAATAGCAAATCAATGAATCTATCTTACGGATCTGGAAATATTTAGATCCGTAGAAACATTGATCTTTGATCTAGTTGAGTGAGCCTTATATCAGAAGAGAAGGTTCTCAAGAATAAACAAATTAGGAGCAATCAAAGATTCAACAACCGTTAGTCAACCAAATCAGTAATCGAAAACTGAAATAACAATGCAATCTTCTAGTTTCCCACCAACGGTACTAATAGAGATTCTCAATCCCAAAGAAGACTTTAAAACGATCGGTTGTAAGAGATTTCGCCTAATAAGGTTACTATCCTCTTCGAATAGGCGGCTACACCAGTAACAACACAACCGAGGAAGTTTGTTGTCACGAAGGATTAGTTTGCTAGAGACGCAAACTTAGGTATTTATAGATCAAGATATGAAATAAATAGCAAAATTCGGTTTTCATAATTTCTGTAAATAAGGTGCTCAAATCTTAATGTTGACATTATTCACGTATCTACATTAACCAAATATATTTTCGGTATCTCTAATATTTCTAGAATAATTGAAAATTAGAAAATCTATTTTTGGATAAATTTTTGTGTTAAAAACACAAAACGTGCTCATATTTGGTTGAGAGATATCTTGAGGCCGATTGCACATGTTCATAGGATTGGTTCCCCCTTGTTGCACATGTGCGTAGGATCGGTTCCCCCTTATTTATGGTATAAACTTGTATTCGGTTGCACATGTTCATAGGATCGGTTCCCCAAATACTAAAAACTTGTTGTACATGTTCATACAATCTCAGGTGATTACTTAAGATCGGTTTCACTAATAAAAGTCATACCAATACATAAGTCAGGTCTTTGTGAATAGTTTTACCAAGAACACAAACAAGTCATGAACGGTTATACTAATCACACATATTGGTTGCTCATAAGATATGCAATATCAATAATGCCTGGCGATTTCCTTTTCGATTCACAAACCAAGTTCATGAATTTACTTTCTGAGAACACATGTAAAACATTGTTCCCTAGGATGAAATCCTCACCTTTACCCATATACATAGTCATAATAGCATCCAAAAGATTATGTCGATGTCATATCTACGAAGTTCTAAATATAAACATTATACTTCGTGATTCAATAAATTTCTTAGCACTTTGATCATAATAATATAACTTTGCATGTTATGTTTTCAATTTAAAAGATTTGAAAGACACAAGATAGATATGGAACAAGTCAAGTCATAGTTACTAACCTCAAGATGAAGGATGATGTCTTTGTTGTCTTCAATCCATCTTCAGATCTTTGTGAGTAACTGGAGCACGATACTTATATCATTTCTAGTCTAACCTATCGAAGTTGACTGTAGTTTACATAATAGCGACTCGAGTTTTGGAACTAAATATGACAACCAATCTTGACATACCAACGCTTGGTGGGTTCAACCGAGCAGTGCTCTAACAATCTCCCTCTTTATCAATTTAGTGATAAAACTCTATTACATATGGAGATAAACAGATAACAAAAATAACTCATACTAATATACATACGCTAAATTCACATTTCAACAGCACAATAACCTGGAGATATTCAAACTATAAATGCCGATGTTGACATTATAATAATAAAGATATACTACTCCCTCTAAAGGTAAGATAGGTATATTTTTAATCCACACGTCTTTGTTACTCACCAATATGATATGTTACTCCCCCTTAGTCTATGCTTTCACTCTTTCGTTTAGATAAACGTTCAAGCACCAATGTTCTTTTCCTTAGTGATACCAATCAATATAAAATCAATGCCAGTATCACTTGTTTACTCCATATGTTTCTCCCCCTTTTTGTCACAAAATGACAAAGAGACGAAAAAATAAAGGACAAAACAAAAAGAATCTTACAAATCTCAAAATAGACTTGCATCCTGTAGAGTTGAGCACGAGGGTTCCACACACCATGTTTTGATAACCAATATCAAAAACCGAAACTATAAGTAGTTTTATTTTGATATGTTACCAAGGAAACAATTGTCCGAAACAATTTTTCCACTTTAGTTTAGCAAACCAAAAATCAACTAAGTGCCTTAGTTCCTTTGCTAAACCGATTGTACAAAAACAATCTCTTAATTCGATAAGACCAATATAAAGATAACTCTATTTTTCTCATCAGGTTCTAATTATCCATAACCTTAGACCTTTCAATTGTAAACAAGACAACTACTAGGTTAGTTAACTAGCATTTCTTGTTAAGGCATTCGACTAGACTTGAATAATCGAAACCTCACTTCGATAAGTCTAACTAAGATCATAATTAACTTATTTTATCTTATCCGGAATCGAATTGGACAAAACAACTCATTTCGTAAACCTTTTCTTTCGTTAAGCCATAAATAATTCATACAAACCAAATAAATCAACTTGCATAATTATTCACCTCAACCGGAAGCAATTGAAACAACATAGACATTAAAGTACCGCAATTGTACCGAAATTTTGTAAGCCTAAACAATTGATACCACACAATAAAGCAAGATAACAATAGTTTTTATTAACCAGAACCAATTGAATCACACATGCATTCATACACACGTAATGGAATAAACATCAATTGTACCGAAAATTTGTTAAGCAAAAGCAAAATATATGCAATAAAATCATGCTTTTCTTAAACAGGAAAATGATTAACTAACAAATTTGTTACCTCAAATTTCGCATCTTCTTTTCCTCATTGTTTTTCTCATCCTTTCGCAAAGGCAAGAGAAAAGCAAAAGCAACCTTTACCAGAGAAAGGTTGAAATGGTTTTAACTGTTACGTGCCAATAGTAATAAGCTAATACCAAAGAATCATATGTATACTATATACACAACTTATGAGAAATAAATTGATAATAGTATAATTGTGACTCACATATGGGATTAATTGTCATCATCCTTTTATGATCATTTGATTAAGCAACACAAAAAGTTAGATATGAAATCCGCTAAATCAAAAGTCACAAAATCATAAAAAGGTAACTGATTATGAGACCTATCTCATATAAAGATGACAACACGGAGATACATTCATTTGATCAAGAACGTTTAGCACAATATTCTAAATGTCATGAGCATTGAAGCTTATCATTCGAGTGTCATCATTGTGACTATCTTTTGATACCTTCCTGGTTGTCTTTAGAGAAGACTTTGGACTCCATTTAGAAATGGGTTTTACAGGAGCATCTTTGTTTTTCCGATTATTTCTTCCTGAAATCCAAGATGAATCTCTTGAGGAAACATTAGGGTAACTGAAATGTTGAAAACTCTGAGATTTAGCCTTTCTCCAATTTGGAACATCAGATCTGGTCTTTATAAAGTTATCTCTCCTTTTGAAGTTTGAGCGATTCTGAGAAAACTTTGTAGAAGCCTGATAAGTTGACTTTGAACCATTATTATAATAATTCTTTTTCTCATCTTTAGGACAATGATGACCTAATGTAGCACGAGAAACATTATTGAGTTCAGCCAGTTTTGCGGTAACGCGTGCATCTATGGCTTTCTCATTCTTTTTACGGAATATGCACCCTCTTTCCAAGTGTCCTTTATTTCCACAATAAGAGCAATGCTTAATAACACATGAAACATGAGGCTTAGTGTTACCTTGTTGTGGATTCTCTTTCATTAGAGTTTGACAGATTTTACGTTTTCCGTCTTTTGTTGAAGATGAAGGTGCTACAGATTTTTCTTCTATGGAAGAGAAATCTTTTGTGGCAACTTTTGAAGCAATTTCTTCAGCAGAGTCTTTAGGCTTTACAAACTTTGTCTCCTGTTTAGCATTCAAAGCTTGTTTACCTTTGTATCCCAATCCTCGCGTGTCACGAGGAACTCAAGTTGACTTCAACATTGAGTCAAGTTTTTTTGTGCTATTATCGAAATTTTTCAAGTCCGTTTTTAGACTCAAATTTTCTTTCTCCAACATTTTTATTTTGTTCGAGAGCATTATCTAGATCAACCTTAAATTTATCAATTTGAACTTTATAATCTAAAGAAACTTCAGATTCGGTAGAATTACTTACCTTATTGTTCTTTAGGTTCTCCACCTCTGTATATAGTTTCCTTTCTCGATCATGACTTTCTTCGATTTGCTCTCTGTAACTTATCATGGCTCCAAGATAATCTTGATCATTGATGAAAATTTCTATATCCTCATATAGATCATCAAGTTATTTTTTCAATCTTTCATTCTCTTCACGAAGATCACAGTCGAGTGCCTTTGGATCTGGAGCTTCTCGATCATCACCTTTTTGTTTTCTGTATTCTTCCGAGACTTCAAGATAAGTTTGAACATTGCTTACACGTTATATATCCTTGTATAGAATATCAAGTTCTCTTTTAATATTTTCATTCTCTTTGCAGAGTTTATCACATTCAAGTGCTTTTGACTCTAAAGTTACTTTAATATCCTTTCCAGATGTGCATTCAACAGTTGCATGGAAATCCTTGTTCTCTTGATCCTTGGAACAATAAGAGCTATCACTATTATTTTGTTCTCTATTATCTACACATTTCTGTGATTTTTTGGAAGGAAAAGATGCATCTTTTGACGAACTCCTTTTTTTTGTCTTAATAACTTTCTAAATTATCGTGCAGTCGTATCAATACTAAAATTATCAGTTTTTGTATGCGAAGAACAAGTCTTAGTTACAGCTTTAAGGGTAATACCCTCTTCATTCTTGAATTGGTATTCAAGGTCAAAGAACTTTAGTTTACTAACTAGAGAGCCTCTATATAGTGTGGAAAGATCATTTGCTTCCATGATGACATGCCTTTTAGATTCGTATCTTGGTGGTAAAGACATTAGAGTTTTATACTAAATATCTTTATCTGGAATACTTTTTCCTAAAGCGTGAGAGGCATTCACTATTTCAGAAAGTTTTTGATCAAACTCATCAAAGGTATCGTCTTCATCCATATGAAGGTTTTCCCATTTAGAAGATAGGATTTGAAGCCTAGCTTCTTTTTCAGAGGCATTCCCTTCAAATACGATAGTAATAATATCCCAAGCCTCATTTGATATTTTACACTTGGTTACATGATGATGAAGGTCTCGAGTTAAAGCATGAATAATGACATTCAATCCATCGGAATTTTGCTTCGCAAGCAATTTTTCTTCTTTATTGAACTCCTTTAATTTCTTTAGTCTAAACTAAAACCCAAGTGTTAAAGTCACGAGATTGAAGAAAAGATTCCATTTCCATTTTCCACCATAGATAGTTTGAGCCATCAAACCTTGGAGGTACGTTAACTGAATCAACCATTTGATTCAAAACTTATAGGTTGGATCATACCAAACACAGATTGTTAGATCTTTTCGTTTTTTCCTTCTCTGATACCAATTGAAAAGACGACGGTACCCAAATACACCACAATCTTTTTATTTGATCACAACGTATTCAATCTCTACAGTGTATAAACCTCTTGGAGCAACAATCACTAAGGGAATATTTCAACACAGTGTCCACTTGAAATAGGGTTAGTCCGAACGGGCCTAACACGTGAATAATTATATCAGACAAGTGGAGAAAATACACATTGTGTAATCGTCTATGGATATGAAATTGAGACAATACTACGACAAAGTGTTCACTTGATAACCGAAACCTTATAAGATAAATATCAAGTGCCTAGTTAACTTAAAAGTGTAATTACTTTAATTATAATATAAAAACAATTATAATGCGGAAATAAAGTAAAGCACACACCAGAAATTTGTTAACGAGGAAAACTACAATCTTGTAGAAAACCCCGGGACCTAGTCCATATTTGAATACTCAATGAATTAAGACGCTACAAAAATTAAACCTGTAACTTCGTGTAGACACTATTAAGTAAAATTAAACCCTAGTTACTCAGCTTCAGTAGTATTCTTGTTTTGACAATATCTAGCAGAACCGAAGTTCTCTATAGATATTTTTTTTGATAATATCTAGCAGAACCGAAGTTCTCAATAGATATTTGATATTAGATATCCTAGCAGAACATGCGTTCTCTTTAGGACTTAAATCTAATCTATCTTAATGGTTCAATCTTTCAAGACAGGATTCCATTGGATCGTATTCCAAACAGTAAAGGATAAACTGTTTGGTAACAAAACTCACTTTATAATCACAATACAGAAATATATGATATAAGCACAGTTAAGGATTCTTCAATTTTTATGACCTGACACCAGATCAGAATTTCCTCAGTTACAAGATCAAACAAGACAATGATTACCGAAATAATCATTTTTGATTACAAGGTTTATGATAGAATCACAAACTACTTGTTGCTCTTAAAAAGAGTTATGTTTATTGAAAATAAACAACCTCTTTGATCCCGGAAAATCAAGTCACAGAAAGTTACACCAATAATCAAAACACAAGAACAGAAGTCTTCAAATCTTCAAAGTCTTCAATCTTCGATTTAATCTTCAAAATAACAACCTGCAAAAACAAACTTGATTCCTTATAGATTTGTCGCACAGAACGGAGTCTGTTAACAATGGAAAATCAATGAATCATCTTATGGATCTAGAAAGACTTAGATCCGTAGAAACGTTGATCTTTGATCTAGTTTGAGTGAGCCTTATCTCAGAAGAGAAGGTTCTCAAGAATAAACAAACTAGGTGCAATCAAAGATTCAACAACCGTTAGTCAAACAAATCAATAATCGAAAACTGAAATAACAATGCAATCTTCTAGTTTCCCACCAACAGTACTAATAGAGCTTCTTAATCCCAAAGAAGACTTTAAAACGAGCGGTCGTAAGAGATTTCTCCTAATTAGGTTACTCTCCTCTTCGAATAGGCGGCTACACCAGTAACAACACAACCGAGGAAGTTTGCTGTCACGAAGGATTAGTTTGCTAGAGATGCAAACTTAGGTATTTATAGATCAAGATATGCAATAAATAACAAAATTCGGTTTTCATAATTTCTGTAAATAAGATGCTCAAATCTTAATGTTGACATTATTCACGTATCTACATTAACCAAATATATTTTCGGTATCTCTAATATTTCTAGAATAATTGAAAATTAGAATATCTATTTTTGGATAAATTTTTGTGTTAAAAACACAAAACGTGCTCAGATTGGGTTGAGATTTCTTGAGGCCGATTGCACATGTTCATAGGTTGGTTCCCCCTTGTTGCACATGTGCATAGGATCCGTTCCCCCTTATTTATGGTATAAACTTGTATTCGGTTGCACATGTTCATAGGATTGGTTCCCCAAATACTAAAAACTTGTTGTACATGTTCATACAATCTCAGGTGATTACTTAAGATCGGTTTCACTAATAAAAGTCATACCAATACATAAGTCAGGTCTTTGTAAATAGTTTTACTAAGAACACAAACAAGTCATGAACGGTTATATTAATCACACATATTGGTTGTTCATAAGATATGCAATACCAATAATTCCTGGAGATTTCCTTTTCGATTCACAAACCAAGTTCATGAATTTACTTCCTTAGAACACATGTAAAACATTGTTCCCTAGGATGAAATCCTCACCTTTACCCATATACATAGTCATAATAGCATCCAAAAGATTATGTCGATGTCATATCTACGAAGTTCTAAAGATAAACATTATACTTCGTAATTCAATAAATTCCTTAGTACTTTGATCATAATAATATAACTTTGCATGTTATGTTTTCAATCTAAATGTTTTGAAAGACACAAGATAGATATGGAACAAGTCAAGTCATAGTTACTAACCTCAAGATGAAGGATGATGTCTTTGTTGTCTTCAATCCATCTTCAGATCTTTGTGAGTAACTGGAGCACAATACTTCTATCATTTCTAGTCTAACCTATCGAAGTTGACTGTAGTTTACATAATAGCGACTCGAGTTTTGGAACTAAATATGACAACCAATCTTGACATACCAACGCTTGGTGGGTTCAACCGAGCAGTGCTCTAACAGGTTAGCGATATATCATTTACATATTTCCACAAAAACAGTTTAATTCTTGAAATTATATCCGGTTTCAATATTTGTTTTCAGATATTAGTGGCAGCTTACTTGAATTGAAGTTACTATTTAGATGATGCTTGATATTTTACATGGTCTAATAGTAAAACACCGATTCATATTTTTGTTCATATCAAATTATCCTGGCTGAAAAAGCGAGGGTCAACCTCACCCAATATTTCGATTAGAAATCTGTATGGACTAACTCCAATATACTTTCAAGAGAATCAACTAGATAGTTAGACTCAGTCTTAAGAAAGATATATCAAAGAGTTAATATCTTAATTTCTCGATTCAATCCTTACTCAAGAAATAACTTGGATGGTACCAAAGACCAATATCCAAGGTTCAATCAACAACCAAAGGTTGGATTTCACAATTGATCGATACAACGCACAACCTGTGATATTTCTATTATATAACAAAATATAATGCGGAAAAAAAATAATACAGACACCAGAAGTTTTGTTAACGAGGAAACCATACATGCAGAAAAACCCCGGGACCTAGTCCAGATTGAAAACACATTTTATTAAGCCGCTACAGACACTAGCCTACTACAAACTAACTTCGGTTTCGACTGTTGTTGAACCCCAATCAATATCACACTGATCCAAGGTACAGTTGCGCTCCTTACGTCTCTGATCCTAGCAGGATACTACGCACTTGATTCCCTTATCTGATCTCACCCACAACTAAGAGTTGTTACGACCCAAAGTCAAAGACTTTAATAAAAAAATCTGTATCACACAGAATCTACGATAATAGATAAATCTATTTCCCACAGAAATACCTACGAGTTTTATTCCGTCTTTTGATAAATTTTGGTGAACATGAACTAATCGATAACCCGGACTTATATATATTCCCGAAGAACAACCTAGAATTATCGATCACCTCACAATAATCTTAATCAACTAGCGAAACAAGATATTGTGGAATCACAAACGATGAGACGAAGATGTTTGTGACTTCTTTTATATCTTTCCTATCGGAGATATCAATCTCAAGCCAATCTTACGATTGTACTCGTACGATAGATACAAAAAGATCAGATCACACAACTACAAGAAAATTAGTCCGGTCTGGCTTCACAATCCCAATGAATTCATTAAGTCGTTAGCCTACAGGGTCTCGAGAAGAAACCTAAGGTTAAAGGAAAATAGACTCTAGATAACACAACTAGTATCACACAGGAGGTGTGGGATTAGGTTTCCCAGTTGCTAGAGTTCTCCTTTATATAGTTTTCAAATCAGATTTTGCAATCAATATTAGTTTAGTAACAAAGCATTCAATATTCACCGTTAGATGATAACCTGATTAGATTCAAGATAATATCTTCCAACCGTTAGATCGAATCTTAGTTTTTTATACACAAATGAAATGTATTTCATTTAGGTTCGAGTAACCATACCTAAACGTGTACACTTAGTTGGTTCACAATAGTTAACCAAATGGTTAGCCATATGAGCACTTTCATATCAACCATATTCTTCTTTACCTCACTAGTTCAAATGACTCAAATGAACTAGTTAAAGAGTTGTTCAATTGATTAGATCTTTTGGAAGACACAATTAAAACAAAATCGGTTTGATTCACTTGAATCAATTCATGAACATTATATCCATGGTTTGCAAAGATTGCATTACTTATAATTTAAATGTTTAAGTTCATGAACTGACCGATTTGATAAAGTAACCGGCTTAAGTATGTGTACGGGTATGCGTACCTAAGCAACCGGATTTGAGTTGGTTTTGGTTTCCAACCTCAGCTGAAATTCTAGAGTAGAAAACTTCCGTCAGTATGCGTACAGGTACGCATACTTAAGGTGACTGGTTAAAAGTTTGTCAATTCCCAAACTCAACAGATATTCATGGACGTGAACTTCCGCCAGTATGCGTGCGGGTACGCATACTTAAGCTGTCTTCTTCACCAATTTCGTACACATACATGTGCATACACTTGGTTCCCGGTTCATGGATTTATACACTAATGTGCGAACACACTATATATTCTTATATCTAAAGATGGTTACATAATCTCAACTCTACACTTCAATCATTGAAACATTCTTAGAGGATGTTATATAGTTGTCATTCACAAACTATTTTTCATCAAAGCGATTTTCAAGATATTGAAATGTCAACATGACTTTCGTCACGAGTAAAGTTGAACTTGGCTAAAGTGAGATCTTACCAACACATATTTCGAGAAATAGATAGGCGAGTTAAACTCGGCTTGAAATAGCAAATGTATATAATTGAAATCTATATACTTATACGACTTTTGTCTAAAGAGTAGGAGATAGAATAGATATACTTTTGAGTGATAGATAAGTTCAAGTCTCCACATACCTTTTAGTTGATGAAGTTCCACTAGTTCCTTGAGTAGTTCTTCGTCTTCATATGATGATCGCGGTGGAGTCTGGAGCTCAACTACACTTAACTATCCTAGTCTGAGACTTTAGCTATAAGTAGACTAGAAATCAAGACATATAGTTTTGACAACTAAATTTGACAAACAAGCTTGAGATAGCAATGCTTACGAGTTGGACCGAGAAATGCTCTAATAATCTTCCCCTTTGTCAATTTTAGTGAAAAAACTATCAATACATATGGATTACAAAATAAGTAAAACATTGTAGCTTCTCGTCCACATGCATGATCTCCTTGGTTATTAAACATTACTCGAAATATTCGTTACTTCAAAGTACTCCAATGATTCCAAAGGTTGTAAGTTCAGCATCATCGTTGTTGAAAATCCGTAGCCATAACAATGAGAAAACACAAGCTCTCAATCATTGTTGTACAGTGTCATAGTATTATTACACAATATAAAAGTTCAATTGTATCACAACTTCGACAACAATACTATGGTGATATGTATCACTCCCCCTTAGTTAATACTTTCATCTCAACATGAAAACCACTCCCCCTTACATAATGATCCGAAAACCATATGTATTTGTAGTGTGAACTACACATTAATTCTCCCTCTTTTTGTCAATAAAATTGGCAAAGGTACGAAAACTAGTGGGATCCTAATGAAATTTCCATGGAGATGCTTCAAGACCAAAGAAAAGCACATATAAAATTGTTTAGATGCATCCGAAGCTAAATGCATTCATCAAGGAGTTTATAAAGATACAAGATAACCCCTATAATATTCCACAGCTGCACTCCCCATAAAGATATGGAAATTAAGCGCAAGTTCAAAAAGAACTCTCCCCCATAAAATGTCATTCACTAAAGAACAACAAGAGCGACCTTACTTTTTACAAGAAAAGAAGGATTTCTTTGGACACCAAAAATCACAAAGGAAATGATTTTGCATCCAAAAAATCTCAACTAAACTAACCACAAGAAACCCATGATTAATTTAATCGGAATACTCAACCAAATTAACCACAAAAGAATTCATGATTAATCTAGTTGGAAATTCTCACATAAGAGAACTTACGGAGCCACACAATATTTACATAAAATATGGATCAGGGAAGATCAATAGTGCGGAATAGACAAAGATTTATTCTATTTTTATCACTATTTTCATAACGGCATATAATAGACATAATCTTTGTAAACAAAAATTCATCCCATCTTCCATCAATTATTTGCATAATGACACAATAGGTTCAATTTTTGTTTGTCAAAAGTTCATCGATCTTTTATCAATACATGCATATCGACATATGAAAGAGATAACTTTTGACAAAGTATGGGACAATCAAAATTCATGGACGCAAACACATATCCCATAGAAAATTACAATATATAAAACCATTAAGATTAATACTGCAAAAATCATTTTCCAAACAAACTTTATAATTTAAACAAATAAATCTAAAAACATTGAAGATGAAAAACGTTGGACATAGCTATGTGTAATCACAATAATGGCTATTCCAAACTCTAGTTATTCTTCCTACAAACACAAGAATAAAATTCTCATAAGAATATTTCCTAGACAAATAAAAAGAACCATTATCCAAGTTGTGCGATTAGAGATCGAACATAGACAAGTTCCTCATTTGCTTCCTTCAGTTTGATCTTCAGAAACTCAAGATTCTTTACAACAATTACAAATTGATCACGCATAATCCTAAAATCTTGAAGAAGATTTCTAACCAGCTATTGTGACATCTGAACTGATTGATTCTTTTCAAGATCAATTTCATGATAGCAATTTATGAGAACAGGGTTCTCATAAAGCTCATCAATGTTGATTTCTTCATTATTGACTTCCTCTTTGCATCCATCCATAGTATGCACCATTATCTCTCAGATTATTGACGTTACCGAACGAGTATATATCAACGAAAAGTTCATGATATATATATATATGAGATACACATAAGGAAACCCTAGGGTTACTCGTTAACGATTGGTCATGGGCCAGGTGTACAAAGGCTCAGGGTTATGAACCAAGTTCAAAAAACCAACAAAGCAATGAAGCTTTAAAAATAAGGAAGCTTTAATGGAATCAGTCTTGACAAAAAGAATCTCAATTCAAAAGAACATAAGATTATTGTTGAAGGACAACAATTTAATTGTCAAGAGAAAAACTGGAGATTGACACTTCATCTACACAACAGAGCATGTTTTCTTACGAGTTTTTTAGAGATCAAACATACTTCCTCAAGAGGAGATAGTGGGAGCAAGATTCAATTAAGGATTGGAAAAATACTAAAATAACCAATTTGTCAAGAAGAACCGCTTCTTGAGACCTATGTGTATCCTCATGGTTTCGAAGAGAATGCACAGAGAAGGATGGTCAAGTTGTAGTCTGAGGACAGAACGTACCTGAAGATGCTGCCTTCCTTAGTTTTTTGATTTTTCGCTTGAGTCCATTTATACTGGTTCTTAGGTCTGATGCATGATTTTTGATGTGAATATATTCAAGAGCAGGCATCCTGGATCCAGTTTTTTCTTTGCCAATAGGAAAGGATTTTGAAACATTCTTCTTCCTTTGATGCCCTTTTCTCTTTATTGGGACATGATAGACACATTTTTGTGACCAAATTGTCCTCAATTTTCAGTATTGTTGGTACTCGATTTTCTACTTATTATGGTGTTTTATGTGTTTGTAGGTATTTTTGGAAAATAAACATTTTTGGAAAATTCGGCTCGAAAAGTTGGTATAGGCACCCGGAGGACACATGTTATCTGGACTCTCAGTTTTGGAAAAGGGGCACCTAAATGATAAGGGGCAACCCATGGAACCAACTGCTAATCGCACCCCATTAATGGTTAAGGGGGCTCCATCTTCTTCCTTGATTTGAAAATAAAAAATTGGCGGGAAATTTGGTTTCAACGGTAAAAGATTTATTATCTTTAAGATAAGAATATCTTCTTGCCTTACAAACATGAAGTTTTGAAGAAAAAGGAAGTTATCTTGTATTAAACAAGAAAGATATCCTTATAAGATTTTATCTTGGATTTTATTCTGCGAATTAAAGAAGATATGGGTTTAGTAAAGAAATATATAGAATAAAGAGAAGGAAAAATTCTGAAGATATTTTTAATTAAAAAGAAGAAGATTTTGGAGTTATGGAAGAATATATTTGAGTGATGTGTATTTGTGTGTATAAATAGAGAGCTAGAGAGCACATTTGGGGGGGAGTTTTTGGGAGAGAAAAGAAAATCACTGTTTTATCATTGTTTCTCCCATTTCATCTTTGTAAACACCCTTTGAGCAATAAAAATAAATTTTAAGCGTGTTTCCATGATGATAACCTAATTCTCGCGCAACCAAGGCAATGGATGAAGCTATCTATGCATGAATGATTGGTAACAATTTTATTTTCTCTAATTTACAATTTATAATTCATTCAATCACCGCTTTTGCGGAGTTCTAAATTTTCACATAATTATCTTAATTACTTGTGATTCAATTTGATAGATTATACTTTGTTTAATTGAATGATAGTCTATTCTTAGGGAATACAATTAATATTTGGGAATATGTTTGATTATGTGTGAATTAAGAAATAAAGGACTTAAAGGATAGTTAGAGTTTTGAAACATATTTGGTATCGTTCATTTATGTGTAATAGTGGAATCTAGTGTCTTGGTTACTTTTAATATCTTGAAATCAATTTTGCAATAAGTTTCCTATGTTTAAGTTTTATAAGTCTAAAATATTTTGCTTTCACAAGTCTCAACGAACTTATTACTACAACATCATTGAAAAACATCATCAGTTTTTGGCGCCGCTGCCGGGGACTTGTCTTTAGGCTAGAGTTTTTAGATTTTTTTTTTAGGTTTTTATTTGTTTTTCATTTTTATTTTATTTGTTCTTCTTTACGTTTTTGGGTTTTTGTCTTTTGCTTACAGATTTTGGAATTTGGAGCGAAACAAAAAATTTTCCAAAGCTTTTGGTGAATAGTTAAAGATTTGGAGTAAAGGCAAAGCGAAAAGAGCGAAAGAAAAGGAGAATAAAAATTAATTAAAAAAAAAGAGAAGGAGAGACAATTTTTTATTTATTTCTTTTAGATTATCTTTTTCTTTTGCACTTTATTTTTGGACTTTGGACTGAGGACTTTGGGACTTTATTTTTTTTAAACCCTACGGAAGGGTAGTTTAAATATCAAGTGTTTGCAGAGAAGGACGGAGATTACGATATCGCCTCGGACCCTCGGGTTCGTACATGACATAGGAGTCGTGGCCCGAGTTGACTTCAGCGGTTCATCCCCCGTCTGGAACGAGAGGTAAGTTTATCGAAACACTCGCGAATCTTCTGTCAACGAGTTACTGTATTCCTCGTTTGCATATACGCTGAGGATTTGAAAACGGTTGCTTTAGTTTCCTAGTAAAGGGCAAGGACTGGCCATACAAGATAGGGTTCAGATTTCATCACCGTTCCCTTCTTGCCCGCCTTAGGAAAACGAAACCAAACGCGAACCTAAGCCTAAAATTTGACTAGAACGAGACCTATAGGGTAACGAGATTAATAGGAAAGTCATTCGAAAAATATTGGTTACTCTTTTAAGCATGCTTCAAAGTTCATGATGGTTTCTGTGAGTTGAATACGCCACCTTGTAACGCCGGTGAGGCCTTGGGTATCAAAGCTCCATTGAGCTTCCCTCGTCTCGATTCAACTTATTTAAACTCGGATTGATTCCAGAGGGGTTTGCTTAAATTGTAACGAATTCCCTTTCGAAGGATTAGAAGCTGGTCTAGAAACAATCTAAGTGGAGCCATCATGCTTTTTGTTTGCTAGAAATCTTTAGGTTTGCTTTGGTGGAGTCAGCCTTGTTTGTGTTTGCATAAAACTTCCCTTCCTTTTAGGATTTCTTTCTTTTTCTTTTGTTTTTATAGTGTATGCCCAAGGTTATTAAAGAGCGGACTTGGAAAAGAAACACTCTAAGTCGTTTGATTAGTGATAAACCTAGTAGTTCTTCTTGTGAACGCGGGGAGCTCGAAGACTCTTCTTTTGAGAGCCCTGTTTTTGGAAACTTCAGTTTTGAGAATCTGTCTCTTCGTGAGGAAAATATCTCTAGTACTTCATCTCTGCCAGCAATGGCAACTTTGAAAGATTACATGTTCCCAACTAGGTCCACCCGAGCTTCGTGCATTAAATTGCCAGCCATTACGGCTAATTTCGAGATAAAACCTAGTATTCTTTAGATGATCCCTATATTCTTAGGGAAAGATGATAAGAACCCTTATTTTCATATTAGGGACTTTGAGGAAATTTATGGGACAATTAGAATAAAAGACCTTACTGATGAAGTCTTGAAACTTAAGATGTTTCCCTTTTCCTTGACAGATAAAGCCAAGACCTGGCTGAACAACCTACCATCTGAATCCATTGAAACATGGAAGGAACTTATTGCTGCTTTCTATATGAAATTCTACCCTAAGCATAAAATTGCGTCTGTTAGGCAGAAAATTAGTGCTAGTGTGCAACAAGAGGGAGAGTGTCTTTATAGGTTCTTAGAGAGATTCAATAATCTCATATCCCAGTGTCTTCACCATGGATTTTATAAGATGAAACTCGTAGAGATTATTTATGATGGTTTAGACTATTCAACCAAATCCATGGTTGAGTCTATGTGCGCTGGTGAGTTCACCAGTAAAAGTGCTGATGATGCTTTCACCTTCTTAGGAGTTGTCGCTGAAAAATCCCAACAGTGGGAGTCTTGTGTTGAACCTCCCAAAAGACTCTTGGTCAATGGAAGTAACACCAATGTGGTAGATACAAGATTTGGGTCTGATGTTAAGTTTGTTGCTTTGTCTAGAAGGTTAGAAGATTTGGAATTGAATCATCCTAAACATAGGTCTCTTGTTGAACCTGATGATAGGTTTAGAGCCTCTCAAGTGTCTAGTTGTGGAGTAGAACCCAATAACTCGTTTTGGGAAGGTCAGGTTAGTGAAGAGCAAGCACATGTTGTCTATAACAATGCTAGGTTTGAGAACCGACAGAAGTTTGACCCATACTCAGAGACTTACAACCCTGGTTGGAGAAACCATCCTAATTTTTCTTGGTCTAAGGGTCACAATCAAGGACAGTCTAGTAATTCTCAGCCTCCCCTAGGTTTTGGTTATGCTAAGAACTCTTCAGGTCAACCCCAGTTTAAGGATGAGAAAAAGATCTCCACCTTAGAAGAAACCCTTACTATGTTAGCAAAGAACCATGAGATGTTATCAAAGAACCACTGTGGTTTTCAAGAACAAACCAGGCAGAATTTTAAGAACAATTCCCAGTCTCTTGCTAACTTAGAACTTCAAGTCGGCCAAATAGCTAAGTTTCTTAGTGAAAGATAAGATGGAAGGTTCCCCAGTCAAACTAATCCTAACCCTAAAGGAGAGAAATCGTACGATCATGTGAATTATATAACAACCCTTAGGAGTGGAAAGAAAGTTGACAATAAGGTTGCCATGCCTGATAGTGAACATATTATAGTTCACCCTTCTGATCCAGAAAATGAGGAGACTGATAGAGTCTCTAAAGAGACCAACGAGGGTCCTGCTGAGCCTAGCTTTGTTCCCAGAGCCCTGTTTCCCCAGTTGCTAGTTCCAACTAAGAGGGAGTCCAACTTTAATGATATATTGGAGGTTTTTAAGCAGGTTACTATCAACTTCCCATTGCTAGATGCGATTAAGCAGATTCTCACTTATGCCAAGTTTCTTAAGGACATGTGTACGCGAAAGCGAAAACTTAGTGTCCAGAAGAAATCCTTCTTATCTAGTCATGTGAGTTCAATCATTCAGAATACCACTACTCCTAAGTATAAAGACCCAGGGTCCCCTACTATTTATTGCACAATAGGTAAATACCGTGTTGATAAAGTTTTGCTTGACTTAGGAGCCAGTGTGAACTTACTGCCATACCATGTGTACCTTAACCTAGGACTTGGTGAGATGAAACCTATCCAGATGACACTTTAGTTAGCTGATAGTTCCGTTAAAATTCCTCATGGTGTGATCGAGGACGTTCTTATTGAGGTCGACAAGTTTATTTATCCAGTAGATTTTGTTATCCTAGATACCCAACCTGTCCCTGACCCAGAGAACCAAATACCAGTGATTTTAGGTCGCCCGTTTTTAGCTACATCCAATGTGATCATTAATTGTCAAAATGGTATTATGAATTTTTCTTTCGGTAATATGACTATTGAGCTGAACATTTTTAATATTAGTAAGCTACCCTCTGAATTAGATGACTCGAGCATAGAAGAGGTGAACATGATAGGAACATTAGTCGAGGAGTCATTACCAAACACTTTGTTAGAAGATCCATTAGAGAAATGCCTAGCTCACTTTGGGATTGATTTTGATGATGATAATGTGATTAATGAGGTGAATGCTTTGTTGGACTCAACCTCTTTTTTAGACACTAATAATGGATGGAAACCTAAGTTCGAACCTCTACCCGTTTCTGAGCCTACCCTAGTTCCTTCGTTAGAAAAGCCTCCTAAGTTGGACCTTAAACCATTACCAGATTCCCTAAAGTATGTGTTTTTAGGCCCATCTGAAACTTTACCTGTGATTATAGCATCCGACTTGGATAGTGATCAGGAAAGTAGGCTAGTGATTGTCCTTCAGAATAACAAGGAAGCTTTAGGGTGGACCATAGCAGACATTAAGGGTATAAGTCCTACTGATTGTATGCATCATATCTATTTAGAGAGTGACAACAAACCTTCTAGGGAGATGCAACGTCGACTGAACCCTAATATGAAAGAAGTAGTTCGAACCGAGGTTCTTAAGCTGTTAGATGCAGACATTATCTACCCCATTTCAGACAGTAAGTGGGTCAGCCCCGTTCAGGTTGTTCCCAAAAAATCCGGTATTACTGTAGTCCAGAATGATAACAATGAGTTAATCCCAACCCGGGTGACCACGGGTTGGCGTGTCTGTATCGACTATAGGAAATTGAACAGGGTCACTAGGAAGGACCACTTTCCCCTTCCCTTCATAGACCAAATGCTAGAGAGATTAGATGGACGTAGCCACTATTGCTTTTTAGATGGATACTGCAGTTATAATCAGGTTGTTATTGCCCCGAAAGACCAAGAGAAAACCACTTTTACCTGTCCCTTTGGTACCTCTGCGTATAGACGCATGCCTTTCGGGATATGTAATGCTCATGCGACCTTTCAGCGTTGTATGCTGAACATATTTTCTGACATGGTAGAACGATTCTTAGAGGTCTTTATGGGTGATTTTTCAGTGTTTGGTTCGTCTTTCGATGAGTGCTTGCATCATTTATCATTAGTTTTGAATAGATATAAGGAAAAGAATTTAGTGCTTAATTGGGAGAAATGTCACTTTATGGTTCGTTCAGGAATTGTTCTAGGGCATATCGTATCTTCGAAAGGTATAGTGGTAGATAGAGCCAAAGTTGACCTTATTAAAACTTTACAGGTTCCAAAAACTGTAAGAGATATTAGGTCATTCTTAGGGCATGCAGGTTTTTATCGTCGATTCATTAAGGATTTTAGCTTAATTTCTAGACCTCTTTGCAATTTGCTTGCAAAAGACGCTAAGTTTGTCTTTGATGATGCTTGTTTAGAGGCTTTTGAGAAGCTTAAGAATTTACTCACTACCGCCCCCATAGTCCAGGCATCCAACTGGAACCTACTCTTTGAGATCATGTGTGATGCTTCAGATTATGCTATTGGTGTTGTGCTAGGTCAGCGAGAAAATAAGTTACTTCATGTGATTTACTATGCTAGCAAAACTATGAATGATGCCAGTTGAACTATACCACTACGGAGAAGGAACTATTAGCTATTGTGTTTTCCTTAGACAAGTTTAGATCCTATCTCTTAGGTTCTAAGGTCATAATCTTTACTGATTATGCTGCTTTGAAGTATATTCTTTCCAAGAAGGATACTAAACCTAGATTGATTAAATGGATCCTATTGTTGCAGGAATTTTCCTTAGACATCAGAGATAAAAAAGGTGCAGAAAATGTAGTAGCAGACCACTTGTCTAGGCTTGTTGTGGATACCCTTAATGATTCTCCTCCTGTTAAGGATAGTTTTCTTGATGAACAACTGTTCTTTGTTACCCAAGCACCTTGGTATGCGAATATAGTGAATTATCTTGTTACTGGTTGAATGCCCCAACATTGGGGTAAACAAGATCGTTCTAGGTTTTTAGCCGAGGTGAGGCACTTCTTTTGGGATGATCCTTATTTGTTTAAGTATTGTCCAGACCAGATTATTAGGAGATGTATACCTGAGAATGACCAGTCCAGTATTATTTCCTTTTTTCATGATCATGCTTGTGGGGGTCACTTTAGTGCTAAGAAGACTGCTGCTAAAATATTGTAGTGTGGATTCTATTGGCCTTCGTTGTTTAAAGACTCCCACAATTACTGTGTTACTTGTGAACGTTGCCGGAGATTAGGAACCATTTCCCGTAGGAACATGATGCTCTTCAACCCTATTTTAGTTGTTGAGGTCTTTGATGTGTGGGGTATTGACTTTATGGGTCCGTTTCCTAATTCTTTTGGTAACTTATACATCCTTGTCGCTGCGTGTAAAACCAATAACCATAGGGTTGTGATTGAGTTCTTGAAAAATAATATACTTACACGTTTTGGTACACCGCGAGCTATAATTAGTGATGGAGGGTCGCACTTTCGTAATGGACCTTTTAGGCTTTTGATGAAGAAATATGGTATTACACATAAGGAGCTACCCCATATCATCCACAGACTAGTGGTCAGGAAGAGTTTTCCAATAGGGAGATAAAACAGTTAATCCTAATTAGAAAGACTGGTCGTCTAGGCTTACTGATGCCTTATGGGCTTACCGTACTGCGTTTAAGACCCCCATTGGAATGTCGCCTTATCGGCTTGTGTATGGAAAGGCATGTCATTTACCTATTGATTTAGAACATAGAGCTTATTGGGTTGTTAAGCAGCTAAATTTTTCACTTGACAAGGCAGGAGCCCATAGGAAACTCCAGCTCAATGAGTTGGAAGAGATTCGTATAGATGCTTACGATAAGGCGAAGGAGTATAAGAACAAAATGAAACTTGTACATGATAAGAATATTTTAAGAAAGTCATTTTCTCCAGGTCAAAAAGTTCTTCTATATGATACCCGCTTGCATCTTTTCCCTGGGAAGTTACGTTCTCGGTAGACGGGTCATTTTTATTGTTCGCACTGTCTTTCCTCATGGAGTTGTTGTGATCGAGACACCATATGGTAGTAGTTCTTCGAAGGTTAACGGTCATAGATTGAAACCCTTTTTAGATCCCTTTCCTACAGTTGATGTTGAGGAGGTCCCTCTGGAGGACCCTGTTTACCCTTGATTGACCATCGAGGTGTTTGTATGTTGTATATTAGTTTTTGATTTCTCTCTTCACCCAGGTACTATCTTTCCGACTTCTCTCTTTACTGATTCCTCGTGTTACCTTACTTTTTGGTATTGCTCTTTCATTAGAAACATTGAGGACAATGTTAGATTTAAGTTTGGGGGTGGGGAAGAAACTTTTTGTTAGCTTTTAGTTGCAATAAATAAACTCCAGAGCCTAGAAATTTATGCTTATTAAGGTTGGCACTAACCAATCTAAGTGGATGGGAACGTCTTGGTTGTAGGAGTTGAGGAACCAATCTGATTAGGTGGAAACATCTAAAGAGTCTATTCATAAAAGCACAGAGCTCATGTGTTAGAATTAAAAAAAAACATGGTAGTTTCGCCATAACTCGTTGAATCCTAATCCCTTCTGTTTTTATTTCTTAAGTGATTTGGTGGGGCACACGACTCAAGTTGTTACCATTTCTACGGTGATTGGGATACGTAAAAAAAAAAGTTTGAGACCAGACCATCAGACCAACCGGAATAAAATCAATAAAGTCGACCACTGGTGCCCTTGTATATGCCAGTTGTGTTGACCTAGAGTTAAGTTTATCGACCACTGGTCCCCTTGTATATGCCAGTTATGTTGATATTAGTCAGAGCGATATCTCAGTCCATTAGGATAGGTTCATCTTGGCAGAGGACTTCAGACACATATGGGAAACACCGTTCACTTTGAACCATCTATTTTTCTCTTTATCCATCCTATTAATCTTTCCATGTGATTAGTTGACTCCGGTTATGGTGTCTAGAAACTATATGAGTAGAGCTCAGTCACTTATATATGAATTTTAGTATGCTGAGTGCAAACTCGTGTACAACAATTGGAATTTCGCATCAGGGTACTTCCTCCTATAGTCAATGATTGTATGCCAACCAAGGAGATTCTTTAGTGCCTTCCAAGGTTCTGCGTAGATAGCTAGGGTCTGGAGTAAAGGTGTTGTGGGTACACCTCTGGTAAACCCTCCGAAGACAACACTCCGCCGCTAGGGCCACCTAGCGGTTTAACGGCTTGTTGCACGTGCTAAGTGTAGTCATTTTTATTTTTCTAGATTAGATTTTCTCGAGGACTAGCAAATAATAAGTTTGGGGGTATTTGATAGACACATTTTTGTGACCAAATTGTCCTGAATTTTCAGTACTGTTGGTACTCGATTTTCTACTTATTATGGTGTTTTATGTGTTTGTAGGTATTTTTGGAAAATAAACATTTTTGGAAAATTCGGCTCGAAAAGTTGAGGCACCAGGAGGACACATGTTATTCGGACTCTCAGTTTTGGATAAGGGGCACCTAACTGATAAGGGGCACCCCAGGGAACCAACTGCTAATCACACCCTATTACTGGTTAAGGGGGATCCATCTTCTTCCCTAATTTGAAAAGAAAAAATTGGCGGGAAATTTGGTTTCAACGGTAAAGGATTTATTATCTTTAAGATAAGAATATCTTCTTGCCTTACAAACATGAAGTTTTGAAGAAAAAGGAAGTTATCTTGTATTAAACAAGAAAGACATCCTTAGAAGATTTTATCTTGGATTTTATTCTGCGAATTAAAGAAGATATGGGTTTAGTAAAGAAATATATAGAATAAAGAGAAGGAAAAATTTTGAAGATATTTTTAATTAAGAAGAAGAAGATTTTGGAGTTATGGAAGAATATATTTGAGTGTTGTGTATTTGTGTGTATAAATAGAGAGCTAGAGAGCACATTTAGGGAGAGTTTTGGGAGAGAAAAGAAAATCATTGTTTTATTATTTTTTCTCCCATTTCATCTTTGTAAACACCCTTTGAGCAATAAAAATGAATTTTGAGCGTGTTTCCATGATGATGAGCTAATTCTCGCGCAACCAAGGAATGGATGAAGCTATCTATGCATGAATGATTGGTAACAATTTTATTTTCTCTAATTTAAAATTTATAATTCATTCAATCACCGCTTTATTGGAGTTCTAAATGTTCACATAATTTTCTTAATTACTAGTGATTCAATTTGATAGATTATACTTTTTTTAATTGATTGATAGTCTATTCTTAGGGAATACAATTAATATTTGGGAATATGTTTGATTATGTGTGAATTAAGAAATAAAGGACTTAAAGGATAGTTAGAGTTTTGAAACATATTTGGTATTGTTCATTCATGTGTAATAGTGGAATCTAATGTCTTGGTTACTTTTAATATTTTGAAATCAATTTTGCAATAATTTTTCTATTTTTTAGTTTTATAAGTCTAAAATCTTTTGCTTTCACAAGTCTCAACGAATTTATTACTACAACACCATTGAAAAACATCATCAGGAGCATCACAAGTCTTTATTCGTAGAGACATCATCTGCAGTAAGTGATTTTTCACATAGAGAAGTGTCTTTAGCACATACAAACTTGATATTACTAGTGCTTGGAGCGTCTATTCTTTTATAGCCCAGACCACGTGTATCACGATGTTCTTTACATGCTCCTAGCATAGAAGATAATTTTGTAGAGCTAACATCGAATCTTTTCAGATTCTCTTCCAGTGATTTTACCTTGTTTACAGACGTGGCTAGATCATCTTCTAATTTTTTTTCTTTGGAAATAAAAAGACTTTCTCTGTCATTAAAGCATTTCTGTTGAGAGTCATACCTTGCTTCAGATTCTGCAAGTTTTTCCTTCAACACACAGAAATTCTTTTGAAGGTTTTCACATTAAGTATCTTTTGAATGCACTTCTTCATACCGATCTTTAAGGATGGATTGTAAAATTTTATAGCCACAATCATAACCTTTAAAGAGCTTCTTCGGTTTCCTGTTTTCATGACAGAGAGAAGTTAGATATTCATCCAAACAAGTTGTTGACCCTTTTTCTTTATGACATCGTCAAAGAGTATGATATACTGTGATACTTCCTCATCAACACTTGGTCCCTCATCTGAATCACTTTCATCCGAAAGATCATACAGTTGTTCATCTAGGAGTTTTTCCCAGTTGACATCTATTTCTGACAGAGGGAAAGGTGTGAGAGATTTCTCGGAAGTTTCAAGACTTTGATCCAAATCAGAACATTTCTGAACTGGTTTTGCGTTATCAGAGATAGTATTGGCGTCCATAAAGTCAGATCGCTTACAAACACAGACTTTTGAGGTCTTAAACATGTTTTTCTGCTCTAATACCAATTGAAAAAGAGGGGGTATAACAACCTCACCCAATATTTTTATTAGCAATCTGTATGGACCAACTCCAATATACTTTCAAGAGAATCAACTAGACAGTTAGACTCAATCTTAAGAAAGATATATCAAAGAGTCAATATCTCAATTTCTCGATATCCCTTACTCAAGCAAACAGAAATCTGTGAGTCTAATTGAATATACGAGAAATAACTTGGATGGTACCAAATACCAATATCCAAGGTTCAATCAATTTCAATCAACAACCAAAGGTTGGATTTCACAATTGATCGATACAATGCACAACCTGTGATATTTCTATTATACAACAAAATATAATGCGGAAAAGAAATAACACAGATACCGGAAGTTTTGTTAACAAGGAAACTGCAAATGTGGAAAAACTCCCGGACCTAGTCCAGATTGAACACACACTCTATGAAGCCGCTATAGACACTATCCTACTACAAACTAACTTCGATCTAGACTGTAGTTGAACCCCAATCAATCTCACACTGATCCAAGGTACAGTTGCGCTCCTTACGTCTCTGATCCCAGTATGATAGTACGCACTTGATTCCCTTAGCTGATCTCACCCATAACTAAGAGTTGCTACGAACCAAAGTCGAAGACTTTAACAAACAAATCTGTATCACACAGAAAAGTCTACGATAATAGATAAATTTGTCTCCTACAGGAAAACCTACGAGTTTTATTCCGTCTTTTGATAAATCAAGATGAACAGAAACCAATCTATAACCCAGACTTATATTCCCGAGAAAAGCCTAAAATTATCGATCACCTCACAATAATCTTAATTAACTAGCGAAATAAGATATTGTGGAATCAAAAACGATGAGACGAAGATGTTTGTGACTTGTTTTCTATCTTGCCTATTGGAGATATCAATCTCAAGCCAATCTTACGATTGTACTTGTACGATTGATACAACAAGATCATATCACACAACTACAAGAAAAGTAGTACGGTCTAGCTTCACAATCCCAATGAAGTCTTTAAGTCGTTAACCTACAGGGTCTCGAGAAGAAACCTAAGGTTAAAGTAGAATCGACTCTAGCTAATACAACTAGTATCACACAGGAGGTGTGGGGATTAGGTTTCCCAGTTTCTAGAGTTCTCGTTTATGTAGTTTTCAAATCAGTGTTTGCAATCAATGTTAGCTTAGTAACAAAGAATTCAATATCCACCGTTAGATGAAAACCTGATTAGATTCAAGCTAATATCTTTCAACCATTAGATCGAGTCTTAGCTTGTTATACACAAATGAAATGTATTTCATTTAGGTTCGAGTAACCATACCTAAACGTGTACACTTAGTTGGTTCACAATAGTTAACCAAATGGTTAGCCATATGAGCACTTTCATATCAACCATATTCTTCTTTACCTCAGCTAGTTCAAATGACTCAAATGAACTAGTTAAAGATTTGTTCAATTGCTTAGATCTTTTGGAAGACACAATTGAGACAAAATCGGTTTGATTCACTTGAATTGATTCATGAACATTATAGCCATGATTTACAAGATTGCATTCCTTATAATGTAAATGTTTAAGTTCATGAACTGACCGATTTGATAAAGTAACCAGCTTAAGTATGCGTACGGGTATGCGTACCTAAGCAACTGGATTTGAGTTGGTTTTGGTTTCCAACCTCAGAAGAAATTCTCGGGTAGAAAACTTCCGTCAGTATGCATACGGGTACGCATACTTAAGGTGACTGGTTAAGAGTTTGTCAATTCCCAAACTCAACAGATATTCACGGACGTGAACTTTCGCCAGTATGTGTACGGGTACGCATACTTAACCTGTCTCCTTAACCAATTTCATACACACACATATGCATACACTTGGTTCCCGGTTCATGGATTTATACAATAATGTGCGAACACACTATATATGCTTATATCCAAAGATGGTTATATAATCTCAAATCTACACTTCAATCATTGAAACATTCTTAGAGGATCTTACATAGTTTTTATTCACAAACTAGTTTTCATCAAAGCGATTTTCAAGATATTGAAATGTCAACATGACTTTTGTCACGAGTAAAGATGAACTTGGCTAAAGAGAAAGCTTGCCAACATATATATATTTCGAGAAATAGATCGGCGAGTTAAACTCTGCTCGAAATAGCAAATGTGTATAATTAAAATCTATACACTTATACGACTTTTGTGTCAAGAGTAGGAGATACAGTAGATAGACTTTTGGGTGATAGATAAGTTCAAGTCTCCACGTACCTTTTAGTTGATGAAGTTCCACTGGTTCCTTGAGTAGTTCTTCGTCTTCATACGATGATCGCGGTGGAGTCTGGAGCTCAACTACACTTAACTCTTATGAAACAGTTTAAAGTCATCTCTTATCTTCCATATTCTCCCGCGGGGGACCTTCTCGAAGAGTCTGTAAGGCATTTCACAACCACTTAAGAATCACCTTCCATAATAATCTCATTTAGATCAAGAAAATCATCAGCTTCAGCAAAAATTGAAGTGTCAAAGTTTCCAACCCGAGTTTCATCTCCCCAGAAACAATGTTACGCATGCATATGTTCAGTTTTTCTAAGTTGCATCCATATTGATCTTTATGTAAGGGGAGATTGGGCATTTTCTAGATTTCGTTTATGCTAGTTATGGTAGGGTTAGGACAATCGATTACCTCAGCTTGGAGTTGTAATAAAAATGATTAAATTAAAAGAAATCAATATTCAGGGCTCCATGCATATTGGTACTTTTGTTCTCGAAAAATTTCTTATTTCTAGTTTTTTAAATGGTCCAGCAAATAGGAATTCCAAGATATAAAGAGTAATTATCATCAGTTCTCTGCAACCAAGATTTCACAAGAGCAATAATTTGGATTTGAGTATTATTATTACCTTGAAGTCTTGGTCCAAGTAGAGAAGAAAACCAAATTGCTTGACCATCTCACACTGGATCAAAATATGATGCACAACTTTAACTTCATTGTTGCAAATGATGCATTCTATAGTATCTCGCTCTACAAATATGTAACACCCCGCAATTCTAAGACTAAAATCTAGTCCAAATTAAAGTCTCGGTCCGCCACTATTGTTGGTCCAGATTTTTACTTTTAAGATAAGAACAACTTAGGACTACGAAAGAAAATACAATGAACATTATTAAATAAGTAAATAACATGTACAAAACAATTTAAATGGTTACAACCCGTAACTGAGATAATTGAACATTTCGGTAAATAACAATTCACGGTATTGAAATAACGATGCTCAAATTCCTGTGACTAGTTATAGTTTCTTTTCTTGTTCTAGTGTCTCTGTAGGGTAAGCACAACAACCCAATAGGAAATTTTCAAAAATAACATAGTCTAGCAGAAAAACAAGCCAAATGATGCATCCAAAGCGTATACAAGCAGTTACATTCTTTTCGTTATTTACTGGTTTTTGTTTCGACCTTCTACTCGTTCTAAACTCCAAATTTAAGCAATTAATCACTTGATTTGATCCAAAATCTTTAATTGTAGATTCTCATTTAGTCGTTTTACATTTACCAACAATGAATTACATTTATTCCAAAATTTGTAACCTTTCATTTTAAAGATTTCGCACAATATATTGTCTAAAATAAACCTTATAACAAATCTTTCGATATTTTAGACTGACGGCCCCATATCAGGTGTGCATTCATGAACATTTTAACTATTGTGGCCACAACCACATCTCAACATAAACATATCAACTGCCCACCGGCATTCATAAACCTAACATCTTAGCAGTAGATTACCCCATTTCACTATACCATTGACCGACAAATACTCTTCGGACCAAAGATTATCATTAGTTTTTCATCTTTAAATCTTTTTCTTGCTAATAGTATTTTTATGTTTGCTGTTAATAATTTTTTGTAACTCGTAACCCTTCAACTCATTTACATTTCTTCATGTGTTTACCAAAGTGTATCAACCACTAAGTGCATTATTAATTAAAAGTGATTAAAAGCATATTTGAAGTCTTGTATGAGGCGTTAAGTCTGAAGCTTAGTAATTTCTATGTTGACCTTAATACCATTTGCTTGTTTTTATTTTCACATTCCCACGTTGAAAAGAAACCAAAAAACTTTAATTAAATGGCATAATTAGTAAAAACATTTCTATACGGTATTGGAAACTATTTTTAAGGATTTAGAGTAGCTTTAATCAGTAGAAGAGACAACCGACCACACTAAAAAATCGGTCAAAGTTCTATAGAATTTAAATATGCCATGATACCAAAGTAGTTAATATCGTGTATCAGTATCACATCGGCGAGGTACGATATATCTGGACAAAAGATTATATCGAATTTTATCGGTGATACACAACTACCTTCGTAGTTTTATAATTTATAATTAAATGCGCATCATATTACTCAAATTTTGAATGGAAGGCATTTATCATGTAAAAACATCAATTAAACTAGTTTTACTTGATGACCTAACATCCACAAAAATATAATTTTTATGAGAAGAAAAATTAAAACAAAAAGACAAAATATATTCTTTTTGTTAATTACTAATATTGTCGGCCGATACTGTGAACGATATATCGGTACGGTATGACCGATACAGACGACATAATCGGGATATCCATGCATCACCGATATTTTGCATATTGTCTATGTAAAAGACGATATACGATAATTTTCGATATTATCGGCCGATACAACTGATATTAACTATATAGCATGCTACCGTAATTACCAAAATAGGAGAATCAATCACGTAAGAAAAATGGAAAAGTTAAGACCATATAGTAAAAACAACTGTTCATTCTCTCTTATTCTAAAAACCAAGAAGTTGGCCAAGGCAAATCCAGTTATAGAACATTTGGGGCAATAGCTTCATGCAAAGCCAAAATCCTTAGAAAACAAAAGTGGATGCGGTACACTTAGGGGTGTAAATTCGAGCAGGCCAGGCTGCCCGGCCCAAAATTTAAGACAGGCCGGGCAGGCCCGGCTTAATATTTATGAGCCCGTAAATAAATTCAGGCCGGGCAGGCCGGATAAAAGTGAATAATTTGCTATCCAAAGACCGTCCAAAACCCGCTTTTTATACGGACATGTCAGATCGGGCTGGACAGGCCATTATTTTGAAAAAAAATTCTTTTTTATTTTAAGTTTAAATTTTCAAATAAATGGTATTAAATTTATTTATTTTTAATACAATATCCTTTCTTTTCTAATACTGTATACCGTAAGTAATAGTATTATTTCATATTTAAATTACAATGACAAACTTTTAATTTTAGCCTATAATAAATAATTAATTAGAGTACAATAAATTTTCTAATAAGAAAATATATTACCATTAATGTTTTGAAAAGGTTAATTATAAGTAAAAACAACTATGTATTTTATTTTTCTTGACACAAAATTGACAATTATAAAATGGTAACTATTAAGTCTTTTTAAGAGGATATTAAATGATTAATAGCACATAAAAGGCTTTCAGGCCGGGCACCAGGCCGGATATCATGCCGGGCATCATAATTAATTACAAAGTTCGAGACCGTCCAATAAATTAATCCCGATCAGGCCGGGTGGTCCATGACGGACCATAACAAGCTTTGGACTACTTCGGATACAGGCAGGCTCGGACAGATACAGGCAGGCCGAATATTTTCGAGTATTATTTACACCCCTTGATACACTTTAGTACTTGTATATTAAGCTAAGTTTCCTTATCTTCACGACGAACAGTAGTATCGCATACGGAATCAGGTCCCCCAAGGAACTCAAATGGATGTATAAGAATAGTATCAGCTAATACACAATAAAAACTATACTCAAATTATAAGGTGGATGCTTCCTTTTAAGGGAACAATTATAAGGTGAACGCTTCCGTTAAGGGACAAGACCACAACTAAATAAAAAGGCATCAGGTGCATGAATTGATGGTGGTTACAATACTTTAAATAAGTACCGCTTGTACAAAAACCCAATAGCATATGAGATTTCTTTTATCTATTCGAAGAAAGTTTGGATATATTAGAGCACTGCTCGGTCGAACTCGCATGCATATTTGTCAATGTTAGGGATCAAAAGTATAAATCTTGATTTCTAGTCTACTATAGCTAAGTCTCGAACTAGGGTAAAAAGTGTAATTAAGCTCAAGAACTCCATGGAGATCATCATACAAGATGAAGAACTACTCAAGGAACTGGTGGAACTTCATCGACTAAAAGGTATGTGGAGACTTGAACTTATCTATCACTCAAAAATTTATCTACTCTATCTCCTATCTTGAGACAAAAGTCGTTTCGCTGTATAGACTTTGATTATACACATTTTCTATTTCGAGCCGAGTTTATCTCGCTTATCTATTTCTCGAAATATGTATTGGTAATCTTTCGCTTTGGCCAAGTTCATCTTTACCTAGTGACGAAAGTCATGTTATGTTTCAGTCACTTGAAAATGGCTTTGACGAAAAATGGTTTGTGAATAATAACTATATAACGTCCTCTAAGAATGTTTCAATGATTGAAATAAGAGTTTAGATTATATAACCATTGTTGGATATAAGCATTGTGTGGAAACACATACATGTATAAGTCCTTATTCCTTGAACCAAAGTATGCGTACTTTGCTGCTCAGGAAAACCGGAACAGATTCCGCGAACCCAGTCCGCGTACTGTCGGAGGTTCTCTTCCCGAGAAAATCTGATGGAGTTTGTGAACTATTTACAAACTTATTCCGGGTCCTTAAGTCCACGTACCTAGTCCGTGTACTTAGGTTGGTTATTTTCTAAAAACGATTATTCGTGAACTTATACTTATATTAACTAAGGAATGCAAGCTTGCAAACCGTGGCTATAAAGTTCATGAATCTATTCGAGTGAATCAAATCGTTTTTGCTTCGATTGTGTCTTGTATACTTCTATAAGATCTAAGCAATAGAACAACTCTCTAACTAGTTCATATAAGTCATTTGAACTAGTTATGGTAAAGAAGAATATGGTTGATATGAAAGTGCTCATATGGCTAACCATTTGGTTAACTACTGTTGAACCAACGAATGTACATGTTTGTGTACGGTTACACAAACCTAAAACGTGCATTTTATTTGTGTGTAACAAGCTAAGTTTTCGATCTAACGGTTGAAGATAATTTCTTGAATCTAATCGGGTTTTCATCTAACAGTGAATATTGAATGCTTTGTTATTAAGCTAACATTGATTGCAAACCCTGATTTGAAAGACTATATAAAAGAGAATGTTAGAGCATTGCTCGGCCGAACTCGCATGCGTTGCTATCTCAAGCATGTTTGTCAATGTTAGTGATCAAAACTATAAGTCTTGATTTCTAGTCTATTATAGCTAAGTCTCGGACTAGGATATAAAGTGTAATTGAGCTCAAGGACTTCATGGCGATTCATCATTCAAGAAGAAGAACTACTCAAGGAACCGGTGGAATTTCTCGACAAAAAGGTATGTGAATACTTGAACTTATCTATCACTCAAAAGTCTATCTACTCTATCTCCTACTCTTTGAGACAAGAATTCGTATGCTATATATATAGACTTTTATTATACACATTTGGTATTTCGAGCCGAGTATATCTCACCTATCTATATCTCGAAATATGAGTTGGTAAGATTTTCGCTTTAATCAAGTTTATCTTTACCATGTGACGAAAGTCATGATATGTTTCAATCATTTTGAAAATTTCTTTGACGAGAAATGGTGTAACAACTATATAACGTCCTCTAAGAATATTTCAATAATTGAAATGAGAGTTTAGATTACATAACCAATGGTGCACATAAGCATTGCTGTGGAAACACATTTATGTATAAGTCCTATTCCTTGAACCAAAGTTTGCGAACTTTGTTGATCAAGAGAACTGGAAGAATGGTGTGAGCCAAGTCCGCGAACTCAGTCCGTGAACTGCCGAAGTTCTCAAACCCGAGAATTTCTGTTGTAGTTGACAAACTACTTGCATGAAACTAAGTCCGCGAACCCAGTCCGTGAACTGGCGAAGTTCTCATACCCGAGAATTTCTGCTGGAGTTTGTAAACTCTGCCCGGTAACTTAAGTCCGCGAACCTAGTCTGCGAACTTAAGAAGGTTATATATATGAAGATGATTTCTGAACTTAAACTTAAAATGACTAAGGAATGCAGTTTGCAAACCGTGGCTATAAAAGTTCATGAACCAATTCAAGTGAATCAAATCATCTTTGCTTCAATTGTGTATTTTGTAGTACATGAGATTTCCTTGCAATTGAACAACTCTCTAACTAGTTCATTTGAAGTCATTTGAACTAGTTATTGTGAAGAAGAACATGGTTGATATGAAATGCTCATATAGCTAACCATTTAGTTAACTATTGTTGAACCAACAAGTGCATACGTTTGGGCACGGTTAACAAACCTAGAAGCGTGCATTGTCAAGTGTGTATAACAAGCTAAGTTTTCGATCTAACGATTGAGAAATATTATCTTGAATCTAAATCAGGTTTTCAGCTAACGGTAGATATTGATTGCTTTGTTACCAAGGTAACCTAATTGCAAACCCTAATTTGAAAGACTATATAAGGGGAACTCTAGCTTCTGTGCAAAACTAATACCCACACCTTACGTGTGACACTAGTTTGCGTGCTAGAGTCGGTTCTCCTTTAACGTTTGGTATTCTTCTTCTAAAACCAGGTTAACGACTTAAAGACTTCATTGGGATTGTGAAGCCAGACCGATACTACTTTTATCGTAGTTGTGTGATCTGATCTTGCATCTTCTATCGTACGAGTACAATCAGATTGATTGGCTTGAGATTGATATCTCCGATAGGCAAGATATAAAAAGTAATCACAAACATCTTCGTCTCTTTGTTTGTGATTACACAACATCTTGTTTCGCTACATACGATTAAGATTATTGTGAGGTGATTGACAACTCTAGGCTGTTCTTCGGGAATATAAGACCGGATTATCAATTAGTTCATGTTCACCTTGATTATTATCAAAATATGGAGCAAAACCTTTTAGGGTTTATCTAAGGGAGACAGATTGATCCTTTGATAGACTTGTCTGTGTGAGACAGATTTGTTTATTGTCAAGTCTTCGACTTTGGGTCGTAGCAACTCTTGGTTGTGGGTGAGATCAGCTAAGGGAATCAAGTGTGCAGTATCTTGCTGGTATCAGAGGCGTAGGGAGTATAACTGTACCTTGGATCAGTGGGAGACTGATTGGGGTTCAACTACAGTCCAGTCCGAAATTAGCTTAGAGTAGGCTAGTGTCTGTAGCGGCTTAATACAGTGTGTGTTCAATCTGGACTAGGTCCCGGGTTTTTTCTGCATTTCCGGTTTCCTCGTTAACAAAATTTCTGGTGTCTGTGTTATTTCTATTTCCGTATTATATTTGTTTATGTAATTGAAATAATACAGGTTGTGCGTTTGAATCAATCAATTGGAAATCCGACCTTCGGTTGTTGATTGATCCTTGGATATTGGTCTTTGGTACCATCCAAGTTATTCCTTGTGTTTGATTAAAGACTCGCTGATTTCTATTAACTCGAGTAAATCAAAACAAGAGAGAGATATTAACTCCTTGAGATACTTTTACCTAGGTTGAGTCTGACTGTCTAATTGATTCTCTAGAAAGTATTTCAGATTTAGTCCATACAGATTGCTAAGAGAAATATTGGGTGGTGTTGCAGGCAAACATGTTCAAGACCTTACAAGTCTGTGTTTACAGTTGTAGATGGTGGATTTTCAACAAAGGGAAAAACCGTAAAATCATGAGGCATGTTTTTGACATGGCTTTCAGGCATGCAACGATTCATATTTTACGAAGCCATGATGAATATGTTTTCGAAAAGCCTCCACTAGCTGAGCGTTCGATCCCTGGAATTTCGTCGTGACCTCTATGTAGAATAACGCATTTGGGCGGTTCTCCGCAGATTGAGAACTTAACGCCTTCAGGACGTCGGTAATACTCACTGTTCCCTGACTGCAGGAGAGAGACCCACCTCCACATAGAAGAATAGTTGGGCGGCGGACGCCTTCAGGACGTCGGTGACACTCACCGTTTCCTGATTATGTGGAGAGACTGTGCATAGATTCACGCGGTTCTCCGTAGATTGAGAGCACTAACGCCTTTAGGTCGTAAACAACACCGTGTCTCCATGACTATGCACCATTCAGAATAGATGTGACGCTTTAACTGGATAATATCTTTTCTGCAATAGATTAATCCTGCCGGTACATTTACTACTGAATTCCTAGAATAATCTATTATTGCTCCTATTCCATGTACGAATCCATGGCCTGATCCCATGGAATGGAAATAACAATTGCTTCGATTCTATGATCGAATACACGGCTTGATCTCATATAATGGCAATAAAACAACTGTGATATCTCATTACTCTGATTTCATGATCGAATCGACTCATCTCATAAAATGGTAATAGATAATCTTAATTGCTCCGATTCTATGGTCGAATCCATGATTCCATAGGATGGTAATGCTTTTTTTATTATTCTGAATTCGTAGTCGAATCCACAGCTGATACTGCGAATTAATAATGAACAACTATTCATTTTTATTACTCAGTTTCATGAATTATTCTCAACTGAATTTCATAAATTAGTAATAAATACTCAATAACCGGGCATCTGGACCATCACTGAGTAAGCCCCACAAAAATGGTGCGAGTCTACTCGACAATGATGCACGACTGAGCACCCGGATGCACGAACGAGTGTCCAAAAATATGAAATAATGAGGAATCCTTCGCAAAACAGGAGAAAATAATAAATATTAATAAAATAATAAGAGGCGCCCGAGGCCGGGCCCATCGGCCGGACGGTCGTGCCCTAGCCATGGTCGGTCCGCCGTCCCTGCCTCTCCCATTATTTTCCTTATTTTTTGTTATTTCGTGAACTCACGAAAACTCCTTGGTTTTAGCAACTTTCCTTGTTTTTGCAGAACCCGTGAATTCTCCATAACTTCGTGGATTCACGAAATAATATTATAAAATAAGGAGAGATGTGTGGGACCAGGCAACCTAACCGGCCGGCCATGCCTAGGACGTGGCCGGTCCCACACCTCATAATCCTTAGATTTTTATAATTATTATTCCCTAATCTCACGAAACTCCTCCGTTTCAACAAAAACTCGTGGATTCTCCATAACTTCAAGGATTCATGAAAAATAATAAAATAGGGAAAGGTGTGCGGGACCGGGCAACCTAGCCGGCCGGCCATGCCCTATCCATGGTCGGTCCCACATCTTGCAATCCCTAATCTTGCATAATTATTATTTTCCTCAATTCATGAAACTCCTGGGTTTGAGCAAAATTCATGATTTCTCCATATTTTCTCAAATATTGCTCAAATCACGAAAAACCAAAAGCCAACATAGTCGCACGACTGGCTAGCCTCTCACGGAAATTTTAAATATTAAAACTTTTTTATTTTAATATAATTTCAAAATATTGATGAATTGATCATACATGCTCATTCCAATAAAAATCGAGAATTCTCAGTCAAGATGAAACTCTTCTGAAAATTCACTATGTTGCTCGAACGCGCATCGAAAAATACTGAAACTCTCAGTATGGAAACACAGACACCACGGCAACACATGCATTCCTCCATGATCAACCAGAGTCATTCCTAGGGATTGCACAAAGCCGGTCCCACATGTTTTCGTAATTCTGACCTAATTTTCTCAATTGCTCACACTGGGCCCGAACCCTCTCCAACCAACTGGAGAATCCTTAAAATGATCAACAACTGGTCCCGTGACCACCAAGAGCCGGTCCCATGCTCTCTTGGTCGGTCCTCATCTCTCATACCTAGGTTTTATCACCTAATGCTGAATCCAGCAATATTTCAATAAATGATAAACCTGCATTTAATCATCGTTCTTTCACCAACTCTCAAACTGAGAACCCTGGTGCGTGCTCACTCGAGCACTGGGCATCACATGGACGCTCATCATCCCATTTGGTAGGTCCCTCTTCACTCATGACCAATCTTCAGCAATTCACCAATTGTTGAAGGATTGATCAAAAATTAGGGTTTCGAACAAACGCTCCACGAATCACCATTCTGAGCAAGTTCAAACACAAAATTATGTTGATTCAGCAATCAACATCCAAATTTATAATATTCGGTAATTCACCGGTATTTTTGATTAATATTTTATTAGGTCACGACACCAGTAAATAATTCTTTGAATTGAGCAATACTTGCTCAGGTTCTCGAATACTGATCCAACCATAAATATTCAGTAATTCATCAGTAGTTTGTCGAATTGAGCAACACTTGCTCAATTGCAAGTCAAATTACCAATATTCAGTATTTTTTTGAATTGAGAAACACTTGCTCAGTTGCACACCAAAATTATCGAATTCGTTGAATTGAGCAATACTTGCTCAGTTGCTCGACAAACTCTCGATATTCGGCAATTCGTCGAATTGAGCAATACTTGCTCAGTTGCTCGACAAACTCTCAATATTCGGCAATTCGTCGAGTTGAGCAATACTTGCTCAGTCGCTCTAGTCAGTAATTCATTTACATCTCAGACAACTATACGTTCAATCCATGAATCGCTAAGCATTCACCACTTATGCTCGATTCAACAAAACTAGACTCACAGTCTAAATCAGCCAACAACTGACCAACTAATACACGTCTGCCTTGCAGACTCCACGATTCGTGAAATATCAATCACGTCAAAAATGGGGGATATCACTTAAGGTTTTGATCTGGCGGTCTACGGCACGTGGATTCATCCACAACGAGAAATGTGCGTAAGTCGTGTAAACGGTTGAAGGAGTTATCAAAGTAGTGGGTGCACGATCAGTCAAGTCTCCACATGACGTGGAACTGACTTTACCACGATCTCCCACTTTCCCACTCTTTCACTCAAGAAACCGTCATACTTACAGGGATCAGTGGTGCATCATTCTTTTTATATAAATAAGTCTAAACAAAGACAACATAATGATCGAATATCATCAATCATCGATTATCATCATTATCCGTCAAGAACTCGATATAAACTTATTCACAGAACTCAACTTCAGAAGTTCAGCAATATTGCATAAACCTTCAACACACCGACAATCTTTGATCATCACTGATCCCACACAACTCTCATCTTCCCTTCTACAGATCAACCCATCTCCCTCTTTGCGACCGAATTGACTCTGGAACGGCCATTGTCTTGGTTTAGACGGAGTCATACATATTGATTTCCCGAATATAAGCACCCCCTTAGCAGCGGTGTATCTGTGTGAGGTTCAGCAGTTCGCTCGGTTGAGGAGTCTCGACAGCACGCTCGACTCTCCACTTTCCTAGAAAACCAGCAAACCGTTTTCCCCATATACAGATTGGCGACACAGTGGGAGATTAATCTCTCGGTTGCAATCTCACATTTTTGTAAAATGGTTGATCTTAGGTCAGGTTCAGTTACAAATCCTAACGCGAACATCGCTAGCACTAGCAACATCGGTGATATTCAAGAAACCATTCTTGCTTCCAACAATGGTGGTGACACTACTCTTCATCGAACAAACATGGAAAATCATCCTCTTTTTGGCCGACATCCCGAAGAAATCAGAGAAAATCCACCCATTATCGCTGATCTCATGAAAGTCCAAGAAGTACTCGCCAAAACTCAAACTGATATGGCTGCTACTCAGAAGGAACTATGTAACTACCTCAAAACTCTTACTGACAAGATGTCAGACAAAACTCAGGAGAAAGGGAAAGACAAGGAAACATCTCCAAGCACGGATCCTTAAGTTATTCCAGTCCACGACGATGACGAGGCCCATAAAGCTGCGGAACCCGCTGGTTTCATCACCCGTGAAGACTTGGAACATTTTATGGAGAATCGAGGAAGAGGCCATGCACCGTCCGTGCACCGTCACCAACCTCCATATCCCGATACTACGCAAAGAATCCTTTTCCCAAAAGGTTACACTTCTCCAACGTTCACACTCTACAATGGAACGGGGAATGCTTGAGAACACGTTTCTCGGTTCCTGGAAGCATTAGGAGAACATGGACATAACCATGTCGTCTGTTTGAAGGAGTTTTCAAAATTCCTAATGGGTCGAGCGTTTACTTGGTACAACAACATTGCACCAGGGAGCATATCTAATCGGGGAGAAATGATTAATGCTTTCTACAGGAAGTACTTCTTTATTTCTAAGCAAATTACTCTTTCTGACATGGGAAGGATGGCTCAGAAAACTGCCGAAAATCCGAATGATTATGTGAAAAGGTTCAGGATTCAAGTTTTGGACTGTCATGATCTAAACGTTACTGAACAACAACTGGTGGACTTATGCATCATGGAATGATCCCAGTTTACAGGGCTTTGCTGGAGAATCTTCGCTTTCAGACCTTTTCATAACTTCATGGAGCATCCAAGCGATCAACGACTACTGCTCCCGCCTTGCTAGAAAGAACGAAAACTGTCAAAGTAGAGGAATCGAAAGACAATCGAAGCAGCAATGCCGTGCATCTGATCAACAAACAGTACAATGTTGAAGCCTCCATGAATGTTGCTGAAGGGAGCAAGAGAAAAGCCGAGGCACAACAACATAAGAATGCTTCTTCAACGTCTCACTCTCCGAAAGATCCGAGGAAGGACAACCAGACTAGAAATGCACAACCACCGAATCAACATGATGATCAGGAAGTACCTGAATTTCCTTTTCCCATTGAAGAAGTGATCGAACAGTCTGGGTCCAAGATGGTGCAATCAAACTACCTCCTGTCAAGAAGGAACCAACTGCGGAACAAATAGAAAACGCACGTTACTGCCATTTCCGTAGGTACGTCAGCCATCCAACAAGTGATTGTAGAAATTTGAAACGCATATTCAAAGAGAAGGACGACTCAGGAGAAATGAGGACTGAAGGAGTGCATAGAAATCCTCTCCCAATCAGAACATTCGCACCCTACGAGCAGCCGGTCAAGGAAGCGATTCAATCCTTAATTGATCACGTATGCGAGTTGTTGTACCTGTCAAAGACCCAGAGAGATGATATGTTTGCTGCGCTGAACCATATTGTGTCTGGAAAGCGGCTAGCAGTCCAGCAGACGCTCCCTGAACCTCCAGTAACAGACAAAGAGATGTACGACTGGAGACTTCTCACTATGGTGCATCTCAAGGGAAATCAATTCAAACGAGCATTAATTGACGTTGGCCCTACTGTTAATATCATCCCTTTTAAAACCCTCAGAGCTGCTAGCATCACTCGACAAGAAGCGACTCATGCTCCTGTTTTAGTCAGAGACCATGAAGGAATCTCCAGGGAGGCTTACGGTTACATCATTCTCAACATAAGAAATGATTTGACTTGGACAGAAACTAAATTCCTCATAATTAAGGAGGATCCTGGGTATGACATGATTCTTGGGCGAGCATGGATTCATGATGGAAAAGTTGTTGCAGTATCTTCATCTTCAGTTGTGCAATTCTCCGTCGAAGAAACCTCTAACTCGGAAGATGATCAACCTTTCGAGCATTTGGGAAAAGTCGAAGCCTTGTTGGAACTCACACAAAAACCTGGAGAGGGCGTCCACGAATTTTTCAGGAGGTTTCGCACTCAGGCAAGTCTCATTCCCCATAATGCATATGTATTACCAACTTTCAAATATGCTACCCTAGTACGGGGACTTAATCTCACTCACGACCAAGCTGTCATCAAACGATATGAGTGGATAGTCTCTCCTCAGCAATAATACACTGAATGGTTGGAGTCTCTTCCAACTAAACACCCCATTGAAAGGTTTATCGCTGAAGACATGGCTCAGTTCGACAAGCGATACCCAGCATACTCTCTCTTGCATGAATGTCCACATGTGCCGCAGAATTGGAAAGCTCCACCAACGTGGAATCCACGAGGAATTCCAAACCAGCAGAAGATATTCAAGGCACGTGCAACCAAGCCTAACAAATTTCATGAAGAAGATTTGGTGCTTAAGACGATCAGACGCAATCTACATTCTAAAAAGGGTTCTAACTGGGAAGGACCTTTTATGATTGCTAAGTCAGTTGCTGGAGGGTACTACAAATTGGATGACATCAACGGAAAGACGAGTATACCAGTGATTCATGAAAATTGGCTCAAGATTTTCGATGCATGAAGCATTCAGCATTGAATTTTTTATATCTAAGATAAACGCTCAAAACATCTGACGTTTTACATCTTAGGATTTTGTTTTACCTTTATTTTCAATTCCTCCAAAACGTTTGCAATACTTGCATTCAGTATTTGAAATTCAGCAATTTATCAAAAGTTCTTTTACTTAAGAAAAATCTCTATCAAAATCCAAAAGAAAATCCTTAATTACTCAAAAACTCAAAACCTATCAGAGTCAAAACCCAAATAAAATCTCACATCTCTCGGAAGTTCAATGTTCATGAGAAGAAAACTAAAGAAATCCATCAAAGAAAGATTTCTGCTCCTCTCCCTCCTCCAAGACTTTCAAGGCTGCCTTTTCCTCCTCCAGCTTCTTGGACAGTTCGGAAACTTCGTTCATCTTCTTCAACACAGAATCACTAGTGGGGAAAGGAGCATCACCCTCTACTTCTTTCCTGATAGCCTCAATCTTTTGACGAAGCCACTTCAGATTGAAGCCAAGTTTTTCAGCATTCTTCAAGTTGTACTCCCAATCAGAGAGTACATCTCGGGTAACAGTATTTCTGGATGTGATCCGGATATCATTTATAGCACGCAAGATGGCTTCTACTTGCCTCGTCAAGAAATAAATGTGTCCTGGATCCCGAGTAACAACGATGTGTCCATACATTTCCCACAGTTTCTCGTACATAGCAGCATATCTGATGGGAACACTAAATCTGCCAACAAACTGGTGATATGGGAGTAACTCACCAAATTGAGGAGAAAAAGATATCCCTGCAGTGGGATACTCGTGTACTATCATCCGGGTCTCAGTCACTGGAGCAGTGTCAACAATCATAGGGACAACTTCAGTCGGAGTAGCTTCTGCCATTCTCGATTCGGGTTCCACCGCCTCAGGCACAACTGGGATTTCCGCCGCCTCTACAACATCAACAACCAGCACTCCAAGACCCTGAGGTGCAAGGATGAAAGTCTCATCACTGACATCTGCAGGATCGCCCAAACCATCACCATTGGATCCATTATTCCCAACTTCGACATTTGGAACCTAATGTGAAGATTACATGGGATTAGAATTCAGGCGTGGAAACACAATACAACCATAAAATTTAAGAAAGTAAGTGAACTAACATCATCTAAGTTCCTTATTATGCATCTAAGACATGCAAAAGTAGTGTGAAAGTTATGAAACGCGTTTTCAAGCAAGCTCAGCTGAAGAAAGTTTACACTGCCCTGTGTTAAATGACGAACTGGGAGCAATTGGTGAGGAATATAGAGTTTGGTTATTCACCATTCTCTTTGTATGGAAGTCCTCTATAACATGTCAAAATTTCATAACAATTGGATGAACGAGCAAGGATATGTGGCCAAAACATTGGACAACATGCAATCTGAAAAAATCCTGAAAGTCTCCTAGAACTTTATTGTTTCGCCTTTTTCAGGCCCTAAACCTGCTCAAAAGTCAAAAAACTTCTATGATAAACCTAGTAAATTCCCTGGGCTTGAGGATACATATGCAGATATCGAAAATTCAACTCCAAACGAGTATTCTACAACATTTTTACTAAAAGGCTGAAGTCTGAAATTTTTTGGTGACGTATTTTAGAAAAATTACTCGTATATTCACATGGGTTTTCATTCATTCACTCAAAAATATGCAATATCATACTTATATGAAGAAATTACAGAGGAGACGCTTACTGGAGGGGTCTCTAAATCATTTGAAGACTCATTAATGCCAGAATCCTCATTGGAAACTCCACTATCTTCATTCGGGTCGGGATTTTTAGCGCTCTCCATATTCTCATTCCCCGATGAGGGGTGTGCTTCATCAAATTGCTTCTCATATACAATGACTTCCTCCTGGATACATCAACAACGATCATCATTAATTCATCCAAAGGCGTGTTACACTGATTAGCTTGGGGAGGGAATACTTACGTCAACTTCCTCGTCAGTGTTGTATCCCTGAATTATTCGACCAGGAGCAAAACGAAGATCATCAATAACAGATGGAGCAAAATTCTGAAACGAATTAACAATATTCTTTTAAGATCCTTATCACAGGGACGAGGAAGTCGCAACAATGAAGAAAAGTATTAACAACTCACCAAAGAAGCGGCAGGAGACTGTATATCGTTCGGGATCATCCTATGAGATGTATTTCTCTTGCCTTATCCTCCTTGAGGACTTTCTTGAAGGTTTGGAGATTTTACATCAATTCGAAATCTCACAGCACGTCCGTCCTACCATGGAGTCCACAATACAATTAAAAAGCGTGATTAGCGTACTTTGGCTAAAATCATGAAAAAGGTACTCACATGTGTCGCATTTGGAGACGTCTTCCTTTTATCTCCACTGGAAAGATATCTCAGCTTGGGTCGATCATAGATCATGTCAGAGGAAGGGAACTCTCGAACTGGGGACTTAACATCCATTGCAAACTCATAGACACACCCAAGTTGCTGACGCCAGAAGTCTATGTAACCCGGAGTCACGAAATTAGCACGATCATAGTATGGGAATAAATACTCACTTCCATCCACATGAGTGCAGTCCAGATTAGTCTTCAAATACCTAATTGATGGTTTGTTCATTTGGTGACTCGGAATACAATGATCAGCACCCATCTATCGAGCCGCTCTATCAATATTGTATTCTTCTACCCGGAATTCTCCATTCATTACTGATATCAATAAACCAGGAGTTCAACTCAAGACAAAAGATCTCTCTCCTTTACTCAGACCAGCACCAATACTCAACATGATATTCTCGTCAGTAGTATTGAAAGTGATCAACTGTGAGAAAAGAGAAGGAACCGACTCCCAGGGGCGAAAATTGAACTCGGACTCAATGTCCAAAACGTCAGTAATGCATATTTTGTATTGTGGTTTCTTTCTAGACCAGCGCATGATCCTGGCATTATTCTTATCAAGGAAGGAGTGACAAGTGACGAGTGTCGACCTTGGGTCCTTGCAAAATGCTGCGGGGAATTGGGGCGTAACTCTCGATATGCTCCCACATCAAGGCTTGGAGGAACATGGTATTGGCATATGTATCGACTTTCATGAAGCCATCAGAAATACTGGAGTCTATAACTAGAGAGTCTAAATTGGCGAACAACAAACCCAAGAATAGACTGCCAATGGGAATTTTCTCAACTTTTGCCATCTTTATGGAAAAGCGAATCACAAACGGCTTCAGCAAGTATCCACAATCTTCAAAGATATCCCTGGAAAGCCACAGGCATAAGAAAGCAGCAATTGTTAAAGCGCCATCAACCAGTTCTTCAGGAATTCTATCTGTCGGCCACCAATGTGATAACCATTGAGCATAGCAGGATGCGGGTGACTCATTGAATTCGTGCATCTTGGCCTCTAATATGTTAGATATCTCCTTCTCCTCTAACGAAAGCTCTTCAGGGAAATTACCAGTAATTGGAAGGTGCAACAAAGTAACTACATCTTCTAAAGTAATGGTGAATTCTCCCCATATGCATATAAACGTGTGAGTAGGAACACACCAACAGGCGAGCAAGGATACCATACCTGGTATATCATGGTTGATGATTAAATTTCCAGCAGCTTGAATGGCTCGTGTTACCTGGGTACTATCCAATATGGTCCTAACACGGCTATGACCCAGCATGTGTCTTGCCCATCCATAGAAATGCATCAGGGAGCTTTCGTGAAAGCTTGAACTCCACATGAGAAGCCGAAAGGTGTTTTCCTTGCAAACAAAACCGGATTACTGCTTGAGGAGATACCAATTTATGCTGAGTAGTGCTCCTGGGATTTATTAACAACCGAAGCGAGGAGCCTAAGGGACGCTTTTCAGGTCTATATAGATACGTAAAGAACTTATCCTCAGCAATTGGAATGTTCTTAGTCTTGGGACTTCCCTCTTTCTCCTTGGAAATCTCAGAATCATCATTTATGTAGGAACCATCACCTCTGGAAGAGGCGTTTGTGGAAACATCCTCTCTCGAAGAAGCATCATCTTCAGAAGCGCTACGGGACTGAGCCATTTACGCAAAGTTGTTGTGACATCCATACACAAATTTCATCAACAGAATTGAAGCAACAAGACAATTATGATGATCATATCGACGTCTACAAAAATGGTAATCCTCAACTCTTACCTATTTACGATTTCACGAACTTAGTGATAACATCGTAAAAGCCCAAAACTTGCTTGTTCTTTCAAACCTGCAAAGCCGAGCAAAAACCTTATCATTTGGGAGTCAACACTGACTTTTCACGAAACCATGAACAATTCACATAAACTTTTCATGTGAACATCTCATGATTTTATACCACAAAAAATATATCATAAAATCATGAAACACAATTGTTCATCTTCAACAGTTACTCAAAATCACTGTTTGATTTTATTTTATCAAAATAAATAAATAAATAACGTACATATATATAAAAAAAAAAAAAAAACCTTTTTACGTGAGTTAATTTTGCTCAATCGAGCATTCACCTATGAAACGAGGGTCTTTCCTATTTTGTAAAGTCCGAATAAAATTTCAAAAGTTCTCAAACAAATTTTCATCATGAACTCCAGATCTTTTCGAAATTCCTTTAATCCTAAGGATCGTTATTTATTACTTTTTACGAACAAACCTACGTTCCTAAAAGTATTTGCAAAGTTCATGCTTTCAAAAACAAACTTGGATTTTCATGAAACCTAATAAACAAAACTTTTTCTACTGCAACTAGACCATGTCCATTCAAAATTTTATGTATCTCTTCATATTAGGGATTTTTGCTCGTTCCTTCAACTAACGAACAAACGGGCATATACATACGTTTTCTAAAATTCCTTCATAAATTCTACGCATGCATGCAACTAGGGGATTTCTCGTTTTTTGAACAACTCATGAATCATAAAACTAACAGCAAAAAAAAAAAAAAAATCGGACGGTAATCGGACGACGGCGGTGCTGGCGTGAATTTTTCTTCCTCCTCCGTGTTGTTGTTGAACTCGTGAAGGTGATGAAAATAGCGAGAGATGGTCGGTCAAATAATAAGAATTATTATTAGGGTTATTCCCTTTTATATCGAATTTGTTTCCAAAACCTAATAAAACATGGGTTTCCTTTTTTGGACTTGGGCCCGTAAATCCTAAACCGACCATAACTAGGCTTCTCAACGCTCAAATCAGCAGTGCCTCATCTCTCCACGCTCACGGGATGACACTCTATCTTACTATCAGGGTCCTCATCTGTGCATTTGCTCGTACATGACCTCATTGGGGTAAATCGAGGATTCTGAAGCTACCTTTGTAGACTGAGTTCAACCACTGATCTCGTCGACTGAAAATCACTATTTAATGCTTACTCCGGAACATAACTATTCCTTACTAAGCAGGGGACTTAATGTAGATGGTGGATTTTCAACAAAGGGAAAAACCGTAAAATCACGAGGCATGTTTTTGACACGGATCTCAGGCATGCAACGATTCATATTTTACGAAGCCATGATGAATATGTTTTCGAAAAGCCTCCACTAGATGAGCGTTCGATCCCTGGCATTTCGTCGTGACCTCTATGCAGAATAATGCATTAGGGCGGTTCTCCGTGGATTGAGAACTTAAAGCCTTCAGGACGTCGGTGATACTCATTGTTCCCTAACTGCAGGAGAGAGACCCACCTCCACATAGAAGAATATTTGGGCGGCGGATGCCTTCAGGACGTCGGTAACACTCACCGTTCCCTGATTATTTGGAGAAACTGTGCATAGATTCAGGCGGTTCTCCGTAGATTGAGAGCACTAACGCCTTCAGGTCGTAAAAAACACCGTGACTCCCTGACTATGCACCATTCAGAATAGATGTGACGCTTTAACTGGATAATATCTTTTCTGCAATAAATTAATCATGTCGTGACATTCACTACTGAATTCCCATAATAATCTATTATTGCTCCTATTCCATGGACGAATCCACGGTATGATCCCATGGAATAGCAATAACAGTTGCTTCGATTCTATGATCAAATCCACGGCTTGATCTCATAGAATGGCAATAAAACAATTGTGCTATCTCATTACTCCGATTTCATGATCGAATCCACTGATCTCATGAAATGGCAATAAATAATCTTAATTACTCCGATTCTATGGTCGAATCCACGATCCATAGGATGGTAATGCTTGTTTTATTATTCAGAATTCGTAGTCAAATCCACAGCTGATCCTGCGAATTAATAATGAACAACTATTCATTTTTATTACTCAGTTTCATGAATTATTCTCCACTGAATTTCATAAATTAGTATTAAATACTCAATAACCGGGCATCTAAACCATCACTGAGTAAGCCCCACAAAAATGGTGTGAGTGTACTCGACAATGATGCACGACTGAGCACCCGGATGCACGAACGAGTGTCCAAAAATATGAAATAATGAGGAATCCTTCGCAAAACAGGAGAAAACAATAAATATTAATAAAATAATAAGAGGCGCCCGAGGCCGGGCCCACCAGCCGGCCGGCGGATGTGCCCTAGCCATGGTCGGTTCGTGCCTCTCCCATTATTTTCCTTAATTTTTGTTATTTCGTGAACTCACGAAAACTCCTTGGTTTTAGCAACTTTCCTTGTTTTTGCAAAACCCGTGAATTCTCCATAACTTCGTGGATTCACGAAATAATATTATAAAATAAGGAGAGATGTGTGGGACCAGGCAACCTAACCGGCCGGCCATGCCTAGGACGTGGCCGGTCCCACACCTCATAATCCTTAGATTTTTATAATTATTATTCCCTAATCTCACGAAACTCCTCCGTTTCAACAAAAACTCGTGGATTCTCCATAACTTCAAGGATTCATGAAAAATAATAAAATAGGGAAAGGTGTGCGGGACCGGGCAACCTAGCCGGCCGGCCATGCCCTATCCATGGTCGGTCCCACATCTTGCAATCCCTAATCTTGCATAATTATTATTTTCCTCAATTCATGAAACTCCTGGGTTTGAGCAAAATTCATGATTTCTCCATATTTTCTCAAATATTGCTCAAATCACGAAAATACAAAAGCCAACATAGTCGCACGACTGGCTAGCCTCTCACAGAAATTTTAAATATTTTCAAAATATTGATGAATTGAGCATACATGCTCATTCCAACAAAAATCGAGAATTCTCAGTCAAGATGAAACTCTTCTGAAAATTCACTATGTTGCTCGAACGCGCATCAGAAAATACTGAAACTCTCAGTATGGAAACGCGGACACCACGGAAACACGTACATGCCTCCATGACCGACCAGAGTCATTCCTAGGGATTTCACAAAGCCGGTCCCACATGTTTTCATAATTCTGACCTAATTTGCTCAATTCCTCATACTGGGCCCGAACTCTCTTCAACCAACTGGAGAATCCTTCAAATGACCAACAACTGGTCCTGTGACCACCAAGAGCCGGTCCCATGCTCTCTTGGTCGGTCCTCATCTCTCATACCTAGGTTTTATCACCTAATGCTGAATCCAGCAATATTTCAATAAATGATAAACCTGCATTTAATCATCGTTCTTTCACCAACTCTCAAACTGAGAACCCTGGTGCGTGCTCACTCGAGCACTGGGCATCACATGGACGCTCATCATCCCATGTAGTCGGTCCCTCTTCACTCATGACCAATTTTCAGCAATTCACCAATTGTTGAAGGATTGATCAAAAATTAAGGTTTCGAACAAACGCTCCACGAATCACCATTCTGAGCAAGTTCAAACACAAAAGTATGTTGATTCAGCAATCAACATCTAAATTAATAATATTCGGTAATTCACCAATATTTTTGATTAATATTTTATTGGGTCACGGCACCAATAAATAATTCTTTGAATTGAGCAATACTTGCTCAGTTGCTCGAATATTGATCCAACCATCAATATTCGGTAATTCATCAGTAGTTTGTCGAATTGAGCAACACTTGCTCAATTTCACGTCAAATTACCAATATTCAGTATTTTGTTGAATTGAGCAACACTTGCTCAGTTGCACACCAAAATTATCGAATTCGTCGAATTGAGCAATACTTGCTCAGTTGCTCGACAAACTCTCGATATTCGGCAATTCGTCGAATTGAGCAATACTTGCTCAGTTGCTCGACAAACTCTCAATATTCGGAAATTAGTCGAGTTGAGCAATACTTGCTCAGTCGCTCTTGTCAGTAATTCATTGAGATCTCAGAGAACTACACGGTCAATCCATGAATCGCTGAGCATTCACCACTTATGCTCGATTCAACAAAACTAGACTCACAGTCTAAATCAGCCAACAACTGACCAACTAATACACGTCTGCCTTGCAGACTCCACGATTTGTGAAATATCAATCACGTCAAAAATGGGGGATATCACTTAAGGTTTTGATCTGGCGGTCTACGACACGTGGATTCATCCATAACGATAAATGTGCGTAAGTCGTGTAAAGGGTTGAAGGAGTTAGCAAAGTAGTAGGTGCACGATCAGTCAAGTCTCCACACGACATGGAACTGACTTTACCACGATCTCCCACTTTCACACTCTTTCACTCAAGAAACCATCACACTTACAGGGATCAGTGGTGCATCATTCTTGCAATATAAATAAGTATAAATCAATGACAACATAATGATCGAATATCAGCAATCATCGATTATCATCATTATCATCATTATCCGTCAACAACTCGATATAAACTTATTCACAGAACTCAACTTCAGCAGTTCAGCAATATTGCAGAAACCTTCAACACACCCACAATCCTTGATCATGACTGATCCTACACAACTCTCAGCTTCCCTCCTACAGATCAACCCATCTCCCTCTTTGCGACCGAATTGACTCTGGAACGACCACTGTCTTGGTTTAGGCTGGAGTCATACAGATTCATTTCCCGAATCTAAGCACCCTCTTTGCAGCAGTGCATCTGTGTGAGGTTCAGCAGTTCACTCGGTTGAGGAGTCTCGACAGCACGCTCGACTCTCCACTTTCCTAGAAAACCAGCAAACCATTTTTCCCATCTACAGTAGCGATCTGACTCTATGGACAAGAGTACTATCTCTGATAAATGCATCACCAGAAATAAAATTTATGTCTTGTCTATTTTTATTAAAGAGAAGAATTCCTCAATCTGAAATATAGACGAACCCTGTGTTCAAACTAGACAGACAGGCTCCAACATGTGTTTTTCCGATTTCCCTTCAAAAGAGTCCTTCTCTCTAATTGAACGAGAAACATCTAAAGAGTGTGAACTTATGATAAATTATGTTAAAGTTCAAGATGATCGGTTAAAAAAACATGTCAAAATTATTCTTGGAGAAATAAGAGACTATGATTCCAAAAACTCCGAAGATTTGCCTTTATATCTTCTTAAGGCAAGTCTTGAAAGGGATATCTTGGAAATTAAACATCGCTTGAGCAAGCTCTCAATTCAAGGATGTTTTAGAAATATCTCTAGACCTTCGTCATCAATTTTTATTGTGACTGAGGAAGATCCATAAGAAAAATTAGTATCCTCTTCTTGTGTAAAAGACGTGCCTATACCCTCTTGTCAAAAATGGTGCACATCACATGAAGAGAGGAAATCCTCACAGAATGTTAAGATAGTACTTTCTAACGTTCAGAAAGTGTGTCCTTGTCATGTTTTAAGAGGACCAGTCAGGAAAATGAGAAACTCCAGGAAAGTCAGTTCTATGAGTCCCTTAAATGCTCTGACTCAGAATGAATGTCTTAACAATCTAAGAGAATATCAGAATCTTCCTATCTTAAAAAGAGGAGTTAATGATACTCTCAATGCGAACAAGATATCAGGAAAAAAGCTGATTTCCTTCAGGTAAGAATCAATTCTCTGAGTCATATTTCTGTAAGGATGAATTTTATGATTTTCATTCACATCATAATGGTTTTCCTCCAATAGTTCGTACGGAAAAGGATAACCAAGATCAATGTTCATTTAATGATCCAATGGCTCGTACTTGTGTTAAATAATCACAAGGTTGAAATCTCACTCGTGCAATCCTAACTAAGTGAGAATTGATTAGGTATACTTCTTGCGAAGTGTCACTGATTATATAGCTAATCTCTTATCGTTCTTAGATGGATAATTAGTCAAACACTTTTACATGAGTATTTTTTTTGTTTTCCTTTTTCTTGTTTTTGGCTTTGCTTTCAAACGAGGTTTTGAATTCTAAAAGGCATGGAATTTCTCATGCGATCTTTGTGAACCATCCTCTTACAGGTACACAAACGGTTTTGAGATCTCTCACGGACCAAGCTTGTGAACCCTAATTCTCTCGAATCTTAGTTATATACCCATCCTATTGAGTTGAACTTCTCATTCTAGGCTTCTTATTATAAATGGATTCTTCTTCCTGCTCTTGGGATTTACCTGAAGACTTTATTGATAATGAGGTATAGTTTGAATTCGATAAAGACAAGAGAACCTTTGTTGAAGTTGAAGGATATTTTACTCAATCTCCCGATTCTTATTCGGATGTAGAGGAGGTTGAAGAGATTTCGTCAGATGTAGTTCTTGACTTCCTAAAGAACTTTGAGGATGCAAAACAGTAACTTGTTGATTCAATGAAGTGTCTTAATGAGGTAAGAACTGAGTTGAAAAAGGTTAACTCTGACCTTGTTCTCATGAAGACCCGTGTTAAGGAACTTCCCAACAAGGATTTTCTCTCCAAAGGTGTAGAGGATGTTGTCGTTCACAAGCTCGAGAACCTCAAGACTCATGAGGATCCAGAACTGTCTATATGACTTCACTTTGTGTTCGGCTTTGGGATAAAAGTATGTTTTTTATTTTTGTTGCCCAGTATGTCTTCTTTTTGGTTTAGTTAGAAGAATAACTAGTGCTTGGAATAGCAATGATTGTGACTACACATAGCTATTATTTGTTCATCTTTCTTTTTAGGTTTATTGGTTTAAATTCTAAAACTATTTGGAGGATGATGTTTTGCAATATTAATCTCTATGGTTTGTTTTACTGCAATGGGATATTGGGGTTTACGACTGTGAACTATGTTTGTCCCATACTTTGTGAAAAGTAAAGTCGTTCGTGATCGGTATTCACGTATTGATAAAAGAATGAATGGACTTTTGACAAATACAAAAGTTAAGCCTATATTGTCAATTCATTGATGGAAGATAGGTTAAAATCTTTTGTTTTCAAGGATTATGTCTATTAATATCGTTATGCAAATAGTGATGGAAAATAGAATGAATCCTTGTGTATTCCGCAGTATTGATCATCCCTGATCCATATTACCGTGAGGCTCCGCAATGTATCTTATGTTGAGCACTATACAACCAAGTTGATTTTTTATCTCAGTTGGTGTACCGTGAGATATGTTATGTCGAGTATATTGAACTAAATTAATCATCTTGTTTGGTTATTTAGTTATTGTTCCGTAAATTTCTTATGTCGAGCAAAACAAATGACAATTAAATTGATTACTTTTGTGATTAGTTTGGTTGTGTATTCCAATTAGATTAATTATGGGTTCACTTGTAATTAATCTAGTTGAGTATTTTCGTATCTCCATAAGTTCTCTTATGTTGATCATAATCAATTGAATTGATCACTTTTTGTGGTTAATTTGATTGCGTATTCAGATTAAATTAATCATGAGTTTACTTGTAATTAATTTGATTGAGTTTTTGGATATAGAAAATCATTCTTATGGTTTTTGGTGTCCAATAAAAAAAATCCTTCTTTTCCTTCGAAATTAAGGTCGTTCTTGTTGTTCTTTCGGGAATGACATCAAATGGGGGAGAGTTCTTTTGAACTTGTGCTTAATGGTCATATCTTGAGGGGTGTGCGGATGTGGAATTTTAGAGGGTTTATCTTGTATCTTTAAACTCCTTGATGAATGCATTTAGCTTCGGCTTTATGATTGCATCTAAATTAGTGTACATATTTTTTTCTTTTAGTCATGAAATGTCTCTTTCGGAAATTTCATTATGATCCCGTTCTTGTACCTTTGCCAATTTTATTGACAAAAGGGGGAGAATTAATATGTAGTTCACACTATAAATACATATGGTTTTCGGATCATTGTGTAAGGGGGGGTGGTTTTCATGTGATATGGAGTATTGACTAAGAGGGAGTGATACATATCACTATAGTATTATTGTTGAAGTTATGATACAATTGAACTTTGACGTTGTGTAAAAAATACTATGACATTGTATAACAATGATCGAGACCGATGCTTTCTCATTGTTATAGCTACAGATCTTCAACAACGGTGATGCTAAACTTACAACCTTTGGGATCATTGGAGTAATTGGAAGTGACGAAGATTTCGAGGAATGTTGAAGATTAGACATGTGTAATAGGAGCTACTAAAGTTTCTTTATCTTTTTTGTATTCCATATGTATTGATAGTTTTGTAACTAAAATTTACAAAGGGGGAGATTGTTAGAGCATTGCTCAGTCGAACTCGCATGCGTTGCTATCTCAAGCATGTTTGTCAATGTTAGTGATCAAAACTATAAGTCTTGATTTCTAGTATATTATAGCTAAGTCTCGGAATAGGATGACCTCAAGGACTTCATGGCGATTCATCATACAAGAAGAAGAACTACTTAAGGAACCGGTGGAACTTCCCGACAAAATGCTATGTGAAGACTTGAACTTATCTATCACTCAAAAGTCTATCTACTCTATATCCTATTCTTTGAGACAAGAAGTCGTATGCTATATATATAGACTTTGATTATACACATTTGGTATTTCGAGACGAGTATATCTCGCCTATCTATATCTCGAAATATGAGTTGGTAAGCTTTTCGCTTTAACCAAGTTTATCTTTACCATGTGATGAAAGTCATGATATGTTTCAATCATCTTGAAAATTGCTTTGACGAGATATGGTGTAACAACTATATAACGTCCTCTAAGAATGTTTCAGTGATTGAAATGTGAGTTTAGATTACATAACCAATGGTGGACATAAGCATTGTTGTGGAAACACATTTATGTATAAATCCTATTCCTTGAACCAAAGTTTGCGAACTTTGTTGATCAATAGAACCGGAAGAATGGCGTGAGACAAATCCGCGAACTGCCGAAGTTCTCAAACCCGAGAATTTCTGCTGGAGTTGACAAAGTACTTGCGTGAAACTAAGTCCGCGAACTGGCGAAGTTCTCATACCCGAGAATTTCTGCTGGAGTTTGTAAACTCTTCCCAGTAATTTAAGTCCGCGAACCTAGTCTGCGAACTTGAGAAGGTTATATATTTGAAGATGATTTCTGAACTTAAACTTAAAAAGACTAAGGAATGCAGTTTGAAAACCGTGGCTATAAAAGTTCATGAACCGATTCAAGTGAATCAAATCATCTTTGCTTCAATTGTGTCTTGTGTAGTACATGAGATATCTTTGCAATTGAACAACTCTCTAACTAGTTCATTTGAAGTCATTTGAACTAGTTATGGTGAAAAGAACATGGTTGATATGAAATGCTCATATAGCTAACCATTTGGTTAACTACTGTTGAACCAACAAGTGCATACGTTTGGGTACGGTTAACAAACCTAGAAGCGTGCATTGTCAAGTTTTTATAACAATCTAAGTTTTCGATCTAACGGTTGAGAAATATTAGCTTGAATCTAAATCAGGTTTTCATCTAACGGTGGATATTGATTGCTTAGGTGTGATACTAGTTTGCGTGCTAGAGTCAGTTCTCCTATAACCTTTGTTTTTCTTCTTCTAAAACCAGGTTAACGACTTAAAGACTTCATTGGGATTGTGAAGCCACACCGATACTACTTTTATCGTAGTTGTGTGATCTGATCTTGCATCTTCTATCGTACGAGTATAATCAGATTGATTGGCTTGAGATTGATATCTCCGATAGGCAAGATATAAAAAGTAATCACAAACATCTTCGTCTCATTGTTTGTGATTCTGCAACATCTGGTTTCGCTACCATACGATTAAGATTGTTGTGAGGTAATTGATAACTCTAGGCTATTCTTCGGGAATATAAGACTGGATTATCAATTGGTTCCTGTTCACCTTGATTATTATCAAAACACGGAACAAAAACTTTTAGGGTTTATCTGTGGGAGACAGATTGATCCTTTGATAGACTTGTCTGTGTGAGACAGATTTGTTTATTATCAAGTCTTCGACTTTGGGTCGTATCAACTCTTGGTTATGGGTGAGATCAGCTAAGGGAATCAAGTGCGCAGTATCCTGCTGGGATCAGAGGCGTAGGGAGTACAACTGTACCTTGGATCAGTGGGAGACTGATTTGGGTTCAACTACAGTCCAGTCCGAAGTTAACTTGGAGTAGGCTAGTGTCTATAGCGGCTTAATAAAGTGTGTGTTCAATCTGGACTAGGTCCCGGGGTTTTTCTGCATTTGCAGTTTCCTCGTTAACAAATTTTTTGGTGTTTGTGTTATTTCCATTTCCGCATTATATTTGTTTATATAATTGAAATAATACAGGTTGTGTGTTTGAATCAATCAATTGGAAATCCGATCTTCGGTTGTTGATTGATATTGATTGATCCTTGGATATTGGTCTTTGGTACCATCCAAGTTATTCCTTGTGTTTGATTAAAGACTAGCTGATTTCTATTAGCTCGAGTAAATCAAAACAAAAGAGAGATATTAACTCCTTGAGATACTTTTACCTAGATTGAGTCTGACTGTCCAGTTGATTCTCTAGAAAGTATTTTGGAGTTAGTCCATACAGATTGCTAAGCGAAATATTAGGTGGTGTTGTTAGACCCCCGCTTTTTCAGAGAACTCTAGCAGCTGGGAAACCTAATCCCCACACCTCCTGTGTGATACTAGTTGTATAAGCTAGAGTCGATTCTCCTTTAACCTTAGGTTTCTACCGAGACCCTGTAGGATAACGACTTGAAGACTTCATTGGGATTGTGAAGCCAGACCGATACTACTTTCTTGTAGTTGTGTGATCTGATCTTGTTGTTTCTATCGTATTAAGTACAATCGTAACGATTGGCTTGAGATTGATATCTCCGTTAGGCAAGATATAAAAGTAATCACAAACATCTTCGTCTCATCGTTTGTGATTCCACAATATCTTCTTTCGCCGCGTCGATTTAGATTATTGTGAGGTGATTGATAATACTAGGCTGTTCTTCGGGAATATAAGTTCGGATTATCAATTGGTTCCTGTTCACCTTGATTTATCAAAAGACGGAACAAAAACTCGTAGGTATTTCTGTGGGAGACATATTTATATATTACCGTAGACTTTTCTGTGTGATACAGATTTGTTTATTAAAGTCTTCGACTTTGGGTCGTAGCAACTCTTAGTTGTGGGTGAGATCAGCTAAGGGAATCTAGTGCGTAGTATCCTGCTGGGATCAGAGACGTAGGAGCATAACTGTACCTTGGATTAGTGTGAGATTGATTGGGGTTAAACTACAGTCCAGAACGAAGTTAGTTTGTAGTAGGCTATTGTCTGTAGCGTCTTAATGTGTGTTCAATCTGGACTAGGTCTCGAGGTTTTTCTGCATTTGCGGTTTCTTCGTTAACAAAACTTCTGGTGTTTGTGTTATTTCTTTTCCGTATTATATTGTTTATCTTTATAATTGAAATATCACAGGTTGTTATTTTTAATCAACCAATTGGGAAATCCGACCTTTGGTTGTTGAATGAAATTGATTGATACTTGAACATTGGTCTTGGGTGTCTTTCAAGTGATTTCTCTTGTATTCAATTATACTCGCATATTTCTATTTGATTGAGTAAGAATTGAATCGAGAAAGAGAGATATAACTCGTTGATATACTTTATTAATATTGAGTCTAGTTGATTCTCTTGAAAGTATATTGAAGTTAGTCCATACAGATTGTTAATCAAAATATTGGGTGTGGTTGTTGTACCCCCCCGTTTTTGCAATTGGTATCAGAGAAGGCAAACACGTTTAAAGACCTTATAAGTCTGTGTTTGTAAGCGATCTGACTATATGGATAATAAAGTCTCTAGAAACACTTCGCCATGATTAAAAACCAATCGCAGAAAAAGTTCTGCTAAACTGGTTATTCTCCAGAAAAAGTTGGATGAACAAATTCGGATCAACTATGATCTTATTGCAGAAATCACAATACTTAAGGATTTGAAATATATCAAAATTCCTTTGATGGGTCTGAATAACTCCAGTTGTTCTTCTATGAAGAATAGTCGCAAGTCAGATGATTAACAACGTTCAGATGTTGTGAAAACTGATATGACTCAGAACTTCTCAGACGAGCTTAAAGGTGTTGGCCCATGTTTGTTTTGTGATTCCTTCAATAACTTTCAACATACTTGTATGTCCTTCCAAAAGAGCCAGAAAGTTGCAAGTAATCTTCATAAGAAAACTAAACAACTGGTTGCTTCACTAAAAGGATGTACGAAACTAACAGGAAACCCTAAACAAGAAAGTACTGATAGTATGGGAGCTTTTGCTTTAAAATCAACATCACCCTTTCAATGGTTTCTTGACAGTGGATGTAACAGACATATGACAGGTGATCTCACATGGTTTGTTTCTTCAAACGACTATTAAGGAGGACCGGTGACATTTGGAGATGGAAGTTGTTGCTACATAAGCAAGAAGGGGACGATCAAACTACCCGGAGTGCCTGAAATCCATGATGTAGTATATGTAAAAGGTATGAATGCAAATCTTCTTTCTATTAGTCAAATTTTTGACAAAGGCCATCGAGTTGTCTTCAATGCAAATGGATGTGACATTGTAGACAAAAATGGGAGAGTAATTTTTCAAGGAACTCGTGGTAAAAACAACTGTTATCTTCTGGATACTCAGTTCGGCAACTGTTGCAATTTGACTAAGGTGGAATCTACACATATATTGCATGAGCGTTTTGGTCACATCAATTATCGTCTTCTAACTAAGATCATTAACAAAGAACTTGTTAGAGGATTTCCCAAAATCAATGCAAAGATTGATGGTGTATGTGATGCCTGTCAAAAGGGTAAACAAACGAAAGTTCACCATAAATCATCTCGAGATATTCTCACTAAATCTCCACTTGATTTAATTCATATGGATCTCTTCGGACCAATTCAACAACCCATGGTTGCTGGTAAGAAGTATGCTTTAGTTATGGTAGATGATTACACCAGGTTCACTTGGGTTGCATTTCTATCTCATAAGAATGAAACCCTTGATAAATTCAAGATTATTATTAAAAGAATCCAGAACGAACAAGGTCGCAAACTAAAGAAAATTATAAGCGGCCGTGGAACTGAATTCAATGACACTAAGGTGTTTGAATTTTGTGACGAACTGGGGATTATTAAACAATATTCACCACCCATCACTCCTCAAGCTAATGGAGCTGCAGAAAGAAAAAATAGGAACATTCAGGAAACGGCCAGGGTAATGCTCCATAACAAAAACTTACCTTTAAGATTTTGGGGAGAAGCTGTCTTTACAGCATGCTATTTGATCAACCGTGTTTACCCACGGTCTAAGACCCTAAACACTCCTTATGAGTTGTGGTACGGAAGAAAACCCAACTTGCACTATCTCAGAGTGTTCAGAAGTAAGTGCTACATTCTAAAACATCGAGAACAGTGAGGGAAATTTGATACCAAAAGTGATGAAGGTATCTTTCTTGGCTATGCTTCTGATAGCCGTGGTTTTCGAGTATTTAATCTCAAAACCCAGGTCATGATGGAATCTTCTAATGTTATCATCGATGATATTAGTAATTTTCATCATGATAATCCTCCTGCTGAATTGCCTCCAACTGAGACAATTGAGAAAGTCAAAGAAATCCCAGATTCAGTTGAAGTTATCCCAATTGTTACTGATCCTGATATTTCTAGTGATGAAGAAAAGAGCACTAATCAGGCTACTCCCGACAAACAAGAATGTGTCCCTCCACGACATCTCTGGGTTCAAAAGAATCATGATCCCAACAATATTATTGGAGGAAGAGATTCTACAGCCAAGACAAGAGGACAACTTCAAAATATTTGCAATTTTGGTTATTATCTTTCACAAGTAGAACCAATTTCAGGAATGACATTTTATGGGGAAGAGTTCTTAATTGAACTTGTGCTTAATTGCCAAATATTTGTGGGGAGTGCGGCTGTGGAATATTATAGGAGTTATCTTGTATCTTTATAAACTCCTTGATGAAAGAATTTGGCTTCGGCTATATGATTGCATCTAAATAAGGTGATATGTGCTTACTTTTGGTCATGAAATGTCTCTATGGAAATTTTCATTAGGATCCCGTTTTCGTACCTTTGCCAATTTTATTGACAAAAAGTGGGAGAATTAATATGTAGTTCACACTACAAATACATATGGTTTTCGGATCATTATGTAAGGGGGAGTGGTTTCCATGTGAGATGGAGTATTGACTAAGGGGGAGTGATACATATCACCATAGCATTATTGTCAAAGTTGTGTTACAATTGGACTTTGATGTTGTATGATAATAATAATATGACATTGTATAACAATGATTGAGAATTCTTGTTTTATCATTGTTATAGCTACGGAGTTTCAACAACGATGATGCTAAACTTACAACCTTTGGGATTACTGGAGTACTTGGAAGTGACGAAGATTTCAAGTAATGTTGAAGATTAGGCATGTGGAAGAAGAGCTACAAAATTTTATTTATCTATTTTTTTATTCCATATGTATTGATAGTTTTGTCAATAAAATTGACAAAGGGGGAGATTGTTAGAGCACTGCTCGGTCGAACTCGCATGCGTTGCTATCTCAAGCATGTTTATCAATGTTAGTGATCAAAACTGTAAGTCTTGATTTCTAGTCTATTATAGCTAAGTCTCGAACTAGGATAGAAAGTATAGTTGAGCTCAAGAACTCCATGGCGATAATCATAAAAGACGAAGAACTACTCAAGGAACTGGTGGAACTTCATCGACTAAAAGGTATGTGGAGACTTGAACTTATCTATCACTCAAAAGTCTCTCTACTCTATCTCATATCTTGAGACAAAAGCCGTTTCGCTGTATAGACTTCGATTATTCACATTTGCTATTTTGAGCCGAGTTTATCTCGCTTATCTATTTCTCGAAATATGTGTTGGTAAGCTTTCACTTTGGCCAAGTTCATCTTTACCTAGTGACGAAAGTCATGTTATGTTTCAATCACTTGAAAATGGCTTTGACGGAAAATGTTTTGTGAATAACAACTATATAACGTCCTCTAAGAATGTTTCAATGATTGAAATGAGAGTTTAGATTATATAACCATTGGATATAAGCATTGTGTTGAAACACATACATGTATAAGTCCTTATTCCTTGAACCAAAGTATGCGTACTTTGCTGCTCTGGAAAACCGGAACAGAGTCCGCGAACCCAGTCCGCGTACTATCGGAGGTTTTCTTCTCGAGAAAATTTGTTGGAGTTTGTGAACTATTTATAAACTTATTCCGGGTATTTAAGTCCACGTACCTAGTCCGCGTACTTAGGTTGGTTATTTTCTAAAAACGATTATTCGTGAAATTATACTTATATTAACTAAGGAATGCAAGCTTGCAAACCGTAGTTATAAAGTTCATGAATCGATTCGAGTGAATCAAATCATTTTTGCTTCGATTCTATCTTATATACTTCTATAGGATCTAAGCAATTGAACAACTCTCTAACTAGTTCATATGAGTCATTTGAACTAGTTATGGTAAAGAAGAATATGGTTGATATGAAAGTGATCATATGGATAACCATTTGGTTAACTACTGTTGAACCAACGAATGTATATGTTTGGGTACGGTTACAAAAACCTAAAACGCGCATTTCATTTGTGTGTAACAAGCTATAATTTTTTGATCTAACGGTTGAAAGATATTAGCTTGAATCTAATCAGGTTTTCATCTAAGGGTGAATATTGAATGCTTTGTTACTAAGCTAACATTGATTGCAAACCCTGATTTGAAAGACTATATAAAGGATAACTCTAGCAATTGGGAAAACTAATCTCCACACCTCCTGTGTGATACTAGTTGTATAAGCTAGAGTCAATTCTCCTTTAACCTTAGGTCACTACCGAGACCCTGTAGGTTAACGACTTGAAGACTTCGTTGGGATTGTGAAGCCAGACAGATACTACTTTCTTGTAGTTGCGTGATCTGATCTTGCTGTTTCTATCGTATTAAGTACAATCGTAACGATTGGCTTGAGATTGATATCGCCGATAGGCAATATATAAAAGTAATCACAAACATCTTCGTCTCATCGTTTGTGATTCCACAATATCTTCTTTCGCCTCGTTGATTAAGATTATTGTGAGGTGATTGATAATATTAGGTTGTTCTTCGGGAATATAAGTCTGGGTTATCAATTGGTTCCTGTTCACCTTGATTTATCAAAAGGCGGAAAAAAAACTCGTAGGTATTTCTTTGGGAGACAGATTTATCTATTACCGTAGACTTTTGTGTGTGATACAGATTTTTTTATTAAACTCTTCGAATTTGGGTCGTAGCAACTCTTAGTTGTGGGTAAGATAAGCTAAGGGAATCAAGTGCGTAGTATCCTGCTGGGATCAGAGAAGTAGGAGCATAATTGTACCTTGGATCAGTGTGACATTGATTGGGGTTCAACTACAGTCCATATTGAAGTTAGTTTGTAGTAGGCTAGTGTCTGTAGCGGCTTAATACAGTGTGTGTTCAATCTGGACTATGTCCCGAGGTTTTTCTGCATTTGCGGTTTCCTCGTTAACTAAACTTCTGGTGTCCGTGTTATTTATTTTCCGCATTATATTGTTTATCTTTATAATTGAAATATCACAGGTTGTGCGTTTGAATCAATCAATTGGGAAATCCGACCTTTGGTTATTGATTGATACTTGAACATTGGTCTTTGGTACCGTTCAAGTAATTTCTCTTGTATTCAATTAGACTCGCAGATTTGTATTTGCTTGAGTAAGAATTGAATCGAGAAAGGGAGATATAACTCGTTGATATACTTTATAAAGATTGAGTCTAGTTGATTCTTTTGAAAGTATATTGAAGTTAGTCAATACATATTGCTAATCGAAATATTGGGTGTGGTTGTTATACCCCCGCTTTTTCAGGATATAATTTTGAGATTAAGAGTTAGTGATAAAGTGATAGAATAGAGATGCAATCTTAGTTGTTATATAAGATCAAGTCCCGTGAAAATTGAAAACCCACTATAAGTCTACAACTTCCTTTTCTTCTTGTTAATTTCAAATCAACTTCACCGAGATCCAAAAGACTATGACCATAACATACCTACATATGAAAAACATCTTCTTAGGTGTTTTAAAACAATAAAAATATGTTCACCGAGACCAACAGGAATACAGACATGCACTAAATCTAGCCGCAATACGATATATCAAAAAAGTAAATGAAACCACAAAAATTAATGTTAAAATAGATTTTAGTTTGTATTATGCGAATATCCCCTACCTTGATCGCTTAATTCCAATACCTTGATGAGAAACTCTAACACGCACTGGGTACAAATAAATCCGTAAACTTCTTGTTATTGTTCAATCACGACATGAAAATCTCAAGTGAAGTGGTTAACGTTTTTTTTTTGTTTTTTTGGTTTTCCTAAATTGGAACTGAAATTGAAGAACATGGTGGTAAAGTTAAGTTAAGCTTATTTTTTGTTTTTGATATATATATATTTAGATTGATAATTGAATATTTCATATATATTTAGCATCAATTCCATGCTAATAATTTCTGATATTCTTGCAAATTTTTATGTATTACCCTTGTTTTCTTGTATTTGAACTTTATTAGGTGAATTTGTTAGAGCATAGCTCGGTTGAACCCATCAAGCGTTGGTATGTCAAGTTTGGTTGTCATATTTTAGTATCAAAACTCATCTACAATCGCTTGATTAAATACTAGAGTCAACTTTGTTTAGGTTAGACTAGAAAGTCTAGGAATGCCGAGACGTACAAGTATTGCTCTGAAGACCTGAAGAATGTGAAAAGTAATGACTACAATGACGAAATCATCCTTCCTCTTGAGGTTAGTAATATTGACTTGATATTGTTTCCAATCCTAACGTATATTTCAAGTCGGATTTTGTTGGAAACATAACATGCGAAGATGTATACAAATAATACTCTAGTGGTTAGAATTGGTCACGAAATTATGATCAAAGTGTCAAGGAATTTATTGAATTACGAAGCATAACACTTATCTTTTGAACTTTGTAAATACGACCTCGACATAATCTATTATATATATTTGTTTAATTATGCGTTGATAGACACATTTTTGTGTCCGATTTGTCTCGATTCTATATATTGTTAGGGCTCATTTTTGTACTTATTATGGTGTTTTATTTATTTGTAGGTATTTTTGGCTAATAAACATTTTTGGAAAAAATTGGCTCGAAAAGTTGTCGGAAAGCACCCGGAGGACATTTGCTATTCGGACTCTCACTTTGGATAAGGGGTAACCTAATTACTAAGGGGCATCCCATTTCCAGACAGTTGCTAATCGCACCCCTACTCTGGATAAGGGGAAACCATCTTCAACATTCAGAAACCAGGTTTTTGGCGGGAAAACAATGCAGTTAAAGAACAGTTTTGGCAATCGTGATTTGGAGGAGTTTGAGGTCGATTAAACCTATGATTTTCATAGGATAGACTCCTTATGGGTCTAGGAATCTGATATGGGTATTTAAATCGATTAGATTGGGCTCAATCGACGGATTTTTCTCACAACAGAAAATATGGAAAGTCACGTGTGTGACCTATTTTAAGGAATTTTAGAGAGATTAAAACGCTGTAAACCTTCCCAAAGATTTGTATCTATCTAAGGAAGAGTTTAGAATAAAAAGGAAAGCTCAGAAACGCGTAGAAATCCTAAAACAAGAAATTGTCGTAACTTGGCCGTGAAGAGAAGTAAAGAGATTTTGGAAGATTTGGGAGAGATTTAATCAGTATTTTTGATACAAATAGATGTCTTGGGTCATATAGAAGAGGTGTCGAGAGTTTGGGAACCTAAGGAGAGCCAGAGAAGAAGAAATCAGAGCTTTACCAAACTCTGTTTCTGTTGCTGCTGCTGCTGAAGAAGAAGAACGCGAAGAACATTGCGCTCGGTAGATAGTCGCAGAACAGTGTCGTTGATTAACAGCTGAAGAACATTAAGCTGTTCAGGGCAGTCTTATTCTAGGGTCTTAAAATCAGCGACAAAGCAACAGTTTTTCTGTAACAGTTCCATTGTAACAGCTGTTTTGCAACACCAATACACTGTTGCAAACAGTCTGTGTTATTACTTTTCACTCTTTTAATCATCTTTTGAGCAACAAACACACATTTTGAGATCATGATTAATATGAGGAGCTAAATCCCATTGCTGGGGCGATAGAGGAAGCTATTTTTCTAACAAAAAGTGGTATATTCTATTTTATCTTTTTATTTACAATAATTATATGATTATTTGCCTTGAACTATTATTGAATATGATTTTTATTTGAGTGATTGTGATCTATTTTGATGGAGTATGCTTAGTTTTAAGACTTTTGATGCTTCATACTTGGTATTTACAATTATTACTTTTGAAAATCTACTTGTTGCAATATTTTAGAATCAAATTAAACAAGAAAATTGCATAAATATAAGTATTGGTTTAATCACTTTGAACTTGGAAAATAGTGGAATCTTAGCCTCATTGTTTCTTTTAGTATTGATATCATCTTTGATTGAGTTTGCTATAATTTTTAGTGAGTTTTCTATTTTAGTACTAGAATTTAAGTCTAATTAATATCCTTCACAAGTCTGAGAATCGAACCACTTTTACCACTATCTACAAATCACATCATGTGTGCATTAGGCACTAAGTATTTTATACTCTGTGATATCATCTATATTAAATATGATATGTGCTTCTTTAGTCTTGAAGTATCTTTTGTATAATCCCATTATTTTCGTACCTTTTCCAATTTTTATTGACAAAAAGTGGGAGAATTAATTAGTAGTTTAACACTACATACATATGGTTTACAAATCATTATGTAAGGGGAAGTGAATTAAGGTTTCACCTATTATGCAAAAGATGTAAGTATTGACTAAGGAGGAGAAACATATCACCGTAGTATTACTTCGAAGTTGTGATACAATTGAACTTTGGAGAAGATAATAATATTATGTTTTTGTATAACAATGATTGAAAGTATATGTTTTCAAATTGCCATGGGTCTTCTACAACGATGATGCTGACTTGAACATGTTAAGAATCATTGGCAACTTGAAGTAACGAAGAATTCAAGGAGTTGGAGAACCAAGGAAATCAAGCATTGTTATGGATTCCGGAGTTTTGAAGCTTTATTTTTTTAATCAATATATCTTAATATTTTTGTCATTAAAATTGACAAAGGGGGAGATTGTTAGAGCATTGCTCGGTCGAACTCACAAGTGATGCTATCTCAAGCTTGTCTTCAAATTTAGTTGATCAAAATTATATCTTGATTTCCGGTCTGCATTTAGTCAAGTCTCGAATTAGGATAAAAGTGTGTAGTTGAGTACCAGACATAACGTTCTACAGTTTGAAGGTGAAGATCAACCGAAGCTTTTAAAAAACTTCATCAACAAAAGGTAAGTGAATATTGAACCACATATTACTCAAGTTTTCACCTTTTTATCTATGAGACAATGTCGCATGACTTACATGCACAAGTGAAATTTCGAGTCAAGTTTATCTTATTAATTATTCTCGAAATATGTCGACTAAGCTTAAGAACATTTTTTTCAAAACTTGATGGATTTTGTTAAGAACAATTATTTTTTATGACCTAAATCGTGATTCAAGTTAATCATCTGAAAATAGCCTGGAACAGTGTTATGTGTCATTGATGTTATTCGGGAATGTTTCAAATTGATTATTAAAGAGATATAGAACTACTGTAAATATGGATACATGACAGTACACGTACCAGCTCACATACTGGCACAACTGTTAGAGGTCGGGAGTGGTAGTACATGTACCTAGTACACGTACCGGTGTAGCTATAGTTCGAAAACAATTTTTCGTACACATACCAAGTATTCAAACCTAAAAAAGTCTGTTGACTCGTCAACTCAGGATGGTACACATACCTAGTATGCATACCGAAAAGTTATGTGGATTCCTGAACTTGTTTTGTCTTAAGGGTATACAAAACCGATACACGTACCATGACAAAATAACTCACGAATAGGAAAGTAATTACATGTACCAAGTACACGTACTTACCCTATCGAATATTTTCAGATGCATCGGAATTATTTCTATGAGATAATTGGCATTTGAACAACTCTCTAAAAAACAAATTTAGACATATTTGACCACATTATAACCTATGGTTGTGACTCAAGATTAAAGTCTTAAAGTGTTATATGAAAATGGTTAAGCTTACAGTTCGTCTGGCTAGTTTCGACAAACCTTTCACGAACAAGTCATGTTACACAGTTCGGTTACGGTTCATCCTAACCAGAGTCTATATTCTGTTATATCAATCTCAAGTCAAGTTTTCATCTAATGGTGAATACTGATTTCTTGATTCTAAAGCTACCTTAGCTTAAATCTAAAGAAACCTTGATCTTGAAAGTCTATATAAGGAGAACCTCAAGCAACTGGGATCTTTGAATCTCCGACAATATTCTTGTGTGTCTTAGTTGTAAACTAGAGTCGTCCTCTCCTTTAAACCTTTTTAGGTTTAGCGACTAAAAAGACTTCACTTAAAGATTCGTGAAGCCAGATCCGACTATCTTTATCTTGATAGTTCATGTATCCTGATCTTGCTACTGATTGTTGAGTCTCACTCCGATAAAGCAAGATAGATAGAAACCACAAAGTTTCTTCATCTCAGACTTTGGGATTCCACAAGTATATTCCTATATAACGATTCTTTGTTGTAATCGGAGTAGGTTTTACTTGTGATGTGAATAATAATCCAGGCCACTTTTCGGAAGTCGTAAGTACCGGATTTTGAGGTTTGCTAGACTTTGTGTATTGCAAATGATTTCCTATATCACCTTGATATTTGATCAAAATGGAAATCACATATATGCTTATCTATGGGAGGAAGATTGGTTTAAAGTATTTAATTGAGTTGAAGCAACTCTTAGGCTGTAAAGGACGTTAGCTAAGGGAATCAATTGTGCAGAGTCTTGCGAGTTTCAAGAGGCGTAAGGAGCGCGATAGTAACTAAATTACTCTGATGGTGGATTCCGTCTCAACTACATTCCAGTCCGAAGTTTTGATAGTAGGCTAGAATATGGAGCGGCTTAATACAGTTTGGTGTTCAAATCTAGACTAGGTCTCAGGGTTTTTCTGCAATTGCAGTTTCCTCGTTAACAAATTTTTTGGTGTCTGTGTTATTTCTTTTTCCGCATTATATTGTTTATCTTTATAATTGAAATATCACTGGTTGTACGTAAATCAATCAAAGTAGATACGTCCATCATAAATTGTTAGATACAACTTGATTGATCTTGGATGTTGATCTTTGGAATCGTCCAAGAACTCTCACGGTATAATTAGGTTCATGGACTTGTCTTCTTTTACATATTGATTATGATATTAAGAGATATAAACTTTTCATATTATTCCTGATTGAGATTCATAGTTGTAACTCTCGGAATTTTATATGAGTTTAGTCCATATAAGTTGCCTAAGAAAAAGATGATGGTGTATTTTGGTACCCTCGCATTTTCAAGAACAACATATCTTGCATTTAGATAAGCTCTCTTCGGAGATAAAAGGTTTCGACGGAGATATATCTTATTTTGAGATGTAACAGTTGTTGATACATGAAAAATAATACCCCTTAACGGGCTTGAGGTGTCCCCAAAGGGGTTGGAAAGCCTAACATGAGACATGGGGACTTGGGGACTAATCCCAAGTCCAAATGATAAAATACCCATGAGATGGAAAGGACAAGAAAGGGATTAATGAATAAGAAGGAGGTTATATAAAGGAAAGAATGACATTAGAAGTAATTAAGGAGGTTTAGGACATGTGGCATGATGTCATAAAAGAAAGGGACTTTTGGAAAGTCTATATAAGGAAGGACAAGGTACAATGTAAAGACAACTCTCTCTCTTACTACTCCAAGAAAGCTGAGGTCACTTGGTGTAGCTAGGACGGGTAGAACCAAAACTAAAATCACCCCTCAACATTTGGCGACCACATACGGAGGCTCGTGCCTAGCTCACCATGACACACCTAGGAAGCGCTAACTTGGGCGCGGCAAAAAATCAATCGACCAACCAACCCATCAACATGGACGAAGTAACAATAGATGATGAGGACATCGAGGAAGAAATGCTAGCCTAAAACACCACAAAACAATCGATAGGACGCGGACCTCAAAATGGAGAAATGAGAGCAACTCAGGAGAAAAACATGCAGGCAATACGATCACCAGAATCCGCATCTTCAGTCCTACAAGACATACAAAAAGAGCTAGATGAACGCTTGCAAAGAAGGCAAGAGATAGAGGATTGGATAGAACAAGCAGTGATAGCATGCCAAAACACTCCCAAGGAAGCAACTAAGGGAGGAGAACGACAAAGCGCCAAGATTACGACATTGCAGGAAGATATGGCGAGATACTTAGAGAAAAATTACCACGTGATAAAACAATACAATCACTTCCTCGTAAGCAGCCCATACCCGGCAAATATCCAAGAATACCAGTACCCCGAGGACTATAATTCTCCGAAATTCAAAACGTATGATGGGCTAGGAAATGCGCGGGAACACCTTAGACGATTTTTATCGACAATGAATGACAAAGCCTCCGATGGAAAGACGTGCTTAAGAAAATTTCTTAAGTCACTAACAGGCACGACATTCACCTGGTACGACAATTTAAAGGAGGAAAGTGTGGATTCCTGGCCAACCATGTTCGCACTTTTCCTTGGAAAATTATATTCATCCAAGAGGAAAATCACATGAATAGACTTAAGCAGGAGCGGTTAGCGGATAGGAGAGGAAATAGAAAAAATATATCTTGCGTTTTCGACGTCTGGCGCTAGATTTCCATGAAGACATCAGCGAAGGAGCGCTCGTCGAAATATGTGTGAGTGGAATGATACCAGCCTTTAAGGGAAGTTTGATCAAATTCATGTTTCATAATTTAGTCGAGCTAGAGGAAGCAGCTGAACGAATAGCTGATTGTGTAGAGGAAGTATCTACAGACCCTGCCTGGCGCCACTCAGTCAACACCATATCCGAAGCACCACGTAATTTAAGGTCTAATACTAACAAGGAGAAAGGAGACCAGTTTCAAGAAGTCGACGGAGGCCAAAGGATAAGTGGATGGACTAGGAGAGACTCAGATCCACCGCCTCCCCTATCCTGCAGTAGAGAGCACACGATTGAACTCCTGAACCAATGGGTTATAATAAAGGAAATCCAGCTGCCCCCAACTGTGGTAGACGTCAATAAGATGGATAAGAACGCGACCAAGTATTGTCACTACCATCGGAGGCTGGGACATCCGATGGTGGAATGTTTCGCCATAAGGAGCATATTCGAATGAAAACACGCCTCTGGAGAACTCGAGGCAGCAAAACAAACAATTGAACACCCCATTCCCCGCCATTGAGAGGGAAAAGGTGAAGAACTCAAAAAAAAAAAAAAAAGAGAGAGAGGAGAAGAAAGAAGGAATAACCACACCTAGCTTGTAAACAACCCCTTTTTTTTATGGTAAGAATAATATTTTCTTTTCAATTCATGAGCAATACGATGAGAAAAGTCCACGGGAATACCAAAGGCACCTAGTCGGCTGACAAATTTACAAAATCCTACAGGAATACCAAAGGCGCCTGGTCGGCTGACAAATCTACAAAAGGCTAAAGGAATGCCAAAGGCACCTACTGATCTACAAAATGCTACAAAAATTCCAAAGGCGCCTGGTCGGATGACAAATCTACAAAAGGCTACAGGAATGCCAAAGACGCCTGGTCGGCTGACGAATCTACAAAAGGTTACAGGAACGCCAAAGGCGCCTGGTCGGCTGGCGAATCAACAAAATGCTACAGGAATGCCAAAGGCGCCTGGTCGGCTGACGAATATACAAAAGGATACAGGAATGCCAAAGTCCCCTGTTCGGATGACGAATATACAAAAGGCTACGGGAATGCCAAAGGCGCCTGATCGGCTGGCGGATGTACAAAAGCTACGGGAATGCCAAAGGCGTCCGGTCGGCTGACAAATCTATAAAAGGCTAAGATAATTCCAAAGGAACCCAACTGAATATCCCACCAAGGGAGTGTAGGCGCGTTTAACCTACGCCTTACCCACCTCCTCTATCTGAAGAAAGAAGGGAGGGAGCAGGCGCGTCTAACCTACGCCCTACCCACCTCACCCCATCTACCCAAAAAAAATAAGTAGGCGTATTTACCCAAATCCCTACTCACCTCATCCCATCTATCTGAAGAAATAAGGGAATGGACGCGTTTAACCTACGCCTTACCCACCCCACCCCATCTATCTGAAGAGAAAAGAGAGGGAGTAGGCGCGTCTAACCTATGACCTACCCACCACCCCACTTATCTGAAAGGAAAAGGAAGTAGGCACGTTCAACCTGCGCCCTACCCACCCTACCTATTCGGGAAAAAAGGGGGGGGCGTTTAACCAAAGCCCTTTCCGCCTCACCCCATCTATGTGAAGATGAAAGAAAGGGAGTAGGCGCGTTTAACCTACGGCCTACTCACTCCATCCTACCACAACATAAAAAGAAACGGAAGTAGGCGCATCTAACCTATGCCCTACCCATTCCACCCCATCCATCTGAAAATAAAATAAAGGGAGTATGCGTGTCTAACCTACGCCCGACCCACCTCACCCCATCTTTGAAAAAAGAAAGGAGGGAGTAGGCGCGCTTAACCCACGCCCTACCCACGTAATGTAAGGTCCAATACTAATAGACTTGGGATGAGGACCCTACCCACCCAAATCCATATATCCAAAACAAGACAATATGGAATAGGGGATAGGTGCGCTTAAACAACACCCTACTTACCCCATTCATTCGTAAAAAAAAAGGTCGGGGAGGGGGAGGGGAAGGGGTAAGCATGAGCAGCCAACGCATCATTAAATCATGGAATCAAGGATGGTAAAACTTAAGCAATGCTAATAAAAATTAATACCAACCAAACAGAATCTTAATATCCCCAAAAAACAAAAAAAAACAAAAAAAATACGCCAACAATAAAAATTATCCAAGAAACAAGGGTTCAACATAAGCAAAGAAACATAAAGATAAGAGAAATGCGACTTGTGAGACGAACACGAGAGTCATTACGACTCTTCACCTTTACTAACAACTCCTCCAACCACCCTATCGAGAACTTAATATTAACCGTTCACCGCACGGTAGTCTCCCAGCCACGCATTGTCGCCGCATCAACAGGATCATCCCCTACCCGCGTGAGCTGGTCGCCAACTTCCAAAAGGTTTTTAGTCATGTACCACAAAGTGCGAATGTCCAGAAGATCGGCCCTCACCATGTGACTGCCTCCACGCTCCACAATGCCCCTATAAGTAGCAACGAAAACAGTTGGCACCCAAAAGTCGTGGACTATTGTATGGGTAGAAGGATCTAACCCAGACTCAGCAACATTCACTACTAAAGGGAACTGAACATACGCGTCCTCGGGATTCGCTGGCACGATGGGGATGGCTGGTAGGTCGGGAACACAAGTCCGCTTCTTCAAAGGAGTGGAAGAACCACTACCATCCAGCCGAGCGCGTTTAATAGACTCGTCACCACCAGGGACTACACGCCGCATATCATCCGTGTTGGGGCCTTAAGGTTTAGTAGTCCCTTTGCGCTTGTTACCCATATCCTAGTACCAACGGCGAAGTTTTAGCAAGAAAGCGAAAATACAATGCAAAAGAGAAGAAAAGAGCTAACCTCAGGAATTGATGAATCGAGCGGAAAATCAACTAGTTTTGGGACGAGACGCGGAAGAACTAAAAGATGATTCAGAATCACTAGCGGAGCCTGAAAAATGAGATATGAGCACCATTGCAAAGAATAACTCATATTTATTAAAAAAAAAGGAGAGAGGAGAGAAGAATGATAAAAATGAAGACACGTATTAAATAGGAAGTTGTATAAATTACCTTCAGGATCACCAACAGGTGATGCCACGTGGGATGAGGACCCACCAAAAAATGACCAGCTAGACCCAGACGGGCACATCGATTGCAAAACGGCACTAGGAGACACTGGAGGTCCGCCCCTAACACGGATAGTCTCCGCCCGAAGAGGGTGAACTGATGATATGTGAAGATGCGGGGATACCCAACTGGTCCCCTCGGAGAGATTGACCTCAAGATTCCTCAAATGGTCTACAAATGAGGGAGTCGGACTGCCACTAGCGCTCCTGGGAGGCTGTGACGCGCTCCTCCGACGGGCTTGCTGAGGTTGTAGAGATGAGATATTAGCAGAGGAACAAGGGCACGGAGACAATTTGGTTGCTTCTCGTGTGTCTTTCTTAGCGAGGTTCTTCTCAGTCCAATCACTCTCAGGCATGTTCAGATACTCCTCCATTACGTAAGAAGGGGCATTCAACCCCACATGATTAGAAAGAGGAGCTCTCTGAGAATATGATTCCCGTCACTCGATTTTAATAAGAATCAAATATGTATAAATAACAGGTAAGAGGGAGACAAGTACATGTACTACTAGTGGACTAACAGCTGGCCTAGGCACATCTAGCCGGGGAGGCTTACGATCGGAAAAAGACTTCGATCCCTTCTTCGGCCTTATAGGATCAGAACCTTCGGGAGGGGGCCAAGAAGTCACCAAAGGCTCTAAAGGGAGACCTTTGGTAGCGGGAACAAGATGGTGCACGACAGCTACGGCGTCATCAAGTTTGATCATGCCAGATGCATGAAGCGACCGAAGGTCTTCATAAGACAAGTCGCGAGGAGGAGATGGTTCTCGCAAAAGGAAGTTCAAAGTTCGAAGACGCATGAAAAGTTGGTATTCATGGGAGCCTTGGGTGACTGCTAAAGGGCGCTCAGGGATAGGCTGCTTAACGAAAAATTGATTCCTCGATCACCCAAACATACTGTCCCTTTGAAGACAAAACGATCAAAACTGGCGACGACGTCTCCAATATCAGATCTCCCCCAGAGAGGGAACCTTGGGGGAATCCCTTGATCAAACCCTACCTGCTGAGCCACACGATCAGGATTATAAGACATGGCAATGAACTTACCAGCATGAAAAACCCGGGAGATAACCATGCAACACCGCATCACTGAATCAAAGTCTGACGCTGCCAAGAGTTTTGTCCATTCCAGATCTGTGTCAAGAGACGCGGTGAAATCGTATTACGCTGGACCTGATCGACCATATTGATAATGAAACGACACAAAATCCTTAACCACATCTATGAATTGGGATATATCTCCCTTCGGTACTTTCCCCCCGCCATTCCAAAGGGCCATCCGCGAGTATCCATACGTGACCGGAACCCTCTTAACCGAGTCGTCATCCTGTTCAACATCTTCTTCGCGGTGAACTGCTAACTCATTAGGATCAGGCGCATACGGGGAAACATGCTCCCAAGACCACGCTTGCATAAAAGAGGCCGGGATGTAGGTTTCGATCTTATGATTTGAATCCACTGTCTGGAGGTCTTGGAAGAACAATTCCAAGTGATGATACAAGCCACCTAAAAATATTGGCGCAAATGGGAAGGAGATGCTGCGAGATAACAACACTGCCATCGTCACAAGTTCACTTTTTATTGTATCTTGGGGACTATACTCGAACACATCATGGCAAATCCAGAATAGTATATAAGCATCCAATTCAGCACGAGGATTCGTCTCTTTCCGCTTAGGAGGGAGCACTTTTCCTTCTACCAACCGCGGAGCCCAATATTTAATCCAGAGGGAAAAGGAAGCGCGTCGATTGGTCTTAGTGACCCACTCAGGAGCTGATCTCGGCGGTTGATTTGATAAGCCATGAATCGCTTCATGAGTACAGATAGAACTGGCAAGCAAGCGCTCACCCTGTGGATGCATCGAAGGAGGTTTCTTATTCTCTCTGACCAACGCAACCTTCCCTTTGGCGGAAGATAACGGCACTTCTTTTTTATACGTGCCAGTAATCCTCCGTTCGTCTCCCTTTTTCACAGGAACCCGGTCCTTCCTCACCATCTCACTCCAGGCATCTTTGCAGTCCAAAAAATAATCACGTAGCGCCTTGTCCTCATCGGTCAATGCTCCGTAAACTGCCGCCTCGTCGTATGAATGGCTACCATGGATACGTAACCATGTAAAGGCGACTACATCCTCCAAAACTATGGTTGCCTCTCCCCACGCGGTAAAGAGAGTGTGAACAGGAGGAGCCCAATGACAGAAGAGCCGGTTTAAATCACGCTTGCACCTCTTCACTTCACGTTTGAGAGATGAGTTTATAGCTTCATCAATACATGCTTGACGAAGAATCGCCGCGTGACCAGGATTGGATCGAATATAAGATGTCCAGTGCGTCCATATCGGGTGAGTTTTCGATTTAGAACGAATATCAATGGTGGGGATATCATAGTCACCACGGTGAATCGCCATTCGTGACACCTTCTTGAATGAGAAAGCATCCATGGTGTCCCATTCGGGTTGCAAGAGCCGCCCAGGAGCATATGGATAGGGAAACACATGAGGGTTTAGAAGGAAAGGAATTAGGATATCGTCAAGAGGAATAACGCGCTTATCTCCACGGAGCCCCCTCGGCTTTAGGGCATGTTTTAGGTTGGAGCCGCTGGTAAACTCAACGATTGTATATGACTGACCATCTGCTGGAGGAGGTAGAAGAATCTCATCCTGCTCTGTATACTCGGCCTCTTCGGAACCCGCGCTCGTTATTTCTTCATACTCGTCAGATTCCTCAGATGAACTACTACTAGTAGAACTACTAGACATGGCGTGTGTGTAGGTGTTAAGAATGAAGGGAAGAGAAAAGTTGTAAAGGAAAAAGATAAGGGGAGAACAAATCAATGGATCTATATATAACTCTCAAGGTTCGAACGTGGCGGTTACGAAGTGGGAATAATAACCGGCAGAAACTGAAAAGGAGAAGAGGAAAGAACTGCACGATGTAGAAGACAAAACGCCACTCGGGATCGTGGAGCCGATAAAAGGGGAGAGAATCCTCATCCCTAGTTCCCAAACAAAAAGAGGGGAGTCGCTAGAAAGAATCCTATGACTACTGGGCTAGTTTCCAAATAGGACATTAGTCAGGGGACTAATGTTGATACATGAAAAATAATACCTCCTAACGGGCTTGCGGTGTCCCCAAAAGGGGTTGCAAGCATAACATAAGACATGGGGACTAAGCCCAAGTCCAAATGAGAAAATACCCATGAGATGGAAAGGACAAGGAAGAGATTATTGAATAAGAAGGAGGTTATATTACGGAAAGAATGTCATTAGAAGTAATTAAGGAAGTTTAGGACATGTGACATGATGTCATAAAAAGAAGGGGCTTTTGGAAAGTCTATATAAGAAAGGACAAGGTACAATGTAAAGACAACTCTCTCTCTTACTACTCCTAGAAAGCTGAAGTCACTTGGTGTTGCTAGGACGGGTAGAACCAAAATTAAAATCACCCCTCAATATTTGGCCACCACACCCGGAAGCTCGTGCCTAGCTCACGATGACCATAAAAGTATCTATGCTAAACATAGATAATCTCTTAATTAAGACATTGAGAACCTCTTTTATAGTCATTAAAGATCTCGGTTTAAGATACACCATAAAATTATTGAGCCAATTATATATTTGTGTCTGCGGAAACGTTATTTATATTGAGCTAGTTTTATACTTGTCTCGACGGAGATATATCTTGATATCATTAAAGAGATCATACGTAGTTGTGCGAGCATATAAAGATGATTTTGCACTAAGGTTGTGTTTTTTGGTTTGAAAATAAAGTTTAAAGTGTGCTTGTTTTGGCATAAGTGAAAAAAATATTTTATTAGAGAATAATAGCTCGTCTAATTTTCAGATTATGAAAGGGTGTACGCGTCTTGTAAGTGAAGGTGTTTATTGTCGAATGCTAGCATACTTTCATCTTGAGTCTGTTTTTCGGTAAAGTTTTGTGCTTAACCAAGCAGGAAAATATTAGACTTTTATCATCTTGAGTCTGTTTTTCGGTAAAGCTTTATCGCTTAACCAAGCGGGAAAATATTAGACTTTTATGCTTTAAACAACAAATCCTTGTTAAAGCTTTATAGTTGAGCATGTTTAGTCATAATGTAGATTATGGTTTGTTTTAAAGTTCTAATTATGTGTTTAATATTAGCTTAAGTTATTAATGCTAGATAAGGTTATTAATAGCATGAGTTGTCCTATGAGTTGTCCAGATTTAGCCATGAGGTGTCACTCCAACTCATGTCACTCCAACTCATGATGGAAATGTTGGAGAAGTTCAGCCATGAGGTGTCACTCCCACTCATGATAGACATGTTGTTAGACGCAATATTCCAACTTTGTGTTGGAGTGACACCCAGAATGTTAAGAGTTAAGCATAAGATTAAGGAACTGAAATTCCAACAATAATATCCCCCTCTACTACTATAAGAGGGGATATTATTGTTGGGGTTTAACTTGGATTAGCGATGCATTTGCTATTACAAATTTTGCTCTGGATCTCATTTCTCAAATCTTTGGAGGAACAAGAAAAAAGAGTTGCTTCAAGACCCTATAGGAAGTTCAGAGTGATAAATTGCTCCCAATCATTGATCCTCAGATATATCCATAACAACAAACACTATGCTAATCACTCGAACAACTTTTTGTACCGTAACCATACTTCTAACCATCATCGCATAATAAGGGATGTCTTTTGCCTTACATTAGTACTCTGAAAGATTCTCCTATGCATGTTTTAACTCTCAATAATCACCATGCTGAATTCCTACCTGAAAGTCACACATTCAAGAAATTAGTCAGACAGATATATAATACCAGTTATTTGTTTTCTCCGTTTTGAAAAGGCAAACTAGATCACAATAGCATCAGCCAATGCAAAGCAATGCAAAATAGAACCCCCAAAGAAAGCTACATAGACGCCTCAATGAGGATATTCCAGTTGGTAATCAAATAATCAATAATAACAATCTTCAGGAAGGTTAGTGCTTGAACCCCGATAGAAGTTCGTTGACTCCATCCAAATAATTAACTGATCCACTTGCGATATGTTACTGAAGACTATTGCCTCTCTCTAACCATAAATCCCAACATATTGCAGACAGACAAGTCACTAGTGTTAGGGTTTTGCAATTAAAAAAGTTGGTTATCAGCCATCCCCGTCCCAAGGCCACACTGTAAATCGAGTTTCCTATCCTAATACTACCAATACAAGTTATTAGATGCAATATTCAAAATTGAAGGTTCTCATTCTTCTTAAACGATTCCTGCACGTTCTGGAATGCTAAATCTTTTCCTTAACTCCCTAAGTAACAATATTGAAATTTTTTAAATGTATGCGTTTCTTTAAAATCCAAGCTATTGAACACCAATCATGTGGTTGTATAAATCTTTGCCCCATGCTCCAAGTATTTTTCACATAGCAGATACATCCACAAATTGATCACGCAACTAAGCTAGTAAATAACAAAATCAAATACATTTATCTCGGCTACCATTACAAACTATAGGTCTTACAGGATGATTAGAACTGCAAAGTTAAAACCCACAATTGATGCGACGCCTAAGTCAACCTTGGGGACATAATCATACCCAAAGTAACTGATCTAGATACAAAACAAACAAAGCTATGGGGTGAACAAAATATTAAAAAAAAGAACTTCACTATCTTCTACCTTACCAATAGACAGTTCCTTTGCAATCTGTTTTAGGTTTTATATATAATCAGTTGCAGGAAACAAGAATACAAGCTCCTTCTTACCCATCCACAGAAAATAATGCAAGTACCTGAGGCCCAATTAAGCCATTTACATGCTATAAACCACTATCGATATCCTTATAGTATGGTGAAACATGGTAATTACTCAATTAAATAGTTGAATTGACCCATACCTACTGGCCTGCATCTTCAGAAAACCGGGCATCAAAAGGAACAGAAGATGGAGTATGAGCAGCTGCAGCCGATGCACCAGAACCTTGTTGGAGTTCAATTACAAGCCATCTTACAGCCTTACTCATCTGTTCCAAACGAACAGCACTAATAGGTGGAAGTCCAGTGGTAGTTTGCCCAGATTTCCCTGTAACTGAAGAACCGGTTGCTTCATCAACAAGACATTCCGATCCTATTCGTTGTTTCACAGATTCGACAAATTCCTCAGCTTGATCACACGCCACTCTAAACAATTCCCACCGCTGCTTAAAATTCTCTAAAGCAGCATCTGTGCTTGGTGTTTTTAACCCACCAGATACCTCCTTAGCTTCAAGAACACCAGCAGCCGCACCAACAAATTCTAAATAAGCCTTATTAAGAGCATCTACTGTACTGTCCATCGCTGAACCTACAAACCCTAAATCAAATTCAAAATCCTCCTACAAAATTTAGTGATTCTTTGTTGAATACTACTTCTGATTCTGAGATTCTATCTATGGTGACAGTTCAGTTTCGAGAACAATAGACCCAGAAAATGCAGTGATAACTTACCAATTGAAGTTGTAGCTCCTGGATTTGAGACGTTCAGATTTGCAGGATGTAATTGTGATCGGGTTTGTCTTATTTCACCTAAATTTAGGGTTTCAGTAAAGCACAAGAATACAAGAAGGGATCGAAGTTTCCGTCAGTTGGCAACTCAAATTGTAGCTGGATTAAAGGATTCAAGGGTTAAAAGAAAAAGAAAACACAAACGCAAATAACTTTCTTTCTTCGAATTCTGAAAGAAACCTGTGAGAAGTACAAATTGTGGAACGTTAGATGGACCGGCCAGAACAGCGTTAACGCCTAAAGCATCAGTAAAAGAAGCCTAATATAGGGCTTTGATTTCCAACAAGCACCTAACGCACGTGAGTTGCACGTGCCTGAAAGGTTATGATTCAGTGTAGCCGGTTCCAACTTAAGTTAGTGGAGAAGGCCTAAGATTAACTGAATAGTTCGTAGATCCCATGTGGCACACTGTAAACTGTTTACACATCGAGCTGATTTGTAAAGAATACGGCAAACTAATTACTCTTTATTCTCTCCATCACGTGCAAAGTTCAGATTTTAAGAAGTTAAAATATATATTAGACTTAAATTACCATAATACCCCTGAATAATTTCTTTTTGAGTAACTCAGGAAACATAAAAGTGGTGGCAACTTAATTTTCATTTTTAAATAAAGAATACAAATTACACTGGTGAAGCAGGCAAACGAGCCACAAATTGCGCCGGAAGTTCTTTTTTGATCGTAAATCCTATTCGTTTAAAACAAATTCTTTGGATTTCCAAATTTTACAGCTTCAAAAGCACTGTGGATGAATAGTGCCCAAGGGGAATTGGCTTTATAATAGCAATAGATAGAAAGGCTTGTCTAGGATTCACTAGGTAGTTGGTTAGGGGGACTTTGTGTAAGTTATCCTTATAGTTCTATCAATTAAGCCTAAAATCCAAAAAGGAAAACAAAAACGTTATTCTTTAAAATCCCGGCGAGATTGGGGTATACCCAGATTAAAATGGACCTAGAGGCCTTGCTAAGGGGTGGTTAAAATGGGTGAGTTTACTTTAATACTCTTGAACTAATTAAGCTTAAAAACTAAACCCTAAAATTAAAAACTTAAAACCTGTTAATCTTCTCTAATCTTCCCTTCATCTTCTTCCATCAATCGAAAATCTTCAACTTTGATTTTTTACAAAAATGGTTTATTCTAAACGATGAAGTAGCAATACAGATTCAACAGGTAATATCAAAAGATCCAAATCAGAGGAAAAAGGTAAGGGAAAAGTTGGAACCAGTGAAATCCCTGAACCCAAATATCTAATCCATGAGCATGTTGAAAAGAACCCTCTAACGACGAAAAGAAGACCGTAAGTGGTGCCTAAACTTAAATCCATTATTGTGTTGTGTGTTTTGATTGTTATATTAGGTTAGAAATCGAAAATTATGATTTCTGGGTCTTTAGTGGCCAGGGTTTTTTTAAAGATTAGATGTAAATGGTAGTCGACGGGGTTGTAACATGAATACCTTGCCGACTTTTAATAATTTCCATGGCGACTGTGAATCATTAACAAGGCCGGCATGGTTATCAATAACCAACCATGCCGACTTTTCTTTAGTCGTCATCTTCTTAGACTTGTACCATCACGACTTTATGTTACAGAAACTTGATTTTCATGAGTTCAATTTTGTTGATAGTCGACTTCTTATATGAATAGGTCCCTATCAACTTTATATTAGTCAGCATTGTATATGAATACAACCATACCGACTAAGTATTAATCGGCATTTTTTTAGATTATCGACCATGCCGACTAGGTGACTAGAACCATGTTTCAATGTGTAAAATTTGCATATCTTTTATTTGTGTATTGTTTAGGTTCCCAGAGGAAAACATAGAAGATATTCCTTGTCCTAGCAATGCAGCAGAGCTATTAGAATGGATTGACAAGCTTTATCCTTTTGTAGAAGATCCTTGTGATGAAACTGAAGAGAAGTGCCCTGTAAGAAAGTTACTTCTGATGGGTAAGAAAGATCATGAAGAATTTCTAAGGTTTGTGAACAGTCCTAGCAATCCCCTCAACTATGTTGAATGCACATCTTCAGAGAAAGAAGAAGAGGAATTTGATCCAAGAACTTTTTTCAAGGCATCTGAATTTTCTGGGGTGAACCCATATTACAATGAGGCTGGTGACCACATAAGTCCAATAAAGGGAAAAGCAAAAGCTGATGCTGGTGAAAAAGCTAGTGATGGTGAAAAATCTGGTGATGCGGAGGAAGATAACAACAATGCGAAGGATCCATGAAACTTTGTTTGATACGTTTGTGTTATTATGTTTCTAATATTATGTTTTAAACTTTTAAATTGTGGTTTTAGACTTGTTAGTAACTCTGAAACCTATGTTAATTTTCAGTTTCACTTGATTTAGAAACTTAGTCTTTTTTCTGCAGATTTAAACAATATTAGAGCTCACTAGTGGAAAATGCAAGTAAAAGAGTCTGCCAGAAACACCTAAAACCTCTAAAAAGGACTGCTTTTGGGAGCCCTAACATTTTAGTCTTAATTATCAAAATGACTGCCTCTGAGATTCTTATAATTTTTCAGATTACGACTATCTTGAACGGAATATCTAGCAAGTCTAATAGACACAGTCGTATCATTGATTATATTTTATAAAAAAAATGAAATTTGATTTAGCTTAATCAGCAGCGAAGCTGATTCAGCTGAATCTCAAGAAAGAATAATATACCATATGAACGAACCATAATTTGAAATTGCAAGAATATTATCTTTATAACTGAATTTACTTTACAACATCAATAGACTACAAACATCAAGGTTTCAAATCTGAAAGATAAATAAATTACAGATTAAAGAAATGCAACCCAGTGATTGTGGTCCTAACATGAGGGATAAAAAAAGACAACACGTGATCAATGAATGTCTTTTTCTTACTCTGCAAAATAATCACCACCGAAGTATAGATTTTGGAGTTTTTTTGACCTGATGCCTCCACTTGCAGGGTCTTTCCTTCCATGGGGTAAGGTTCGCTTGATGCCCACCACCACCTTTCTTACCATCAACACCTGCAAACAAGTCAGACATTTTCAGCGCTAGAGTAATGCTCAATCTGAAATTCGTTTTCAAACCTAATTTAAAAAGTTCAAAAGTTTACATACAGTTCAAAGTTTCACCCGCAATAGATAATGTAATCATTGATCCTAACATCAGCGAAACATAAGATGCCGCAAACATATAGCTTTTAAAAATACAACATATTTACTATGAACAGCTGCAGAACCCCACTAAGATAATGCTTTGAGCATTTCTAAGCAATTAAAAGCTAATTCCAAGTACGGTTTCATCCAAAAATAAACATTAACTCTTTACAATTTAAGGGAAGTGGGTCAGTGAGCGACCACACTATATACTGACCAATCATTCAGCACAAGTTTGAAAATAAATTGCTATTTTCATGAGAAATTTGTTAACGAAAAAAAAGGTTCCAACATGTATAGAACTTATATACTAGTGTATGCACCTTCAAGGTCAGCTTCTATGACCAGACTATGGGACAATAATACCTGAAAGATGATAAGGCCAATGACTACTGGATGTGCGTCAAACCCAAAGTTTTGAAATAGGTCCTTTAAGTTCTTCACAAGAGTGTATCCTCCAAATTGTAGTAACATGAGAATCTGCATCATATAGACAAGCAAGGGATTTACGTAAATAAAGACGTCCAAGTTATAAAAGCACCTCTTGCATGATTCAAAACGATTGCAATAACAGAAGATGGAGGAATACATCTCCATGGCCCTGGTAGAGACCCACTTGTTAGTAAGTAGAAATCGAATAAAATAGGCAAATTGTTGTCATTGTAGAACATGAAGTAGAAAAAAGTATTTTTTTTTCCTTACTTGGAGATAGTTTATCAGTGGGACTGTCTTCCTCAGCATAAGCCAAACTACAACTTTATGATCATAACCATGATACACCTTTAGCAATTTGCGTAACTGGAAAACAAATAAAGGTGAATAAGAAAAACGGGATAAAGAAGACCAGCTGAGAATATTAATAAAAAATAGACGTATATCTTACTGAAGTACCCAACTAACGAAGGGCTATGAGGTGGTTTGGTCCCATAAATGAGGAAAGCAATCCCTTCAGCTAGAACAATAAGGAAACCATTCCAAAATATTAGTAGAAATTATCTAAAGAACTTGCATTACAATTTTGTGTGCATACCTCGTCATCATCCACTAATGTCTTTAAGATAACCTCGATTTCAGAAGTAAATATCTCACAGGCGACGAAAAGAATCCTAAAATGAATGAACTGATCAGTGTGATCACATTAAAAATTAAGTAGTACGAGAATTGAGCTCCAACTCTCAATGAACTAATAAGTATTGGACAACGACCAAAATTATAAGTTACACAAAAGCAGAAGAGTATCACAGTTGCATAAAGTTTATACCTGACTATAGTTGGATCATGTAATCTCCAACTTATCAATTGGAGGGGCATGGAAAATCGATATGGACAACATCCCATTTCAGAAATGCTCGAAGATCCTGCTAATTAATACTTCCATTGGAATTTATCGCTAGAGATGCAATCACACTGCAACACAGTAAAGGAACTCTTCAATCAAATTAGTTGCTCAAGCTTGTTTACTAGGAAACAGTAGCTACTTGAATATGATAAAGCGAGTAATTTAGATACAGAATACTGTTAGAGCTTCAGCAATCAAGGTTTAAGGTCCAAGTCTTACCCTTACATTCAAAAGTGGGAAATAAAGAACTTCTTAGTATCTCATATTCGAAATGGTTGGATAAGTGAGTTACCTTAGTTAAGTGACTGCACAATCCTTCGTTTACATTGGAGGTACCCAATACATGATAAAATCCAAGATTGATGTGAGCTGAAGGAGAGATGCTAACATAAATGCCTGCACCATTTTAATACAAGCTTGCATGTTTTGGAACCCCAAGTTCTCACCACTTCATAGTCTAATCAATGTCATTTAGATGGCTCCCCTGCAACAAAAAAAAAATAGAACACCAAATTATAACATCAATGACATGAAAGTGCAATACATATTACAAAAACAAGTACGGTGATTAGTGTGAACTCTAAACAATTGACATGAATGATATAAGACTTCAGCAAGGATAACTAGAAGTAATTTGGGTGTAACATTAAAAGACAAATTTGACGTATTGCAAACAGATTGAGAAAAAAAAAAACTTACATCCTTACATTCATGAATCTTTTATTCAGCACCATCAATGTCATCGATGTCTTCTCATTTGGTTGAGAATCAACAGAGATTTGAAAATTCTCAAGTGTTCCTCCACAGACCCTACTTTCAAAAGCAAAAGTAATGGATTTGTAAATACAATGACTCTGTTTTAGGTACATTAATTGATTACAAATCAAGCTTACCATGAAGTTGTTGTGCTTGAGTACCCCAAAATATGATTGTCTTGCTTCTAAATGATTACAAATCAAGCTTACCATGATGGAATACTGGAGTACCCCGAATAATCTACTTAGTGTGAAAAAATCACACACCAAACTCATTATAAATCCAACAAATTTCAGATCTAAATGATGGAATACTGTTAAGACAAACTAAATCAAAACAAAAATAAACCCTAGAAAATCAATACAACTAGATGTACATAAAATATAGTAACTTAACTCAAAATTGAGATCATAAAACTGAAATTAAACCAAACCCATGATTTAAACTCCATAAAATCAAATAAAGAAACATAAAAATTGTGAATCCTTGATTTGTTTTCACTATATACACTCACAACATCGCCATAAACAAAGAAACTAGGGTTTACTAAACTCATCTTCTTGGACTGGAATGTAATATTTCGTGCAGAGAATAAAGATATTAAGTTGTTAGGAATTATGTCGGAGAAAATCAAACTTCTGGGTTTCATTAAGAGATTTGGATTATTGAAATATTGGGTTTGGTTTCTGAAGATGGATTTGGTTTACAAAATATAGGTTTACGAAAGATAATTTTAATTAATGTGGTGCAAACATATATCCGATTCATGGTTTCAATAATATGAATCGAGTGAAGAGATTTACGGAAGATGTGTTTGAGAAGAGAGGAAGCTAAGGTTTTATCCTGCCTAAAACTAGGACTACAAAAATTATTTACAAAACTACCACTTATAGTTACGACTTTCACAACAGCTCATTTTGGTTTTCCTACGATTAATTAAGAAAACTCGTGGGGAGACGTTCTTATAAAGCCCAAGTAGACTTATAAAACCCATTTTCCACTGGTGGCTGTAGTAGGTCTACATGGTTTGAAATGCTCGACCTTGCCGACTTACTATAACATGTAGTATAAAAATATTACTTTAAGTGTAAAGTATAACTCATTGAATGCTGAACGTGTCGAATTTTCAAAATCAAGACATTAAGTGTTTTGTTACTATAAAAGCACTTTCAACTTCATCTTAAACCATGCATAAAGAATGGAAGATTCAAGTGCAACACAACCAAATATCTGTAGTATTTGTACACTAAGTGGTCATTTTGCAAATGATTGTCCCTTTGAAGGCAGCAAATGCACCATTGATGGTTGTAAGGGATTCTTATTTCTTATAAAAGATGCAGTAGGAGATATATATCAACCGTATGCTTCAAAATGCACCTGTTGTGGGTTTTTCTATTGGAAAGATGAGCGCCTAGCTCCGTATGAAGATAAATTTGCAAAAATCAACCTTCTACCATGCACAGATCCATGTTGCGACGTTAAGATGGAGCTAATTACCTCTCCTAAAAAATCGTGTACCAGAAAAAGATAATATCTATGTCCTAAATGTGTTAGGGTTAAGTTTTTAAGGTTTGTATGCTCTAATTAAGTGTTAAGTGCATCTCAATGTACTAAGAATGTTACAGTCGACATGTTTTAGTTTATATAAAATGAAGATTTCTTCATAATCGTCAAGGTTGACCCATATTACTATAGTTAATTTCAATTTAGTCGGCACTGTACAAAATTCTAAGCGTGCCGACGGTAATACAGTCAGCATTGAGCTTTTATAATACAATGACGACTATTGTGTGAAGAACATCCAGGAACAATAGCATTTTTTATCCCTTTTAGTCGCCAAGGTTTTCTTCTTCAACTCTGTCGACTAACTGTTAGTCGGCATTATAGGAGGACCACGAGCATGCCGACCGTCCCAGGCTTTCTTTTCCAGTGTTGTTAGGCATATGCAGTCGGCAACCTGACAAAATTATAACCGGTCGACCCTGGGAAAAATTCAAACTAATTGTGTCATACTGTATGGTCGTCAAGGTCGTGTGATAATTACAGTTCCGACTATACACTAAAAATTTAAGTCGTATGGTTAGGAAATACAAAACAGTGCCGACTTATATAAATTGGAAGGAGTAAACACCAAAAAAAAAAACACATCCATTTCATTCATTTGTAGTACTCCAAAGTACATTACACAAAACACAAATGTGATTACAAAAGATTCTTTATTTCCTAAGCGCAATCACCAATCGCTCAAATCTATTGGAGGGAGTTCATTCAAATATATTAAACCTCCTTAAGTCAAATATATGGGACCTTTGTTAGACTCATCTAAAGAATTCCAAAGGTGCATGTTGTCCTCATAAAGTTTCACCCATTCCTTGCTCTTGTTGTTTATGAACTTTTCCCAAAAACTAAACCTACGAAGAGGAGGTAATGGACATTTCTTGTTCAGTTGTAGACCAATAAAATGATTGTTATCCAACAAAGCCATAAAAATTATTCTATACTTGAGCTGTTCCATAGAAACCGCATGTTTCGGTGCAAATGCTACACAACATCCGTTACTAAAAAAATATACTACGCATGACCAAGTATCCGCCAATAGATGGATACACTCCGGAATTCTCATCCAATGCTCTCAATTGATAGGTGCATTTCTCTTCGGTCCTTTAACACTAGTAAGCAATTCTTTAAAAGTCGCTTATAAGTCCTCCATCGAACCTCCTAGCATCATTGAGATATAAAACTCCTTGTCTTTTCCTAGTCAGGCAGCCATCTTATTTCTTATGTATTGACATTGGGTCAGATTCTCCTCAACTGCTCCACCTAAGTGTCCCAATTGTTGGGAGGCAATGTGAAACCCATAATTTCCATCCTTTGGGACGTCGTCGGTACCAATAACGAACTCTCGAATAATTTGAGGGAGTTGTACGTGATAGTATTACAATACTGGTTTTACTACCTTCCTCGGATGACCTCTTTTCTTCATAACATCTCCTTGACTTGCTTGATTCTCAATAGGTGTGATATTTGGCTCCCTGGGTCTTTCTATTGGTGTATTTGTATCCTTCCTTGGCCGACCCCTTTTCTTTACAATAACTTCCACACTTTCTTGACTCTCAAGAGGTGGAGTGCTATTTGGATTCAAGTTTACAACCGTTGGTGTAGTTGTTTCTTTCCTAGGACGACCTCTTTTCTTTTTAGATGGCTCCTCTTTGTATTTCGCCTCGGTATATTCATGTCCGGATGGATCTCATGTTATACTCAAATACTCTTTAATTTGTTCCCTTTCTTTCGCCCTTGTCTTTGTGGTAGGTGGTCTACCCGCTGGATCTTGTTTCAAGAGTTATCGAAGTTCTTCCATAAAAAGTTAAACAATCGGCATCAACTTGTGCTTTATAGTTTGTTTGTCCAACCTATTCAATATAGAGTACTTGTCAAGGATTATTCTCCCATGTTCCATGTCGCCAAACTCTTCACCAGGATCTTCTCTTGGAGCCGGGATGAAAGATAGTTTCTTCCAATAAGAATCAATTTCTTCAATCGGAATCGGAGTTTTATACCTACCAAGCATATGACAACATGGAAGTCCGGTAGCCTTCATTATCCTACACTTACAAGGTGCTCAGGTCGTCATACTTTTGATACAACTTGAGATGTTTCATCATGAAACGTATTTCCCAATGCGAGCGTTGTAATGTATACCAATTAAAAACCAATCGTCCTCCTTAAACTCCTTCAACTTCCGGTACCCACTTTCTTCGAATTGCTTTCTTATCTTGTTGATATCATTATTAGTGTACTCATGGATAGCATGTTGCACCGTCACAATCCCATTTTGACTTGTGAAAAGTAGACCTTTTAGTCTCCCATGAGCTTGCTATACCATACTTGTGGACTCAAGTTTGAAATGTTTATAGTCGTAAGTAAAGGCATACACAAACCTCTCTTTGTGTGGCCTGAACCATTGTCTCTTGCAATATTCCACTACTTGGGGTAATTAGTGACCCAATCATCCTCGAACTCCTTCAAGTTTATCTCATATATTGCCACATTCATCGACCAAACCCACTTATCCCACGCTTTCATGAATAACCCAAATTTAATCTCACCTTCTTTCCATTCTTCGTCCTCTTTCTTTTTCTCTTCCACTCTCTCCTCTTTAGTTAGTTTACTAAGACGTCCATCTTCCTCTTTTTCACATTTACTACCTTTCTTTGCCTTTGGCTTTTGGATATGACTCCTACAATTCTTTTTAAGATTTCATTGTATGTGCCACGTGTAAAGCAAATTTTGTTCATTGGGAAAAACTATCCTCACGGCATTCATTATTGCTTGCTCATTGTCGGTTACTATAACCCTGGGAGTCCCGTCTTCGTGGTAGAGAAGCTTCAAAGTTTCCAATTGATAGGTGTTGTAAACACCTTAGTTATTATCTATTGTTTATGATTCCTTTGCGAGTTTTCTTGTAAAATATGTATCTTATGTTTGCTTTTGAGCTATTTAGGTTCTTTGGAGTCATTAGGAGCGAAAGAAGGAAAAATCATTCGATTGGAGCGAAAAGCATAAAAAGGTCAATTCACGGGCGAGTTATATTTGGAGCCATCTAATGTCGTGTAAGGAAAGCGGTGAAGAATGAACTATCAGTTTCCCATGACTGACAGTTGAGCAAGAAAGAGAACAGACAGTCAGTTATATGGAACTGACAGTACATGAAGAGTACTTGATGGCCCATATTGATTTTCTGGGTGCTTATAGTAATTACACTCATTACCTAGCCATAACATCAAGAGAAATGTTTTTCTCTTTGTATTTTGAGTTCACCTGAAATTGAGAAGAGAGAAATGCGGCTGGCTGGTTGTTGAGACAGGGAGATGAAATTCAGAGTGGAATTGAATCATAAACTGAGCAATGAAATTGAATGCTCTGGTAGTTCTGAGTTGGCAAGGTTTGAACAAATGTGTTGTTAATTGAATCTTTTAGGGTTCTGAATTCTAATTCCTGAGATGTGCTCGATTGATTCAGAGTTAGGTTTTCATTTGAGAAGAATATTGAAGGGTTTGGAGATGATTTGTGTGTTGGCAGAGCTACAGATGAATTCGAGAACTGGAGGAGTTCAGAAAGGTTTGGTTTGCATTTTTGATGAGATCTGAGGAGATGAAGAGGAAATCAGAGATGGGTTTCTGTTGGTAAATCGATTTAAGCAATTGGAGATTGAGATGTAGAATTCGGGTTTGAACCGAAATTGAAGTTGGGGTTCTGCTGAGATCAATTTCATTATAGGGAGAAGAAGAACTGTGGAAAAAAGAGAAGATTGTTACTAATAATGGATGAGAGATTACAGGGCCATGGTTTTTTATGGTAAATTGATGCTGAGATGCAGGTGATGGCTGTGACAGTAAATGGTATGAGGAGATGGAGCTGCTAATGGTTGTGACAATTTTGCATAAGAGGATGTGAAGATGAGATGTTGTGCTGGTCAGGTGGCTTTCCTAATGAACAACTGTTCTTTGTTACCCAATTACCTTGGTATGCAAATATAGTGAACTATCTTGTTACTGTTCGAATGCCCCAACATTGGGGTAAACAAGATCGTTCTAGGTTTTTTGCCGAGGTGAAGCACTTCTTTTGGGATTATTCTTATTTTTTTAAGTATTGTCCAGACCAGATTATTAGGAGATGTATACCTGAGAGTGACCAGTCCAGTATTATTTCCTTTTTGTCATGATCATGCTTATGGGGGTCACTTTAGTGCTAAGAAGACTGCTGCTAAGATGTTGCAGTGTGGATTCTATTGGCCTTCGTTGTTTAAAGACTCTCATAGTTACTGTGTTACATTTTTGGACCCAGAAAATCCAGAAAACATGTTTTGGCACATGGGCTTGGATGGACCCCCGAGACATACACTTTGGGCTAGATTGAAGACTTGACCTAAATGGGAAGAGTTATATCCTTTTGGGAGAAACACATATAAAAGAGGAGAGTTATCTCTTTCTCAGGGAGATATATAATATATCATCTTCTTCTACTACTTTTATTCTAGGGTTTAGAAACATGAAACTTTTATTTATTCTTGTGATGAACTCCTTTAACATGAGTACTTAATTTTATCATTGGTTATGGATTAGTTGGATTTCCAAACATGGGTTTTTGTTCATTAAATTAGTTTTGTCTCCATATTATCGTTTATGATTCATTGATGATATTGTTACATGATTTGAATGTTTTTTTTTTGGTTGAGTCTAGAATCAATTGAGTTTGTTTTCATCTCTATTGCTAGATTAGGATTTATTATACGCAAAAGTGATAGGTTCCTAATTACAAGTAGCATAATTGTGATTATTGCTTGTAGTGATACATCCTAGTAGTCACAAGTGAGTCATAAACTCTGTTAAACCAGATTAGTGCTTTTACACGTTCGATTGCTTTGATTGGTCTGATTTCATAGAACTTAATGCATCTAGGTAGAGCTGGCAAACAAGCCGAAACCCGCGGGTTAACCCGACCCGTGAAAACCCGAACCCGGACTGGCTGGTTTCTAAACAAGTCGGGTTCGGATTGGAGAAATGGTGACCCGTCGAGAAACGGGTTAACCCGACCCGGACCGTAAAACCGCGGGTTAACCCTTTAACCCGTACTTCCCTCTCAGTTAGTATATGTGTCCCTCTCCTTCCCTGGGTATAAAAACATAAAAAACCCTAGCTTCTTATCTTCTCTGCTTTCGTCTTCTCCGTCCGTGTCCTCTCTGCTAAAAAAACCCATCTATTGTGATTTGTGTGAGTAAAAGCTAGGTCTTGATTCTTGAACTAAGCAGAAAACCCTCTTTTTCGGCAGTGAAAGTGAGTAAGAAGATTCGAAGAAGGTATACGATTTTCCTTTTATCTCTCTATCATCTCCATCTAAAATTTTATTCTCTTTGTCTTTTTTCCTCTCAATCATTCCCTCAATTTATCATTTTTTCTGATTGAGTGAAGTTTTAGAAACCTCATATTAAGGAGTTTCCGAACAAATTCTGTTTTTTTTTTTTTAATTTAATCTAAAAGTAGAATACCAGAATACCGCCGGCCAGATAATCTTGTTTCTGTTCAATGTATAAACATAGTTTGTTTTTTTTTTTTTTTATGAAGAAAAAATTAGGGGTTTTCTTAGATCTGCAATGCATGTGTTTTTGAGACCATTTTTTTGCTCGATTTCAACTGTAAGAATTGATAAGATTTCATTTTTACAACAAGGGTTTCTGAAATTGATGCTAATCGTACCGTCTATTAACCTTTCACGGTTAAAGAATTAGGGATTTTGATTTTCTAATTTTTATGGTTTGTTTAGATGATTCTGGATATATTTTTAAGGATTTCATTAAATCTTATATGTTGCTACTGATTTGGTGTTTTTTTTTAACTCATACAATGGTTTGTGATTTTTCTTTGCAGGTAAGATTTGTGGGTTTCTATGTATCATCAGCATCGACAACTCAGGAGTGAATTATGATAGGTTCTGTTTTTTTTCCCTGCTTAACTTTTTCTGTATTCATTTTACAGTTTGACTGGGGTTGGTTTTTTAGTTTAGTTTATGCATTTGTTTGTTTTATATGATTTTGTACACTTATTACATGTTTAGGCAGTCTTGTATTTGAAGCAGCAAACGGATTGTATTTTAGTGTTAATCTTAGTGTTTACATTTGTCGTAATTACTTCGATCTTATGTTACAAGTAATTTTAGATCCCTGAAATATCATGTTTAGGTTGGTTTTATATGATTTGATTACTAAGATCAGTATCATGTTTAGTGAATCATGTATCTAAATGATGATGTTTGTATGCAGGGACGACCCTGTGATTTTGCTTCCCCGAAGTGAAGAAAAAACTGTTGCCCTGATCATAAAGATTTTTGGTAATGCTTATGCAAATACTAACTGGATTATAGGTTCTTGATTGCAGTTAGCTAGTTATCATCATTTAAGCTGAAATGATTTGATATATATGATAGTAGATGCTGCATGATTAGGTCCATGTTAAACGGTTGACACCCTTGCTTATTAGCACATATTATAGAGTCTATGAAGTAGAGTTCATTATAGCGTTTATCTTGATCAAATTTCATACTGCATTTGGTTGTGCAGTTTGTAACCATACAGATTATTGTATGATAATGAAGTTTTGTGACTGTCAAGTAAGTAATGTACTGATTTTTGAGTCTTTGACCTATTCTTTGTGGCTCCATCCAGGTCCAGGATGTCAAGTGTACAAGAACAAGTTGGAGCAACTCAAAGATAAACATGGAAAATGAAAATGTTTTTTGGACAGACAGTTATCTCACAGTGTCTCCGCTTTTTGTATAAAAAAGAGATTTGAGATGTTTTTTTTGGACAGTTATCACTTTTTTTGATTAACCACAAATATATATTTTGTGCAGGAAGTGCAGAAGTGGTTATTAATATCTTTATATTGGACTTGGTGATAGAGAGTACAAACAATGGTAATACTATTTACTACGGTCTTGAAGGTTATTTTTTGTTGTTGAAGATATCACGAACTGATGATGTAAATGTGTTCCTTTTGTGACTCTATAGTCTATATTGTGATTCTGTGAATTTGAGACTGTGATACATTGTTAAGTTTTTCAATTTTCTTGATCTTTGATTCCTTTCATTAAGTTTTGGCGTGTGACAGTCTGAATTTTTCACTGTGAGTCTGTGGTTGTTGAATCTGTTGATTAGATAATTTGGATTGATTCATAAATCAGAGGAAACTCTGTCAAATCGGTTTCTGACGAGTTGACTCACCAAAAACGAGTTAACCCGTGAACCCGCAGATTTAACTGATGTAGTTTTGAAAGTGGTAGTAAAGTTCGTTCAACTCGGATTGTGTAAAGGTTTGATTTAAGAACTAAAAATAAAAATACTAAAAATATATTCACAAGGTTTTCACGAATATCGAGAGAGACTGAGACTCAGGATTCCACCAAATTCCATTCATGCGACTCAAATAATAATTCCAATCAATTATAGTTCAAATAATAAAAATATGGACTCTTGTTCTTTGCCAAAAATAGATTTTTGAAAAGAAATGATTGTAAATCAAAAGCATGATGTATCAAAAATACATAGACCAAGCATACACCATCAAACAAAATCACACACATTCAATAAAAATCATAAGTCAATTAAAAACCAATGCAAATAGTCATAGAAGAATTATTAGAATTACCACATGCGTGAAATCGGGCTTCCTCCATCATCCCAGTGTTGGGGTTTAGCTCATCATATTAATCACTTGCTCAAAATACATGTTTATAGCCCAAAAGTTGATTAAAAAGATGAAAAAGTATAAAACAGTGAATCTGCGACCCACGGAAGGCGTCTAGAAAAGAACATAATAAAAGACTGCAGCTGAAGAATGATACTTCCTAACTGCTGTTGACGCTTCTAGAAATAAGTCTGTCCTTGGCGGTCCGTTCTTCCTTGTTCTTCAGGGTTCTTTAATGGCGGAACAGCAGCAGGAGAAATTCTGATGGTTTGATTTACGCATCCTGTGGTGCTCTTATCGGCCCCAAACTTTTCGATACCCTTATTGGGACCCTAACAAACATATTTATACACAAAAGGGTCATCGAATCTCTCCCAAATCGCATCGAAATCTCCTCTTTCCTTCCTTGGCAGTCACGGCAATAATTCCTTCCCAAATTTGTTTCACGCGTTTCTGAGCTCTCCCGATTATATCAAACTCTTCCTTAGTTAGAATATGTATCTTTGGAACGAATTTCTTTCCTTTAATCTCTCTGAATTTCCAAATTCGAACCCATGAAGCCGTGTTTCCTTATTTGACTTTGATTCCATTTTCCGGCCATTCCAGCCCAATTCGATTGATCCAATTGCTTCTAGTTAACTTGTATAACCATGATAAGTCCATCCCAATCAATTTCCGGTGTTTAATCTCCCTAAAACAGCTCCAACAATCGGATCAAAATTCAACAACGATATGCATGGCCTTTCCCGCCAATTTTCTAATTCAAACGTGAAAAAGAGGGTGTCCCCTTATCCTGTGCTGTTCTCCCTTTAGCAGATGCCTGGAAATAGGTCACCCCTTAGTAATTAGGTTACCCCTTATCCAAAATCGAGGGTCCGTATAGCAAATGTCCTCCCAGGTGCCTTTAACAACTTTTCGAGCCAATTTCGCCGCAAAAGCTTATTTCTCCAAAATACCTATAAGGACATAAAATAACCAAAATAAGTACAAAATCGAGGACTAAAAATATATACAATTGAGATAAAAATAGACACATAAATGCGTCAATCAAATACCCCCAAACTTATTATTTGCTAGTCCTCGAGCAAAATAAAATAAAATAAAATCCTAACTCACTGTCGCAGGCATCGTCGATTGAATTTAGCGTATGCAATAAGCCTTTAAACCCCTAGGTGTCCCTAGTGGAGGAGTGTTGTCTCCGGAGGGCTTACTAGAGATATACCCACAAAACCTTTACTCCAGACCTTAGCTATCTACGCAGAACCTTGGAAGGCACTAAAGAATCTCCTTGGTTGGCATACTTATTGACTACTGGAAGAAGTACCCTGATGCGAAATTCCAATTGTTGTACACGAGTTTGCACTCAAGCATACTAAAATTCATATAAAGTGACAGAGCTCTACTCAGATAGTTGCACTATGGACATCATATTCGGAGTCAAAACTAATCACATGGATAGATCAAGAAGATGGATATAGAAAAACATATATGGTTTTGATGTTTACTAAGTGGACGACGTTTCCCATATCTGTCTGAAGGCCTCCGCCAAAATGAACCTATCCTAATGGATTGAGATACTAGCCTGACTAATATCAACACACTGCATATACAAGGGTACCAGTGGTCAGTATCTTAATTCTAGATCAACAAACTGGCAAATACAAGGGAACCAGCAGTTGACTACACAAAACAATAACCATTTTTTTTTAACGGCATGAATAGATCTTTTTGATCCAAGCGCATGCTTCTTGTCAGCAGATTACACGATAGTTCCCACGGGTCCTGCATTCCACGCTTGCTTAGGCGACGGAAACAGGGAGAACACACGCATATTGCTATCCAAGTGTTAATACTTATTCTGAATGGTCTAACTGGTCCGGTCTTTTTTCTTTCTTTTTTTTTTTTTTTTTCATGGTATCTCAATCACTCTAATTCACCCTAGCATTGGTAACAACTTGAATCGTGGGCCCCGCCTATCACTTAGAGAAACATAGTTTAAAAACAAAATAAAATAAAAATAGAAGTGAAAAGGACTCAACGAGATATGGTGAAACTATCATGTTATTTCTAACACCTGAGCTCTGTGCTTTTATGAATAGACTCTTTAGATGTTTCCATCTAATCAGATTGGTTCCTCAACTCCTACAACCAAAATGCTTCCATCCACTTAGATTGGTTAGTGCCATCCTCAATATGCATAAATTTCTAGGTTCTGGAGTTTATTTATTCATACTGCAACTAAAAAGTTTCTCCCATACCCCCAAACTTAAATCTAACATTGTCCTCAATGTTCTAAAGATAAAATTAAAAACATGAACAAGGAGAAACTGTTACCATTTGAAGCAAAAGAGATAAGGAAAGATATTACCGTGTCGCATGAATGTTGGGTTACCTCCCAAAAAGTGCTAAGTTTAATGTGTTCAGCCAGACTTAGGAAAGATTAGTCACCTCGAATCATATAGTAACAGTCTAAATAACCGTGGGTCTTCAAAACCAAATAGAGATGACCAAAGGAAACTGCAATAAACCAAGAAAATGAACAAGACTAGCAATCCCTTACCTAGTTTCCTGATTAAGATATCTATATCAAATTGTGGTTCAGGTTCAGGTTCTATAAAAGGGTCTAAATATATTTCTTTAGGCTGCAACTCCTCAAAATTGAGATCCGAATTATTAGGTCCTAGAGTCTGTAAATACTCAAATAAGAACTTAGAAGCATATAATAATAACCTAAATAATTGAGGATCCTCTAAGTCAATCAGGTTTGACTTACATAATTGACCACAGTGAGAGTAGTGGTCATCTTTAAGAAAATGTGTCGATTCTAATATCCTAAGGTAATTAGGTTTAGTCTCAGAACTTAATAATTGACACATTTGAAATTTATACGTTCCCACAATTGGTAGAAAACTATTTGGTGGGAAAACAAAATCGATCTGGGTATCATATCCTGGGTAAACCACATCAACCAGAGGATGGGTTTCTAACGACTGAAATTCCTTATGGACATCACTAGGTTCAGGAAAACGTGTATGAAGATAATCTTGTAAAATGGTTGAGGCACATATGTCTAGTCCCAAGTGAGGGACCTTTCTAATAGTTAAAGCACATGGAGAATGATAATCACCCCCAAACTTAGAGTTTTCAGTGTCTCTAGAAAGACTAGTCACAACTTCCCTAATTTCAAGGTCATTAGATTCCTGAAAATGGTCAATTGATTCTTCTAAATATGGTTCATCCTCACTCATCTCTACGAGTTCATCTAAGACTATTGTTTCTAAATCATACGACTCTAAAACAGTATTCTCAGGATAAAACCGTTCCTCGAAACCATCATCGATTACAGTTTCTAAATCGTTCGACTCGAAAACAGTATTCTCAAGATAAACCGGTTCCTCTAAACCTTTATCGGATTCGTAAACAGGAAATACTACATCGTCTAAAACGGGGATATTTCTAGTCAAATCCTTGTCCTTTTGAATAGGTGAATAATTGTTAAAATTATTAGGATCTGAACCATAAATAATATAATCATTATAAGGCTCAATTGGGGTAACAAATTCCTGATCACTATGCCTACATATTTCAAATTCTTCATCAACACTATCCTCATCATCATCATCATTGTAAAATGAAAATGGTTGAACCTCATCTAAAAAAGTAGTGTTACCAATTCTAACCTCGACATCTTGATTATGAAAATTACCATCCTCAGTTTCAAGGGTATTATTGGAAACACTATATTGGAAATTAAGATTATTTCGAGCAATTCTTTCGTTCGTCTCAGCTATCAGATTGAAGGATTCCTCTATAGAAAGTTCTCTTTCGTCATAAACTAAGTTATTCATCTCAGCGAACTTACGTGTCGACTCCTCTAATTTCCTGAGGGACTCTTCTAAAGGAGAAATATAAGGTTCACTCGTGGGTGCATTTTGTTTATTCATTTCTAACACAAACCTATTTGTATTCTCAGTTAATTGTTTGAGAGACTCTTCTAGAGGAAGAACAGGTTCAGAAGGATCATAATAGGGACTAGTTTTCAACATTTTCATTATATTTTCCAAAGACGAGGAACTAGTACTATAATAATCCTTATTTCCTTGCTCGTATGACCGATGTGTGTGCGTATAGTAATTTGGCTCACCATGGTATGAGCCATAACCTTGAAAAGGTTGGCGTTCCCAAACACTATTCTCACTATGGTCATAATACTGATGATGTCCATAATCAAATTCGGGTCTATATTCATTGTATTGGCTTCTATCATACCAGTTCGACATTCTTAATTGCAAGGGAATTCTACACAATCACAAACAAGGATGACTCGACTTCACCAAAGCAAACCTAAAGATTTCTAGCAAAAAGCATGATGGCTCCACTTAGATTGTCACTAGACCAGCTTCTATTCTTTCGAAAAGGAACTTGTTGTAATTTGAGCAAACCCCTCTAGAATCAATCCCAGTCAAAGTAAGTTGAATTGAGGCGAGGGAAGCTCAGTGGAGCTTTGATACCCAAGGCCTCACCGGTTACAAGGCGGCGCAGTAACGCATTCAACTCACAGAAACCGTCAAGAACTTCGAAGTATGCTCAAAAGAGTAACCAATATTCTTCGAACGACTTTCCTATTAAGCTCGTTACCCTATAGGTCTCGTTCTAGTCAAAATTTTAGGCTTAGGTTCGCGTTTGGTTTCGTGTTCCTAAGGCGGGCAAGAAGAGAACGGTGGTGAAATCCGAACCCTTATCTTGTATTGGCAAGGCCTTGCCCTTTACTAGGAATTTAAAAACAGTCCAAATTCGTCCTCAATCAATGAATCACCTTAAGGAATACAGTAACTCGCTTACAGGAGATTCGCGAGTGTTTCGATGGACTTACCTCCCGTACCAGACGGGGGACGAACCGTTGAAGTCGACTCGGGCCACGACTCCTATGTCATGTACGAACCCGAGGGGCCGAGACGATATTGTAATCGTCGTCCTTCCCTGCAAACAGTTTATATTTAATCTTGACCCTTCCTTAGGGTTTAAAAATAATGTCCAAGAATGTCCAAAAAGTCCAAAAATAAAAATGTCCCAAAAAGGAAAAGAAAAATTACAAAAATAATACCCTATTTACAGTTTCTAAAAATAAAACAAAATAACAATATACAAAATCTTCTTCTTCACTCCTTTCGGATTCCTCTTTTCTTCCTTTTTTTGGCGATGCTTTCCTTTTATAGCACTTTTTCTTTCCTTGTAGCTTCGCTCAAAATCTGAAAAGAATCAAAAAAATACCAAAGGCGTAAAAGAGAACAAAAATTCTAAAAGAAATAAAATTTATCTAAAACCTAAAACCTAATACAATTCCGCGTCGGTGGCGCCAAAAATTGATGTAATTTTGAAAGTGGTAGTAAAGTTCGTTCAACTCGGATTGTGTAAAGGTTTGATTTAAGAACTAAGAATAAAAATACTAAAAGTATATTCACAAGGTTGTCACGAATATCGAGAGAGACTGAGACTCAGGATTCCACCAAATTCCATTCATGCGACTCAAATAATAATTCCAATCAATTATAGTTCAAATAATAAAAATATGGACTCTTGTTCTTTGCCAAAAATAGATTTTTGAAAAGAAATGACTGTAAATCAAAAGCATGATGTATCAAAAATACATAGACCAAGCATACACCATCAAACAAAATCACACACATTCAATAAAAATCATAAGTCAATTAAAAACCAATGCAAATAGTCATAGAAGAATTATTAGAATTACCACATGCGTGAAATCGGGCTTCCTCCATCATCCCAGTGTTGGGGTTTATTTCATCATATTAATCACTTGCTCAAAATACATGTTTATAGCCCAAAAGTTGATTAAAAAGATGAAAAAGTATAAAACAGTGAATCTGCGGCCAACAGAAGGCGTCCAGAAAGGAACGATAATGAAAGACTGTTGCTGAAGAATGATACTTCCTAACTGCTGTGACGCTTCTAGAAATAGGTCTGTCCTTGCGGTCCGTTCTTCCTTGTTCTTCAGGGTTCTTTAATGGCGGAACAGCAGCAGGAGAAATTCTGATGGTTTGATTTACGCCTCCTGTGGTGCTCTTCTAGGCCCCAAACTGTTCGACACCCTTATTGGGACCCTAATCAACATATTTATACACAAAAGGGTCATCTAATCTCTCCCAAATCGCATCGAAATCTCCTCTTTCCTTCCTTGGCAGTCACGGCAATAATTCCTTCCCAAATTTGTTTCACGCGTTTCTGAGCTCTCCCGATTATACCAAACTCTTCCTTAGTTAGAATATGTATCTTTGGAACGAATTTCTTGCCTTTAATCTCTCTGAATTTCCAAATTCGAACCCATGAAGCCGTGTTTCCTTATTTGACTTTGATTCCATTTTCCGGCCATTCCAGCCCAATTCGATTGATCCAATTGCTTCTAGTTAACTTGTATAACCATGATAAGTCCATCCCAATCAATTTCCGGTGTTTAATCTCCCTAAAACAGCTCCAACAATCGGATCAAAATTCAACAGCGATATGCATGGCCTTTCCCGCCAATTTTCTAATTCAAACGTGAAAAAGAGGGTGTCCCCTTATCCTGTGATGTTCTCCCTTTAGCAGATGCCTGGAAATAGGTCACCCCTTAGTAATTAGGTTACCCCTTATCCAAAATCGAGGGTCCGTATAGCAAATGTCCTCCCAGGTGCCTTTAACAACTTTTCGAGCCAATTTCGCCGCAAAAGCTTATTTCTCCAAAATACCTATAAGGACATAAAATAACCAAAATAATTACAAAATCGAGCACTAAAAATATATACAATTAAGATAAAAATAGACACATAAATGCGTCAATCCTTAACCCGTTACGAGTGCGGGTTGATGAAATGACCACCCGTGAAGAATATCAACCCGCAGGTTTTGACCCGTGTTAACCCGAATCCGTGTAACCCGTAACAAGCCAGCCCCGGCCCGCCCGTTTGCCGGCTCTACATCTAGGGAATTAAACTTGATTAGTGCTTTTACACGTTAGGTTGTTCTCTAAGGTAGAATTCATATTCGCATCTTTTAATGTGTTTGTTGATGAAAATAGGAGATTTGCGGGATATACTTGAGATCAAGGTATCCTAGGGCCTTTGATAAAAGTTGAGATTAAAATATCAATTCTAGTTATTGTGTTGAAAACATGTTTGTGATTGAAGACGAAATCCTTGACCAATATCTTCACATATTTGCGTGCTTGCTTTGCTTTGTTTGATTTTAGTTTAATTTCCTTTGCATAAAATCAGAAAAACCCCTTCTTTGTTTATATAAGAAATCGGAACAAACGACAACCTAGACCTCTCTGTGGGAACGATCCTTTCTTTCCCTTGCTATATTTATATTTTGAGTAGTAAGAAAGTGTAATTTATTTTTGGCGCATACGACAGCGATCAAATTTTGGCGCCGCTGCCGGGTAGGCAGCGGTTGTCACTTGTTTTTGGTTTCTTATTTTTGTTTTTAGTTTTGTTTCTTCTTTTTGTTTTCTTATTTTCTAATTTTGACATAGTTTTGAGAACTCTTGTTGCAGGTACCAATTTCTATGGACGGAGCATATTGGAACAATGGGTACGGTTATCAACCTCAACAACATTATGACAACTATCACCCTTATGGGGAATACAATCAAAACCAATCCTTTGGTTATGGTCAATATTCCACGTACCTTTTGAGTTATTCTCATACATACCAACCTTCTTACGGTAGGTATGTAAGTGAGCAACCACAAGGAGGGGAGACTAATTGTACTCCTATTCATATTTCTTCGAGTTTGGTAGATGAGATGCAATAATTTATGGTGGGCATGGAGTCAGTTTGTAGACAACCAAGCGTGGAACCAATTTCGTCGACCGAATATGCTAATAGTATGTTTGTCCCAATTTCTGATTGTAGTTATGATCATTCACCCATTCAAAGGGAAGATAATTGGCTTAGCAATACTGAAATAAGTGATTCTACTTTTTCCTTGTCGAACGAGCTTTACCAACAAATGGAACATTATTTTCAAAATTTGGATGGATCACTTCAAGAGCTTCAAAAAGGTGTTTCCATTTTAAGATAAGGCATTGAAGAATACAAAGAGGACATGCAAAATTATGCGAAAGACCAATCATTGGGAAGTGGTAGCCAATCTTATGTCAACTATGATAGTGACGATGACTATGAAAGTACAACGCTTGAACCAATTTATGGTGACATCCCCGAGGAGTGTACAATGGAGTCTTTTTGCGATCAAGGTGAAGATGAAAAGGAATATGATGACACTAGTGCATCTTACTCAAGCATTGATTTTAATAATGATCAAGAACCTATTCAAAAGGTAGAGCTTGAGGATGATGCAATGCGTGTTCTTAAAAAGTTCCTTATGGAGAGACTTGAATCCGCGGTAGCATATGTGCCTTACAACAAAGAAGAGTGTGTTGAGAATGAAACCGATATGACCAATATTGTGGAAGACCCAATTGAGCTTGCAAAGGATTGTAAAGATGATGTTTATGTCGAGACTTTGGTTAAGGAAGAAACGGACGAAGAATGGGTGCAAGGTTTGATAGAAGACCATGATATAAAAGAGGTGAATAACTCATTTGAGTTTTTCAAGGATGAAGAGGATTCCGTAATATAAGAGATTGTGAAAGGTTTGTCTAACCCTTTGCATATTGTTTCTTCTCCTTTATCTCTTATTGGTTTGAATGTATGTGCTTCGAAAACATTGTTGAATGACTTTGTTTCTCGATATCCGCCATTGGAAACATTTGATTCTCATGCTATGCAGGTTTGTGAACAATAAACCATGAAAGTTCCCGAATTCTATATTTTATATCCACTTCCAACTGTGGACAAGAATAAGTGTGGGGGAAACTTTTATCGGTTAATAGATTCGTTTCTGTTTTATATTACTAATATTTGTGCGAAGCTAGTGTTTGCAAAACAGGTTCTATGGAAGGATCCCCAACTTTTCAGGTTATTGGTGTATGGGGAATCGTTCTTGCAAGTCGGGATGACGACTTTAAACCAAGCGCTAAATGGGAGGCAACCCACTAGTTTTGTGTATCTATCTCTATCTTTTTATTTCTCAAGTATTTTATCTTTATTTTCTTATTTCGGATATTTGCATATCACAACTCCAACTTTTAGAAATTTTTGAACAATTTAGAATAAACACTAGCCTTTCTAAGTAGATAGAATTCTTTCTTGACGATGAGGTATATATATTGGATGAGTTGGGATTAGATGCCAACTAAATAGCTTGTTTAGTGTTTATCCTCTATTTTTCAGAAATAGCTATGAGTTGGAATATTAGTTTTTTTATCATGCATTTTATTTTCTTATTGTGTATATATATCATGTTATGAATTTTCCATCTTAAATTTTACTTTGGATGACTTAATTTACATTGAGGACAATGTAAAGTTTAAGTGTGAGGGAGTATTTTCGCATATAGAGTTTTTATCCTTGTTAGTTTTTCCCTTTTATGATTAAAAAAAATTTGCTTTATACACTAAACATAGAAATATGTGCCTTTAGGATGACACTATCAATCTAAATGGATGGAACCATCTTGGCTGCGGGAGTTGAGGAACCCATTAACTAAAATGACAGAATTATTCAAGTATTAGAAATAATATGATAGTTGTTACCATATCTCGGAATTTCACCATATCACCTTCTATTTTTACTTTTCTATATTTTTCTATTGTTTATCTAAGTGATTTGGTGGGTAACTAACATCGAATTGTTAATACTGCTAGGATGAAATAGAGTGATTGAGTTACTAAAAAAATAAAAATACCTGACCAATTAGACCAACCGGAATAAAAATATGACACTTGGATAGCAATATGTGTGTGTTCTCCCTGTCTCCGTCGCCTAAGCAAGCGTGGAACGCAGGATCCACGGGTATTACCATGTAATCTGCTGACAAGAAGCATGCGCTTGGATCCAAAAGATCTAATCATGTTGTCAAATCGAAAAAAAAAGTGAAAAATATTATTATTGTTCAATAAAATCGACTCCTGGTTCCCTTGTACATGCCAGTTGAGTTGATCTAGAATTAAGATTGTCGACCGCTGGTTCCCTTGTATATGCCAGGTGTGTTGATATTAGAATTCAGACCGGCATCTCAATCCAATAGTATTCATAGGTTCATCTTGGCGGTGACCTTCAGACAAATATGGGAAACACCATTCACTTAGTCAACATTCACAAACATCTATCTCTATATCCATCTTCTTCATCTATTCATGTATGATTATGGTTAGTCAGATTCCGAGTATTGTGGTTTGATCAACTTTCTGAGTGGAGCTTAATTTACATATATATTAATTTGGATTTGCATCAGGGTACCTCTTCCAATAGCCATTTTGGATTCGTTTATAGATTTGTCACAGGTAGATGGATTTGAAAATATAGGTTTTGTAGGCAGACCTCTTGTAAACCTTCACGAGACTATAACTCGTCCACTAGGGAGACCTAGGGGTTCAAAGGCATGTTGTTCATGCTAAGAGTAACGGTAGCCTCGACGAGACGGAGTTGTATGTATGTTTTAGAATTGTTTTGTTTGATTTGCTCGAGGACTAGCAAAGTCTAAGTGTGAGGGAATTTGATAGGTGTTGTAAACACCTTCGTTATTATCTATTGTTTATGCTTTCTTTGCGAGTTTTCTTGTAAAATATGTATCTTATGTTTGCTTTTGAGCTATTTAGGTGCTTTGGAGTCATTAGGAGCGAAAGAAGGAAAAATCATTCGACTGGAGCGAAAAGCATAAAAAGGTCAATTCACTGGCGAGTTATATTTGGATCCAGCTAAGGTCGTGCAAGGAAAGCGGTGAAGAATGAACTATCAGTTTCCCATAACTGACAGTTGAGCAAGAAAGAGAACAGACAGTCAGTTATCTGGAACTGACAGTACAAGAAGAGTACTGGATGTCCCATATTGATTTGCTGGGTGCTTATAGTAATTACACTCATTACCTAGTCCTAACATCAAGAGAAATGTTTTTCTCTTTGTATTTTGAGTTCACCTGAAATTGAGAAGAGAGAAATGCGGCTGCTGGTTGTTGATACAGGGAGATGAAATTCAGAGTGGAATTGAATTAGAAACTGAGCAGTGAAATTGAATGCTCTGGTATTTCTGAGTGATTTTATACTCATGGAGTTGGTAAGGTTTGAAAGAATGTGTTGTTAATTGAATATTTTAGGGTTCTGAATTCCTGAGATGTGCTCGATTGATTCAAAGTTAGGTTTTCATTTGAGAAGAATATTGAAGGGTTTGGAGATAATTTGTGCGTTTGCAGAGTTACAGATGAATTCGAGAACTGTAGGAGTTTAGAAAGGTTTGGTTTGCTGTTTTGATGAGATCTGAGGAGGTGAAGAAGAAATCAGAGATGGGTTTTTGTTGGTAAATCGATTGAAGCAATTGGAGATTGAGATGTAGAATTCGGGTTTGAACCGAAATTGAAGTTGGGGTTCTGCTGAGATCGATTTCATTAGAGGGAGAAGAAGAACTGTGGAAAGAAGTGAAGATTGTTACTAAGAATGGATGATAGATTACAAGGCCATGGTTGTTTATGGTAAATTGATGCTGAGATGCAGGTGATGGCTGTGACAGTAAATGGTATGAGGAGATGGAGCTGCTAATGGTTGTGACAATTTTGCATAAGAGGATGTGAAGCTGAGATGTTGTGCTGGTCAGGGAAGGTTGAGGATGTAATCTTGAGATGCAGTTTGAATGAGAAGGATCTACAGCCGTGATGGAATCGGTGTTTGCCTTGAGGTATAATGCAGAGATGGTTAGCAAAGAAGATTCAATGTTGTTGCAGGTGATGATGCAATGGCTAGGCAATTGAAGTTGGTTGTGATATTAAGCTGGTGATTGGTATTGCAGGAGATATTACTGTTGATTGCAGAACAAGGGAAGTGAAGTTGCTATTTTAGATGAAGATGGAATTGCAGTTGGAATTGGTGCCATGTTGGTTACAGTGAAGTACAAGGAAGAGAAGAGGTTACAACTAGAATTTAAGCAAAGTTGGATGAATTTTGAAGCAACCAAGAAGGGGGGTTTTGCAAGTGGATATGGAACTGGTGGTAACAATGGCTTGTGGGAAGTTGGTGTTTGTGTTGCGGTGCAACTCAGGAAATGTCTTTGGTGGCGCAGTGGTCATAGTTACAACAGGGAAGGAATTGAGATGTTGTTGCTTGAACTGAAATGGTATTGTCTTGTTGTTGGTAGTGCGAAACAAGGGACTGAAATGAGTTCGATGTTGGAAGTGCTTTCTGCTGAGATGTGGGGGCTGGAGCTGATTGTGTGAGTCGGTGTTGCAGCGAGAAGGAGAAATTCAAGGACTGGAATTGCAGTTGGATCTGCAGAGTTACTACAGGTGCAATGACTTGAGATGGTTGTGTTGGTTGATAAAGCTACACATGGTGCAGTTTGGTTGCAGCTGCGGGATCAACTGGAAGAGAGGTAATGGCCCTAGTTGTGCTGTGAATAGGCATAAGTGGCTTGAGCTAACAAGACATGGAATGTATGGTGTCCCGTGAATGAACTGGAGCGACTAGATGAATGTTAGGAATTGCAGGGAGGTAACAGAGTGCCTGAACAAAACTGCAGCAACAATGCGAAAAGTGAGCGAGAATGGTGAGCCGGTGGTACTAGTTCCGGTTGCCGGATTTTGGAATCGAGAGTGGGGATTGTAAATCTTCAGTCAATCATGAACAGGGTACGAGTTGGATGCAAGAGTTGGCCGCAGGAAATATGAGCCACGAGTTTCACTTTTGGGCGCGTTTTCGCAAGAATCCAAGAGATGGTTCACTTAGGATGTATGGATATGGATTGTTTGTGTATGAACTATAGAGAAGGAGGGATGAGTTGCTGGAACTACATATTTTCCTAGTGACAGTTTCAGACATCTCAGGTGGCCAGAGTAGTTTTCCGATGGACGGATTTTGGTGATGGCGTCATCAATCCGGCAATACACTTTTGGACCCAGAAAATCCAGAAAAGATGTTTTGGCACGTGGGCTTGGATGGACCCCTGAGACATACACTTTGGGCTAGATTAAAGACTTGACCTAAATGGGAAGAGTTATATCCTTTTGGGAGAAACACATATAAAAGAGGAGAGGTATCTCTTTCTCAGTGAGATATATAATATATCATCTTCTTCTACTACTTTTATTATAGGGTTTAGAAACATGAAACTTCTATTTATTCTTGTGATGAACTCCTTTAACATGAGTACTTAATTTTATCATTGGTTATGGATTAGTTGAATTTCCAAACATGGGTTTTTGTTCAATAAATTAGTTTTGTCTCCATATTATCGTTTATGATTCATTGATGATATTGATACATGATATGAATGTTTTTTTTGGTTGAGTCTAGAATCAATTGAGTTTGTTTTCATATCTATTGCTATATTAGGATTTATTATACGTAAAAGTGATAGATTCCTGATTACAAGTAGCATAATTGTGATTATTGCTTGTAGTGATACATCATAGTAGTCACAAGTGAGTCATAACCTTTGTTAAATCGGAATAGTGCTTTTACACGTTCGATTGCTTTGATTGGCCTGATTTCATAGAACTTAATGCATCTAGGGAATTAAACTTGATTAGTGCTTTTACACGTTAGGTTGTTCTCTAAGGTAAAATTCATATTCGCATCTTTTAATGTGTTTGTTGATGAAAATAGGAGATTTGCGGGATATACTTGCGATCAAGGTATCCTAGGGCCTTTGATAAAAGTTGAGATTAAAAGATCAATTCTAGTTATTGTGTTGAAAACATGTTTGTGATTGAAGACGAAATCCTTAACCAATATCTTCACATATTTGCGTGCTTGCTTTGCTTTGTTTGCTTTTAGTTTAATTTCCTTTGCATAAAATCATAAAAAACCCCTCTTTGTTTATATAAGAAATCGAAACAAACGACAACCTAGACCTCTCTGTGGGAACGATCCTTTCTTTCCCTTGCTATATTTATATTTTGAGTAGTAAAAAAGTGTAATTTATTTTTGACGCATACGGCAGCGATCACCAATGTCCAAATATAGCTATCATCCTTTTCACGATCCATAAAACACCATGCCACCGTGAATGGTTGCTTGTCCGAGGTTTTTTCTACAATGTTCAACAAAGACATGTCGTACCTATTCGTCTTATAAGTACAATCCATGAACAAAACTTGGTAAAAGCACCGGGCCAATTGAATCATATCGGGATGCGTAAGAAAAATACGATCCACCCTCCCCTCCAATGACTCATGGTGTCTCACCGTGTAGTTGTATTTGTGGGCCAACTATTGTGATTCTTCCATCCCATTCAATTCTTTTGATAGTTTCTTTGGCCGCATAAATTGTAGACAATGAAAAAAGGTTATGTGGGTCATCCCTCTTGAACTTACTAAGGAGCTTACTTGGTTTAATTCCCCAACTTTTTCTTACTTGTTCGAACTCGTGAGGTTCCACTTGGCAACTTGGGAGTCTCCAACAAGACTTTGTCGAACTTTATGGTTATGCCAACCAACATCAACTCTATTCATTCTCCACATGTTATTGGTGTCTTTGTTCCTCCAAAAAATAATCTTGAATGGGAATACACACTTCTTTAACTTCGTCTTGTACACCATAGTGGTCTTCTTAGCATAAACATAACCCTTTCTCTTGTGACTTATGTACAATCCACTACACTTGTAAACCATTTCAAACCGTGTATCTTTTTGTTGGGTGTTTTTCACTAGAACACACATATTTTTCTTTTTCTTTATCAACAATCCAATTGATTTCCCTTCCCATTCCAAATCATTAGCATAATATGCAGAAGTATCAGGACCCCTAACACTGTGAGCTTGAGGCTGATCCGTCATCGGTACCAATGCAATCTACAAAACATCACAAGTTAGTTGATATATACTACCATAGTCGGCAAGGTCGATATATAAAACAACAACGACCAAACCACAGTCGACAGGGTCTAAGAATACAACAAAACCGACCAAACTATAGTCGGTAGGATCGACATATTCAAAACAATGCTGACTTAAGCATGTTTCACAATCCAGTCTCCTGTGCTGCAAAAATCTTATGGTCGGCATGGTTCATATTTTCGATCTTTTCGAATAAAATACTACTCATGAAAAGTCGTGGCATTTGGTAATAAATACCATGACGACTCTTATAGTCGACACGGTTCGACCATCGTCGACCTTGCCGATACTGGGCAGGAAAAGTGAAAAAAAAAATCCATCATTTGCATGGAAAAATCACAATCTTCACCATGTAAGTTGTGTACCTGATTATTTTCAGCTCCCTTTTCTTCTTCTGGGTCATTAGGTTCTACGTTTGGCTCAAGACATTCATCACTTCCATATCCATCTTGAATTTGAGGAAAATAACAGTGAGGATCATGCATATAATCCATTCGATCATGATCTGGTAGATCATCATACAAGTATTCATCTGTAGGAGGAAAATCAGAAGTCTCCCCACTTCAAAATCAGGATTAGAATCACTCATATCACAAATTTTTCAAAAACCTTAACTCCCCCCCCCCCCAAAAAAAAAAAAAAACTTCTTCTACTACTTCACTCTCTTTCTTATTCTCAATTATTTCCAAATACACTCATATAAATCAATTAACAATCTAACTTATTTAACAAATATAATCATATCAATTAAATTAGTGTTAATCATTGCAGGAGCAATTTAGCCATTTAGAAAATACATGGTTAAGGGGTGTCTTGTATTACTTCAAAATAACCCAGGTTTTGTCTCATTAGGTATACCCCAATTTGGCCAGGTTTAAAATGGCCTTATTAGGTATACAAAAACTTCTATATTATACAACAGCTAATAGTAAAACAAAATAGGGACATTTGGAAATAGAATCCAAAAACCCTCGGTTATATTTTTACTAATGGCTGGCCAAATTGGCGTTGTTTAATTTATAAAGCTAGATTAGATAGTTGGGTTGGGTTGTAAGTTATACAATTTAGTTTTCTGTTAGATTTAATTTCTAAATTTGAACGAAGGATTTTAATTTGTTGAGGAAAAAATGGTTTTTGAGAATCTTGTAACGAAAATGAATTACATTGGTCAAATATTTCTCAAAATGGACTTGCACATGGTTTGCTAGTTCAATTCTCCAAACCACAGAAGGAATTAACACTTTCAGAATTTTTTGGAAATGAAAAATCTTCATGCTCGACTAAAAAATATCATGACGACGACGATTAATCGACAGGTTAATATTAAAATAAAATGACGGCTTCTTATAGTAAAATAAAACATTATCATGCTTTATTGATTATAACCATGCCAACAAACAGTTTGAAATAGTCGTCATGCTATGGAAAATTATACCATGATGATTATAGTGTGATAAATGTAAATTCATAACATGCTGACTTATCCAGGGTTGTCAAGGTTAGGATTTTGCAGAATGACGAATTTAGTACTTATATTATTTTATCAGAGTCGTTATTCTACACAAAGAAATAATTAACGACCATGGAGTAGTCATCACGTTATGTAGTATTGAATCATACCAACCGTTTATGTACCTAACAAAGTAGTGGAAATTGCTTTTCAGTCTTACTCGGTTGGGAAGCTTAGAGTGAAGAGCAATGAGTTTGGACTTGAAAATCGCCAAAACTCGGTTTAATACTCGAAACCTACTTATTAGAGACTTATATATTGCTACTCATTAGTCATGACTAGTGCCTAATTAAAATTAAAATTTTAAACTATCATGTAAATAACTATGTAACATTGTTATATTGAACCTATTAATCATGTTTTTATAGGTTTTTACATTTGACAACTCCCATATGAGAGGTCAAGAATTTTTTCTTTTCTGATTTTGGTGCATGCAAGGCCAACTCAGAAAAATCGTCGGCTCGTTTTCCTCAAAATGGGTCCGAATCGGCAAAATTGACAGCCTTAATCGCTAAAAATCGGAAACGACTTGGAATATGAAATCGCATCGGTCGCATAGTGGGTAGCGATTACTCGAAAAGTAATAGTCCTTCGATTATGATTTTGACTACATTGGTACCAACAAAAGTGAATCTCAAAAGATGTAATCTACTTTATTTATACAATATTGTTTAGTATATTTATTGAAATTCTAAAATCTACCTCACTTTCGTAGGCATCACGGATACTCTTAGCATGTGCAACAAACCTTTTAACTCATCGGGGACCCTAGTGGACGAGTTATAGTCTCATGACGGTTTACATATAGATCTATCTACAAAATCTAGTTAAAAACTACTATATGTCTTAATTTTGAACGTAGGTGAAATAACGAGGGTACCAAGTACACCACAATCTTTTTGATATCCACATATATAAGACATACCTTGTGTAATATTATAGAGACAGGTATTGTCAAGGAGATTATTTTTCAACAAGGTAACACTGGGTATTAGAATAGGTTTCGACACTCTGAACCAATATACTAGGATCAAACCCAAATGTTAGGTAACGTATTAGTGCATTTACTTTATTATAACTAAAAAAATAATTACCTATAACCAATAGACTAAAGACTAGGAATATTCTAGCCCTCGGTTGCAGCTCTTTCCATTAATTATGTTTCAATAGGATTCCAAAGCCCATCCCAGTTAATACGAGTAAATAGCTCTTTATCTCAGTCCAAGCTTACCCCCATAGAAGACTCTCTTTAACCGCACGAAGTTCTCTTTTTCAAATAATGTGAAAAGTAAAGTAAAAGATTACACAACAATATTTTGTTAATGAGGAAACTGCAAACGCAAATGTAAAAAAAAAACTCGGGACCTAGTCTAGTTTTGAGTACTCTTAGAATTAATCCACTCAAAAACTACAAGAAACTTCATATAGTTAAGACCATGTAAACTACTCCAAGTTACCCAGTTCCTTTAGTATTTCTGTCTGTACTACCAATCTGGTCTACGCACGTGAATCCTAAAATAGAGTCCACTATCTTAAGTTGCTCCACCTATTGTAAAGACTTATAGCATTCAACTCTTTTTGATCGGATTACGAAACAATAAAGGACTATCTCTTTCAGTAACCGCTCTATCAATCTCCGAAATTAACAAGTTAATCAAAGATAAGTTGAGTTACAAAGATTCTTCCGTTTAATAAATACAAACTGCTTTGTATTGGTTATATCAACTAAGAATAAAGACTATCAAAGATAGTCAGTATTAGTTTACAATCTATCAAATTTGGACTCTAAAGAGAAACACCAAATGATAGATCGTCGATATATACAACTTGCCATAAAAGGTCTATCAAGTTAAACAAGCTTGTCGGATCCCGTCAAGCAAGTGTGCACGAAGTATAATTACAAAGAACAAAATACCAATAAGAAACTAGTCTTCAAATCTTCGGTCTCCAAAGTACTTGCACAAACAACCTGATTCCCTTATAATCGATCGCACACGGAACGAAGTTTGTTAAAAATGGATGATCGCAAGTCCCATCTTCAGATATTGAATTAAATATTATATATGAAATCACCAATCCTTGATCTAGTTCGAGTGACCATATATCAGAAGAGAATGATCACAAAATAAACAAACTAGGTAATATCAAGGTTCAACTATACTTGAAGCTAATCAAATCAATAATTGAAAACTAAAATAACAATACGATTCCAGTTTCCTACCTATGGTATTACTAGACACTTCTTGATCCCGAAGAAGACTTTAAACAAAGTGGGCGTAAAATAGTTCACCTAGTTATTATGATACTTTCCTATCCAGAGAGTATTACGAGAATACCGCTAGTCATCTTACCTCACACCAACTGCAAAATGAAGTACGTGTGTCGCGGGATAAATTTTTAAGAAGAAAAAATTTCACCATTTATAATGACCAAGGTAGTTTGGACATCAACACCAAATACGAAAATACTAAAAGATACGCAATAAATACCAATTTTCCATTTTGTAAATATTCCAACTGTTGTCCAATTAATATATCGAAATCTCTCATGGATGACAAAAAAATATTAGCTAACATACAAGTATACTTTGTGAAAAAGCGGGGGTATACAACCACACCCAATAATTCGTTCGGCAATCTATATGGACAAAACTCCAATGTAATTCCGAGAGCACCACTTAAAAGCGAGACTCAATCAAGAATTATATCAAAGAGTTTTTATCTCTTTATAAATACAATCAACAAATCAAACATATAGAAATATGTGAGCCTGATTGATATGAGAAATAACTTGGACGGTACCAAAGACCAATGCCCAAGTGTCAATCAATTTCTATCCAATAAACAAGGTCGGATTTATCAACTGATTGAACTACACATAAACTGTGATATTTCAATTATATAATAAATATAATGCCGAAAAGAAGTAACGCAGACACCAGAAGTTTTGTTAATGAGGAAACCGCAAATGCAGAAAAACCCCGCGACCTAGTCCATATTTGAACACCACACTGTATTAAGCCGCTGCAGACTCTAGCCTACTACAAGTTAACTTCGGACTGGAATGTAGTTAAGCCCTAACCAAGTCTCACACCGATTAAGGTACAACCGCGTTCTTTACGTCTCTAGAACCACGCCGGATTCTGCGCACTTGATTCCCTTAGTTGATCTCACCCACAACTAAGAGTTGCTACGACCCAAAGTCGAAGACTTATAAACAAATTTGTCTTCCACAGATTTTTCTATTCTTTATTCATTTTTTGTTCCGTCTTTTGATAAAAATATCAAGGTGAACAGGAACCAACTAATAATCCGGTCTTATACTCTCGAAGAGCAGCCTAGAAATATTAGTCACCTCACAATAACCCAACTGATTAACAGGAAACTTTATTGCGGATTCACAAGAGTCTGAGACGAATAACTGTTGTGGTTACTTTTTATATCTTACCTATCGGAGATAAATCTTGAGTAAATCTTAGAGATGATAAAACTCAATACGATAGAACAAGTAAGATCAGAATACGCAACTACATAGAAAATAGTTGGATCTGGCATCATGAATCCCAAATGAAGTCTTCAAGTCGTTAACCTAATAATGGTTTTGGAAAAAACTAGGTTAAAGGAGAATCGACTCTAGCTTGCAACTAGGACACAGGAAAGTGTCGGGATTAGGTTTTCCAGTTTATAGAGTTTTTCCTTATATAGCCTTTCAAATCAGGGTTGCTTACAATCAAAACTAAGATAGCTTAGTAACAAAGCATTCAATATTCACCGTTAGATGAACTCCTAATTTGAGATTCAAGCTAAGTTTCTTATATCTAGGAGCGTTCAGATATGATGTGATCAGTATCATATATTATTCTGGGTTAATTCAGACACCATGAATGAATTCTGAATTCAAATAAAATGTGCCGAATCTTTCAGCTTTTAATAATGAAATGCATGGAATATCAAAAGTTCTGCCTCAGAAACCCTAATATTGCTATTATATGTTATTACTGCCATGATATTACAGAACTACGATTCACCTCTCGTGAAGATACAAATTTCTCATGATTCTGATACTGATCAGAAATACACGAATTTGATGTGATTTTATGAATATGACCATCGTCAAAAATCCACAATCAACAATGGGATATTGTGACCAGTCCCTAGTCACACTTCACTTTAGTTACCGAAGTCTTGTTCTTTGGAACATGCTTAGGATGCATTTTAGCCTCGCATAGGAATTATAGGTGTCTACTAGGTATGACGTAGTTGAGGGCGGTAAGGATATCCTTGCGCCGATTTCGTATAAACCCTCAGTCCCAGGTGTATCTCACCTGATTCTATCTTGCATGGTTGGAGGACATCGAACATGAGGCAATTTGTTAGCGCCGTCTTGTATCCGTAATTCTAATGACTCAATCACCTCTTCCATGGGAAACTAAAATCTGTAAAATTATACAATCCTTTCGAATATCGCGGTTTTTTCTATCGTGAAACTCTAGACAAAGTCTGAAGGGATCTTGTATTTAATACAATGTTAGGGTTGGAGATGGAATTAAAGATGATGTGGAGTGCTTAGTTTGTGGCATTTATTGAACATAATACTTCTTTTGACTCCTTAGTTGTTGAAAACTTATATGGATAGTTGGACGCGCCGCCGTCCGCTTCCATAGATACCTCTAAGGCTTTCTCCAACAAGATAGATGCAGTTGTTGCTGATCGCTTGAAATTATGATGACATAAATTTTCTAATTATACTCATGAATTCAGGATGAATTTAAAAATTGAGATTCATGCTAATGAGTATTTATTATTTTTCGTGCAAAGGGAGGCCCCTTGGCAAAATAAAGACAAACCTTCCTTTCCAAGATTTGACAGGAGACTCTCTATATCTCCAATGGTGATGAAATTTGGTTGTTGTATCCTTTATGATACTCGAAAAATGATGACGTGAACTTCGTCATCTTCATGTACGTGGACACTTAAGGTTCTAGCATGAACAACATCTTTTGAGGCGCTTCAGGATTGGTTCATCTGATACTGGCGTTCCTCTGGAGATAGTTTATCCTCCGGAGTCTTGAGAGGAGTGAGTATCTCCTTATAAGTGGCTTCGGTGTCGAATTTATATCTGAAAAGGGTTTATTAAATTCTAAATACTCAGTTGATCTGGAGTATTCTGGTCTCCTTCATGAGTCCAACCGGAAGAGTGAGCAAGATGATACTCAAGAATTACATGAACAACCATGATGATGTCTTGTGTGATTTCAGTTGAGAGATTCTTTTGTAAATATTTACGACTCAGGGTTTAAGGAAATAGCTCAGACTAGAAACACGCATAAGTAACGAAAAGGTTGACATATACTGGCAATGATCTTGTATGATTTGGCATGATTGTGGCATTCCTTAGCGTTGGGCATATGCCCTAATGTCTTTCATATTTAGGTTTGACACTGGGCATGCCCCGACACCGTATATAATTGAGTCAAGGCCCAGTGTCATGCATGACTTGGTATGGCTTCAAGAAATCACTTAGTTTGGCACTGGGCATGTGCCAGCACTGTGCATGCCCCAACGCCGTGCATGCTTGGTATGGCACTGGGAATTTCCTCCCATCGTGCATCACTTAGTCTGGATCTTGGCACGTCCCAGCACCGTACATGCTTGAGTTTGGCAATGAGAATGTCTCAGCGCCACGATGATGCACCTTGGTGCTGAAGCATGCCTGAGGTCTTTCTAGGATCACGCAAATCTCGATATTGATACTAGGACAACATCATATTTGGTAGTACCTTCATTGGTATTTGTCGGTGTTTTGAGGATAAGCAAACACTTCTCTTTCGTGCTTAGATGTTACTTTTATTGCGAAGATAATATGATGTGTACACAGAACAAGCTCAAGGAATTCGTCCATGAAATTTCTACGACTTGAGACAAGTTCAATATTACTCTACACTAGCGGATATCCGTATGGTAGCATATTCACTCGAGAATGACGTATCAACTCATTCTTAATAACTCGGGAAGACTTGTATCAATCACCAATAACTCTTATGGAACTCCAATAATTTGAAGGTTATTTATACAGAAAGTCAGTACCAAGTAACACAGTACATATATTATATACACATAGAATTAATATTGAGAGTTCAGCTGGGCGAGAGCTGAAATCTCAATATGCGCACTCATGTATATATTTGGAGAAAGGTTATTGTACTAGCATAGAGTAGCCATAGCTATTAACAAAGTCCATTCTCTTAATTCTCTTATAGAATATGGACTAAAAGCACAAACTCCATATTTTCAGATATAAGATCAGAAGTGTGCAAATTTGGTATTTCTGCCGCAAGGTGGAGGTAATTTTACAATTTTCACCTGTATAAAAATCTACCATCGAAAAAGTCATAGGTGGAAGATTATTTGGTTGTTAAGGTGTTTCAACTTTTTATCTTACCAATTCATCATTTTCTTTTTGGAGCTCATCCTCTTTATCATTTACTGGTGAATTATGGAAGAGAATAAAAGAAAAGACAAGAGTATTAGATTTAATTTTTCTTTTATGTATAATTAATATTTAGGTTTAATTATGGAGAAAGTAATTTGTACATTTCTATGTATTAGTTCTCCCCTTATCCACAATCTAGACGTTGTAATCCTAGAGGATCGCTCCTTGAATAAATAACAACCCAAAACATGTTTCATATCTTAAGTTATGTTAGATGGAAGGAAAAGAAAAATGATTGCATGTACAAAAGTATTTAATGAAACAACACTCTTTTGGATAAAACAAGGAAAAAACTTTCTAAGATAGACGAATAAGTGACATTTTTTTTTTAAAAGTCACCAGGTATCTTATGGCATGGGTTTAACTTTTAATAGTTAGTCGTATTTAGGGTTCGGGACCTTCTTTAGTCCCAGTATGGATTAAGGTTAAGTTACGTTAAGAAACTTAATTTCTTCCACTTTTAGAGTTCTTAGGGATAGCTGGGGCATACGTCCCCGATGTGGTTAAGTTAATGTTAGTTTATCTAATAAGTTTAGTTTCTTACACTTTTAGAGTTAGTCGGGGCCTACAACCCGCACATGATTAAGTAAGTGGTCACGTAAGCTTTAGATATTACTGGGCCAAGGCATATCTTAACTATCAAATTAGAAAGAATTTCAGCCCGATTTTTGTCCTAAATACACAATGCTCTTCCTTACAATATTGATAACAATCACTAACGAAAGAAAAATAAAAAGAAAAAACTTATATGGTACAATCGGTCATATATTCTCACACTCCCCTTCAAGTTGATAACGACAAAATAAACTAACATTAAATAAACAACCAAAAGCAAGTGAACCAAACCCTTGCTTAAGAGATCTCAACCACCTAAATTAAAAAAAAAAAAGGATAAATAAATGAAGTCTAAACAAGATCATGAATACAGTAATAGTCTATCTAATATGCTTCGTTCGAGCATCAAAAAATTGATTGTTGTTCAAGCTTACAACAAACAGGTTTTCACATTAAAGTTGAAAGGCATGATTAACAGAAATTTTGAACCTGTCAATAAAAAAGAAAATCGCAAGAACATTTCAGTTCAGTATACTGCAATTAACTTGTACTTAACTTCAACCAAGGATCTGGATATAACAGGATATTTTTAAGATGATCAACTAAGCAAAAAGCTGGTGCACACAAAAAAAAAAAAACATAAACCCAAGTTAACTTTTTGGTATCAGGGCAACCAACTCAATAAAGCCACAATAAGATGATACGAAACCAAAATCACCAGCAAAATCGTGATTACTGAATCAAATAACCCTATTACATCTCAGAATCTTCTTAGAAAGTAAAAATAATCACTGATAGGTTGACGCATGAACTGAGATACACAATTCACAACACACACACGCACACACACATAGCCATAGTTAAATACTAAACCCCACCAAGCTCATACACAAGTAACATCATCGAGCAAAATGCTTGTAAAACATAAATTGTTTGACCCTTAGCAACTAGTGTTTTGCAAGGTTTGCGAAACAAAATATCAAATTTAGTGATACTCAATGCTGTATTTTTACCTAGTGAGATAAACTTTAGGATCCGATGAAGCACGAAGTATACCAACCCCCAAAAATAATGTTATAATGTCATATTTTCATTAGGAAAAGATTGTTGAAGTTTAAAGATGAGATATCGAGGAGTCCAACTAAGTATTTAAAGAACCAGGAAGCATGATATCATCTACATTAAATAGAAGAATCAGAATTCACAATTCAATTTAAGTACATACAACATGGAATAATACAACTAACATGGTGAAGCCAAAATCTTAGATAATGAACCAAATCTCTCATACCAAGCCTCATGAGCCTTTTTAGCCCATGTGAAATTCTAATTAATTTGTTGGCATGTGTAGGATGTTGAAAATTAACAAAACAAGTGGTTGTTGATGTATCAAAAAAAAAAAAAAGTGGTTGTTGATGAATAAAAATTCTTTAAGAAATCATTGACAAAAATTAAAGCAATATTTGAAATATACAATTGTTTGATATTCTAATTATTCGAAATAACACCTGTCTAAAACACCACACTAATGTAGCCTTGACAAAAATTTTTTTTTTACCATGATCATACATATCATTCAACTAATCATATCCTTAGGTCGCTAATATGGCCTTAAACCCTCTCTGCTGAACCATCCGATTATAATTAACTATGTGCACTCATTTTTGATTGAATAATCAGACAGAACCAAATTCCAAATACCGTGTCATTTGCAAGAAAAGAAGTAATTCCTTATTGGTGGCCTGTTGCAATGTTGGATATTTTACTAGTTAGCTAAGATGAACTGCTAGAGAACTGAAGCAGTACAAACAGAAAAAATGGGATACTTGATATTATAATGGAAAACAAATTTGATGGAAGAGTTTTGGCCTGAAATACCAGATCTAGCTCCAGTAGTGATGAATGAGATAGGAACAGGAAGAACAAAAATACATAGATGCATGATTTTATAAAGACATTAAATTTACAATCTCTAGAATAGGTGAATAAATAGACAACATTTTGAGCTGATGGAGGTGGTAAAGATAGAGATGTATGACTAGGGAAAAAAGCAACAACAATTGACAATACATTATAAGATGAGAATTTGCATATTTTAAAAGAAGAATGTAACATCTTACTAAAGAAAAAAAAAAGATTCGTTAGAATCCACACGAATAGAAACATACATACTTAGACTTCCGTTGTTGTAATGTCATAACACTTGCATTTCTTACAAAAAAAGGACATATAACCCCGAAAATAAAGTTTCCAAGCACATATAATACGTTGTTAAGAAATGTCATGTGACTTGCTGCTCCAGAATTATAAATCCAACGTGAAGCAACATTAATTAGGATCCTCATGGAGATAACTGAATTTACTCTAGTGCAACGAAATGCATGTTAAAGATCATTATTATGAGAAGCATGATTAACACGGTTATTTAAGTACTTCTCCCTTTCTTGTTGTTATTAGGAGAACAACACCGTCAAATTCTTGGTTTGATTTGTGACCAAATTTTACAAATGTCACACATATGGTTGCTGAAATTATATATTGGTTTAGACGACTCATCCCATCCATAAATTCTTGGATTTTGATTTGTGAAAAGAATTTTTACCGAGGGTTGAGTTTCAAAAGGTGAAAAAAACTTAATATCCCCATATTTCATCCATTAATCCTGTAGTAGGGTAAAAACTGATCCTGGAGAAAAATAGGAAATTGGGTATCCTATTTTCAAAAGGTGAGAATCAAATCTAAAACCTAAACAAATGTACTGCACATGAGTACTTTAGATTCGAGAGATCAATTAGTACAATTCTGGTATAAACCAAGAAATAGTCGTTCCAGTCTTGCTTCGGTCACAAAATGAAGGAGAAGAGTTGGTCTTAAGGAGGGAAGCAAAGAAGGTATTGAGATCAGAATGATGAATTCAGTGAGGTGTAGTTTTATGACTTGTATCAGAATCTAGAATTTGCTTGCAAAGTGTAAGCTGTGTGTAATGACCCTCAAGCTCGTCAACGCTATTAGACTAGTCAAGAGACGAATTAGTCGATAATAACCCGATTAGTTGAACACGGACGTTAATTAATAGAAATTAATCTATTAATGATCTAGATGCGAAAATCGTAACGTTGAATAGGTATCGAAAAGTTATGCGCAATGGGCTGTTCGAACATGTTAATCGGATATCGGATGAAGAAGATATTATCAATTTTGTATGAAAGACAAATAAGTCTTTCTTTATTTAAACCGCCTGGCTCCCCTTATCGTTTGGTAAGGTGCCTTTATCATTGGTCGCTGGCCTTATCACCAGAAACGTGTCGAGAAGAACTCGACTCATTATCTTTCTCTTTCTCTCGAATTTTTTTTCTTTCTTCTTCTTCGTTCTACTTTTCTGTTCTTCTTCTCTTTTCTCTGCAAATTCTTCTCCCACTCGTATCAACCGATGGAGCAGATATTTGAAGTTAGCAATTGAATCAGCGAAGGTTGGAAGACACATAATTGTTGGTGAAGATCGATATGTAGTTGATTTAGGTTCAATAGAAAAGGGGGTTTCAGAGATTTGAAATTAGGGTTACAAATTTGGTTAACGTTTTGATGGTTATGGGATGTGGATCGAGTTGCTGATAGAAGAATAAGAAGAGGGTTTTCTCTTTGTTGCCGTGATTGTGTTGTTCTGTATTTGAATCAAGAGTTCGGGTTTCACAGAGTTTGAATTAGGCTTTTTGAGAAAATTCAAGGAAGATGAAATTGAAGGTTTGAAGTCTGATTGAAGATGGGTTTATCTCGAATTAAGATTGAAGGATTATTTTGAAGAGTAATTAGAAATTGAAGAAGTTAGGGTTTTGAAGATGAGATCGATTGGAGCCCAAGATTGAGGTCATTAACAGTGAGGGTTTGATTGTGTTTATAAGAAGGTGATGATATTATAAACGAGTGTTCAACCTATTGGTACTTGAGATAAATTTGTTTGAGGTAATTGTTTCTTCTCCCTGATTTTCAGTTAAGTTTTGAGCTTATATGTTCATTAATGGAACTACAAAATGAGTGATTGTGTAATTAGGAATTGATGAGTTATAGTCGGAGTTAGTTGAGTTTGTGTTGTTGTGGGAATACATTTGACTCTCTTGTAACCATTGATGTTTTCTTTTATAAAGATTTATGTTTATCAAATTCATGCACTGTGTAGTTGTGCATTTCATGCTTTGTTTAAATTGCATTACGTTCTGTTAATTATGTAAATCTTCCCATGGTTTGGAAAGGACTTGTAATGTTTGTTTGTCATAAGAATTTTTATGGAAATACGAATTTCCACTTGTGGTATATAGGATACGCTCCTTCACATTTATATCTACATGAATTCAGCTTTCATTGCTTAGAGTGGGTCATCATGGTCTTGGTGATATCAATAGATAATGAGTGTGGTTAGCACGAATGTTATACATTGTTTGAAGAAGGAGTTTGTCCATATACATGTTTGTTTATTTCAGTGACTTGGTCACTTTTTAATGCTTGGGAAACATTATTGTTTTCAAAATCTTGCCATGATTAATTGAAAGTTAAATGTTATTCCTAATGGGCACCCCTTTTAGGGATGATGTGCTCACCCATTCCCACTTTCAGTTTCAGAGACAGATCAGAGTTGCGCAGCGAAAGCTCCAAGCGTTGATTTCGTTAGTTGGTTAATTTCTGCTATGTTTGTTATGTTACATATTATATCTGTAACCCAAATGACTACTGTATATGTATCATTTGAGAGGAATTCTTGTATATATATATATTTCAGAGCGGGTTAGTGTTGGATTAAGTTTTGTATCACATTTCTTAATTGAATACTTAAGTACATGTTTTGGATTCTTAGTGCCTCTTTATTTAGTTAAACTCTTGGATTAGTCAGCTGCTAGCTTAGGGGGCGCTACAGTGTTGGTATCAGGGCTCACTATTAGATCTTATATGGGAAACAATAGGAATATCCAGTGTCAATTAGTGAACTAGATTAGTTTATAACTGGGTTGGGTTGAGAGATAATTCTTAATCACTAAAATTTATCTTTAAAAAATTTATTTGATTGATTGATTTGTTTGTTTGGTTGCTTGTTTGTGTAATTAAGTAAAAATTGTAGGGTACACTGATGGATTTCAAATAGTGATTGTAGTAGTGGTAAAAAGGTTCTTTTCAGACTTGTGAAGAAAATAATTTTTTTAAATTTTAAATTAAAAATAAAAGATAAAACAAATTCAAAATTCAAAATTATGTAAATATTTTGGAAAGACCAGGGTTTAGGATTTCACCATTCACCAAAATTCATGTGATTCAATAATAATTATTATCATGCAATTCTAGACATTATAATTCAAATCAAAAACAATTGTGATTCTAATCATTGCCTAAATCAGATTTTCAAAACATCCATTGTTAATCGCAAGCATGAAATATCAAAAGCAATAAACCAAGCATATTTCATCAAGAGAAAACACAATTAATTAATAAAAATCATTTATTCAATTTTCATTCGGTGCAATTAATCATAAAAGGATTGCATAAATAAATTTAAATGAATTTTACCACATAACTTTTGGAAGAATGGCCTCCTCCATCACCCCTGGGATTGGGTTTATCTCTTCATCCCAAAAACACACTCACAAGATAAATTCATGGCTAAAATAGGTGTTTTTATTGATGTATATAAGATGAAACATGAATTAGCAACGCTGTAGAAGTGTTACAGCGTCACTGTTACAAAGGGGTGAGTGCTATTGAAGACTGCTGTAAACGATAAGCCTTTACTGCTGTAAAAGAACGACACTGGTATTATTATTTAAGACTGCTAAAGAACGACTGACTATGCGAGTCTGTTCTTCGTGTTCTTGAAGCTCTTCAATGGCAGCAGCAGCAGCACTGTCTTCTCTGTAATCGCTTCTCCTCGGCTCTACTGGACTCTAAACTCTCTGCTAAGGTTTTCTAACCCTTCTATGATGAAAACACAAATATTTATAGCTATCCAACTCCCTAGAAACTCGATCAAATCCGAGAATAATCTCATTATTCTTCTCGGGAAGTTTGGAGAAAAATCACTTTCCTGTTGATTCACGTGGTTCTGTTGGCTATTCTCTCGTATCCAAACTATTCTCTGACTTGGAATGAACTGAATTGGTATATATCCACGCAAGAATATCCCATAAATCTCTCTGACCAATCCCAAAACCTAAACAGAGAAGCCGTATCCTGTTGGGACTTTGATCAATTATTCCGACTTATCCAGCCCAATTGGGTGGGTCTAGACGATTGCATTAGGCCTGTTATGTCTTCTAGAGTCCGTAGGTACCAAATACACCCGTTTAATCTCCTCATAACTCGCTAAGAATTCAACTCCAAAACTGTTGTCGCTGCAGCCAATTCTTCCCGCCAATTTCTGTTTTGAATTTTGAAGATGACCTCCCCCTATCCAGTTCCGGTGTCCCTTTAGTACATGCCCTGAAATGGGTTTCCCCTTATCCAAATTAGGGGTGCCTTTAGCAATTCTTCTGGGTTGTTTTCTGCACTTTTTCAGGGTTCCTCCGGGGTATTTCCGGTACACTATCAACGGCAATCCAAGGGCCACATTTTTAGCCAATTTTGCCGCAAAGCCTTATTTATCCAAAAACACCTACAAAAGCATAAAAGACCATAATAAGTACAAAATCGAGCACTAATAATATATACAAATGAGATATATTAGACACATAAATGTGTCTATCAAATACCCCCAAACTTATTATTTGCTAGTCCCGAGCAAATCAAAACTACAAAATAAAATCCTAACTCGTTGTCGCAGGCATCGTCGGCTGCATTTAGCGTATGCAATAAGCCTTTAAACCCCTAGGTGTCCCTAGTGGCCGAGTTATAGTCTCGGGAGGGCTTACTAGAGATATACCCACAAAACCTTTATACTCCAGACCCTAGCTATCTACGCAGAACCTTGGAAAGCACTAAAGAATCTCCTTGGTTGGCATACTTATTGACTACAGGAGGAAGTACCCTGATGCGAAATTCCAATTGATGTACACGATTTTGCACTCAAGCATACTAAAATTCATATAAAGTGACAGAACTCTACTCAGATAGTCGCACTATGGACATCAATATCCGGAGTCAAAACTAATCACATGGATAGATTAAGAGATGGATATAGAAAAACGTAGATGGTTTTGATGTTTACTAAGTGAACGGCGTTTCCCATATCTGTCTGAAGGCCTCCGCCAAAATGAACCTATCATAATGGATTGAGATATTAGTCTGACTAATATCAACACACTTGCATATACAAGGGAACCAGTGGTCGATAACCTAACTCTAGGTCAATACAACTGGCATATACAAGGGTACCAGTGGTCGACTTTATTGAATTTATTCCTTTTGGTCAAATGGTCTGGTCTCAATTTTTTTTTTTTTTTTCATAATAATTTTTTTTCAACCTTTTGGTAACTACCATTTTTTTTGTTTTGTTGTATCTCAATCACTCTAATTCACCTTAGTATTGGTAACTACTTGAATCGTGAGCCCCACCTAATCACTTAGAGAAACATAGTTTAAAAACAAAATAAAATAAAAATAGAAGTGAAGAGGACTCAACGAGATATGGTGAAACTACCATGTTATTTCTAACACCTGAGCTCTGTGCTTTTATAAATAGACTCTTCTATATGTTGCCATCTAATCAGATTGGTTCCTCAACTCCTACAAACAAAATGCTTCCATCCACTTAGATTGGTTAGTGCCATCCTTAATAGGCATAAATTAGGCTCTGGAGTTTATTTATTCATACTGCAACTAAAAAGTTTCTCCCATACCCCCAAACTTAAATCTAACATTGTCCTCAATGTTTTAAAGATGAAATTAAAAGCATGAACAAGGAGAAATTGTTACCATTTGAAGCAAAAGAGATAAGGAAAGATATTACCGTGTCGCGTGAATGTTGGGTTACCTCCCAAGAAGTGCTAAGTTTAAAGTCTTCAGCCAGACTTAGGAAAAGATTAGTCAACTCGAACCATAAAGTAACAGACGAAATAACTGCGGGTCTTTAAAACCAAAAAAAGCTGACAAAAGGAAACTGCAGTGAACCAAGAAAATGGACAAGAATAGCATGCCCTTACCTACTTTCCTGATAACTATCGCTAATTGCGGTCCAGGTTCAGGTTCTATGAAAGGGTCTAAATAGAATATGTTCATTGGCTGCGTTTCTTCATAGATGGGATCCGAATCACTAGGTCTTAGAGTCTGTAGAAACTCAAATATGATCTTAGAAGCGCACAATAATAACCTAAATAACTGAGGATCCTCTAAGTCAATAAGATTTGACTTACAAAATTGACCACAATGAGAGTAGTGGTCACTCTTAAGAAAATGTGTCGATTCTAATTTTCTAAAGCATTTAGGTTTAATCTCACAACTTAATATTCGACACATTTGGAATATAAACGTTCCCACATTTGGAAGAAAACTATTTGGTGGGAAAACGAAGTCAATCTGGGTATCATATCCTGGGCAAACCACATCAACCAGAGGATGGGTTTCTAACGACTGAACTTCTTCTTGGACATCATTAGGTTCGGGAAAACGAGTATGAAGGTAATCTTGTAAAATTGTCGAGGCAGAGATATCAAGTCCTAAGTGAAGGGACTTTCTGAGAGTTAAAGGTAATCTTGTAAAATTGTCGAGGCAGAGATATCAAGTCCTAAGTGAAGGGACTTTCTGAGAGTTAAAGGTAAGTCACTAGGAAGGTGATAATCACCCCCAAACTTAGAGTTTTCAGTGTCTCTGGATAGACTAGTTACAATCTCCCTAATTTCTGGATCATTAGATTCTTGAAAATGGCCAATTGATTCTTCTAATTTATTATCAGGTAGTGCATCTTTACTCATCTCTACGGGTATATCTTCTTCATCTAAGATTATTGTTTCTAAGTCGCTAGACTCTAAAACACCATTTTCGGAATAAACACGTCCCTCTAAACCACTATCGGCTTCGTAATCAAAAGGAAAAACTACATCGTCTAAAACGATGGTATCCCTAATCAAATCCTCGTCCTTTTGAATAGGTGAATAATCATAAAAATTATTTGGATTTGAACTAGAAATAATATAATCATTATAAAGATCAATTGGATTAATAGATTCCTGATCACTATGCCTACATATTTCAGATTCTTCATTACTACTATCCTCATCATCATAATAGTACAAAGATGATTGAACCTTATCTAAATAAGTAGTGTCTTTTATTCTAGCCTCGTCCTCTAAATTAGGCAAATATTCACTATTGATATCAAGGGTAGAATTAGAAACCCTATTTTGGAAATTTAGATTATTTCGAGCAGCATTATCCAACTGTTCATTTTCTGCCTCTAGACGTGCCTGAATTTCACTGAGCATAACACTTAGACGTTCACCACTCTCGTTTATCATCTCAGAATATCGTGTACACTCTTCTTTTGAACTATTCATTGCAACTAAACGTTTATACGTCCTTTCAATCCGTTGTTGGGTCTCTTCTAGAGATGGAACAGGTTCAGAAATATCATAATCATGACTAGTTTCCAAAAACGACTAACCAGTACTACAGTGTTCCTGATTTTCTTGCTCATAAGACCAATTCGCGTGTGGATAGTAGTTGGGCTCACCATGGTCATAAAACTGATGATGTCCATATTCAAATTCAGGTCGATACTCATTGTATTGGCTTCTATCATACCAGTTCGACATTCTTAATTGCAAGGGAATTCTACACAACCACAAACAAGGCCGACTCGACTTCACCAAAGCAAGCCTAAAGATTTCTAGCAAACAAAAAGCATGATGGCTCCACTTAGATTGTTTTCTAGACCAGTTTCTATTCCTTCGAAAAGGAATTCGTTAAAATTTGAGCACACCCCTCTGGAATCAATCCGAGCTAATGTAAGTTGAATCGAGGCGAGGGAAGCTTAGTAGAGCTTTGATACCCAAGGCCTCACCGCATTAGAAGGCGGCGCAGTCACGCATTCAACTCACAGAAACCATCATGAACTTTGAAGTGTGCTTATAGAGCAACCAATATTTTTCGAACGAGTTTCCTATTAAGCTCGTTACCATATCGGTCTCGTTCTATTCCAAATTTTAAAGCTTGGGTTCGCGTCAGGTTTCGTTTTCCTAAGGCGGGCAAGAAGGGAGCGGTGATGAAATCCGAACCCTTTTATCTTGTATTGGCCAGGCCTTGCCCTTTACTAGGAATTTAAAAACAGCCCAAATTCATCCTCAATCAATTAATCACCTTAAGGAATGCAGTAACTCGCTTACAGGAGATTCGCGAGTGTTTCGATGGACTTACCTCCTGTACCAGACGGGGGATGAACCGTTGAAGTCGACTCGGGCCACGACTCCTATGTCATGTACGAACCCGAGGGGCCGAGGTGATATTGTAATCACCGTCCTTCCCTGCACACAGTTATATTTAAACCACCCTTCCGTAGGGTTTAAAAAAAAATAAAAAAAAAATTCCAAAGTTCATAGTCCAAAAGTCCAAAAATAAAGTGCAAAAGAAAAAGTAAATTACAAAATATTTCCAAAATACAATTCTAAAAAAAATAATAAAACTAAATCCTAAAATAAAAATTGTCTTCTTTTTCTTCTCTTTTAGCTTTAAGCTTTGTTCCAAGTCCTTAGTATCCAACTTCAAACCTGCAAATCAAAGACACACCCAAAGAAACGTAAAGAGGAACAAATAAAAATAAAAATAATAATAAAAAATAAATCTAAAAAAAATGCTACCTAAACACAAATCCGCGTCGGCGGCGCCAAAAATTTGATGGATTTCAAATAGTGATTGTAGTAGTGGTAAAAAGGTTCTTTTCAGACTTGTGAAGAAAATAATTTTTTTAGATTTAAATTAAAAATAAAAGATAAAACAAATTCAAAATTCAAAATTATGTAAATATTTTGGAAAGACCAGGGTTTAGGATTTCACCATTCACCAAAATTCATGTGATTCAATAATAATTATTATCATGCAATTCTAGATATTATAATTCAAATCAAAAACAATTGTGATTCTAATCATTGCCTAAATCAGATTTTCAAAACATCCATTGTTAATCGCAAGCATGAAATATCAAAAGCAATAAACCAAGCATATTTAATCAAGAGAGAACACAATTAATTAATAAAAATCATTTATTTAGTTTTCATTCGGTGCAATTAATCATAAAAGGATTGCATAAATAAATTTAAATGAATTTTACCACATAACTTTTGGAAGAATGGCTTCCTCCATCACCCCTGGGATTGGGTTTAGCTCCTCATCCCAAAAACACACTCACAAGATAAATTCATGGCTAAAATAGGTGTTTTTATTGATGTATATAAGATGAAACAGGAATTAGCAATGCTGTAGAAGTGTTACAGCGTCACTGTTACAAAGGGGTAAGTGCTATTGAAGACTGCTGTAAACGATAAGCCTTTACTGCTGTAAAAGAACGACACTGGTATTGTAATTTAAGACTGCTAAAGAACGACTGACTATGCGAGTCTGTTCTTCGTGTTCTTGAAGCTCTTCAATGGCAGCAGCAGCAGCACTGTCTTCTCTGTAATCGCTTCTCCTCGGCTCTCCTGGACTCTAAACTCTCTCCTAAGGTTTTCTAACCCTTCTATGATGAAAACACAGCTATTTATAGCTATCCAATTCCCTAGAAACTCGATCAAATCCAAGAATAATCTCATTATTCTTCTCGGGAAGTTTGGAGAAAAATCACTTTCCTGTTGATTCACGTGGTTCTGTTGGCTATTCTCTCGTATCCAAACTATTCTCTGACTTGGAATGAACTGAATTGGTATATATCCACGCAAGAATATCCCATAAATCTCTCTGACCAATCCCAAACCCTAAACAGAGAAGCCGTATCCTGTTGGGACTTTGATCAATTATTCCGACTTATCCAACCCAATTGGATGGGTCTAGACGATTGCATTAGGCCTGTTATGTCTTCTAGAGTCCGTAGGTACCAAATACACCCGTTTAATCTCCACAGAACTCGCTAAGAATTCAACTCCAAAACTGTTGTCGCTGCAGCCAATTCTTCCCGCCAATTTCTGTTTTGAATTTTGAAGATGACCCCCCCCTATCCAGTTCCGGTGTCCCTTTAGTACATGCCCTGAAATGGGGTGCCCCTTATCCAAATTAGGGGTGCCTTTAGAAATTCTTCTGGGATGTTTTCTGCACTTTTTCAGGGTTCCTCCAGGGTATTTCCGGTACACTATCAACGGCAATCCAAGGGACACATTTTTAGCCAATTTTGCCGCAAAGCCTAAAATCGAGCACTAATAAAAGCATACACCAATAAGACACATAAATGAGATATATTAGACACATAATAAGTACAAAATCGAGCACTAATAATATATACAAATGAGATATATTAGACACATAAATGTGTCTATCATACACCAATAACTTTAACTAATAACGATTAGAGAGTAATTAGTCTAAAAGTATGAAAATGTACACAATCTAATACTAGAAAAATAGTGAGATTAGTATTATTGATAAGAAAATCACACAGAAATTTATTGAGCACTTTGACTTATACGTAGAGTCAACAATATAATATTACATAAATGTTAACAATATTTTTGGGATTCAATGATTTTTGTAAGAGTGGTAAGAATAATAGTTTGACCACTAACGTTAGTAATAAAAATATTATAATAGTAATTATAGATGATCATAAAAGTAATAATAATTTTAATAAAGTAATGATTAACATTTATCAATTAGTGTCATATTGAACTTAGCTTAACTAAAATTTCAATAAAAATATATAACGATGAAAATAATAAATTATAAACTATGGAAAATTAATAGCGCTTATCTACGATTAAATTTTGTAAATTAAACTAATGACAAATTAGAAATAAATGTTTTGCGTTTAAACTAGACAGTTAATATAATTATTAGGCGTTAGACGTAAGAAGGTGAGGATATAATTCATAAATAAAAAGACTCAACTTGTTAATAATCTTGTACCGAATTATCTTTCGTCTGATAAATGATCCTGTAAATATTTAAAATGAAACAAATAGATATGAAGTATTAATAATAGTATTATGATGTTTAGTGTAATATATATTATAATTAAAAGAAAATAAATTCTTATATTAATAGGATATTTTACATTAATAGCAAAATCTAAAGACTATTAGGATATATTATAATTTTATGCAGACTCAAATTTAGATCATATTAAGTTACCAACACCAAAATTTAACAAGATATAGTATATGGATTCAACCCGAATGAATAAAATCTGTTATACCAATCTTTACGTAAAAGTAGAATTATATTTACAAGATTAAGGCTTAGTGTATCAGCCGTACTATCAACTTAAGTATAATGAAAATAATAATAGAGTAAATAATAATATGCAAATAATTAGGCTGGTAGTAAATTTCTAATAGATAATTTTGGGAAAATTTATATATGGTATTACGGTGAAGTTAAAATTATGAAATGTTATAAATTGGTGTAAAAATCGAATTGAGATTATTTAATAAATAAATTTAGATGACTAAACTACTTAAAATAATGTGAACTATTTATATATTCTACGAAGTAAATTTATCAGACTTACATCAGTTACAATAAAAGTGTAGACACTAATTAATCTTAAATAAATTAATACTTAGTTAATCGTAATAAGTTTTTATTTAGTTAATCCAGCACTGGGGAATAGGGAAGGTTGTGTTTTCTCTGTTCGTAGGAAGGCATTGTTAGGCTTGGCCAACCTTGACAGAACAACTGCATTCAGAGATGACCGATCATAGAAGTTTGATATACCGTTTAGGAAACTTATATTCATAAATTCATTTAGACAGATTCGTAGTAATCTTCCTTGCAATTAGAAACATGTATTTTATAAAATAGAAATCAGTGTAAGGGCTTAAAAACTAAAACTTATAGTTTTCTATTATAGAAATTAGTATAAGAAACTTAGACTTCCCAATTTCATAGAACTTAAATCAGCGCAATTGAACCTAAAGCTAAATTTTTTAGATTTTAGTTGTAGAGCCATATAGGTTTGTACTTTTTTTATGTTGTTTGCGCTTAGATAAGAAATGAGATTATTCTATAAGGTGGGGAGTTTTGAAGACCAGAAGGATGGTTTAATTTTCGAGGATGAAAATGTATAAGGTGGGGAGAATGTAAGGACCCTCAAGCTGGTCAACGCTATTAGACTAGCCAAGAGACGAATTAGTCGATAATAAATCGATTAGTTGAACACGGAAGTTAATTAATATAAATTAATCTAATAACGATCTAAATACGAAAATAGTACCGTTGAATAGGTATTGAAAAGTTATGCGCAATGGGCTGTTCGAACGTGTCAATCGGATATCGGATGAAGAAGATATTATCATTTTCGTATGAAGGACAAATAAGCCTTTTTTTCTTTAAACCGCCTGGCTTCCCTTATCGTTTGGGAAGGTAACTTTATCATTGGTCGCTGGCCTTATCACCAGAAACGTGTCGAGAAGAACTCGACTCATTATCTTTCTCTTTCTCTCGTATTCTTTTTCTTTCTTCTTCTTCGTTCTACTTTTCTGTTCTTTTTCTCTTTTCTCTGCAAATTCTTCTCCCACTCATATCAATCGATGGAGTAGATATTTGAAGTTAGCAATTGAATCAGTGAAGGTCGTAAGACACAGAATTGTTGGTGAGGATCAATATGTAGTTAATTTAGGTTCAATATAAAAGGGGGTTTCAGAGATTTGAAATTAGGGTTACAGATTTGGTTAACGTTTTGATGGTTATGGGATGTGGATTGAGTTGCTGATAGAAGAATAAGAAGAGGGTTTTCTCTTTGTTGTTGTGATTGTGTTGTTCTATATTTGAATCAAGAGTTAGGGTTTCACAGAGTTTGAATTAGGCTTTTTGAGAAATGTCAAGGAAGATGAAATTGAAGGTTTGAAGTCTGATTGAAGATGGGTTTGTCTCGAATTAAGAGTTAAGGATTGATTTTGAAGAGTAATTAGAAATTGAAGAAGTTAGGGTCAAGATTGAGGCCGTTAACAGTGAGGGTTTAATTGTGTTTATAAGAAGGTGATGATATTATAAACGAGTGTTGAACCTATTGGTACTTGAGATAAATTGGTTTGAGGTAATTGTTTCTTCTCCCTGATTTTCAGTTAAGTTTTGAGCTTATATGTTCATTAATGGAACTACAAAGTGAGTGATTGTGTAATGAGGAATTGATGAGTTATAGTCGGAGTTAGTTGAGTTTGTGTTGTTGTGGGAATACATTTGACTCTCTTGTAACCATTGATGTTTTCTTTTATAAAGATTTATGTTTATCAAATTCATGCACTGTGTAGTTGTGCATTTCATGCTTTGTTTAAATTGCATTACGTTCTGTTAATTATGTAAATCTTCCCATGGTTTGGAAAGGACTTGTAATGTTTGTTTGTCATAAGAATTTTTATGGAAATACGAATTTCCACTTGTGGTATATAGGATACGCTCCTTCACATTTATATCTACATGAATTCAGCTTTCATTGCTTAGAGTGGGTCATCATGGTCTTGGTGATATCAATAGATAATGAGTGTGGTTAGCACGAATGTTATACATTGTTTGAAGAAGGAGTTTGTCCATATACATGTTTGTTTATTTCAGTGACTTGGTCACTTTTTAATGCTTGGGAAACATTATTGTTTTACAAATCTTGCCATGATTAATTGAAAGTTAAATGTTATTCCTAATGGGCACCCCTTTTAGGGATGATGTGCTCACCCATTCCCACTTTCAGTTTCAGAGACAGATCAGAGTTGCGCAGCGAAAGCTTCAAGCGTTGATTTCGTTAGTTGGTTAATTTCTGCTATGTTTATTATGTTACATATTATATCTGTAACCCAAATGACTATTGTATATGTATCATTTGAGAGGAATTCTTGTATATATATATATTTCAGAGCGGGTTAGTGTTGGGTTAAGTTTTGTATCACATTTCTTAATTGAATACTTAAGTACATGTTTTGGATTCTTAGTGCCTCTTTATTTAGTTAAACTCTTGGATTAGTCAGCTGCTAGCTTAGGGGGCGCTACAGTGTTGGTATCAGGGCTCACTATTAGATCTTATATGGGAAACAATAGGAATCTCCAGTGTCAATTAGTGAACTAGATTAGTTATAACTGGGTTGGGTTGAGAGATAATTCTTAATCACTAAATTTATCTTTAAAAAATTTATTTGATTGATTGATTTGTTTGTTTGGTTGCTTGTTTGTGTAATTAAGTAAAATTGTAGGGTACACTGATGGATTTCAAATAGTGATTGTAGTAGTGGTAAAAAGGTTCTTTTCAGACTTGTGAAGAAAATAATTTTTTTAAATTTTAAATTAAAAATAAAAGATAAAACAAATTCAATTCAAAATTATGTAAATATTTTGGAAATACCAGGGTTTAAGATTTCACCATTCACCAAAATTCATGTGATTCAATAATAATTATTATCATGCAATTCTAGACATTATAATTCAAATCAAAAACAATTGTGATTCTAATCATTGCCTAAATCAGATTTTCAAAACATCCATTGTTAATCGCAAGCATGAAATATCAAAAGCAATAAACCAAGCATATTTCATCAAGAGAAAACACAATTAATTAAAAAATCATTTATTCATTTTCATTCGGTGCAATTAATCATAAAGGATTGCATAAATAAATTTAAATGAATTTTACCACATAACTTTTGGAAGAATGGCCTCCTCCATCACCCCTGGGATTGGGTTTATCTCTTCATCCCAAAAACACACTCACAAGATAAATTCATGGCTAAAATAGGTGTTTTTATTGATGTATATAAGATGAAACATGAATTAGCAACGTGTAGAAGTGTTACAGCGTCACTTTACAAAGGGGTGAGTGCTATTGAAGACTGCTGTAAACGATAAGCCTTTACTGCTGTAAAAGAACGACACTGGTATTATTATTTAAGACTGCTAAAGAACGACTGACTATGCGAGTCTGTTCTTCGTGTTCTTGAAGCTCTTCAATGGCAGCAGCAGCAGCACTGTCTTCTCTGTAATCGCTTCTCCTCGGCTCTCCTGGACTCTAAACTCTCTCTAAGGTTTTCTAACCCTTCTATGATGAAAACACAGATATTTATAGCTATCCAACCCTAGAAACTCGATCAAATCCGAGAATAATCTCATTATTCTTCTCGGGAAGTTTGGAGAAAAATCACTTTCCTGTTGATTCACGTGGTTCTGTTGGCTATTCTCTCGTATCCAAACTATTCTCTGACTTGGAATGAACTGAATTGGTATATATCCACGCAAGAATATCCCATAAATCTCTCTGACCAATCCCAAAACCTAACAGAGAAGCCGTATCCTGTTGGGACTTTGATCAATTATTCCGACTTATCCAGCCCGATTGGGTGGGTCTAGACGATTGCATTAGGCCTGTTATGTCTTCTAGAGTCCGTAGGTACCAAATACACCCGTTTAATCTCCTCAGAACTCGCTAAGAATTCAACTCCAAAACTGTTGTCGCTGCAGCCAATTCTTCCCGCCAATTTCTGTTTTGAATTTTGAAGATGACCTCCCCCTATCCAGTTCCGGTGTCCCTTTAGTACATGCCCTGAAATGGGGTTCCCCTTATCCAATTAGGGGTGCCTTTAGCAATTCTTCTGGGTTGTTTTCTGCACTTTTTCAGGGTTCCTCCGGGGTATTTCCGGTACTATCAACGGCAATCCAAGGGCCACATTTTTAGCCAATTTTGCCGCAAAGCCTTATTTATCCAAAAACACCTACAAAAGCATAAAAGACCATAATAAGTACAAAATCGAGCACTAATAATATATACAAATGAGATATATTAGACACATAAATGTGTCTATCAAATACCCCCAAACTTATTTGCTAGTCCCGAGCAAATCAAAACTACAAAATAAAATCCTAACTCATTGTCGCAGGCATCGTCGGCTGCATTTAGCGTATGCAATAAGCCTTTAAACCCCTAGGTGTCCCTAGTGGCCGAGTTATAGTCTCGGGAGGGCTTACTAGAGATATACCCACAAAACCTTTATACTCCAGACCCTAGCTATCTACGCAGAACCTTGGAAAGCACTAAAGAATCTCCTTGGTTGGCATACTTATTGACTACAGGAGGAAGTACCCTGATGCGAAATTCCAATTGATGTACACGAGTTTGCACTCAAGCATACTAAAATTCATATAAAGTGACAGAACTCTACTCAGATAGTCGCACTATGGACATCAATATCCGGAGTCAAAACTAATCACTGGATAGATTAAGAGATGGATATAGAAAACGTAGATGGTTTTGATGTTTACTAAGTGAACGGCGTTTCCCATATCTGTCTGAAGGCCTCCGCCAAAATGAACCTCATAATGGATTGAGATATTAGTCTGACTATTATCAACACACTTGCATATACAAGGGAACCAGTGGTCGATAACCTAACTCTAGGTCAACACAACTGGCATATACAAGGGTACCAGTGGTCGACTTTATTGAATTTATTCCTTTTGGTCAAATGGTCTGGTCTCAATTTTTTTTTTTTTTTTTTCATAATAATTTTTTTTCAACCTTTTGGTAACTACCATTTTTTGTTTGTTGTGTATCTCAATCACTCTAATTCACCTAGTATTGGTAACTACTTGAATCGTGAGCCCCACCTAATCACTTAGAGAAACATAGTTTAAAACAAAATAAAATAAAAATAGAAGTGAAAAGGACTCAACGAGATATGGTGAAACTATCATGTTATTTCTAACACCTGAGCTCTGTGCTTTTATGAATAGACTCTTCTATATGTTGCCATCTAATCAGATTGGTTTCCTCAACTCCTACAAACAAAATGCTTCCAATCCACTTAGATTGGTTAGTGCCATCCTTAATAGGAATAAATTAGGCTCTGGAGTTTATTTATTCATACTGCAACTAAAAAGTTTCTCCCATACCCCCAAACTTAAATCTAACATTGTCCTCAATGTTTTAAAGATGAAATTAAAAGCATGAACAAGGAGAAATTGTTACCATTTGAAGCAAAAGAGATAAGGAAAAGATTACCGTGTCGCGTGAATGTTGGGTTACCTCCCAGAAGTGCTAAGTTTAAAGTCTTCAGCCAGACTTAGGAAAAGATTAGTCAACTGAACCATAAGTAACAGACGAAATAACTGCGGGTCTTTAAAACCAAAAAGAGCTGACAAAGGAAACTGCAGTGAACCAAGAAAATGGACAAGAATAGCATGCCCTTACCTACTTTCTTGATAACTATCGTAATTGCGGTCCAGGTTCAGGTTCTATGAAAGGGTCAAATAGAATATGTTCATTGGCTGCTTCTTCATAGATGGGATCCGAATCACTAGGTCTTAGAGTCTGTAGAAACTCAATATGATTTGAGCGCACAATATAACCTAAAACTGAGGATCCTCTAAGTCAATAAAGATTTGACTTACAAAATTGACCACAATGAGAGTAGTGGTCACTTAAGCAAATGTGTCGATTCTAATTTCTAAAAGCATTTAGGTTTAGTCTCACAACTTAATATTCGACAACATTTGGATATATAAACGTTCCCACATTTGAAAGAAAACTATTTGGTGGGAAAACGAAGTCAATCTGGTATAATCATCCGGGCAACCACATCAACCAGAGGATGGGTTTCTAACGACTGAACTTCTCTTGGGACATCATTAGGTTCGGGAAAACGAGTATGAAGGTAATCGAAAATTTCGAGGCAGAGATATCAAGTCACTAAGTGAAGGGACTTTCTGAGAGTTAAAGGTAAGTCACTAGGAAGGTGATAATCACCCCCAAACTTAGAGTTTTCAGTGTCTCTGGATAGACTAGTTACAATCTCCCTAATTTCTGGATCATTAGATTCTTGAAAATGGCCAATTGATTCTTCTAATTTATTATCAGGTAGTGCATCTTTACTCATCTCTACGGGTATATCTTCTTCATCTAAGATTATTGTTTCTAAGTCGCTAGACTCTAAAACAGCATTTTCGGAATAAACCCGTCCCTCTAAACCACTATCGGCTTCGTAATCAAAAGGAAAAACTACATCGTCTAAAACGATGGTATCCCTAATCAAATCCTCGTCCTTTTGAATAGGTGAATAATCATAAAAATTATTTGGATTTGAACTAGAAATAATATAATCATTATAAAGATCAATTGGATTAATAGATTCCTGATCACTATGCCTACATATTTCATATTCTTCATTACTACTATCCTCATCATCATAATAGTATAAAGATGATTGAACCTTATCTAAATAAGTAGTGTCTTTTATTCTAGCCTCGTCCTCTAAATTAGGCAAATATTCACTATTGATATCAAGGGTAGAATTAGAAACCCTATTTTGGAAATTTAGATTATTTCGAGCAGCATTAGCCAACTGTTCATTTTCTGCCTCTAGACGTGCCTGAATTTCACTGAGCATAACACTTATACGTTCACCACTCTCGTTTATCATCTCAGAATATCGTGTACACTCTTCTTTTGAACTATTCATTGCAACTAAACGTTTATACGTCCTTTCAATCCGTTGTAGGGTCTCTTCTAGAGATGGAACAGGTTCAGAAATATCATAATCATGACTAGTTTCCAAAAATGAGTAACCAGTACTACAGTGTTCCTGATTTTCTTGCTCGTAAGACCAATTCGCGTGTGGATAGTAGTTGGGCTCACCATGGTCATAAAACTGATGATGTCCATATTCAAATTCAGGTCGATACTCATTGTATTGGCTTCTATCATACCAGTTCGACATTCTTAATTGCAAGGGAATTCTACACAACCACAAACAAGGCCGACTCGACTTCACCAAAGCAAGCCTAAAGATTTCTAGCAAACAAAAAGCATGATGGCTCCACTTAGATTGTTTTCTAGACCAGTTTCTATTCCTTCGAAAAGGAATTCGTTAAAATTTGAGCACACCCCTCTGGAATCAATCCGAGCTAATGTAAGTTGAATCGAGGCGAGGGAAGCTTAGTAGAGCTTTGATACCCAAGGCCTCACCGCATTAGAAGGAGGCGCAATCACGCATTCAACTCACAGAAACCATCATGAACTTTGAAGTGTGCTTAAAGAGCAACCAATATTTTTCGAACGAGTTTCCTATTAAGCTCGTTACCCTATCGGTCTCGTTCTATTCCAAATTTTAAAGCTTGGGTTCGCGTCAGGTTTCGTTTTCCTAAGGCGGGCAAGAAGGGAGCGGTGATGAAATCCGAACCCTTTTATCTTGTATTGGTCAGGCCTTGCCCTTTACTAGGAATTTAAAAACAGCCCAAATTCGTCCTCAATCAATTAATCACCTTAAGGAATACAGTAACTCGCTTACAGGAGATTCGCGAGTGTTTCGATGGACTTACCTCCTGTACCAGACGGGGGATGAACCGTTGAAGTCGACTCGGGCCACGACTCCTATGTCATGTACGAACCCGAGGGGCCGAGGTGATATTGTAATCACCGTCCTTCCATGCACACAGTTATATTTAAACCACCCTTCCGTAGGGTTTAAAAAAAAAATAAAAATTTTTTTTCCAAAGTTCATAGTCCAAAAGTCCAAAAATAAAGTGCAAAAGAAAAAGTAAATTACAAAATATTTCCAAAATACAATTCTAAAAAAATAATAAAACTAAATCCTAAAATAAAAATTGTCTTCTTTTTCTTCTCTTTTAGCTTTAAGCTTTGTTCCAAGTCCTTAGTATCCAACTTCAAACCTGCAAATCAAAGACACACCCAAAGAAACGTAAAGAGGAACAAATAAAAATAAAAATAATAATAAAAAATAAATAAAAAATAAATAAATCTAAAAAAAATGCTACCTAAACACAAATTCGCGTCGGCGGCGCCAAAAATTTGATGGATTTCAAATAGTGATTGTAGTAGTGGTAAAAAGGTTCTTTTCAGACTTGTGAAGAAAATAATTTTTTTAGATTTAAATTAAAAATAAAAGATAAAACAAATTCAAAATTCAAAATTATGTAAATATTTTGGAAAGACCAGGGTTTAGGATTTCACCATTCACCAAAATTCATGTGATTCAATAATAATTATTATCATGCAATTCTAGACATTATAATTCAAATCAAAAAAAATTGTGATTCTAATCATTGCCTAAATCAGATTTTCAAAACATCCATTGTTAATCGCAAGCATGAAATATCAAAAGCAATAAACCAAGCATATTTCATCAAGAGAAAACACAATTAATTAATAAAAATCATTTATTCAATTTTCATTCGGTGCAATTAATCATAAAAGGATTGCATAAATAAATTTAAATGAAGTTTACCACATAACTTTTGGAAGAATGGCCTCCTCCATCACCCCTGGGATTGGGTTTATCTCTTCATCCCAAAAACACACTCACAAGATAAATTCATGGCTAAAATAGGTGTTTTTATTGATGTATATAAGATGAAACATGAATTAGCACCGCTGTAGAAGTGTTACAGCGTCACTGTTACAAAGGGGTGAGTGCTATTGAAGACTGCTGTAAACGATAAGCCTTTACTGCTGTAAAAGAACGACACTGGTATTATTATTTAAGACTGCTAAAGAACGACTGACTATGCGAGTCTGTTCTTCGTGTTCTTGAAGCTCTTCAATGGCAGCAGCAGCAGCACTGTCTTCTCTGTAATCGCTTCTCCTCGGCTCTCCTGGACTCTAAACTCTCTCCTAAGGTTTTCTAACCCTTCTATGATGAAAACACAAATATTTATAGCTATCCAACTCCCTAGAAACTCGATCAAATCCGAGAATAATCTCATTATTCTTCTCGGGAAGTTTGGAGAAAAATCACTTTCCTGTTGATTCACGTGGTTCTGTTGGCTATTCTCTCGTATCCAAACTATTCTCTGACTTGGAATGAACTGAATTGGTATATATCCACGCAAGAATATCCCATAAATCTCTCTGACCAATCCCAAAACCTAAACAGAGAAGCCGTATCCTGTTGGGACTTTGATCAATTATTCCGACTTATTCAGCCCAATTGGGTGGGTCTAGACGATTGCATTAGGCCTGTTATGTCTTCTAGAGTCCGTAGGTACCAAATACACCCGTTTAATCTCCTCATAACTCGCTAAGAATTCAACTCCAAAACTGTTGTCGCTGCAGCCAATTCTTCCCGCCAATTTCTGTTTTGAATTTTGAAGATGACCTCCCCCTATCCAGTTCCGGTGTCCCTTTAGTACATGCCCTGAAATGGGTTTCCCCTTATCCAAATTAGGGGTGCCTTTAGCAATTCTTCTGGGTTGTTTTCTGCACTTTTTCAGGGTTCCTCCGGGGTATTTCCGGTACACTATCAACGGCAATCCAAGGGCCACAATTTTAGCCAATTTTGCCGCAAAGCCTTATTTATCCAAAAACACCTACAAAAGCATAAAAGACCATAATAAGTACAAAATCGAGCACTAATAATATATACAAATGAGATATATTAGACACATAAATGTGTCTATCAAATACCCCCAAACTTATTATTTCCTAGTCTCGAGCAAATCAAAACTACAAAATAAAATCCTAACTCGTTGTCGCAGGCATCGTCGGCTGCATTTAGCGTATGCAATAAGCCTTTAAACCCCTAGGTGTCCCTAGTGGCCGAGTTATAGTCTCGGGAGGGCTTACTAGAGATATACCCACAAAACCTTTATACTCCAGACCCTAGCTATCTACGCAGAACCTTGGAAAGCACTAAAGAATCTCCTTGGTTGGCATACTTATTGACTACAGGAGGAAGTACCCTGATGCGAAATTCCAATTGATGTACACGAGTTTGCACTCAAGCATACTAAAATTCATATAAAGTGACAGAACTCTACTCAGATAGTCGCACTATGGACATCAATATCCGGAGTCAAAACTAATCACATGGATAGATTAAGAGATGGATATAGAAAAACGTAGATGGTTTTGATGTTTACTAAGTGAACGGCGTTTCCCATATCGGTCTGAAGGCCTCCGCCAAAATGAACCTATCATAATGGATTGAGATATTAGTCTGACTAATATCAACACACTTGCATATACAAGGGAACCAGTGGTCGATAACCTAACTCTAGGTCAACACAACTGGCATATACAAGGGTACCAGTGGTCGAATTTATTGAATTTATTCCTTTTGGTCAAATGGTCTGGTCTCAATTTTTTTTTTTTTTTTTTTCATAATAATTTTTTTTTTCAACCTTTTGGTAACTACCATTTTTTTTGTTTTGTTGTATCTCAATCACTCTAATTCACCTTAGTATTGGTAACTACTTGAATCGTGAGCCCCACCTAATCACTTAGAGAAACATAGTTTAAAAACAAAATAAAATAAAAATAGAAGTGAAAAGGACTCAACGAGATATGGTGAAACTATCATGTTATTTATAACACCTGAGCTCTGTGCTTTTATGAATAGACTCTTCTATATGTTGCCATCTAATCAGATTGGTTCCTCAACTCCTACAAACAAAATGCTTCCATCCACTTAGATTTGTTAGTGCCATCCTTAATAGGCATAAATTAGGCTCTGAAGTTTATTTATTCATACTGCAACTAAAAAGTTTCTCCCATACCCCCAAACTTAAATCTAACATTGTCCTCAATGTTTTAAAGATGAAATTAAAAGCATGAACAAGGAGAAATTGTTACCATTTGAAGCAAAAGAGATAAGGAAAGATATTACCGTGTCGCGTGAATGTTGGGTTACCTCCCAAGAAGTGCTAAGTTTAAAGTCTTCAGCCAGACTTAGGAAAAGATTAGTCAACTCGAACCATAAAGTAACAGACGAAATAACTGCGGGTCTTTAAAACCAAAAAAAGCTGACAAAAGGAAACTGCAGTGAACCAAGAAAATGGACAAGAATAGCATGCCCTTACCTACTTTCCTGATAACTATCGCTAATTGCGGTCCAGGTTCAGGTTCTATGAAAGGGTCTAAATAGAATATGTTCATTGGCTGTGTTTCTTCATAGATGGGATCCGAATCACTAGGTCTTAGAGTCTGTAGAATGAGGAATTGACGAGTTATATTCGGAGTTAGTTGAGTTTGTGTTGTTGTGGGAATACATTTGACTCTCTTGTAACCATTGATGTTTTCTTTTATAAAGAATTATGTTTATCAAATTCATGCATTGTCTAGTTGTGCATTCCATGCTTTGTTTAAATTGCATTACGATAATTCTGTTGATTATGTTAATCTTTCCATGGTTTGGAAAGGACTTGTAATGTTTGTTTTTCATATGAATTGTTATAGGAAATACGAATTTCCACTTGTGGTATATAGGATACGCTCATTCACATTTATATCTACATGAATTCAACTTTTATTGCTTAGAGTGGGTCATCATGGTCTTGGTGATATCAATAGCTAATGAGTGTCGTTAGCACGAATATTATACATTGTTTGAAGAAGGAGTTTGTCCATATACATGTTTGTTTATTTTAGTGATTTGGTCACTTTTTAATGTTTGGGAAAACATTATTGTTTTCCAAATCTTTCCATGATTACTTGAAAGTTAAATGTTATTCCTACTGGGCACCCCTTTTAGGGATGATGTGCTCACCCATTCCCACTTTCAGTTTCAGAGACATATCAGAGTTGCGCAGCGAAAGCTTCAAGCGTTTATTTCGTTAGTTGGTTAACTTCTGTTGTGTTTGTTATGTTACATATTGTATCTGTAAACCAAATGACTATTGTATATGTATCATTTGAGAGGACTTCTTGTATATATATGTTTCAGAGCGGGTTAGTTTTGGGTTAAGTTTTGTATCGCATTTCTTAATTGAATGCTTAAGTACATGTTTTGGATTCTTAGTGCCTCTTTATTTAGTTAAACTCTTGGATTAGTCAGCTGCTAGCTTAGGAGGTGCTACACTGTGAATCCTGGATGATTTTTGAATACTTGTGTTCATAACTGATAATGTTCCCGGTTTAAATAGATTGAAACATCTGTTTATACAAGTCATATTCGAACAAACTGATCTCATTGGAAGTGGGAGTTGTGAAGTAGTGGAGATCATGGGTGCTCCAAAATCTTCTTCTTTTTAATTAAAAATATCTTCAGAATTTTTCCTTCTTTTTATTCTATATATTTCTTTACTAAACCCATATCTTCTTTAATTCGCAGAATAAAATCCAAGATAAAATCTTCTAAGGATATCTTTCTTGTTTAATACAAGATAACTTCCTTTTTCTTCAAAACTTCATGTTTGTAAGGCAAGAAGATATTCTTATCTTAAAGATAATAAATTCTTTACTGTTGAAACCAAATTTCCCGCCAATTTTTTCTTTTCAAATCAAGCAAGAAGATGGAGCCCCCTTAACCAGTAATGGGGTGCGAATAGCAGTTGGTTCCCTGGGGTGCCCCTTATCAGTTAGGTGCCTCTTGTCCAAAACTGAGAGTCCGAATAACATGTGTCCTCCGGGGGTCCAAATAGCACTTTTTTAGCAACTTTTTCCACACAAGTGTATTTCTCCAAAAATACCTACACAAACATAAAAACACCATAATAAGTACAAAATCAAGCACTAGCAATAGAGACACTGAGGACAATTCAGACACAAAAATGTCTAACCTAGAAAAATAAAAATGTCTAATACCTCCAAACTTATTATTTGCTAGTCCTCGAGCAAATCTAATCTAGAAAAATAAAAATGACTACACTTAGCACGTGCAACAAGCCGTTAAACCGCTAGGTGGCCCTAGCGGCGGAGTGTGGTCTCCGGAGGGTTTACCAGAGGTGTACCCAAAAAACCTTACTCCAGACCCTAGCTATCTACGCAGAACCTTGGAAGGCACTAAAGAATCTCCTTGGTTGGCATACAATCATTGACTATAGGAGGAAGTACCCTGATGCGAAATTCCAATAGTTGTACACGAGTTTGCACTCAACATACTAAAATTCATATATAAGTGACAGAGCTCTACTCAAATAGTTTCTAGACATCATAACCGGATTCAACCAATCACATGGAAAGATTAAGAGGATGGATAAAAAGAAAAATAGATGGTTCAAAGTGAACGGTGTTTCCCATATATGTCTGAAGGCCTCTGTCAAGATGAACCTATCCTAATGGACTGAGATACCGGTCTGACTAATATCAACACAACTGGCATATACAAGGGGTCCAGTGGTCGTTAAACCTAACTCTAGGTCACCACAACTGGCATATACAAGGGCACCAGTGGTCGACTTTATTCATTTTATTCCGGTTGGTCTGATGGTCTGGTCTCAAACTTTTTTTTTAGGTATCTCAATCAACCTATTTCACCCTAGCAATGGTAACAACTTGAGTCGTGTGCCCACCAAATCACTTAAGAAATAAAAACATAAGGGATTAGGATTCAACGAGTTATGGCGAAACTACCATGTTTTTTTTTAATTCTAACACCTGAGCTTTGTGCTTTTATGAATAGACTCTTTACATGTTTCCATATAATCAGATTGGTTCCTCAACTCCTACAACCAAGATGTTCCCATCCACTTAGATTGGTTAGTGCCAACCTTAATAAGCATAAATTTCTAGGCTCTGGAGTTTATTTATTGCAACTAAAAGCTAACAAAAAGTTTCTTCCCCACCCCCAAACTTAAATCTAACATTGTCCTCAATGTTTATAATGAAAGAGCAATACCAAAAAGTAAGGTAAGACGAGGAATCAGTAAAGAGAGAAGTCGGAAAGATAGTACCTGGGTGAAGAGAGAAATCAAAAAATAATATATAACATACAATCGCCTCGATGGTCAATCAAGGGTAAACAGGGTCCTCCAGAGGGACCTCCTCAACATCACCTATAGGAAAGGGCTCTAAAAAGGGTTTCAATCTCTGACCGCTAACCTTCGAAGAAATACTACTATCTGGTGTCTCGATCTCAACAACTCCATGAGGAAAGACAGTGCGAACAATAAAAAGGACCCGTCCATCGAGAATGTAAGTTCCCAGGGAAAAGATGCAAGAGGGTATCATACAGAAGAAATTTTTGACCTAGAGAAAATGACTTTCTTAAAATATTCTTATCATGCACAAGTTTCATTTTGTTCTTATACTCCTCCGCACTATCGTAAGAATCTATACGAATCTCTTCCAACTCATTGAGATGGAGTTTCCTATGGGCTCCTGCCTTGTCAAGTGAAAAATTTAGCTGCTTAACAGCCCAATAAGCTCTATGTTCTAACTCAACAGGTAAATGACATGCCTTTCCATACACAAGCCGATAAGGTGACATTCCAATGGGGGTCTTAAAAGCAGTACGGTAAGCCCATAAGGCATCAGTAAGCCTAGACGACCAGTCTTTCCGATTAGGATTAACTGTTTTCTCTAATATACGCTTTATCTCCCTATTGGAAACCTCTACCTGACCACTAGCCTGTGGATGATATGGGGTAGCTATCTTATGTGTAATACCATATCTCTTCATCAAAAGCCTAAAAGGTCCATTACAAAAGTGCGACCCTCTAACACTAATTATAGCACGCGGTGTACCAAAACGTGCAAGTATATTATTTTTCAAGAACTCAATCACAACCCTATGGTCATTGGTTTTACACGCAACCGCCTCAATCCACTTAGATACATAGTCTACAGCGACAAGGATGTAAAGGTTACCAAAAGAATTAGGAAATGGACCCATAAAGTCAATACCCCATACATCAACGACCTCAACAACTAAAATAGGGTTCAAGGGCATCATATTCCTACGGGAAATGGTTCCTAATTTCTGGCAACGTTCACAAGTAACACAGTAACTGTGGGAGTCTTTAAACAACGAACGCCAATAGAATCCACACTGCAATATTTTAGCAGCAGTCTTCTTAGCACTAAAGTGACCCCCACAAGTATGATCATGACAAAAGAAAATAATACTGGACTGGTCACTCTCAGGTATACATCTCCTAATAATCTGGTCTGGACAATACTTAAACAAATAAGGATCATCCCAAAAGAAGTGCTTCACCTCGGCTAAAAACCTAGAACGATCTTGTTTACCCCAATGTTGGGGCATTCGACCAGTAACAAGATAATTCACTATATTCGCATACCAAGGTGCTTGGGTAACAAAGAACAGTTGTTCATCAGGAAAACTATCCCTAACATGAGGAGAATTATTAAGGGTATCCACAACAAGCCTAGACAAGTGGTCTGCTACAACATTTTCTGCACCTTTTTTATCTCTAATGTCTAAGGCAAATTCCTGAAACAATAGGATCCATCTAATCAATCTAGGTTTAGTATCCTTCTTGGAAAGAAGATACTTCAAAGCAGCATGATCAGTAAAGATTATGACCTCAGAGGTAGGATCAAAAATTGTCTAAGTGATAGACGCATTTATGTGTCTAATATGTCTCTATTGTATGTATTGTTAGTGCTCAATTTTGTATTTATTGTGTTCTTTTATGTCTTTGTAGGAATTTTTAGAGAAATAAGCCCTTGCGGCGAAATGGGCTCAAAAAGCAGTGTTTTACAACCCGGAGAAATGTATCGTAGGCACCCCAGAAATGCACCGGAAGCATCCCAGAAATGTCCCGGACGTACCCATAAAAATTACTATTTCCACCCAAAAATTACTATTTCCACCCAATTGATATTCGCACCCAAGCTCTGGTTAAGGGGCATCCATCTTCTCTTTAAATTCAAAGACAACTTTTTGGCGGAAAAATATATTCAAAACTGGCAGATTTGTGATCGAGAAAATGAAGGTGTTTTAGTGCGATTCAATCGCTGGAATTTGGTGGGAAGTTGTGATATGGGATAGGGAACACATTGTGGGCATCGGATTCGATCGGAATTGGCTGGAAATCCTGGTTTGAGTCACGAGCTCAAAACAGAGCAACGTGTCCTGTAACACGAGTTTGATTGTGTGTTTACCATGCATGGAGTGTTTTGGAGGAGTTCGATGACTTCGGAGGCGTGGGGAAGGTTAACTAGAGCGTGCATGATCAAAGTTTACGTGTGTAGAAGCCAAAAATGGAAATTATTGTTAAATATGGGAAGCGAGCTATGACGGGATTAATGAGAGATTATACGGTGTTATGGTCGGATATTTTTGTTCTAAAACACTATAAATACAAGGCTAAAGAGTTTAGAAGAGTTGGAGAGTCTTTGGGAGAGCTTAGGAGCCGAGAAGAATCGAAAGAAAGTCACGCAGGAGAAAAGCTTGCTGCTGGTGCAAGGAAGAACACGAAGAACATAATACCCTCAGGGACAGTCGTTGATTAGTGTCGCTTAATTCCGACAATACTCAATTCCTTTCCCCGACTTCGGGACAACAACACCTCTGTTGTATCGTTTTTTGAACGCTCTATATGTGTCGCAAACACTGTTGTAAACCGTTTTTCTCCATTTTCTCTTGATTGTAAACAACTTTTGAGTATCAATGAATCAATTTGAGAGGTTTTTCATCATGAGTAGCTAAACTCCCAGGGGTGACGGAGGAAGCCATTCTTCCAAAAGTTATGTGGTAAAATTTATTTAAATTTATTTATGCAACTCTTTTATGATTAATTGCACCGAATAAAAATGGAGTAAATGATTTTTATTAATCAATTGTGTTTTCTCTTGATGAAGTATGCTTAGTAAATTTCTTTTGATACTTCATGCTCGCGATTAACAGTGGATGTTTTCAAAATCTAATTTAGGAAATGATTAGAATCACAATTTCCTTTGATTGGAGTTATATTGTCTAGAATTGCATGATAAGAATTGTTATTGAATCACATAAATTTTGGTGAATGGTGGAATCCTGATCCCCGGTAAAAATTCTCTCCCATATTTTGTTAATATTGTGCATATAAAATTATTTATTTATTTTTATTAAGTCTAAAAAAAATTATCCTTCACAAATCCGAGAGTTTGAACCTTCACTACTACAACCACGAAAAATCTCTAATCATTTTGGCGCCGCCGACGCGGATTTGTGTTTAGGTAGAATCTTTAGGTTTTTATTATTTTTTATTATTCCATTTGTTCTTTTTACGTCTCTTTGGTTTTGTCTTTGTATTACAGGTTTGAATTTGGAGACTAAAGACCTTGGAACCAAAGCTTAAAGCTAAAAGAGAAGAAAAAAAGACAAAGCAAAAAAAAGAAGAAAAAAGAGAGAAAAAGAAAAAAAGAGAGAATTTTTTTTTAAAGAGACTTTCCATTTTTTTTGTAATTATTATTATTATTATTATTATTTTTTTCTTTTCTTTGGACTGGACAATCGGGATATTATTTTTATTTATTTTTTTAAACCCTACGGAAGGGTACCCTTAAATACAAACTGTTTGCAGGGAAGGACGACGATTACTATATCGTCTCGGCCCCTCGGGTTCGTACATGACATAGGAGTCGTGGCCCGAGTCGACTTCAACGGTTCATTCCCCGTCTGGTACGGGAGGTAAGTCCATCGAAACACTCGCGAATCTCCTGTAAGCGAGTCACTGTATTCCTTAAGGTGATTCATTGATTGAGGACGAATTTGGACTGTTTTTAAATTCCTAGTAAAGGGCAAGGCCTGGCCAATACAAGATAAGGGTTCGGATTTCATCACCGCTCCCTTCTTTCCCGCCTTAGGAAAACGAAACCTAACGCGAACCCAAGCTTAAAACTTGACTAGAACGAGACCGATAGGGTATCGCGCTTATCAGGAAAAAATTTCGAAGGATATTGGTTACTTTCTTAAGCACACCTCGAAGTTCATGATGGTTTCTGTGAGTTGAATGCGTGACTGCGCCGCCTTATGATAGCGGTGAGGCCTTGGGTATCAAAGCTCTACTGAGCTTCCCTCGCCTCAATTCAAGTTACTTTGACTCGGATTGATTCCAGAGGGGTTTGCTTAAATTGTAATGAATTCCCCTTCGAGAGATAGAAGCAAATCTAGAAACAATCTAAGTGGAGTCATCATGCTTGTTGTTTGCTAGATTTTATAGGTTTGATTTGGTCGAGTCAGCCTTGTTTGTGGTTGTATAGAATTCCCTTGCAATTAAGAATGTCGAACTGGTATGATAGAAGCCAATACAATAAGTATCGACCTGAATTTGAATATGGACATCATCAGTTTTATGACCATGGTGGGAATAGTAGTTGGTAATGCCAACCTTTTCAAGGTTATGGTTCATACCATAGTGAGCCCAATTACTATCCACACACGAATTGGTCTTACGAGCAAGAAAATCAGGAATATTATAGTACTAGTCATGCGTTTTTGGAAAATTACTTAAAAACTAGTCCTGATTATGACATTTCTAAACCTGTTCAATCTCTAGAAGAAACCTACCAACAAACTCGAAGCGAGTATGAACGTGCAGTTAGTTCAAGAGAAGAGAGTACACAGCGGTCTAAGATATTCAATGAGACTTGTGAACGTATAAGTGTTACGCTCAGTGAAATTCAAGCACGTTTAGAGGCAGAAAATGAAAAGTTATCTAATGCTGCTCGAAATAATCTAAATTTCCAAAATAGTGTTTCCAATTCTACCCTTGATATCAATAGTGAATATTTTCCAATCTAGAGGACGAGGTTAGAATAAAAGACACTACTTATTTAGATAAGGTTCAATCATCTTTGTACTATTATGATGATGAGGATAGTAGTAATGAAGAATCTGAAATATGTAGGCATAGTGATCAGGAATCTATTAATCCAATTGAGATTTATAATGATTATGTTATTTCTAGTTCAAATCCAAATAATTTTTATGATTATTCACCTATTCAAAAGGACGAGGATTTGATTAGGGATACCACCGTTTTAGACGATGTAGTTTTTCCTTTTGATTACGAAGCCGATAGTGGTTTAGAGGAACGGGTTCATTTCGAAAATACTGTTTTAGAGTCTAGCGACTTAGAAACAATAGTCTTGGAAGAATAAGATAGACCCGTAGAGATGAGTAAAGATGCACTACCTGATAATAACTTAGAAGAATCTCTTGAATATTTTAAGGACTCTGAAGATACGGAAATTCAAGAAATAATTAGAGGTCTATCTAGAGACACTGAAAACTCTAAGTTTGGGGGTGATTATCACTTCCCTAGTGCCTTACCTTTAACTCTCAGAAAGTCCCCACACTTAGGACTTGATATCTGTGCCTCGACCATTTTACAAGATTACCTGCATACTCGTTTTCCCGAGCCTAATGATGTCCATGAAGGAGTTCAGTCGTTAGAAACCCATCCTCTGGTTGATGTGGTTTGTCCAGGCTATGATCCCCAGATTAACTTTGTTTTCCCACCAAATAGTTTTCTTCCAACTGTGGGAACGTTTATATTCCAAATGTGTCGAATATTAAGTTGTGAGACTAAACCTAAATGCTTTAGGGAATTAGAATCGACACATTTGCTTAATAATGACCACTACTCTCATTTTGGTCAATTATGTAAGTCAAATCTTATTGACTTAAAGGATCCTCAGTTATTTAGGTTATTATTGTGCGCTTCTAAGATCATATTTGAGTTTTTCCAGACTCTAGGACCTAATAATTTGGATCCAACCTATGAAGAAACGCATCCAATGAAAATATTCTATTTAGACCCTTTCATAAAACCTGAACCTGAACCACAATTAGCAATAATTATCAGGAAACTAGGTAAGGGCATGCTAGTGTTGTTCATTTCGTTGGTTCACTGCAGTTTCCTTTTGTCAGCTCTTTTTGGTTTTAAAGACCCACAGTTATTCCGGCTACTGTTATACGGTTCGAGTTGACTAAACCTTTCCTACGTCTGGCTGAAGACTTTAAACTTAGCACTTCTTGGGAGGTAACCCAATCTCATGCAACACGGTAATATCCTTCCTTAACTCTTTTTGCTTCAAATGGTAACAGTTTCTCATTGTTCATGCTTTTAGTTTCATCTTTAGAACATTGAGGACAATGTTAGATTTAAGTTTGGGGGTATGGGAGAAACTTTTTAGTTGCAATAAATAAACTCCAGAGCCTAGAAATTTATACGTATTTAGGATGGCACTAACCAATCTAAGTGGATGGAAGCATTTTGGTTGTAGGAGTTGAGGAACCAATCTGAATAGATGGAAACATCTAAAGAGTCTATTCATAAAAGCACAGAGCTCAGGTGTTAGAAATAACATGATAGTTTCACCATATTTCGTTGAGTCCTTTTCACTTCTATTTTTATTTTTTTTCATTTTAAACTATGTTTCTCTAAGTGATTAGGTGGGGCACACGATTCGATTTGTTACCACTGCTAGGGTGAATTAGAGTGATTGAGTTACTATATTTAAAAAAAAAAAAAAAAGTTAAGACCGGACCAGTTAGACCAATCGGAATAAGTATTAACACTTGGATAGCAATATGCGTGTGTTCTCCCTGTTTCCGTCCCCTAAGCAAGCGTGGAATGCAGAACCCGTGGGAACTATCGTGTAATCTGCTGACAAGAAGCATGCGCTTGGATCAAAAAGATCTATTCATGCCGTTAAGTTAAAAAAAAATGGTTATTGTTCTGTGTAGTCAACTGCTGGTTCCCTTGTATTTGCCAGTTTGTTGATCTAGATTTAAGTTATTTACCGCTGGTTCCCTTGTATATGCCAGCAGTGTTGATATTAGTCAGACCGGTATCTCAGTCCATTAGGATAGGTTCATTTTAGCAGTGGCCTTCAGACAGATATGTGAAACATTGATCATTTGGTCAACATCAACACCATCTATGTTTTTCTATATCCATCTCTTAATCTTTCCATGTGATTAGTTTGACTCCGAATATGATGTTCATAGTGCAACTATCTGAGTAGAGATCTGTCACTTATATATGAATTTTAGTATGCTTGAGTGCAAACTCGTGTACATCAATTGGAATTTCGCATCAGGGTTCTTCCTCTTAGAGTCAATAATTGTATGCCAACCAAGGAGGTTCTTTAGTGCTTTCCAAGGTTTTGCGTAGATAGCTAGGGTATGGAGTAAAGGTTTTGTGGGTACACCTATGGTAAACCCTCCGGAGACAACACTCCGCCACTAGGGCCACCTAGGGGTTCAAATGATTTTCTTTTCTAGAATAAATTTGCTCGAGGACTAGCAAATAATAAGTTTGGGGGTGTTCTTTTATGTATTGTTAGTGCTCAATTTTGTATTTATTGTGTTCTTTTATGTCTTTGTAGGAATTTTTAGAGAAATAAGCCCTTGCGGCGAAATGGGCTCAAAAAGCAGTGTTTTACACCCCGGAGAAATGTATCGTAGGCACCCTAGAAATGCACCGGAAGCATCCCAGAAATATCCCGGAGGAACCCATAAAAATTACTATTTCCACCCAATTGCTATTCGCACCCAATCTCTGGTTAAGGGGCATCCATCTTCTCTTTAAATTCAAAGACAACTTTTTGGCGGAAAAATATATTCAAAACTGGCAAATTTGTGATCGAGAAAATGAAGGTGTTTTAGTACGATTCAATCGATGGAATTTGGTGGGAAGTTGTGATATGGGATAGGGAACACATTGTGGGCATCGGATTCGATCGGAATTGGCTGGAAATCCTGGTTTGAGTCACGAGCTCAAAACAGAGCAACGTGTCCTGTAACATGAGTTTGATTGTGTGTTTGCCATGCATGGAGTGTTTTGGAGGAGTTCGATGACTTAGGAGGCGTGGGGAAGGTTAACTAGAGCGTGCATGATCAAAGTTTACGTGTGTAGAAGCCAAAAATGGAAATTATTGTTAAATATGGGCAGCGAGCAATGACGAGATTAATGGGAGATTATACGGTGTTATGGTCGGATATTTTTGTTCTAAAACACTATAAATACAAGGCTAAAGAGTTTAGAAGAGTTGGAGAGTATTTGGGAGAGTTTAGGAGCCGAGAAGAATCGAAAGAAAGTCACGCAGGAGAAAAGCTTGCTGCTGGTGCAAGGAAGAACACGAAGAACATAATACCCTCAGGGACAGTCGTTGATTAGTGTCGCTTAATTGCGACAATACTCAATTCCTTTCCCCGACTTCGGGACAACAACACCTCTGTTGTATCGTTTTTTTGAACGCTCTATATGTGTCGCAAACATTGTTGTAAACCGTTTTTCTCCATTTTCTCTTGATTGTAAACAACTTTTGAGTATCAATGAATCAATTTGAGAGGTTTTTCATCATGAGTATCTAAACCCAATCCCAGGGGTGACGGAGGAAGCCATTCTTCCAAAAGTTATGTGGTAAAATTTATTTAAATTTATTTATGCAACTCTTTTATGATTAATTGCACCGAATAAAAATGGAGTAAATGATTTTTATTAATCAATTGTGTTTTCTCTTGATGAAGTATGCTTAGTAAATTGCTTTTGATACTTCATGCTCGCGATTAACAGTGGATGTTTTCAAAATCTAATTTAGGCAATGATTAGAATCACAATTTCCTTTGATTGGAGTTATATTGTCTAGAATTGCATGATAAGAATTGTTATTGAATCACATAAATTTTGGTGAATGGTGGAATCCTGATCCCCGGTAAAAATTCTCTCCATATTTTGTTAATATTGTGCATATAAAATTATTTATTTATTTTTATTAAGTCTAAAAAAAAATTATCCTTCACAAATCCGAGAGTTTGAACCTTCACTACTACAACCACGAAAAATCTCTAATCACTAAGGCAAACACAATAGCTAATAGTTCTTTTTCCGTAGTGGTATAGTTCAACTGGGCATCATTTCGAGTTTTGCTAGCATAGTAAATCACATGAAGTAACTTATTTTCTCGCTGACCTAGCACAACACCAATAGCATAATCTGAAGCATCACACATGATCTCAAAAGGTAGGTTCCAGTTGGGTGCCTGGACTACGGGGGAGGTAGTGAGTAAATTCTTAAGCTTCTCAAAAGCCTCTAAACAAGCATCATCAAAGACAAACTTAACGTCTTTTGCAAGAAAATTGCAAAGAGGTCTAGAAATTAAGTTATAATCCTTAATGAATCGACGATAAAAACCTGCATGCCCTAAGAATGACCTAATATCTCTTACGGTTTTTGGGACCTGTAAAGTTTTAATGAGGTCAACTTTGGCTCTATCTACCTCTTACCCTTCTAAGATACGATATGCCCTAGAACAATTCCTGAACGAACCATGAAGTGATATTTCTCCCAATTAAGCACTAAATTCTTTTCCTTACACCTAGTCAAAACTAATGACCAATGATGCAGGCACTCATCTAAAGACGAACCAAACACTAAAAAATCATCCATAAAGACCTCTAAGAACCGTTCTACTATGTCAGAAAATATGCTCAACATACAACGCTGAAAGGTCGCAGGGGCATTACATAGCCCGAAAGGCATGCGTATATACGCAAAGGTACCAAAGGGACATGTAAAAGTGGTTTTCTCTTGGTCTTCTGGGGCTATGAAAATCTGATTATAACCGCAGTATCCATCTAAAAAGCAATAATGGCTACGCACAGCTAATCTCTCTAGCATTTGGTCGATGAAGGGAAGGGGAAAGTGGTCCTTCCTAGTGACCTTGTTCAATTTACTATAGTCAATACAGACACGCCAACCCGTGGTCACTCGGGTTGGGATTAACTCATTGTTATCATTCTGGACTACAGTAATACCGGATCTCTTGGGAACAACCTGAATGGGGCTGACCCACTTACTGTTGAAATGGGGTAGATAATGCCTGCATCTAATATCTTAAGAACCTCGGTTCGAACTACTTCTTTCATATTAGGGTTCAGTCGACATTGCATCTCCCTAGAAGGTTTGGTGTCACTCTCTAAATATATCTGATGCATACAATCAGTAGGACTTATACCCTTAATGTCTGTTATGGTCCACCCTAAAGCTTCCTTGTTATTCTGAAGGACAATCACTAGCCTACTTTCCTGATCACTATCCAAGTCGGATGCTATAATCGCAGGTAAAGTTTCAGATGGTCTTAAAAACACATACTTCAGGGAATCTGGTAATGGCTTAAGGTCCAACTTAGGAGGCTTTTCTAACGAAGGAACTAGGGTAGATTCAGAAACGGGTAGAGGTTCGAACTTAGGTTTCCATCCATTACTAGTGTCTATCAAAGGGGTTGAATCGAACAAAGCATTCACCTCATTAATCACATCGTCATCATCAAAATCAATCCCAAAGTGGGCTAGGCATTTATCTAATGGATCTTCTATCAAAGTGTTTGGTAATGACTCCTCGACTAATGTTCCTATCATGTTCACCTCTTCTATGTTCGAGTCATCTAGTTCATAGGGTAGCTTATTAATATTAAAAATGTTCAGATCAATAGTCATTTTACCAAAAGACAAATTCATAATACCATTTCGACAGTTAATGATCACATTGGATTTAGCTAAAAACGGGCGACCTAAAATCACTGGTATTTGGTTCTATGGGTCAGGGACAGGTTGGGTATCCAAGATAACAAAATCCACTGGATAAATAAACTTGTCGACCTCAATAAGAACGTCCTCGATCACACCACGAGGAATTTTAACGGACCTATCAGCTAACTGAAGTGTCACCTGGGTAGGTTTCATCTCACCAAGTCCTAGCTTAAGGTACACATGGTATGGAAGTAAGTTTACACTGGCTCGTAAGTCAAGTAAAGCTTTCTCGACACGGCGTTTACCTATTGTGCAAGAAATAGTATGGGACCCTGGGTCTTTATACTTAGGAGTAGTGGTATTCTGAATAATAGAACTCACATGACTAGCTAGGAAGGCTTTCTTCTGGACACTAAGTTTTCGCTTTCGCATACACATATCCTTAAGAAACTTGGCATAAGCGGGAATCTGCTTAATCGCATCTAACAAGGGGAGGTTGATAGTAACCTGCTTAAAAACCTCCAATATATCATTAAAGTTGGACTCCCTCTTAGTTGGAACTAGCAGCTGGTGGAACAGGGCTCTGGGAACAAAGCCGGGATCAGCATGACCCTCATTGGTCTCTTTGGAAACTCTATCAGTCTCCTCATTTTCTGGCTCAGAAGGGTGAACTACAGCATGTTCATTACCAGGCATGGCAACCTTATTGTCAACTTTCTTTCCACTCCTAAGGGTTATAGAATTCACATGATTGTACGATTCATCTCCTTTATGGTTGGGATCAGTTTGACTAGGGAATCTTCCATCTTCTCTTTCACTAAGAAACTTAGCTATTTGGCCGACTTGAAGTTCTAAGTTAGCAAGAGACTGGGAATTATTCTTAAAATTCTGCCTGGTTTCTTCTTGAAAACCACAGTGGTTCTTTGATAACATCTCATGGTTCTTTGCTAACATAGTAAGGGTTTCTTCTAAGTTGGAGATCTTTTTCTCATTCTGAAACTGGGGTTGACCTGAAGAGTTCTTAGCATAACCAAAACCTGGGGGAGGCTGAGAATTACTAGACTTTCCTTGATTCTGACCCTTAGACCAAGAAAAATTTGGATGGTTTCTCCAACCAGGGTTGTAAGTCTCTGAGTATGGGTCAAAATTTTGACGGTTCTCAAACCTATCATTGTTATAGACAGCATGGGCTTGCTCTTAACTAACCTGACCTTCTCAAAATGAGTTATTGGGTTCTACTCCACAACTAGATACTTGAGAAGATCTAAACCTATCATCAGGTTCAACAAGATAACTATGTTTAGGATGATTCAATTCCAAAGCTTCTAACCTTCTAGACAAAGCAGTAAACTTAGCATCAGACCCGGAGATTGTATCTATCACATTGGTGCTACTTCTATTGACCAAGAGTCTTTTGGGGGGTTCAACACAAGACTCCCACTGTTGGGATTTTTTAGCGACAACTCCTAAGAAAGTAAAAGCATCATCAGCACTTTTACTAGTGAACTCACCAGCGCACACAGACGCAACCATGACTTTGGTCGAATAGTCTAAACCATCATAAATAATCTCTACGAGTTTCATCTTATCAAATCCATGGTGAAGACACTGGGATAGGAGATCATTGAATCTCTCTAAGAACCTATAAAGAGACTCTCCCTCTTGTTGCACACTAGCACTAATTTTCTGCCTAACAGATGCAGTTTTATGCTTAGGGTATAATTTCATATGGAAAGCAGCAATAAGTTCCTGCCATGTTTCAATGGATTCAGATGGTAGGTTGTTCATCCAGGTCTTGGATTTATATCTCAAGGAAAAGGGAAACATCTTAAGTTTCAAGACTTCATCAGTAAGGTCTTTTATTCTAATTGTCCCGCAAATTTCCTCAAAGTCCCTAATATGAAAATAAGGGTTCTCATCATCTTTCCCTAAGAATATAGGGATCATCTGAAGATTACTAGGTTTTATCTCGAAATTAGTCGTAGTGGCTGGAAATTTAATGCACAAAACTCGGGTGGACCTAGTTGGGAACATGTAATCTTTCAAAGTTTCCATTGCTAGCACAGCTGAAGTACTAGGGGTATTTTCCTCACGAAGAGACAGATTCTCAAAACTGAAGTTTCCAAAAACAGGGCTCTCAAAAGAAGAGTCTTCGAGCTCCCTGCTTCCACAAGAAGAACTACTAGGTTTTTTTACTAATCAATCGACCTAGATTATCTCTTTTCGAATACCGTTTTCTAATGACCTCGGGCATACACTAGAAAAACAAATAAAATAATCCTAAAGGAAGGGAGGTTTTAAGCAAACACAAAGCATGCTGACTCCACCAAAGCAAACCTAAATATTTCTAGCAAACAAAAATCATGATGGCTCCACTTAGATTGTTTCTAGACCAGCTTCTAATCCTTCGAAAGAGAATTCGTTACAATTTAAGCAAACCCCTCTGGAATCAATCCGAGTTTAAGTAAGTTGAATCGAGACTAAGGAAGCTCAATGGAGCTTTGATACCCAAGGCCACCGGCGTTACCAGGCGGCGTATTCAACTCGTAGAAACCATCATGAACTTTTAAGCATGCTTAAAAGAGTAACCAATATTTTTCGAATGACTTTCCTATTAACCTCGTTACCCTATAGGTCTCGTTCTAGTCAAATTTTAGGCTTAGGTTCGCGTTTGGTTTCGTTTTCCTAAGGCGGGCAAGAAGGGAACGGTGATGAAATCCGAACCCTTATCTTGTATGGCCAGTCCTTGCCCTTTACTAGGATATTAAAGCAGTCGTTTTCAAATCCTCAGCATATATGCAAATGAAGGAATACAGTAACTCGCTGACAGGAGATTCGCGAGTGTTTCGACAAACTTACCTCCCGTACCAGACGGGGGATGAACCGCTAAATTCGACTCGGGCCACGACTACCTTCTCTGCAGACAGTTTATATTTAAACTACCCTTCCGTAGGATTTAAAAAAAAATAAAGTCCCAAAGTCCACAGTCCAAAGTCCAAAAATAAAGTGCAAAAGAAAAAAATAATCTAAAAGAAATTCTAAAAAAAAAAAATTCTGTCTCTCTCTCTGTTTTTTTAATTAATTTTTATTCTCCTTTTCTTTCGCTCCTTTCGCTTTGCTTTTACTCCAAATCTTTAAGTATTCACCAGAAGCTTTGGAAAAAAAATTCGCTCCAAATTCCAAAATCTGTAAGGAAAAGACAAAAACCCAGAAATGTAAAGAAGAACAAATAAAATAAAAATGAAAAACAAATAAAAACCTAAAAAAAAAATCTAAAAACTCTAGCCTAAAGACAAGTCCGCGTCGGCGGCGCCAAAAACTGATGTGATTTCAAATTGAGTTGTAGTAATAAGTTCGTTGAGACTTGTGAAAGCAAAAGATTTTAGACTTATAAAACTTAAAAATATAAAACTTATTGCAAAAATTGATTTCAAGATATTAAAAGTAACCAAGACACTAGATTCCATTATTACACATGAATGAACGATACCAAATATGTTTCAAAACTCTAACTATCCTTTAAGTCCTTTATTTCCTAATTCACACATAATCAAACATATTCCCAAATATTAATTGTATTCCCTGAGAATAGACTATCAATCAATTAAACAAAGTATAATCTATCAAATTGAATCACAAGTAATTAAGAAAATTATGTGAACATTTAGAACTCCGCAAAAGCGGTGATTGAATGAATTATAAATTGTAAATTAGAGAAAATAAAATTGTTACCAACCATTCATGCATAGATAGCTTCATCCATTGCCTTGGTTGCGCGAGAATTAGCTCATCATCATGGAAACACGCTCAAAATTCATTTTTATTGCTCAAAGGGTGTTTACGAAGATGAAATGGGAGAAACAATGATAAAACAATGATTTTCTTTTCCCTCCCAAAAACTCTCCCCAAATGTGCTATCTAGCTCTCTATTTATACACACAAATACACATCACTCAAATATATTCTTCCATAACTCCAAAATCTTCTTCTTTTTAATTAAAAATATCTTCAGAATTTTTCCTTCTCTTTATTCTATATATTTCTTTACTAAACCCATATCTTCTTTAATTCGTATAATAAAATCCAAGATAAAATCTTCTAAGGACATCTTTCTTGTTTAATACAAGATAACTTCCTTTTTCTTCAAAACTTCATGTTTGTAAGGCAAGAAGATATTCTTATCTTAAAGATAATAAATCATTTACCGTTGAAACCAAATTTCCCGCCAATTTTTTCTTTGATCCCCCTTAACCAGTAATGAGGTGCGATTAGCAGTTGGTTCCCTGGGGTGCCCCTTATCAGTTAGGTTCCCCTTGTCCAAAACTGAGAATCCGATAACATGTGTCCTCCAGGGTCCAAATAGCACTTTTTTGAGCAACTTTTTCCACACAAGTGTATTTCTCCAAAAACACCTACACAAACATAAAAACACCATAATAAGTAGAAAATCAAGCACTAGCAATAGAGACACTGAGGACAATTCAGACACAAAAATGTATCTATCAGCGTGTTGCACGCCGCACGCTGTAAACCGCCAGAGCAATACCCTAATGAACATCCCCAAGTTGTGACATGTTTGATGTCTTGAGTATTTTGGTAGAAAATAACACTTAGTCATTACTGGCATAATTTATATTACTAAGGATGCCAAGTAAAAACTCGTATAATTTGATTTACCTGGATGAGTCTCATATGTCTCGAGTAAGCTAAGTCATAAGAATGGGACTTGCTGCGAGTCAGCTGCCAGGAGCTGTTTGTGTAGATTGGGGACGAGATGACCGGTCCTCATAGGAGAAGGACGACCGGTATCCATTATGACATCTCATTGGTCGACTCAAATTATATCTAATCCTATTAAATAAGATATCCAAGTTGGATGGTTAGATGATTTCCAACCGTTTATGTTAATTCGTGAAATTTCGTAATCAGAAAATTCAGATGTGAGACCCGTACTAAAACTGCTGTAGAATTCTCATACGAACTCGGATTTTGATGATCCGCCCCTTCATTATTATCAGAAAAGAATTTCCTATCTTTCCTCATGATAATATTTAGGTTTTGAGATCCTTTAGGAGGTGAAAACTTCCCGATAGTAAAAACTCTGGAAGAATTCTGTCAGTTTTCAGCCATGACCTAGCTCACCTTTTAAGTTGTATCTTTTAGCTCGTTAATCCGATTGATGTGATTATTTAGTATGTTATACTAGACATTTGTACGGAACTTTTGGAATATAGCTCATACTAAAATTACTTACCAATTTCTCCCAGTTGTTCTTCCAATCTATGGCGACCTTTTGGATATCGTCCGACCAAGTTGAAGAGATATGATTGGTCGGTGTGAAACCAAGTTGTCAGGTCAGCTTCGAGTGTTCTTGTTAGAGCACTGATCGGTCTAACTCGCATGTGTTTCTATCTCAAGCATGTTTTTCAATGTTAGTGATCAAAACTATAAGTCTTGATTTCTAGCCTATTTATAGATGTCTCGGACTAGGACATAGTTTGTGTAGTTGAGCTTAGACTTCACGACGCTTATAACTTGAAGACGAAGAACTACTAAGGAGAGATTGTGGAACTTCATCGACAAAAGTTATGTGGAGCCTTAAACTCATCTATCACTTGGAAAGTTTATTTCTACGCTATCTCTTGTATTGAGACATAAGTCGTGTTGCGATATAGTTTTCTCTATACACATTTGAGATTTCGAGCTGAGTATATCTCGCTTACATTTTCTAGAAATATGTGTTTGTAAGCTTTCACTTCGACCAAGTTCATCTTATATCATGAGAAAATTGTCGAATAACATATTACATGGTTTGTGTGATACAATCATTTGGTGTAAGACTTGGAATATTTCGATAATGATTATTTCAATATCTTGAAAATTGCTTTGATGATAATAGTGTGTGAAAACGTCTATTGTCATTATAGAAGAATGTTTCAATGATTGAAATAAAGAGTTTAGAATCATGTAACCATCTTTGGATATAAGCATAATGTGTTCGCACATTAGTATATAAGTCCAAAACCGGGAGCCTAAAGTATGCATACTTGTGTGTATACAAAAAGGTTGTAGGAGACTGGGTAAGTATGCATACACGTCCGTGAATTTTTGGCGGACACGTAAGTATGCGTACACGTACGCATATAGGTGGAAGTTCACGTCCGTGAATTTTTGCTGAGTTTGAAAACCAAAACCAAACTCATCCGGTTACCTAAAGTACGTGTACCCGTACGCAAACTGGCGGAAAGTTCAAGTCCGTGAATTTCTGTTGAGTTTGAAAACTAAAACAAACTCAAATCTGGTTACTTAAGTACGCATACCAGCACGCATACTTAAGTGGTTACTTTCTAAGATTGGTTGTACATGAACCTAAAACATTTATCAATAAGGAATGCAATCTTTGCAAACCTTGGCTATAATGTTCATGTATTTATTCGAGTGAATCCAAACGATTTTGCTTCAATTGTGTTCTTGTATAAATCCATGATAATATAGCAATTGAACAACTCTTTAACTAGTTTCATTTGAGTCATTTGAACTAGTTATGGTTAAGATGAATAAGGTTGATATGAGAGTAATCATATGGCTAACCTCGGTTAAATATTTGTGTACCAACATGGTGTACACATTTAGGTACGGTTACATAAACCTAAATGAGGGTACATTTCATTTGTGTGTAACAAGCTAAGTTCGATCTAACGGTTGAAAGATATTAGCTTGGTTGAATCAGGTTTTTCATCTAACAATGATTATTGAATGCTTTGTTACCAAGATAACTTGGATTTCAAAACCTGATTTAAAAACTATATAAAGGAGAACTCTAGCAACTGGGAAACCTAATCCCCACACCTCCTGTGTGTTACTAGTTGCATAACTAGAGTAGATTCTCCTTTAACCTTAGGTTTCTTCTCGAGACCTTGTAGGTTAACGACTTGAAGACTTCATTGGGATTGTGAAGCCAGAAAAAATTATTATCTTTCTAGTTGTGTGATCTGATCTTGTTATTTTTATCGTGATTGAGTGCAATTGTAAAATTGGCTTGAAATTTATATCTCCGATAGGCAAGATAGAAAAGTAATCACAAACACCTTCGTCTAATCGTTTGTGATTCCACAATAACTTATTTCGCTAGTCGATTAAGTTTATTGTAAGGTGATTAATAATATTAGGCTGTTCTTCGGGAATATAAGTCCGGTTTATCAATTGTTTCCTGTTCACCTTGATTTATCGAAAGATGGAACAAAAACTCTTGGGTTTTTCTGTGGGAGACAAATTTATTCAATCCTATAGACTTTTCTGTGTGAGACAGATTTGTTTATCAAGTATTCTATGTTGGGTCGTAGAAACTCTTAGTTATGGGTGAGATCAGCTAAGGGAATCAAGTGCGTAGTATCCTGCTGGGATCAGAGACGTAAGGAGCGCAACTGTACCTTGAATCAGTGTGAGATTGATTAGGGTTCAACTACAGTCCAGTCCGAAGTTAATTGGTAGTAGGCTAGTGTCTATAGCGGCTTAATACAGTGTGGTGTTCAAACTGGACTAGGTCCCGGGCTTTTTTTGCATTTGCGGTTTCATCGTTAAAAAAATTCTGGTGTCTTTATTATTTATTTTCCGTATTATATTTTGTTATATAATTGAAATATCACAGGTTGTGCGTTAAGATCAATCAATTAGAATATCCAACCTTTGGTTGTTGATTTACATTGATTGACACTTGAACATTGGTCTTTGGTACCGTTCAAGTAATTCCTCTTATATTCAATCGGGCTCGCAGATTTCTATTTGCTGATTGCGGATTGAATTAAGAGTTAGAGATATTAAACTCTTTGATATACTTTATTCTAGATTGAGTCTGACTTTCTAGTTGATTCTCTAGAAAGTGTATTGGAGTAAGTCCTCTCATATTGCCAAACGAATTGTTGGGTATGGTTGTTAGACCCCCGCATTTTCAGTTCTGATTGGTCAGAATGGAAGAGGGGTGCTAGGCGAATCTGGGGACATGTTCGGTCAGCCAGGATAGGCGCCAGTTAGGGAAAACCTTCCCGGCTAAGTGGCGTGGAAACGCCTCTTTTGCTACTGCTAAAATTGGTCACGGTTTTCCTTTTTCTTCCTGGTTTCCGATTTTTGATAGAAATGTATTTCTATTAGCTCCATGGGTCGGTTTCCCAGATTGCCTAGGTTTAGTCTCGACCAATAGCTGAGAGTGCGCATTAATTGTCATATCATGTCAATGTTAAGAGTTCAGCCGGGAACATAGCATAGAATAAATACTCACGGGATCTGCATTAATGAATAATGCAACCAGGAGCTTAAAATAAAACTCATAGAATATTTGGGATTGTTGCAACGTGCACCAATATTATTCTAATAAATTTTGTAAATACTGAATTACCCAGTACATATGTAAGCAGAGAGGTATAGACACTCATCAGCTTCCTGACAACCCTACTTCTTTGTAGAAAGCAGGTATACAAATATGGAGTTTTACAGTTTTAGCCTTGAACTAAAACCACCATCAACAGATCCTGATTTAACATTCTAGATTTAAAGTAACTTAAATTGAACCAAATTTCCCAATTCTGAGCTGAAGTATCAAATTGTTTACACTCTTTTACAATTGCTCTACTAATATATACTTTAATTCACTGAAATACGCAAAAATGAAAAGGTTACCTTAAAAAATAAAATGCAACTGATTTCGAATCAAACTAAGGATTTTCCTGCAACAGAGTGTTTAAGAATCGTTTCACAAAGATACAACTAAATATCTCTTTTTGCTGTCAATCCTGCAACATTTTGAGAAATAATCTTAGAAAAGGTAACATTCAAGCATGATGTAACAAATCTGTTACTCCCTCTTTTTCAAAAGATAGGCAAGGTTACTGTATATGGTTACGTCAAAAAGATAATCCTGTTTCCATAAAAGGAATGTCAAATATTTTGTATTACTTTGTCCTTATTAAGGGACCACGTTTGTTTTCTTTTCTTTTTTAACAAATTTGGGGATCATTTCGCTGTCATGTGTTTCTTTTTAATATATTAATGGTACTACTTTCTATTAAGGATAAACCGGTAAGAAAACATGAAAAAATGGCTCAAATGATTGGTTTTCTTAATTCTTGTGCAAAACTGAACAAGCCTATTTTTTGTATAAGGGAGTAATCTATTTCGATTACTAGAACTCAGGATTGACATTAGTAACAAAAAAATTTTCAGGAATCTGATTGCATGCATCAACATAATCATAGAGCTAGATCAGTTAACAATCAGTTCAAATTGATTTTTCCAAATGTGATAGTTAGATCCATCATTTTGAAGATCGACGGGTACTAAATCTGTGACATTCTTGAATGGCGGAAGTTAATGAACATGAATAGTGTTAAAGATTTGATTTGTAATAGGATTTTAGGTACATACTAGAAGAGAAGGATTGTATTCATATACTCCCACACCATATCATCGATCGTATATTCACACCATGAAAAACATATAATTCTGATAAAGTAGTTAACATGGCTTCCCTCCACATTACCCTGTTTTCTTTTAATTTTTTGAAAAACAACTGGTGCCCTATTTAGTAATGTTGCTAAAGCATGCACAGACAACGGGCCAAAAAAAAAAGAAAAACTAAGCAGGGGTGCAATTACATTTTGTAGGATGTATGTGAAACTATATATACAATTCAACAATTTATATTTTATTTTTCTTTGTTGAAACACGATCTCCCCCGATTAATTCGACTTCTATGTTCGAAGTATAAACTTATCAGTAATTATGTAATTAATCTGTATTGTTTTATTAATACTTGTTTTATGATAAACAAGCATTTCTACGACGTCCACCGACGTTCGATATATATGTCCTGAATTCAGCTTCTGGCTACCTAGTTTTTATCCTTTGGACACAAACCTAATTCTGGAATATCCTGAATTCAGCTTCTGGCTACCTAGTTTTTATCCTTCAGACAACAATGAGGCTGTGGTGAATGTATCTGGGGTAAACAGACAGTCATGTTTCTTATCAGGTCATCTGAAGTAAACCTGAATTAGGATTGACAGTCTGTCAAAACAAAATTAAAGGAAAAACAATCAGGTCACTCCCTCATCGCGGGCAGTCATAACAAACTTTTTAGAGTCCAAAACCCCTCCAACTAATAAAATCCATCCTCAAAAGGCCACGTTTCCACGTATCTCAAATCCTATTGGTGGGTGGCTCAATACTCGAAATAACGATTTAGATTTTATTTAACAATTTCAGATAAACATAAATCAGGAGACCAGATTTTATTTGTTGGGATTCATTCGTGTTTGTTGAGACCAGAAGGAAAAAAAATCTAAGAATCAAAAAAAAAAAAAAAAAGGAGTAATGGCGAAAGATAAAGAATCTGTGTTTCTTTTATCAGATCACTATGAAGCATCATTATCATCAAGATCAAGTAGTCCACCTCTTAAAGAAAATATAAACTTGGAGCTTTCACTTGCTCCTCCAGGCTCATCAAGAAATACTAGGTCATCTTCTTCTCCCGATAGTCATTCTTCCACACCTAATGATGATCCTGGTCGTAGTACTGATAATGCTGTTATGCCTCCTCCTCTTCCTCGATTAGGTGATCAATATATTAGGTCATACCCCCATGATATCTGTGGGGGTGGTGTTAACCCTGGTGATGGCGAGCCGGCTGATCAAGGAGTTGTTATTTCGTACATACCAAAGAATGGTGGTACAGGTGGTGATATTCCTGACAGTGGTGGCGTTGGTGTTGGTGTTGCAAATATCCCCATTAGTGGTGGTTTTGTTAGTGCTGGGTTCAACAGTGTAATGCCTAAGGATGAGGGTTTTGGTGGTGGTTTCAATGGAGTTCCTATTCATGGTGGTGGTGGTCTTGCCATACGTAACAATAGTCGTCGGCAAGCAAGAGTGCGTGTACGACCAGAGAATGAGAATGCGGTTGATGTGGCTGTACCACCATTCGAGTGGGCGACGAATAGATTCGCAAAAATTCATAAGAGGGGTGATCTAATATCAAAAGGTATACATACAATTAGCGGTGAAGTTCAGTGCAAAAAGTGTGAGCATCGATGTACCCTCGAGTTTGATTTACAGAGTAAACTATTGGAGGTTGGTTCTTTCATTTACCACAACAAAGAGAATTTGTGTCATCGAGCTACAGATAATTGGATGTCACCTAATCTCGAAACCTGTCCTAGCTGTGATCAACCAAATTCATTGAAACCGATAATACCATCTGATAAAGGAATGATAAATTGGCTCTTCTTGCTCTTGGGTCAAATGATTGGGTGTTGTACTCTTGAGCAATTGAAGTATTTCTGTGACAAAAACTCTCTTCACCGTATTGGAGCCAAGGATCGTCTTATTTTTCTAACTTATCTCTCACTATGCGAACAACTTGATCCAACCGGACCTTTCAAGCTCAATGGATGTTAATTTGGAGAAGCGAGCTAGACTCCGATCACATTGTCTTCTACATCTATCATGCAGGTCTTTTAGATTTCTAAGTCAGTATAGTTATGTTTCTTCTTAGGGATTTGGGGTTTCCCTTAGTTTTACATTGTTTCCCTCCGTTTGCTTGTAGTTCTGTTAGTTTTGGATAACAATTCCTTTTGTTTTCTTTAGCTTTTATTTTAATGGTCTGAAATTTCAAGACTCTTGTACTAGTATAATATTCCTAACTTGCAAGACCAAGGTCAGCAGTCGTAGTAGCTAGCTAGACACCTCTTGACAAGGTTCAGTAAATTATTCTCACTACGCATTGGTCCTGATAAAGAAAAACTAAGCATCAACAATTTTCTGAGTTAGCAACAAGGGATACCTTACATTTCCTGCAAAAATAACACTATGGACTAAATAAATCCAAAAAGGTTTTAATGGCAATGAAGGGAGGCTAGCAAGATCTCTATCAACAAGGATGTACAAGACATGTTGGACTAGGCCACATGATAAAAGTAAAAAAGAGTTGTATACAAAGAAGTAGGGAATAGCTCATATTAGCTCATATCGCTCTATGCCTCTATGTGCTTTATAACCTGATCGGTAATCACTGTTGCACCAAAATCACGAAATGGGTATAATCCCACCTCTTACCTTTCACTCAAAAGAGAAGAGACTCTAGAAAGGAAACAGACAGAACTCAAAACCCAGGAAGATGAAATGTTGTTACCTTGGTTTCTGTTCCATTCTAATTTTCATTGAGGCAGTGTTTGATAGCACAGAAAGGAAACAGATAGAGCTAGGAATGATAGAGTTTTTACATAATTGTAGTGAAGTATTCTCTCTTCAACTGATCAATTCACACTGATTTGTTCAAGGATATTTCGCTTTCAACTATCATTTGTAATTGGGATGCTGTCTTACGCAGTTAACCCAGTGGTTTCTTTCGTTCTTTTCTTGTATCTCTTTGTCACTATTTTAGTGACTCTTTGATTTATTAATAAATTTTGCCTTTGATTATCAAAAAAACAAAAAAAAAAAATCCATGGAATTAGTATCCTTGGTGAGGGAAGGAAAGACTTTCCATGGAATTAAATTAAATAGGAAATACCAATTAGTCCCAGAAAAAATATATTAGAATGAGTTTGGTCCAGTTGACCTAGTCAACTGTTTGTTAATATATATTACTATTTGGTCATAGAAATTATGGTTTGGTCCTAGGTGATGACATGGATGATGTAATTGTCATCTTGTAGTGGCAGAAATATCCTTTTGGGACCACATATATATAAAAAAAAATCATTAAAAAATATCTCATTCTCATATTTACTTTCTCTTTCCTCTTTATTTCCAGATCTAGTTTCTCTCCTCTCATTTTTTTTTTTGCTGCTACAAAGATGAAGATTTGTGTTTTTTTTTTCTAAGGTTTTGATTTTTCAGAGATTATGAAGACGATGAATCATATAAAGATGATGAAAACGCCAAAGATGAAGATGTTGTTGAAGACGATGAACTCTTTTGAAGATGCTGCTGTTGTTTTGATGATGAAGACAATGGTGTTTTTGAAGATTCTGCTGCCGTGTATGAAGATTTTGTTGTTGTGCATGATGATGAACATTGTTTGAAGACGATGAACATTGTTTGAAGACGATGAAATTTGTTGAAGACGATGAACTTTGTTGAAGATCTTGATTTTTGATGTTTTTCGTGTTGATGATGATCTAAGTTTGTTGCTCGTGTTGAAGATCTTGATTTTAATGTTTGTTGCTCGTTTTAAAGATGAAGTTCCGCTGATGTTGAAGACGATGATGTTTGTTGCTGCTGTTGAAGAAGACGAAGAAGATGAAGATGATGTTGCTGCAGATCATTTTTACGAATGAACTCTATTTTTTACGATTTTTTGTTGTCTGTTCATTTTGAAAAATGAACTATGTTTTCATTTATAGGGTTTTTTAGGTGTCCATTTGAAAGAATGAACTTGGTTTTCATATAAGTTTTTATTAGGATTTCATTTGAAAGAATGAACTCGGTTTTCATATAGGTTTTATTAGGAGTTCATTTGAGGTTTTCATATAGGTTCTATTAGAAGTTCATCTGAAAAAATGAACTCGGTTTTCATATAGGCTTTATTAGGAGTTCATTTGAAAGAATGAATTCGGTTTTCATATAGGTTTTATTAGGAGTTCATTTGAAAGAATGAACTCGGTTTTCATATAGGTTTTATTAGGAGTTCATTTGAAAGACTGAACTCTTGTTTTTGCTCATAATAGTGGAGTTTTTAATATGTGTTCATTTGAAAACATGAACTCTGATTTTTTTTGTTCTTAATAGCAAAAACTTTATAGAATTTAATGAAGTGTAATGAAGTTCATAGAATATAATGAAGTGTACAGTTTTCATGAGACATAATGAACTCAAATCTAGAGAAAACCCTGATAGTTCATCAAAAAGAATGAACTGCTACAAAAAAAATAAGTAATTAATTAACACGGAAGGGTATGTTGGTCCATTTAATATTTTTAACTAATTATGGACCAAATTGGAAGCGTGTTTTCCCGCTGGACCAAATAGTCTTGGGACCACCTATAAAAGGACCAAACAATATCTTCCCCTTAAATTAAAAACATATTTTAGACCCTACTTTAAGTTACAAGTAAACTCGCAACATCACAGAAATAAATTTGTAATCAAACGATAGAAAACACAATATTTACATGGAAGGATGGCTAATTGCATGGAATTAACTCCTATGAAATATATCATGAGTGATATCAAGGAAACAAAGATAAAAAAAAGTGGGCAGTAGCTTTGTAATACTTTGTCAAACTTAATCCAAGATCCCTGCCCCGAGTACTAGGGTGAGCATTGCCCTGATTGGACCGGTTTTAGCCTCATCTGCATCCAGTTAAGTACATAATGAATTTTAAGTTTAAAATTCGTATTTGATCCAACATCCGTTGGATGTAGATGACCCAATGGATTTTAATTTTAAGATCTAACACCATCTTTAAATCAAGAAGATCAAACATCCTAATTGAATCAAGTTCAAACATAAAAGAAATTTATTGTATTTTACTTATGGAAAAAAAAATTTCTTATAAACGCACGAGCGGAGATGTTTAAAAAAAAGGTGCTTTCTAATAGATCTCAAATGGTATTTTTTTTTCCAATACCTTTTCTTTCACTGTATTTCTTCTATGATGAGGAAGTAAATTTCTAAGTAAACCTTGAGATAATATAAGGGTTATAAGCTATGAGATACGGATCTGAGAGTTATGCATAGTTGTGACGTTTTTTTTTTCTTTTTTTTCTATAATAGGTTTTACTTATCACAATGTTAATTTTTTTAGTTATGTGGACATGATTTGAATCCAAAATCTCTTTTTTAGATTTTGCCCTTTTTGTTTGTCAGATCTTCTCTAGAGAAAGTAATCAGGTGTTCTTTCTATGGGATCTGTTGGTTGCTTTTCCTCTCCAGGGTTTATTTTTTCCTTGTTTATCCTCTTTAGGGTTGTTGGTTAGTATTGGTTCTTTGGTACATCAACAATTGGAAATATGGTTTATTGTTCTCCTTTCTTGTTATTTCTTTCTTCTGATTATATGCTGATATGCGTTAACCCTATCTCAAAAATTTGTTCGCTCTTTTTTCTATGATATTCGATTTAATAAGACATTGTTTTCACTTAATAAGATCTTGATCTTTTTCCCTGGACATTAGGATTTTAAGCCTCTCCTGACGAACTAGTGAAATATCCCTTATATAGGCATCTTTAAAGGTTGGTCCCCTTCCTGATGAGGAGTCGATGGTGATAGGTGTCTTACACACCTTGATTATATTTATAGTGTATGCTTTATTTTTTTATGTTTTCTTGTGAATTATGTGTTATCACATTTGTTTTGAGTTTTATAGGTACTTTGGAGTCATTTACATGAAAATAGAGAAATACATGTTCAATTCGTTGCTCGGAGTTTTTAGGCATCGATGAATGAGGAGCTAACAAGCATATAATTCTCATTTGTATGAGAAAGCACAGGATTGTTATGGGCATTAGATCTTTCACTCGTGGCAGCCAAGTATAAAGGGAACTAAAGTGTCAATCTCGCAGGACGGATAGTTGAATGGAAATTGCCGTTTAAGTTGGTGGCAATTATCCTAAAATATGGGTGTCTTCATCCTATCCCCCCTTCCATGACCCTAACTCCAAATCGGTTTCATTTCTCAATCGAGATAAAACTCGTTCTTCCTATCACTTGAAGCTGCGATGAAGATAAATGGAGGAGATGTTGCTGCTCGTGATGGAAATGATCATAGGGGTGAAGGAAAGTGTTGAAGCTGAATCCAGTAAGAAAGAAGAAATAACAAGAAAATTGAATCAAAATTATGAATTTCGGGTTATCTGAAAGTTAAGATAGTTCTTGAGTTCGAATTAGAAAAAAGAAATTATGGGAGAAATTGATGTTATGTGAATCTGTTGATGATGAAGAATGTTGGGTTTCGCTCGAAGTTTACCATCGAGACAAAGTTGGAAATTTACCGGGGTTATGTTATCTGAAAGTAATTGAAGTTTATGGGGTTTGAGATTAGCAGAGAAGAATTTGGATCTCAAGATAAAGTAATTGAGATGAAATTGTCTGGTGGTAATTGAATTGTGGTGATTATCATGGGTATGTGAATAGGTTCGAATCTGATATGCTAGCAGAATTGTGGAAGTTTGTGTGGGGACTAGTAGAGATAAAAGAAGCTGAGAAGGATTGGCAAAATGGGTGAAACTGGGTATTCGTTTTAAGGCTTCTGTTGGGTAGATTTCATGGTTTCTACTTTCTAGTGCTAATAATTAGGTCAAGAAATTGTTGATGGGGAGTTTGTGATGATGAGCAAAGAAGATTTGGGTTTGTGTTAGTTCTGTAATTGGAGAATTGGTGTTGTTTCTGTGAAGAAGTTAGAAGCTAGGGTTTCGATGGCTTCCTGCAGTTGAGAAGTAAGAAGAGACTGTGATTTCAAGAAAGAGTTTGGGGTGAATTCAAGATGGGATTGGCTGAGATTGCAGCACTGATATAATTAAGACTGAATTTGCAAAGGGTTAGTATTGTGTTAGGCTGGCAAGGTCATAATGGCGGTGACTTGTGCAGGAGAAGATTATGGTGCTGTGTAGAAGGCTACGTATTGGCTGAAGTGGTTGATGTTGTTGGAGAGGGATGAAGTGTAGGTGATGGCTGAAGAAGGTGTGAATTGGTGTTGTTGGTTGTTTAAGCTATGACTAAGATGAGTTGCAGGTGGTGTGTGAAATGAAAATGAGAAGATGGTGATTTCGGCCAAGAAGCTGAAGGTGATGTTGATGTTCAATGGGTTTGAGTATGTGAGTACAGGATGTTGATGGGAATTTAACGTTGCAGGTCATGTTGTTCATATGGAGAAACCAGACCTAAAATAGAAAAGGGAGACATGCTAACAATAATGAACCAAGTAAGTTGTCATATGGAGAAACCATCCTAAGATCCAGGTAAACTTCATTCTTGTTTTTTCTGGCGGAGCCGTCTAATCGGAGAGGAAAGTATCCTAATTATATGAAATATCTTACGACCGCTCGTTTAAAGTCTTTTGTGGGATAAAGAATATTAGAGCACTGCACGGTCTAACTCGCATGCGTTTCTATCTCAAGCATGTTTGTCAATATTAGTGATCAAAACTATATGTCTTGATTTCTATTTTACTTATGACTAAGTCTCGGTCTAGGATAGTTAAGTACAGTTGAGCTCCAGACTCCATGGCGATCATCATACGAAGACGAAGAACTACTCGAGGAACAAGTGGAACTTCATCCGACTAAAAGGTATGTGGATACTTGAACTTATCTATCACTCAAAAGTTTACTCTATCTCCTACTCTTGAGACAATAGCCGTATAAGTATGGTAGTTTTCATATATACACATTTGCTATTTCGAGCCGAGTTTACTCGCCTACCTTTTTCTCGAAATATGTGTTGGTAAGTTTTCGCTTTAACCATTTTTATCTTTACCCGTAATGAAAGTCATGATGACGTTTCAATCTTGAAAATAGCTTTGATGACGATAGTCGTGAATAACGATTGTTATAACATTATAGAAGAATGTTTCAATGATTGAAATGTAGAGTTGAGATTACCAACTATGGATATAAGCATATATAGCGTGTTCACACATTAGTGTATAAATCCATGTGCCGGAAACCATGTGCGTGCATACGTGTGCATGCGGTATTGGTGAAGGAGACATGTTGAGTACGCGTACTCGTACGCATACGCGTACCAGCGTAAGTTTTCATACCAAAAATTTCTACTGAGTTTGTAGTTTGCAAACTAGTAAACCAGTCACCTTAGGTACGCATACCCGTACGCGTACCCACGGAAGTTTTCAAACCGAAAATTTCTGCTGAGTTTGTAAACTCAAATCTAGTAGCTAAGGTACGCATACCCTTACGCATACCCAAGTTGGTTATTTCTCAAATCGGTAGTTCATGAACTTAAAACAATAAATTATAAGGAATGCATCGTTGCAAACCGTGGATATATTGTTCATGAATTGATTCAAATGGATCAAACTGATTTTGTTTCAATTGTGTCTATGAATAAAGACCTAAGCAATTAAACAACTCTTCAACTAGTTCTTATGAGTCATTTGAAATAGTTATGAGAAAGATGAATAAGGTTAATAAGAAAGTGCTCGTATGGCTAACCATTGGTTAACTATTTGTGAACCAACTAAGTGTACAGGTTTAGGTATGGTTACTCAAACCTAAATGATAGATTTTGTTTGTGTGTGACAAGCTAAGTTTCGATCTAACGGTTGAAATATATTAGCTTGGTTGAATCAGGTTTTTCATCTAACAGTGAATATTGAATGCTTTATTACCAAGGTAACTTAGATTGCAAACCCTGATTTGAAAACTATATAAATGAGACATCTAGCAACTGGAAAAACTAATACCCACACCTCCTGTGTGATACTAGTTGGTTTTGCTAGTGTCGACTTCTCCTTTAACCTTAGGATTCTTCTCGAGACCCTGTAGGTTACCGACTGAAAGACTTTATTGGGATTGTGAAGCCAGACGAAACTATTTCTCTTGTAGTTGAGCGAGCTGATCTTTCCATTTTCTATCGTACGAGTTCAATTGAATAATTGACTTGAGATTATATCTCCGATAGGGAAAGATAAAAAGAAATCAAAAACATATTCGTCTCATCGTTTGTGATTCAGCAATATCTAGTTTCGCTACTATACGATTTATATTATTGCGAGGTGATTGATAATTCTAGGTTGTTATTCGAGAATATAAGTCCAGGTTATCAATTGGTTCCTGTTCACCTTGATTTTATCAAAAGATGGAACAAAACTCTTAGGTTTATCCGTGGGATACAGATTTATCTATTATCATAGACTTTTCTGTGTGATACAGATTTGTTTATTAAAGTCTTCGACTTTGGGTCGTATCAACTATTAGTTGTGGGTGAGATCAGCTAAGGGAATCTAGTGTGTAGTATCCTGCTTGGATCAGAGACGTAAGGAGCGCAACTGTACCTTGAATCAGTGTGAGATTGGGTTCAACTACAGTCCAGACCGAAGTTAATTTGTAGTAGGATAGTGTCTTTAACGGCTTAATATAGTGTGGTGTTCAATCTGGACTAGGTTCCGGGGTTTTTCTGCATTTGCGGTTTCCTCGTTAACAAAATTTCTGGTGTCTGTGTTATTTCTATTCCGCATTATATTTTGTTATATAATTGAAATATCACAGGTTGTGCGTTAAGATCAATAAATTATAATATCCAACCTTTGGTTGGTGATTTAAATTGATTGCCACTTGGATATTGGTCTTTGGTACCATCCAAGTTTATCTCTCTAGTATTTGATAAAGACTCGCATATTTCCATTTGCTTGAGTGTAGATCAAATCGAGAGATTGAGATATTAACTCCTTGATATACTTTTATCTAGATTGAGTCTGATTGTCTAGTTGATTCTCTAGAAAGTATATTGGAGTTAGTCCATACAGATTGGTAATCGAAATATTGGGTGAGGTTGTTAGACCCCCACTTTTTCAAAGAAGCTCTACGAGTACCGTTGGTGGGAAACTATATAATTGCAGTGTTATTAGTTTTTGATTGATTTGATTGACTAACGGTTGTTGAAACTTTGATTGGACCCAGTTTGTTTATTCTTGAGAATCTTCTCTTGTGATATAAGATTCACTCAAACTAGATCGAAGTATCGATGGGATCTTTAGAACTGTTTGTAGATCTAAAGATATCTTGTGATAATCCATTGCTAACAGACTCCGTTCTGTGTGTGATTGATCACAAGAGATTCAAGTAGTGGTGTGCAGGTGTTTATTGAATATCAAAGAAGATTTGAAGCCGAAGAAGATTTATTTCTCATATCTTTGGTGTTCAAAAACCTTGTTCGAATGGGATCCAACTAGAATCAGATTTATTCGATTGATTAGTTGCGTGAGATCGTCATCGGTTTATAGCTTCTCGTTGAGATCTATATTGATTGATTGCGAATCTAAACTTGACTACTTTGGTACTATTGGATAGATTGATCTAACCAGGCAAAGGAGTTTATTAGATTAAACGGAAGAGCCTTTGCGTATGACTTGAGATATCTTTATCTTGAAAGAATAGAAAGAGTTGTTACCAAACAGATTTGTTACTCCTTTACTATTTGTAATACGATCCGAAGAAATTGTTTCAGTGTGTGCACTCATTGAAGTCGGAAGCGCAGGGATACTGAGGAAACTAAGTTAGCTAGGGGTAGTTACTTGGTCTCAACTATACGAAGTTGGTGTAGATTTTGTATAGCGGCTTAATTATGAGAGTATTCAATTTTGGACTAGGTCCGGGATTTTTCTGCATTTTCAGTTTCCTCATTAACAAAATCTTGCTGTGTCTTTTACTTTTCTATTTCCGCAGTTATAATTGTTTATTATAATTAAAAGTAAAATACACAAACGTTAACTCCGCATATACTTGATAGTGATCCTATAGAGTTTGGTTAAGTCCGAACCTATTATCAAGTATCGTACTTCATTGTTGTATTATCTCGATCTTGTATCCATAGTCAAGCATATAAGTTATCTTGTTGTCGTATTGTCTCGATCTCATATCCATAGACGATCACACGAAGTGTGAACCGATTTGTTGTATTTTCTCGACTCTTTCCGTAGACAATCACTTTCTGTAGAGGACTTATAGGTGGATAAATAAAAGATTGTGGTGTATTTGGGTACCCTCGTCTTTCACAGATTTATCAAAATCGATGGCTTGACCAGAAACTTTACTAAATCTTTATAAGATGGTGTATATATGTACCTCTTTAGGATTAGCTTTAGTAAATATCAAACAATCATCTGCAGATAAAAAAGATGTCGAATAACAGAAGCAGTTTTAGCCAGATTCCAGTGTTATCCTCAATAGATTCAATACGGGTTTTCTTTCTTATAAAATTAGCCTTAGTACTGAATTACCTAGTATTTCCTATCATCAAATTTAATCACGTCATCTTTAGCTCTCTGTTTCCAAAAGTCTTCTTCAATCCCTTGCCATTATTTAATTTGACTGAGAAAACTAGAAAGACTAGTGTTGTTGATGTCAACTATCCATTGGGAGTTAAGGATCTCTATTTTTCTATTAATGCCACATGTTTGAGAGAATATTTATGTTTAAATTAAAGCAGTAATCCATTACTATTGGACTTCCAGCTTTCAACGATAACATATTCGCAGGTAGGGTCTCTAAGCCAACATTGATTTTACTTATTTGTTTTTTTGACAGAATTGAAACTTCTGTAATTGGTGAAAATTAGAGGGCTAAAATCACTAGCAATAGGGTCTAAATGGTAGACATGAGAACTAGGATATAATCTAAACCATTCGTCATCACCTAAATATCTATCAAGCCTCTCTTGAATCAACTCAATACAATACTTTTATTAGTCCAAGTAGATCGGTTTCTCGAAAAGCTCATATATTTAATACCTAAAGCATTAACAAAATCCCTAACAGTATCTAAAACAGTTTGAGTGTGAGTGTGACCACCAGATTTTTCATAGTTCCTCAGGATAAAATTCATGTCTCCTATCAAAATCTAAGGATATATTATAGATTTCCTATAGTACATTATATAGCTCCACTGAGCATCCCTAGTACTGTTAGGTAACGCACCATACAAACATGAAAAAACTACCTTAGACATATCATAAAACTGAAAGATATAGTTTATCACATCAAGAATAGAGCTAACAATATCTAAATTAAGGTCATCCTTCCTCAGGAGGCATATGCCTCTAGACTTACCTACTGGATCAAAAATGTAGTAATTAGGATACTTAAGAGGTTTTATGAAATAAAAAAATTATTTCGGAACATGTCTTAGTTTCTGATAGAAACATAACATCCGAATCATAAGTTTGAACTAAATTTCTAAGGTGATTTCTAGTATTTTTGTTTCCATAACCTTGAATATTCCATGAGATAAACCTCATGATTAAGAGGATAATGTTATCAGGCTTTGGAGAGAATATACTCAGAACTTTACCAAGTAACAAATTCATACCAATGCTAACAATAATACAAAGAAAACCCAAACTAGTACATGTAGAATGACTTGAAGATGTACTAACACAGAGGACTACAAGATTAGGGTAAAATTGTAGGGTTGAAAAAAATAGGCTATAAAAACTTACTAGATGATTAGCAGATTTCCCTTTTTGATTCTGTGCAATCAAACCTCCAGACTGATTCACAAAAATATTATTTGCTTTTCTCTCATATAATTGTGCTGGTATTCCATATGAAACTCCATAAAGCTTCTGTTATCATCAGTTCCAACATCCTCAATAATCGTATCATCATACTAAAAGATTGGGTTTATTAAGATTAGAAATCAATTGAGTAGTTTTATCTATGATTCTCTTATTCTTCCGAACATCACTTTCTATTGAAAACCCCATTTATAAACAATTTTCATTTTCATTTGCAATTGAGTCAAGATATCTGAACTACTATTAGCACCCATCTTCAGGATATAGGCAGCCAAAAATGCTTTCCCTTCTTTTATTTTATTGTAGTCGTCACTTCTTGTGCAATGTCCATTTGTGGGAAAACCCTATTTCTGAACGATGTTCATTTGTATTTGCAATTGAGTCAGAAAACATATCTGAACTACTATCGGCACCCGTCTCCAGGATATATGCAGCTAAATTGCTTTCCCTTATTATGTTTGACTATACTCAGTGATAAGTGCATATTTCATATATATTTGGTGTTCATTCCATGCTAGTATTTGTTGGTTTTCTTGCAAATTATTGTATATTACGCTTGTTTTCTCTTATTTGTTTTTTATTAGGTGAATCATCCAAAAAGAAGTGAAATTGCACTTAATTATGAAATAAAAGAAGCTAGCTACAAATGGAGAAGGGGCCAAAGACCAAGGTAGTTAATATCGCGTATCGGTATCGTATCGGTCAGGTCCTATACACCTATACAAATGATAATATCTGTTTTTACAGGTGATACATCATTTAATATAGAATTTCAAATAATTATAAAACCATAGTAAAAAATAATAAGAATCATACACATATCTGAAATTTTCAAAATACAAGGTGGTTTATTAGAGATTCTCCAATGGTTATTATGTGTGTTTCCTATGTGGCAACACAAATAAGACATCCTCAATTTATTTTTCCTAAACATTAGGGACAGAAAAATATCCATCTCCAACAATATTGCATGTAACATCTTATTTTAATTAGTATAAATTTTATATTCCATAATTGAAATTTTATTAGAGCTAAAAATAGTTAGTTGATATATTAAAGTCAATTCGATTAAGTAAAAGCTGACTAGGATGGTAGATAATGTCAAGGGGAATGTCTAAAACTAGACATTCACCTTGACATGTCTTCCCAAAGTCATATATACATTGGTTTAAGACATCAGGGTTGGAGAATGATTTTAGAAAAAAATGGATGTGTATCCTAGGTGGATTTTGACATTTATCTCCACACACATGCCATTGGAGAAGCTCTTATCCAATGTTGTGAATGGTTTCCCATTATGCCAGGAAATCTTTTTTTTTTATCCTTCATATTTATCTTTTATATTTCTCTACCTTGCAACCGAAATATGGTTTCAATTTTATATCCTACCATATAGTCATTGATTTTATATTATAAATATATTAGGGCATTTTACCTTCTCCAATTAACATTGTACTTGTCTGTAAAGACTAGATGCATGTTGACGAAAAATTTATTCACGGAAGCGATATTATCGGTGTACAAGTGAAACCGATATATCGGTCTGTATCGGCCTGTACAACCGATAATATCATTTCTTCTTTGCATCGCCGATATTTTCGATATCGTATAGGTATTTTCCGGTATCCGATAAAAACCTGTAATATCGACCTGTACAACCGATATTGACTACCTTGCCAAAGACCAAGTGGAACTCGTTTAAGTACAAGATTTCTACTTTTCATTCTATCGAGGACGAGAACACAAAGGCAATGGCGAAGAACGGAGTCATTCTGAGTTCGTACGGAGAAGTTATGAGCAAAACAAGAACTTATAAGACTAAGAAGGGCAAAATGGTCATTTTCTAAGGATAATGCTATTGGCACCCCAACCAAATGTTAAGGGACACCTTCCTGTTAAGGGGCTGTCAAGTTCAAAGCAATTGCTAGGAGCAGTCAGGTCTTTTACAATAGGGGGCTGCCAAAATACAAATAATACTAAAGGCACCTGATTTGTTATCAGGGAACTTCGTCTTCTCTATTCCTAAACAACACACATGCAATGGAAAACAGAACTTGATCATCAATGATCACGACGGTGATGAATCTTGATTAACAGTTATTCGAATTTGAATACATCATTGGGTTACTGGGGACGGCAGAAAGCATGGGTACTAACCTGATTTCAATAATTCAGTTATATTCGAGTTTGGCAGTGTAATTATTGGTTGCTGCCATTGAAGCCGAACTTGGAGATGATGATGAAGTTCAAGGTGAAGAATGAGTGGGTGTCAAATAGGCTTCAGTCGATGATGGTGATGAAACTCACAAAAGGGAAGAACATTGTTGTGCTGAGAAGAACAAAAGGAGAAGCTCGAGCAAGTTCAGGAAGCTGCTGATGATTCTGGCAGAGATGGAGTACACGAGCAAGTTCTGTTGTTGTGCTCTACAGGAAGAGATTAAAGAGGATATTGCTATCATTGGCAGTGATAAGAAGAATGATCGGAGACGGCATGGAGCTGTGAACGAGTAAGGACGTGTTCAATGGGAAGACAGTGAATGAAGATGGCTCAGTGATGGTGATCGGGTTTTAGGAGTTGGTGATGAGCAGAGAGTTTCAGCATTTGATTGTCGCTGTCACCATTAATGTCGAGCAGAGTCGGAGTTTGAACAAGAACAGGAATAGGTGGGACCCAGCCAACACGTGCAGCAATACAAAGAGAGGAAGAAGTCAGGTGGTGGGGCTCTTTGCAGTAATCCTGACTGAGAGCAGAAAACACGCGTCTGGCATAGTAATTGACGCGTTCCGGAGAAAAGGAATGATCCGGTGCAAGGCGGCCCATTGAAGTTGAAAAGATGGACGGACTATATGAAGACACGATGCTCTTTACTGGACCCATTGAAGAAGCAGCCAATTAGAAGCCGTAATTCGTCTGTTAAAGATACTTCGTGTTACGCCATAATGGATACACTTATTCTCTCATGCAACAGATTCTGAGTTTGGCATACAAATTAGGGGAAGTAAGGCGGCGCATGGGAAAGAACCAAAAACAAGAACCCGAACTTTTACGCATCGTGGCATTTTCCTAGTGGACCGCAAAAACCAATTGAAGCAACTAATGTTTTCCATTGCGATTTTTGGATCAGCTGGGGTATCCGGAATACTATAAATATGAGCCGAAAGTTAGAGAAAACTAACTACTTCTTTTACCTGGAATGATCGGGGTATACCCCGGTTAATTGGGGTATACCTAATGAGACAAAAGCTAGGTCATTTTGAAGTAAAAGAGGCCACCCCTTAATCATGTTTTTTCTAAATGGCTAAATTGTCCCTGCAATGATTAACACTAATTTAATTAAAATGATTAGATTAGTTAGTTGATTTATATGAGTGGATTTGGAAATAATTGAGAGTAAGAAAGAGAATGAAGTAGTAGAGGAAGTTTTTTTTTTTTTGTGGGGGGGAGGGGGGAAGTTAGAGTTTTTGAGAAATTTGTGATATGAGTGAGATGAGTGATTCTAATCCTGATTTTGAAGTGGGGGAGTCTTCTAACTTTCTTCCTACAGATGAGTACTTGTATGATGATCTACCAAATCATGATCAAATGGATTATATGCATGATCCTCACTTTTATTTTCCTCAAACTTAAGATGGGTATGGAAGTGATAAATGTGTTGAGCCAAACGTAGAATCTAATGACCAAGAAGAAGAAAAGGGAGCTGCAAGTAATCAGGTACACAACTTACGTGGTGAAGATTGTGATTTTTCCATGCAAATGATCGATTTTGCCTTTTTTTTTCCACTTTTGCTGCCCAGTATCGGCAAGGTCGACGATTGTCAATCATGCCGACTGTAAGCGCCAGCGTGGTATATATTACCAAATGCCCCGACTTTTCATGAGCAGTATTTAGTCGGCAAGGTAGAAAATTCGAACCCTGCCGACTGTAAGATTTTTGCAGCACAGGAGACGTGACTTGAAAATGTTTAAGACGGCATTGTAGTGGATACGTCGACCCTGCCGACTATAGTTTGGTCGGCACTGTTTTATTTTTCTACCATGCCGGCTGTTCTTTAGTCGGTGTTGTTTTATATATCGACCTTGTCGACTATTGTAGTACATATCAACTAACTTGTGATGTTTTGTAGATTGCATTGGTACCGATGACGGATCAGCCTCAAGCTCATAGTGTTAGGAGTCCTGATACTTCCACACATTATGCTAATGATTTGGAATGGAAGGAAAAATACGACGCGGTCAAGTGGGTTATTGAAAAAGCAAAAAAGAAGATGTGTGTTCTAGTTAAAAACACCCAACAAAAAGATTCGCGGTTTGAAATGGTATGCGAGTGTAGTGGGTCGCAGGACACAAGTCACAAGAGAAAGGGTTATGTGTATGATAAGAAGACGACTAGGGTGTACAAGACGAAGTCAAAGAAGTGTGGATTCCCATTCAAGATTATTTTTTGGAGGAACAAAGACAACGATAACATGTGGAGAATGAGTAGAGTTGATGTTGGTTGACATAACCATAAAGATCCGGAAAGTCTTGTTGGACACTGTCGACTGTTAACTCAGGAAAATCAGGTTTATGTGACATAAAGTCGGAACGGTACAATTTTAAGAATATTTCGACTAGAGGAAAGTCGGCGGGGTTGGTTATTAATTACCATGTCGGTCCTGGTTAATGGTTCACAGTCGTCGTGGCTGTTATGAAAAGCTGGCATGATATTCATGTTACGACCCTGCCGACTAATACTTACATCCTAAGGCCGACATCCTATTTTTCAAAAAACCTGCCGACTAAAAACCCTGAAAATCATAGTTTTCGATTTCTAACCTAATATAACAATCAAAAAACATAAAACAATAATGGGTTTGAGTTTAGAGATCGCTTACAGTCTTCTTTTCGCCGGTGGAGGGTTCTTTTCAACATTCTCAGGGATTGGATTTTCAGGTTTACTGATTTCACTAGTTTCAACTTTTTCCTTACCTTTTCCCTATGATTTGGATCTTTTGATGTTACCTGTTGAATCTCTATTGCTACTTGATCGTTTAAAATCAATCATTTTTTGTAGAAAATCAAAATCAAAACTTTTGGTTGATGGAATAAGATGAAGGAAGGAGAAGAGCATAGGGATTAGAGAAGATAGATTAGAAGAAGATTAAACGGTTTTTAGTTTTTAAGTTTAGGGTTTAGTTTTTAGGTTAATTAGTGTAGGGATACTAAAGTAACTTCAACCCATATTTAGACTCCCCTTAGTAAGGGCATTAGGTCCATTTAAATTTGGGTACACCCCAATTAATCTGGGTATACCCCAATTTGGCCAGGTTCTTTTACTTCTTGTTTCACCATTCCTTTGTATCGAGAAACAGAGAGAGCTCATGGCTTTTGTTGCTAGCTTCTGTTTTTAGTTTCATTTTAATTCCTTCTTCTCTATTTATTTGCTAGTACTTTTTAATTATGAGTAGCTAATCTTTTAATTGATTAGGGATGATTTCAAAGTCCTGAACGATGAAGCATTAATTTATTTAACCACGTTTATTTCAAGTTTTATTTTATTGTTGATTATCTTTATTATTTTTAAATGTCTAAGAATATTGAGGAGTTATTTAAAATGATCAATTAAATTAACCAATCAATATTTCTTCTACTAGTTTAGGGTTGTGTAATACGTGTAATTGTCACATCAATTCTTTACACAATTAGTAAATCGTAAGAGCTGACAGAGGGATTTTGTTAAGCAATTGTGTGTAAAGATAACACTAGTAAGCAGGTTGAGCCTATGCGCCTGATGCTAGGATCAACCTGATTCATATAGTGTAAAGCATTCGACTAATTGACACCTTGAGATCTTATTCTTGGTGGGTTGGCTGGATAGAATCTGGTAGTCGAGCGCTTCCGTATCCAGTGATTGTAGGAATCCGGGGGATAGCAGAGCTTATTGCTATTCTATGGCTGGTAACAATATAAGTTCAACAAGAAATAAATTTATATTTAATTAAGTTTCGGTTCAGTGATGGCGAATCATTCCCTAGTCATCTTTCTCCATATTATTTTAAATCAATCTTTATTGTTTTGTTTTATTAGTTACTTTAATTTAAAATCTAAAAACTCCCATTTCGGTTACTTTTAACAACTAGAAACTCCCTGCTATAGTGCTATTCGTGGGAACGAACTCCTTACCATTATATTACCAGTTAATTGTGTGGAAAGAAATAATTAATTTTTTGTGTAAATGACGTGCACCACTCTGCAAAAGTACTTTCATCCATGTCCTCCACCTTATGTTCTTGCGCAAGTATCTTACAGTTTGCATCATCATGTTCTATCATAAAACATTCCTTGTGAATGTTATGTGCCTGCATCTCAAAGTGATGTATCACCCAGTTTTTACCACCTGCTGGAGTATCAATACAACCACCTCTTCTCACTGGATCCTTGAGATTAACCTCCACATAAACCATGTTAGTAACATGTCCTCTCAGTTTTTTTCTCTCCCCTCTTTCCAATATCTTTACAGAGATATCATTCACCAACTGTTCATTTAAAATAATTTTTTGAATATTCCTTAGCCACACACACCATACTTGACTTATAAACTTGTGATCTTCTAGATCTATATCTGATTTATATTTTTGCAGACAAAGAAGATACCCTAATATAGACCAAAGTGCATTTGAGATGACACCATCGTAAGATTTCCTTCTGTCAAATCTAAAAATAAAGAGATTGGTTCCCTTTGATACCTCTTATAACTTCTCCACCTGAGATTGATCTCTTTCTTAACCGTCTCATGATTCAATGTATATTTGGAAATAATCTTACCCAACAAACTGTAAAACCATTCTTCAGCTGCATCTTTCACCACTTGAGCAGAAGTAATTGCTCATCTAATAGTTCTTGAGGAACTTTCACCAGTAGTTGTTGTTTGCATTTCAAAGACAGTCTATCCATATTATTGATATCTTGTGTTGCTCTCTTTAGGATTGAGTTTTCTTTGAAGAAACTCTGTAGGTTATAAATTTTACGAGTTTTACGATTAGGATTAATAGGAGGATATCTTAAAGGGTTATAAAAGATTTGAAGATAAACATAATCATATTGTTTTCCACACATAAGGGACCTTGTAGATATCAAACTTAATTATCGGATTGATAGGGTTGACTAAATTTTTTTTTGGTAAGAGATGTTATTGAGCCCAACATTATTTTTCAAACATTACCTTTATGATTTGAGTTATTTGATTAGGAGTTTGACTTTGTTTCTTGTATATCTTTGCTTTTCTTTCTAGCCCAATGTGACATATTGATAGACGCATTTATGTGTCTAATTTGTCCCAATTGTTTATATTGTTAGTGCTCGATTTTGTACTTATTTGGTTATTTTATGTCTTTGTAGGTGTTTTTGGAGAAATAAGCTTTTGCGGCGAAATTGGCTAAAAAGTGGTTTTTGCGCTCGTGGGAGAAAATTACTATACGGACTCTCACTTTGGATAAATGGTAACCTAATTACTAAGGGGCACCCCATTTCAGGGCATGTACTAAAGGGACACCGGAACTGGATAGAGGGAGGTCATCTTCAAAGTTTCAAAACTGGATTTTGGCGGGAAAAAAAGCAGCAGCGTCAACAGTTTTGGATCAAGGATTTGAGCGACCTAGGAGGCGATTCAATGGGCAAATTTGGTACCCACGGACTCTACAAGACATAAGGGACCTGTTAGAAGCGATTAGACCCATCTAATTGGGCTGGATAAGTCAGAAAATCCACACAAAGTCAAGACAGTACACACGGTTTCTGTTTAGGGTTTGAGATTAGTTTGAGAGATTTATGGGATATCTTGCGTGGGATATACATCAAAACAGTTGGTTAAAAGTCCTAGAAGATATTTGAGACGAGAGAATATCTATAAACAGCTTGTAACGCAACAAGAAGAAGATTATTCTTCAAACAACCCGTAAAGAATAATGGAGATTTCCAAGGGGTTTGATCGAGTTTCAAGGGGATTTAAAGCCTATAAATAGTTGGTTTTATGTCAGAGAAGGAGATGAAGAGTTTGGGGTCGATACAGAGCCAGGAGGAGCGAAGAAGAAGGAGTAGCAGCAGTGTTCACCTGCTGCTGCTGCTGCCATTAAAAAGCTTCAAGAACACGAAGAACAGACTCTCCAGAACAGTCTTATTTTCAGCATCTTCAGAACAGTCTTATTTTCAGCAGCTCAACAGCAGAAGAGAGGTGTCGCAGTTCGCTGCAGTTTTCTGTTGTCGTTCTTTTATGGACATGTTTTATGAGTCTCAGAACTACTATTTTATAACTTTTGACTCTTTTAATCACACTTTGAGCTTTGAATTAATATGTTGAGTGTGTGATTGATATGAATAGCTAAACCCCAATACTGGGATGATGGAGGAAACCATTCTTTATGCATGAGTAATTTTATTTAATTCTTTTATGACTATTTGCACTATTATGAATGGAATTATGATTTTTATTGATTATTTGTAATTTTGTCTGATGATGTATGCTTAATCCATGAGATTCTTGATGCATCATGCTTATGATTTACATATAATACTTACAAAATCTATTTTTGGCAAAGTAAGAGTCGATATTTGTTATCAATATAAGCTTTAATTGTCTAGAATTAATAATTGAATCGCATGAGTATAAGAATTGGTGAAATCCTGAGTCCCAGTATCTCTTGATCCTATGACAATTTTGTATATATTTTTGTTTTTAAATCTATTCAAGTCCGAGCATCGAATCCGTATTTACCGCAATCGAAGTACTACAACAAAATGGCGCCGCCGACGCGGACTTGTATATAGATTTGTTTTTAGGTTTAATATTTTATTTTTTTATTATTATTTGTTCCTTTTTACGTTTCTTTTTGTGTCTTTGATTTACAGGTTCGAAGTGGAATACTAAGGACTTGGGAACAAAAAGCTTAAAGCTAAAAGCTAAAAGAGAAGAAAAAAAATAGACATAATATTTTTTTTAGGATTTAATCTTTATTATTTTTTTTATTTTTTTGTATATAGGTTTTATTTATTTATTTTAGAATTTGTAAATAGGATTTATTTGTCATAATTTTTGTAATTTTTTGGACTTTTTTTTATTTGGACTTTATTCTGGACTTTGGACATTATTTTTAAAACCCTACGGAAGGGTTATAAATTAAAAAATAAAATAAAAATTAAATACAAACTGTTTGCAGGGAAGGACGACGATTACTATATCGTCTCGGCCCCTCGGGTTCGCACACGGCATAGGAGTCGTGGCCCGAGTCGACGACAACGGTTCATCGCCCGTCTGGTACGGGAGGTAAGTCCAATCGAAACACCCGCGAATCTCCTGCAAGCGGGTTATTGTCTGCCTTAAGGTGATAATTGTTTGAGGACGAACCGGACTGTCTTTATTTTCCTAGTAAAGGGCAAGGCCTGGCCTAAACAAGATAAGGGTTCGGATTTCATCACCGTTCCCTTCTTGCCCGCCTTAGGAAAACGAAACCTAATGCGAACCCAAGCTTAAAATTTGGAATAGAACGAGACCGATAGGGTAACGAGCTTAAATAGGAAACTCGTTCGAAAAATATTGGTTGCTCTTTAAGCACACTCCAAAGTTCATGATGGTTTCTGTGAGTTGAATGCGTGACTGCGCCGCCTTGTGATAGCGGTGAGGCCTTGGGTATCAAAGCTCCACTGAGCTTCCCTCGCCTCAATTTCAACTTACTTTGACTCGGATTGATTCCAGAGGGGTCTGCTCAAATTTCCCTTTCGAAAGATAGAAGCTGGTCTAGAAACAATCTAAGTGGAGCCATCATGCTTTTTGTTTGCTAGAAATCTTTAGGTTTGCTTTGGTGGAGTCGAGTCGGCCTTGTTTGTGATTGCGTAGAATTCCCCTGCAATTAAGAATGTCGAACTGGTATGATAGAAGCCAATACAATGAATATCGACCTGAATTTGAATATGGACATCATCAGTATTATGACCATAGTGAGAATAGTGGCTGGGGACGCCAACCTTTTCAAGGTTATGGTTCATACCATGGTGAGCCCAATTACTATCCGCACATGCATCAGTCTTACGAGCAAGAAGATTATAGTACTAGTTCTTCGTCTCTAGAGGATACAATCAAACTATTGAAAAGTAGTCCTTTTTATGATCCTTCTGATAATTCCTCTTTACTAGAGTCAACACGTAAGTTAGCTGAGTCGACACGTAAGTTAGCTGATATGAATAGTATAATTATAGAAGAAAGAACTACAATAATGAGTGAACCTTCTTTAGAAGACCACCTCAAGCGGATAGCTGAGACGAACGAAAGAATTGCTCGAAATTACTTGAATTGCCAATATAGTGTATCTAATAATACCCTTGAGAATGAAAATAGTTATTTACATAATCAAGATAACAAGGTTAGAATTGGTAGCACTACTTGTTTTGATGAGGTTCGATCTTTTTCGTGTTATAATGATGATTATGATGAGGATAGTATTGATGAACATGAAATATGTAGGAATAGTGATCAGGAAGCTAGTAATCCAATTGAGCTTTATAATGATTATATTTTTTACTTCAAATCCAAATAATTTTTATGATTATTCACCTATTCAAGAGGACGAGGATTTGATTAGGAATACCACCGTTTTAGACGATGTAGTTGTCCTGTTTACGAATCCGGTAAAGGTTTAGAGGAACCGGTTTATCTTGAGACTACTGTTTTCGAGTCGAACGATTTAGAAACTGTAATCGATGATGGTTTCGAGGAACGGTTTTACCCTGAGAATACTGTTTCAGAGTCGTACGATTTAGAAACAATAGTCTTAGATGAACTCGTAGAGATTAATGAGGATACACCGCAAGATTACAACTTAGAAGAATCAATTGCCCATTTTCAGGAATCTGATGACCTAGAAATTAGGGAGATTGTGGCTAGTCTAACTAGAGACACTGAAAACTCTAAGTTTGGGGGTGATTATCACTTTCCTAGTGCTTTACCTTTAACTCTCAGAAAGTCCCCTCACATAGGACTTGATATCCATGCCTCAACCATCTTACAAGATTATCTTCATACTAGGTTTCCCGAACCTAATGATGTCATGAAAAAAGTTCAGTCGTTAGAAACCCATCCTCTGGTTGATGTGGTTTGCCCAGGCTATGATACCCAATTGACTTTGTTTTCCCACCAAATAGTTTTCTTCCAATTGTGGGAACGTATAGATTTCAAATGTGTCACTTATTAAGTTCTGAGACTAAGCCTAAGTACTTTAGGAAATTAGAATCGACACATTTGCTTCAGAATGACCACTACTATGACTGTGGTCAACTATGTAAGTCATACCTAATTGACTTAGAGGATCCAAATTATTTAGTTATTTTGTGATTCCAGGTTATTATCTGAGTTTTTCCAGACTCTAGGACCTAATAATTTGGATCCTACCTATGAGGAAATGCATCCGAGGAAAATAGTCTATTTAGACCCCTTCATAGAACCTGAACCTGAACCGCAATTAGCGATAGTTATCCAGAAACTAGGTAAGGGCATGCCAGTATTGTACATTTTCTTGGTTTACTGCAGTTTCCTTTTGTCATCTCTTTTTGGTTTTAAAGACCCACAGTTATTCCGGCTACTGTTATACGGTTCGAGTTGACTAAACCTTTTCTATGTCTGGCTGAAGACTTTAAACTTAGCACTTCTTGGGAGGTAACCCAAACTCATGCAACCAGGTAATATCTTTCCTTAACTCTTTATTCGAATGGTAATAGTTTCTCCTTGTTCATGTTTTTAATTTTATGTTTAGAACATTGAGGACAATGTTAGATTTAAGTTTGGGGGTATGGGAGAAACTTTTTAGTTGCAATAAATAAACTCCAGAGCTTAGAAATTTATGCCTATTGAGGATTGCACTAACTAATCTAAGTGGATGGAAGCATTTTGATTGTAGGAGTTTGAGGAACCAATCTGATTAGATGGAAACATCTAAAGAGTCTATTCATAAAAGCACAGAGCTCAGGTGTTAGAAATAACATGATAGTTTCACCATATCTCGTTGAGTCCTTTTCACTTCTATTTTTATTTTATTTTGTTTTTAAACTATGTTTCTCTAAGTGATAGGTGGGGCCCACGATTCAAGTTGTTACCAATGCTAGGGTGAATTAGAGTGATTGAGATACCATGAAAAAAAAAAAAGTTGAAAAAGAAAAAGAAAAAAAAAAATGAAAAAAAAAAAAAAAAAGAAAGAAATTGAGACCAGACCATTTGACCAAAAGGAATAAATTCAATAAAGTCGACCACTGGTACCCTTGTATATGCCAGTTGTGTTGACCTAGAGTTAGGTTATCGACCACTGGTACCCTTGTATGCCAGTGTGTTGATATTAGTCAGACTAGTATCTCAATCCATTAGGATAGGTTCATTTTGGCGGAGGCCTTCAGACAGATATGGGAAACGCCGTTCACTTAGTAAACATCAAAACCATACATGTTTTTCTATATCCATCTTCTTGATCTATCCATGTGATTAGTTTTGACTCCGAATATGATGTCCATAGTGCAACTATCTGAGTAGAGCTCTGTCACTTTATATGAATTTTAGTATGCTTGAGTGCAAACTCGTGTACAACAATTGGAATTTCGCATCAGGGTACTTCTTCCTGTAGTCAATAAGTATGCCAACCAAGGAGATTCTTTAGTGCCTTCCAAGGTTCTGCGTAGATAGCTAAGCTCTGGAGTATTAAGGTTTTGTGGGTACACCTCTGGTAAACCCCCCGGAGACAACACTACGCCACTAGGGCCACCTAGTGGTTTAACGGCTTACTGCACGTGCTAAGTGTAGTCATTTTATTTTAGATTAGATTTGCTCGAGGGCTAGCAAATAATAAGTTTGGGGGTATTTGATAGACGCATTTATGTGTCTAATTTGTCCCAATTGTTTATATTGTTAGTGCTCGATTTTGTACTTATTTGGTTATTTTATGTCTTTGTAGGTGTTTTTGGAGAAATAAGCTTTTGCGGCGAAATTGGCTAAAAAGTGGTTTTTGCGCTCGTGGGAGAAAATTACTATACGGACTCTCACTTTGGATAAATGGTAACCTAATTACTAAGGGGCACCCCATTTCAGGGCATGTACTAAAGGGACACCGGAACTGGATAGGGGGAGGTCATCTTCAAAGTTTCAAAACTGGATTTTGGCGGGAAAAAAAGCAGCAGCGTCAACAGTTTTGGATCAAGGATTTGAGCGACCTAGGAGGCGATTCAATGGGCAAATTTGGTACCCACGGACTCTACAAGACATAAGGGACCTGTTAGAAGCGATTAGACCCATATAATTGGGCTGGATAAATCAGAAAATCCACACAAAGTCAAGACAGTGCACACGGTTTCTGTTTAGGGTTTGAGATTAGTTTGAGAGATTTATGGGATATCTTGCGTGGGATATACATCAAAACAGTTGGTTAAAAGTCCTAGAAGATATTTGAGATGAGAGAATATCTATAAACAGCCTGTAACGCAACAAGAAGAAGATTATTCTTCAAACAACCCGTAAAGAATAATGGAGATTTCCAAGGGGTTTGATCGAGTTTCAAGGGGATTTAAAGCCTATAAATAGTTGGTTTTATGTCAGAGAAGGAGATGAAGAGTTTGGGGTCGATACAGAGCCAGGAGGAGCGAAGAAGAAGGAGTAGCAGCAGTGTTCACCTGCTGCTGCTGCTGCCATTAAAAAGCTTCAAGAACACGAAGAACAGACTCTCCAGAACAGCCTTATTTTTCAGCATCTTCAGAACAGTCTTATTTTCAGCAACTCAACAGCAGAAGAGAGGTGTCGCAGTTCGCTGCAGTTTTCTGTTGTCGTTCTTTTATGGACGTGTTTTGTGAGTCTCAGAACTACTATTTTATAACTTTTGACTCTTTTAATCACACTTTGAGCTTTGAATTAATATGTTGAGTGTGTGATTGATATGAATAGCTAAACCCCAATACTGGGATGATGGAGGAAACCATTCTTTATGCATGAGTAATTTTATTTAATTCTTTTATGACTATTTGCACTATTATGAATGGAATTATGATTTTTATTGATTATTTGTGATTTTGTCTGATGATGTATACTTAATCCATGAGATTCTTGATGCATCATGCTTATGATTTACATATAATACTTACAAAATCTATTTTTGGCAAAGTAAGAGTCGATATTTGTTATCAATATAAGCTTTAATTGTCTAGAATTAATAATTGAATCGCATGAGTATAAGAATTGGTGAAATCCTGAGTCCCAGTATCTCTTGATCCTGTGACAATTTTGTATATATTTTTGTTTTTAAATCTATTCAAGTCCGAGCATCGAATCCGTATTTACCGCAATCGAAGTACTACAACACATATGGTGAAGCCGAAGAGTGTTTCTGTTGATTATGACAGTTGTCTGTTCATTGCTTCCTCGATATTTTTTAGTGGTTATAAAAGTTGTGTTGGTTTTGGTTTATGTGGGTGTTGGGTGGTTGGTGTAGTAAGGTGATGATTTTCCATGACCGCAAAGGAAAAAAAATAGCGGTTAACTGTTTCTGAGGATGTCATGCACAGAGGGAAAAGGTTGGTTGGTGTGATATACATACGTGCTAATAAAGAATAAGTTCGCACAATAGGTCAAAGTCTTTCGTAGTGACAAAAACTAAAAATCAGGAGTTAGTGTTGTAGTTTATTCCTGTTGATTCATTTGATTTATTGTCTCAATTGTTAAATTTAACTTTCTGGTATAAACTCCCTTATGTTTGTCCTCAACATTTTCTTGAAGTTTATTTGGTTATATCTGTTGGTAGCAGCTAATATAGTGTACTCTTTAAGCTTCGTTTTTAGTATCCCTTACTCAAGTTTTTATTGGTTGATCAACTATAAGTATTTAATAGTCTTAACTTCCTGTAGACAAGGTCTTTTTTTTCCCTTGTGTACTAGTTGAGCTTGGCCGAATCAGTTTTTCTCCTCCTATTTCAGTATACTCGAATTGCCCAACTTACTCTATGCTTTTAGGATGTTTTTCCTCTGGCATGATACGAAGTTATTATATTGGAATATACAAGGGATATGACCCTCTATTACAAAGGACCACCTTAATTACTTGTGCCAATACCATTATCCAGACATTATTTTTTTATCAGAAACTAAAGCCTCCCTACATAACATGGAATCATTCTTCAAAAAATCTCAATTTCATGATTGGTTTATATTTGCTTCAACGGGAAAAGCGAAGGGTTTAGTGATCGCCTGGTATAACAATATCAATATAAACTGAATCTCGTCTAATTTAAATAGGTGACACTTAGTACTACCACAAATAATATTGATATTTTTATGACATGTGTTTATGGAGCTATAGAAGATGAAAACAATATAGCAATGGAATTATATTGCGAAATTAGGGCAACAAGTGAACCTCCCATGGATTCTTATTGGAAATCTTAATTTTATCTTTAACCAAGTTGAAAATCAAGGCGGGAACAAGTTGAGTTCAAGTAGCAAGTCATTCATCCAGCATACACTTAGATTTCAAGATGCGGGATACGAGGGAAACCCTTTCATTTGGTCTAATAATCATAAAGGTGATGCGAACATTTGTGAGAGAATTAACCGAGCCTTTCTATCCTACAAGTGGATTCAAAACTTCATATACTCCAAAGTAAGCCATCTAACCAGATCTGGTTCTGAGCACTCACCGATACCTTTTGATACCAACCTAGAAGTTAAAAAAACTCCAGAAACCTTTTAGATGCATTATGTCTTAGAGTACTCATCCAAACTTTTTCCAGTGTAGTGGCGGAGTTTTGGAAATTTCATTTAAAAAATTCAGAGGATAAGAATTTAGCCGCAACGCTTCAACTTCTTTCTTCAGACCTAACCCGCTGGAGTTCAGAAGTTTTTGGTAATATTCACAAGAATATTAGGAGTCTAAACAATAAAATTGAGAACTTACATAAATGACAAAATTACTCAGGTAATTTAGACCGAATAAAAAACTTACAAGTTGAGCTTGAAAAATTGTACAGAATTAGAAACGATTTCTACCACTAAATCTCAGGGGATAAATTTTTCAAGGAATATGACTAAAACACAGAATATTTTCATGCGGAGGCTTCCAATAGGAAAATAATTAATGCAATTCACTCCCTTCGCGAACCCTCCTGTCTATGGATCTCAGATAGAGACCAGTTAAACTATCTACTAATCAACCAGTTCACTCAGATAAGAGCTTCCCAAGTTCAAAATTATGGTATAAACTTATCATCTCTCATTGAACCTTATATCTCGAATTCAAAAAATTCTTATTTAACCAAAGTTCCAACTAAAGAAAAAATATGGCAAATGCTGTCAAATATGAATTCCTGGGTAACCCCGGGACCGGATAGTTTCTAACCGGGCATTTTTAAGTCCAACTGGGAAATCCTTGGTCCTGAAATAACTGCTACTATTCAGGATTTCTTGTCTTCCGGGAGTTTAAATCCATATTTCAACACTACTTTCATAACCCTCATTCCTGAATTAGTTACTCCCCAAACCCCAACGGATTCTAGAGACCTATTAGCTTAAGTAACACCATATACAAACTTATTTCAAAAATTATGGTAAATAAGATAAAACCTCTTCTAAATAAGATAATTTCACCGAATCGATTTGCTTTTCTTCCATGGAGACTAATAACGGACAATATAATCATTTCCCATGACCTCATTCACTCTATGAAAATTTCTAAAGCTAAGAAATGATACATAGCCCTAAAATTAGATCTCTCAAAAGCTTTTGATAGACTAGAATGACCTTAAACAAGCCCTAATCTCCTTTGGTTTTAGTAATTCATGGGTTAACCTCTCTACAACTTCTTCTCAATCCTTCTAAACTGCTCGCTAGACCCGAATCTCTACTTCGAGTGGAATCAGGCAAGGGGACCCGCTCTCTCCATACTTATTCCTTATATGTATGGAAGTTTTATCCATACTCCTTAACAAGGCAATTTCTGATAAAATAATTTCAGGCATTAGAATAAATAAGAACGCTTTGAATATTTCACATCTATTCTTTGTCGATGATTGCTTCCTTTTTACTAGAGCAGATCTAGGAGAGGCTAAAAATCTTCTTGATATTCTATCTAATTTTGTGAACATTACAGGACAAATGGTTAATTAACCTGCAAAAGTCTGGGATCTACTTTTGTCCTAGAATTCATACAAAACACGGTAAAATTATAGCGAAAATTCTAAAGGACTCTCTTATGAAAAAAAAAAGATAAATATCTCGGTACCCTATTATTTTCTGATAAAAACGAAAAAGAAAATTTTGAACCCCTTCTTCAAAAATATTATTCCGTTTTGCAAGGCTGGAAATCGAAACTTCTATCCCAGGAAAGACGCGTAGCCCCGATCTAGTTAATACTTTAATCCTTCCCAACTTACCAAATACAATGTCTTGCCCTCCCCAAGACCATTTTGGACCAACTTGACCGAATTCAGTGGGATTTTTGGTGGAACAAAGACATATCAAAGGTAAAGGGGGATATATTATTTCATGTAAAAGAGTTTTTAAACCAAAATCAAAAGGAGGTCTAGGAATTATATTCCCATCAATTTAATATAGCTTTTATAGCAAAATTAGCAAGTAGACTAGTTTTAGAAAAAGACCAATTATGGGTCAAACTGATGGAAGCAAAATATTTTCCTGACGATAAACCATTTGATTCTACGAGATCTTCGAATTTATCTTGGATTTAGACTAGTATCCAAAAAGGTTTAAACTAAATAAAGGATAATTTCGTTTGGCAAATAAAAATGGGGCATCTACAAGGATTGGCAAGATAAGTGGATTCCCAATACTGATTCCGTACCAACTGTAATAGAATATAGAAGAACCAATTCCGCAAAGGGTTCAAGAGTTAATAATAACAGAGAGAACATGAGACACTGCCAAGATCGAATATTTTTTTAGCCCGCAAATAAAAGAGAAATATTAGCAATAACGCCATATAAAAAAAAATTCAGATGGAAACATCATCCTTCAAGACTTTTTGCAGTGAAGAATATTTATAACTTCTTGGCGGATGAGAATCAAGAAAATGCAGAAATCCCAAATTTTCCTTGGATTTTCTTTTGAGAATTACCGGTTCTCTTGAGAATAAAGCTCTTCATGTGGAAATTAGTCCAAAAAGATCTACATACTTTAAGCAGGCTAGTAGCCCATACCCCAGACATATCATCAGAGTATCCTATGTGTAACCTTCAAGCTCAAGAAACGAAATTTTACTTATTTCGGCAATGCCCTTTCGCGAAATCAATTTGGTTTTCTATTTCCCTAGACTCGATCAATGCTCAATTATCGTCAGATTCAACAAGCGATTGGGTTATGAATTGGATTTCTTCAAAGGTACTAGTTTATATTTGGACAAAATTGCAACAACTTTATGGTACATTTGGTAATATAGATGTTGAGTAGTTTTCGAAGAAATTACTCCGGACTCAAAGATTTTGGAGGAGCAAATAAGGAAATTTTTAAACTCTTCTTCCCAAAAGGATCAGAACATAATAGTTGAACAAAATAAAAGCATTTCTAATTTGCCCACCTGGTCGACAATAGAATATGACTGGATAATATTTGTGCACGCATCTTTCAAAGATGAAATCTTATCTATGGGTTATGCCTTTATCCTATTTTTGGTAGATCATTCATGCATATTGCAGCAGGTTCGGACAAAGCGAATTCGGCTTTACAAGCTGAAGCTACATCTTTACTTATGGCAAGTTAATGGCTACGGAAAAATATTTTTTCTAGTGTAACTATTGTAACAGAATACTATTAAAGGAAATATGGAGATTCTGTAACAACTCGCGACATTGTCAATAAAGGAAATATGGAGATTCTGTGGAAGGTAGAGAATACTATTAAAGAGACAGTTACTATCCTTAAAAAGCTTCCACAGGCTGTGTCCAATTCATCATTAGAGATCATAACTCGGCAACGGATTCCATGGCAAAAGAGGCACGCATCAAAAATCTCCAACACATGTCGACTCACTTAGATCAAAGAGTTCAAAAAAATAGTATACAGTGTAATATGTTCAATAAGCAAGAAATTGCTAATATGTTATACTATATCTCTTGATTAATATATCTAACATTTCCATCAAAAAAAATAAAAAATAATTATAAAAAATAAAAAATAAATAAAAATCATAATACAAATAAAGTTAATGCAAAAAGTTCTAAAAAAATTAAATAGAATTACCACAATCACCAAAATGGCTTCCTCCATTGTGCTAGTGTTGGTCTTTTTCTTTTTTTCTTTTTTTTTTTGATGGAGCCAGTGTTGAAGTTTAACTCCTCATATTAGAAACACTTTTAAAATAATTTTTCATAGCTCATACGGTGTATCCGCAGAGAAAAGAAGAAAAATAATAAGGGCGGCCCATATGTATTTGTTAGCTGGGAAAAACATATGGAGATATTCACAGATATAAATATTTGCAGCAGAAGACGTAAGGTATACTTGACCTCTAAAAGATAAAACCCTCTGAAAAATCTGAACCATTCAATCAATATCTTCGATAACCTCAGGGTTTATAGAATTTCCCTTGAACTCCTTCCTTTCGTTAACGATGGAACTATTCCGAATGTCATCGTTTCATCTGGGTTTTAATTAATTCAATCTGATTCTGACATTTTTTTCAATAATTTCATTCATTACTTGAAGAAATCGGAAAGCAACAGCGATGACTATCCAAATGTCTGCAAGTATACCTACTCAATCCCAAAACTTGTCATCAATTAGAACGTTAACATGTCTAAATCAGATGAATTTCCTTACAAATTTTTCACAACTTTCATTAAACAAAATCGCCACAAATCCACTAAGAACATCAATTATTCGTATGGGAGGAGGTCCAAGAACATTTCCAGGCGGAGTATCAAAATGGCAATGGAAAAGAATGCAACAAAAGAAAGCAAAACAATTACTTAAAGCTAGACTATGTAGAGAAAAACAAATTTACGAAATGCGGAAAAGGGCAGAACTTAGAGCTGCAGTGTCTGAATTAGAAAAGCCATGGGAAATTGTTGAAAAGGCACCAGCATTATTTTCAGTTAGAGCTGATGAACAATTGAAAGTTTTAGCTGATAGGTTTCAAAGACCTGGTGGATATGATTTATGGTCTGATAACGATGGGCCTCAATTGTTTCAGCATGGCGGTGATGATTTTCCTTCTGCGAGGTTTTTTCCTAAAGGAGTTGTTCATAGTATTAAACCTTATGAAAGTATTAGAAGTGAAGAAAATTCTGATGGTTTTAAGGGTTTTAAGGAATTCACTTTGCCTAACGGGAAAAGAGGTAAAGGGTCTAGGAGATTTCGTTCTAGAGGTAGAAGCGAGTCGGAGAGTGAAGGGGGAGAAGATGGTGAACTGGAATTAAGTATCAGCAGCGATAGTAACGCAGGGAAGAGGCCTAGTTCAGAGAATTCTGGTTTAATGGGTAGGCGGGAAGAGGGTAGTAGTATTGGTGGGAGGGGGATGTCCAGGGAGTTTAATTTGGGTAGAGCGAAAGAGGGTTCTTCCCGAGGAAGCTCGAGGAGAAAAGGGAGTAGAGGAAATCTTGGTTCACAGGTTCCATACGGGTTGAAATCAGATAATGAAGAGAAAAATGAGTTTCCTTTCATGGGCAGAGGAAGAGGCAGGGGCCGAGGTCGAGGTCCAGGAAGAGGTGGCAGTGATAATGAGCGTCCATATGATACAAGGAAAGGTTTATCGAAACCCAGTGATCTTAGTGGAGAAATTTATGACATGAGTTTGAAACAGGATTGAAGGTACGAATTGTAGTAATATGGTAGGGGACAAATGGTAGAGTTACATTTGGAGTTGACTCATGCAATCATGCTAGATGGACACAGTTATAAAGCAATACATCTATAATACTATGTTAGGATTGTAGATATACGGGCGATGGAAGATACAGGTTCAGAGGGGAGTTTCATGGGCTGATTCTGAAGTGCCAATTAGGTAACGGGTCTCGAACTTTAACATTGGTTAGTAACTATATATAGCTTTTAATGGTTCTATATGTTTGGCTTTTCAACACATGTTTACATGATTGTGAAGTGCGTACTGTTTATTTAGGGAATCCCTTTGTGGACAACTTGTAATACTCTTTGTATAGCTGAGTTTGGTTCAGCTAAACTTGTTACGACGCTCAGTAAACCTTATTGCTGCTGACCAAACAAGGGCCATGTAAATGGGTTTTATGCTTATTTACAAGGAGACCGGGAATCTTTTACTGAAGTCTTGAGCCTTTACATTTTTTTTGATTTTCCTGGGATAGTTTGTCTTCAGTTTCAAAACCGTCTATAGACTTCTGTTAGTTAAACATTTGATACATCTGAATATCTGGTGGTGACATATGGAAACCTTTCAAACCAATTGTCAAAAAAATTGATACATAGTTGGGCATGTCTTTTTTTGCTTAGATAAGTACTGAAACATGACATCTTTGGTCAGTACAATTGGATTTAAGCACAATGTAAGCTGTAGGAGTGAAACTTGTATTGAACTTGTGTTCCTGCAGCAGATTTTAAAAAAAAAAGGGAACTTGTATTGTTCTTTGTCATTTTTTCTTTTTGTAAAGAAAAGATAAATTTATGATATGGATAAAGGTTTACAAAGTTTCAGTTGATCCAGAGATATATTCTCGAGTTAAAACATCTAAAGTATAGAAGAAAGTAGTTCTACAGTCTACACCATCCGGATTCAGAAGAGTTCTGTAGGCTATAATTTTACTAGTGCATCTGTAGCTTGATTTGCTTGTCTCTGAATCATATTGGAACCGTCGGAACCACTAGATAGTCACTAAATGGTTATTAATAACAAGTAGAAATTTATTAAAGTAGGAGGCAAAAGACCACTATTAGGGGTCTTGTTTAATAGTTACTTATGCTTCTTCAATAGATCTGGGACGACATATTCTGCCACTTGCACCTCTACAAACATATGTGCCACAAAGTTGGCTAGAACTCGGGACCTATCCATGAGTCGTCAAAATTGACTATAAGTAGGTTAGAGCAGGGAGATGGGTCTGTGTTCGGAACAATTAGAGTTCGACCATGGTGGCCATATGTGTGCTCATTTGGGTTTTGATGAAATGCAGAATAGATGCGGACATAGGTAAGGAAGGTGTATGATTATTTGGAGAAAATTATATGAGATGCCGGAATCAACTGTAAAACAGTACCGAAGAAACATGGTTTGATTGGTGAATGACAGACTCCTAGGCAAGCCGGAAGTAAACGCAGGAATTGGTTCAGGAGGCAAGTTACACTCTGTTTTTGTGCAAAAAACAAATGATCTTCAGATCATCATTATGGCAATAATGGCATAGCATCAAGTGGAATGGGGATTTTGATAAAGTACAGGTGTAAAAGAATGTTAGTCATAAAAACAAAGAAAAGTGAAAGAGATTAACTTGATCAACTGAAACGTGAAAGAAAATAGTTTTACTGCATTGAAACCGTATCTCATGGTTTATATGAGAAACAGTGAGAGTAGCAAAGAATCTCTGTTTTAGAGGAACTCATGTCAATTTTTTTACTTCATTTGAGGAAATTTGGGTATCCCTAGAAGGATAGTATAAAAGATCTCTCCTAAATAGGCTAACAGAGAGAGAGAGAGAGAGATATGGGCGCGTGATGTTACCCTGCCTGGTAAAAGAAAAGTGATAACAGAGAAGGCTATTGACACCAATCCATTTCTAGTTAAAATTCATTTTTTAACACTATATATATGCTCAGGGTTTTCTACTTTTCCTACTCGTCTTGTTTATCCACTCCTAAAGCAAAGCTCAAAAAAGAGTATTACTGCTACAATTTCTACAGTGTAGCACTGCACTACAATACAGATAGTGAGATCCCGTGAACTAGTAGTTATAGTTAGGATAAGAAAAAGAAATGAGCTGTTCAGACTTAGAGACGTGCCCTAAACTCTCACAACAGGACAGTGTCCAATGCCCCTTGCTCAACTAAAAAGTTATTTCCTGGATTTCGACTTCAATGACACCTAAGGCTGCTACGTATCATATGGCGGGATTCCATGTGAATGCAAATTTTAGCTAGGCATTTTAGTTGGGAAAAACCTATTGGTAGTCCAAATTTCATAGTCTAATTGTGGACCAATGAAATCTAACTATCCAACAAAATTGTACACGTTCCCACTAGCACCTTAAAACCCCACCCCTATCAGATCCCGTGGAAGAGAGGTAGACCAAATAATGGTCCGCGCCTAGGAAGGTCGAGTTGGTTGTGAGTTGTGACACATCCATACTCACAGACAGTTATTATTTGTTTTGACTCATCACCTGATTGACATCCAATGACCCCATCTTTTAAAAGCAATACTGCAATATGACAGACCTACTTCCCAACAAAGAGAGTCTCTCTTCCTTGCAGTTTTGACTAAACAGTTTACATGAAACCCCAACCGTCTGATCATCATCATCTAATCAAACTGTATCAAATCAAATGGTGTGTATACCATCACCTAATACCACCTGTTTGAACCGTGGCTGGCTCCAATTCTATGCATGTTCGTCACTCAAAGATACTCTGTGTTGATGCAGGCATCCACTTCAGCGAGTGTAAACTGCAGTGGAAGTACTGAATGCTGTATCTCCAAACATGCTTCCGTGTATGTATTAAGTAAGTAATAACCTCCCTCACCATCACAAAATATGAACATGAACCAATAAGAAAAACAATGTTAAGATAAGGACTTGCTGAAAATGAAATTAACACAATATTTCCTTTAGATATTAACTAACCAATTACAATGAGGATGAAGAGCAGAACAGGAACTCCCAAATTTCAGAAAAAGCTCGAATAATGATAGGATGGTGGTGTTTAGAGTTAAGTGAAAGCAGACAATGTAAAAGCTGTTCTAAATCTTTACTTTCAAACATTTGCTTCTCTAATATCATTTCCATCATTGATTTTCTAAAATCTTGATATGGATCCTCAGATTTCTTCACTACTGCGAAACTTTCCTTTACTTTCCCTTCTGCTTTACAAGTACTATTTGAGGATGACCTCATTAGTCTCTGAAATGCTGATAATCTAGCTGGTGATGATTCGGTCCCTGTTGACGAAGACGACGAATACAATATTACTCCTCTCTTGTTATGATTATAACGTTTCACATTTTGATCTCTCGCAGCATGAGTAGCAGTACTCTTCTTCTTCTTTGTTTTCTTCACGTTTGATCTTTTGATTGATGAACTGTCGTCATTAAGGGGTGATTCACGAATTGTTTTTAAATGGGTTTCGAAAAAATCTGATGAATATGAAACCTGGGCTTCATTTTCTTGATCTTCTTCTTCTTCACTGCTAAACCAACCACTGTCACCTGATGATGTACTTACCCTACTCCTAATTTTGTTTTTCTTACTTCTTTTCTTCGTCTTCTTTATTTTGGTAAATAATGGTGAAGCTTGATTGTTATTACATAAATCCTCTTCTTCTTCTTCGTCGTCCTCTTCAGAGTCGTAATGGTGACTGTATATTTTACGACGAGGAGTAGTATCGTCATTAATTTTATCAATGACATGCCATTTCGTATCTATCTTCCATCTAAATTCGTCTCCTTCTTCTTCATTTGTATTGCTTGATTTTGATCTGCAATTACATCCAACAGATAATATAGCTGACGAAACTTGTTGTTTGAGAGATGGTTGCTGCCGATGATGATGAGGTTTCAATGGTAGTGGTGAAAGAGTACAAGTTGCAAAACCTGGGAAATCATTGACATTGTCGTGATCAATGGTGTTGGACTTAGGACGCCTTAGCAAAGGAAGATGGAGTAATAAAGGAAGTGGATTTTCAGGTAATTTCGATGGGTCTTTTGATTTGCAAGATTGAAAGATTGGCAGTACGACTTTTGACAGCCGTAGCTTGAAATGTTTTCCCATCCTTCCGACTATGAAATCTGATCAGGTCTGAAGAAGAGTTGGAGTTGGCGTTTAGGAATTTATAAATGATGGAAAAACAGGTGCGTGATGGAATTACTTTAGTCGTTTTGCTGGGAATATCGTTGATTTTGTTTTGCTCGTATGGATTTTAGCGGAGAGATGACAGTACAGAATGAAGCCGGCAGGGTGCCTGGAGCTAGCTAGCGGAGCTAGAAGAGACCAGTGAGTGAGTGAGTGAGTGAGTGTGAGAGTGATAGAGAGATTCTTTCTAAAATTTGATCTTTTTCAATACATTGACAAGAGAAGATTGGTCTTTAGGCCTGCAAATGACAGTCAAATTTTCTAAAAAGAATTCTATAATATCTAGTAGTACTAGTACAACCACAAGAGGAGGAGGATATGTAGGAAAGTGATCAAGTTGACAACTACCCTGCACGGCACGTAACAACATTTAAATACGTTTTCTTCTTTCTCCTCACCAAATTTTGTCTCTTGCCTATTTTGTTTTCTTTTTTTTCTTCCGAACACACGATTACTTTTGGGAATGGGAAAACCAGGCTACGGCCTTGTTCATGGGTGATCTATAATACGAGGCCCTTAATTAAAAGAAGTTTAAATCTAGATCCCAAATTATAAAAGATGTTGATATCTTTGTGCATGTTGTCAAGCTCATAATTAAATAAAATTTAAATCTAGGCCCAAAATTATTAAAGTACAGTGTGAATGTGTAAACAGAAGTTACACATGCATATGGCATGTGTATCCAGAAGTTACACATTTCTTATGACATGTGTAATGCAAAGTTACACTTGTATATATATATGTGGACTCACACGTATGGCAAGAAACGGTTACACATGTGTATCTACAAGTTACACATGTGTATGCCATGTGTAACTTTTTATTACACATGATATATGTATGTGTATCTACAAGTTACTCATTAGTTATATATCAAAACTACACATACGGAAAATACATGTATTACTTTAATTTTTATTTACAGTAATTCGTCCGTTTATCCATTACAGTAATTGGTTGTTATTGAACGCAACAAACGAATTAAAACACGAGATATGCAAAGCGAAATCCTAGAAATAATCCACTATATCATATAATTTAAATGTTTCCTTCCTTTTTTGTCTTTCTCGATTCCAATATACTTGCACATCTGTAAACAAAAATGCACATCCATGGGATTATGTTGGATGGACAAAAAATAAAGAAACAAAATTATAGAAATAATTGCAAGGAAAAATTATAGAACAAAGAACATATAAAAGACACATGATAACTAATATTAGCATGTGTGGTTAGGAGTTACACATGCATCTGTCTAGTGTAACTAGAAATTAAATATGTATCTGTCTATTTTAATTGACAGTTACACATGCATATGAGTTAAATACCTATCATGTGTAACAAGGAGTTACACAAGCATCTAACTAGTGTAACTAGAAGTTACACATGCATCTGTCTAGTGTAAGGAGAAGTTACACATGCATATGGAATGTGTAACTAGGAGTTACATATACATATGACATGTGTACTCAGCAATTACTAAGTCTAATTGTGTATCTCTAACAAAAAAATCCACCAGAGCATCAAACTAACATGGTTCAAATACCTTAGTGTTTATAATTCAAAGTTTATATGTTTGGATATATATATAAACTAATGTGCGGATGTAATAATGTAAAGAAATGTCTAAGAATCTAATGTCTTACACCTAACCCGTAAGCAACAATAGCACTACAAAACTTGTGTCGTAGACAGTTGATCGACCAATCATAAATTGAACATAGCTAGTGCCTCTAAGGAACATTACATAAGGATATTTCAATATTATCCATTAGATGATCTGGTAGTTTCCTAAATGTATGATCCATTAGAGGAACATCACTGGTGTCAACCTCCATGAATCAAATTAAAGTATTTTTCTACTTTTCAGTGAAAATTAAGAATCAAAACAAGAAACTGCAAGGAACAACCACTGTGAAACTCATCAAACAAACACGATGATGAAGACAAATTGTAAGACAGATCAATACCTGAAAGCTTTCTCCTCTTTACCTGCAACATTGTTATCTCCTCTTTACCTATTAACTGCAATCATTAATTAAAAAACTCAGCTACAGCTTTCTTCTCTTTACTTGCAACATTGCTTCCAATCCACCTTAGCACCACCACATTTCCATTTATAACTCACACAAACATATCCATTCACATCCAATGCTAGCCTACATTTACATCTCAGTCACCAACATAGTTCAGGCATATATGCAACTAATAAACTGAATTACGTATCATTTCGGGTTTACTCAAAATTTTACACATATAATTAGCATATGTAACTAGCAGTTACACATTCAATTAGCATGTGTAACTCGCAGTTACACATATAATTGGCATGTGTAACTAGTAGCTACATATGCAATTAGCTTACGTACCCGTAAAGTATGAAGGCAGTCAAACTTCAATTTCCATAGCATACATCTGCATCTGCCACCTTCTCCCTCTCTTCAATTAATTAGTGCAGTCCAAGCATTGAATTTTAATGATCTGGACTTAACTATGCTCCACAGTTGCTTTTCTGCGGTAGAAACTGAAACGTTACACATAATAAAATCATTAAACTACAGTATCCTCACTGCAAGATATCATTTTTCCTTGTCTAATGCATATGTAATAGTTATATTTTCTTATTTCATGTCATACAAGTTTCACAGAAACCTAGATATGAACTTCCAACCGAATGTACTTGCAGGAAGCTATGGGACTGAACAAAGGATTATTGAAAGAATAGAAATCTCAGGCAATGAAAAAGAAAGTGAGAAACCTACCAGAATCAGCCTCCAACGGTTGCTCGCTAATAGCCTCTCCATATGCATGTTGAACGTTTCCATTCGCATCGTGATTAGTTATTCCATTGTCGTTTACAGAAGAATCATAAACTTCATCTTGCAAGTTTTCTTGGGTAATATATGTGGTTTTACCAGCATGTGTAACTAGCAGTTACACATCCATATAGCTTGTGCAACCAGTGGTTACAGATCCATATAGCTTGTGTAACTCTAGTTACACATCCATATAACTACTGAAATACATTTACAAAAACAGTGAAATTCTGAGTTGTAACTTTCATACCATCTGGATGAGGCTCAACAATCCTTAGAATAAACTTAATATGAAACCCTCCATAGTTCCTGGAGCATAGAAATCACACACAACCCCAGCTCAGCAAGACCACAGACAAAGCAAAACAACTAAGCATTTTAAGGTTTAACATCAAACTTTATATAACAAATATAAATCAAAACACACCGATCAAATTATTGCCTCTTCTTTTCAAAGATATAATTACCATCCATAACTGTAAACTTGGAACCTGAATTATGTATATTTCAGCATACTATGAAGCCACATCTGTCATATCTTGATTTAAGAGCTTTGTTTTTTATCAGAATATTTTCCTATCATGATTACCTAATGTATAATAAAACAGAAACATAAGTGTAAAAGCGTACTTGAAAAAAGGTTGGCATTTGAAAAGTATTATCAAATCCTTCTTAAACCAACACGACAAGTAACTCCTGTATCAATGATGACAATGGGTACTTACTAATAAGTCAAATTAAAAACAGCCAAGTTTTGCCGGAGAGACAAGATTTTATCATCTTCCACACAATGTATTCACATGTTAGTATGACTAATTACCTTCAAAACTAGAAGAGTGTAAGTGAAAAAGCGGGGGTCTAACAACCTCACCCAATATTTCGCTTAGCAATCTGTATGGACAAACTCTAATATACTTTTAAGAGAATCAACTAGACAGTCAAACTCAATCTTAATAAAAAAAGTATATCAAAGAGTTATATCTCAATTTCTCGATTCAATCCTCACTCAAACAAATAGAAAACTGCGAGCCTGATTGAACGGTACCAAAGTCCAATGTTCAAGGATCAATCAATTTCAATCAACAACCAAAGGTTGGATTTACCAGTTGATCGATTCAACGCACAACCTGTGATATTTCAATTATATAACAAAATATAATGCGGAAAAGAAATAACACAAACACCGGAAGTTTTGTTGACGAGGAAACCGCAAATGCATAAAAACCTCGGGACCTAGTCCAGATTGAACACACACTGTATTAAGCCGCTACAGACACTAGCCTACTACAAACTAACTTCGGTCTGGACTATAGTTGAACCCCAATCAATCTCACACTGATCCACGGTACAGTTGCGCTCCTTGTGCAACGGCTAACGTTGGTAAAATGGCGTTGCGCATTCGCGTACGATGGTATCCGTTGCACAAATTAATTTCTACAACGTTTATAAATGTTGCACACTCGATGGTGCAACGGTATATTTTAATCATTTGTGCAACGATTATATTTATAAAATAACACTTTTGTGGGTCCCATTTTTATTTTCTCTCAACACTTTATTTATTTGGTTGCGGTTACATCAGTTGCTCATTTCAGGTGATTTGTGCAACGGATAAATTTCCTACATTTATATCGTTGCAAAACAATTTTCAGGTTGAATTTTTTATACTGCCGACACAAATTCTGGCAGATTTCTGCTCCTGAATCACAATCGATCAAGAACAATTACTGATCAACACAATCCATCAAGAACAATTCATACATCAACAGAGTAGCTAGATAAACGAACCATGAACCCATACAATATTAAACAACTTACGGAAAATCCGAAATGTTATAGACACAAGTATCTGAATTTGAAACCATGAAAACCCTAACCTTCTATTCTTACATTCTGAGAAGTATTTTCCATTCCAAACACTACCACAGTTGGAGGAACATTAACTCAATCCTGCAGAGTACAAGACAGAATTAGAATCCAATTCTGAACTCAAAGAAGCTACCATATACTGAAGTATGTATGGACAATTTTGGGAAAGAACAGGTGAAAGAATATTTGCTATACCTGTAGAGTCAATGTGATCGAGTAAAATTCCCGGGTAGAATGCTATACTGCAAGAACAACCCAAGCCTGCTGAAGCTCCACTACTAAATTCTTCGATGAATAGCTGCAGGCAGATGACAACACTTGATCATATTATACAAAAAAAAAATGTACAGATAAACTGATCCTCTTTCAAAGAATTTCATTTGCTCTCACCGAAATTATATTAGACATACCACATCACAAAAATCACCATACCTACTTATAATACCATAGTAGAAAAGATGACAAGTATCTTGGGGTTTATATTGTTCAACACCAGCACCTCTTAATGCACTTCCAAGCTATTGTACAGTCCATCTGGCCATAATTGACGTGGTTACTAAAAAGAGAGTAAATAATATACCTTGGGGGTGCACACAAAAGCATATTCACATAGCTTGCCACTTTTCATATCATTCAACTCCGCCACCTGCCAAATTATAAAATAGTAGTAGTAAGCAATCGAAATCCTTAACGTAAATTCCTAGCTGATCTCAACCAACAACAAAAAAAAATTGAAGCTTGTGTCAACCTTTTTATCTACCACAAATGGTGTCGCAGGCGGGCACTACCCATCTCGATATTACTCCCATCTTTTCATCTTCTTCTTCATAAATTCACTTCTGTATACAAGTTATTTATACTAATCAAAAATCAGAAGACCAACATCACAATAGACTAGCATAAGAAATGTATATATGACTTGTACATTCCTTTAGAAAAAATGCAGACAATTGTCCTAGTTCAAGAAAATCCTTGATTTAGTATCATGAATTTCCATTCTTTTTGTCGAAGGATAAATAACTCTTCCAGCCTACTCGTTAAGTTGCAGTTCACAAGAGAAAGATAAGGACATGTAACTATTTGACATACTTAGTTGTTATATCCCAAGTTTTTCCCGGCTAAGTCCTTCTACATCTGTTAGCAGACGCATCATCTCTGGACGCAAGAGTAAGATGAGTATCATTCAGTTGTACTGCCACTTTGTTAGGAAAGTCAACCCAATTCCATGAGCCCTTCTCATCTCTCATTTTCATGAATCAGGTAATAATATCCTGTAAATAAACTTTTCAGTGAGGAATCAACCAATATCATCACAAATGACATGCGTGGAGTTCAGTATATAAACTAATTCACTGTGTGACTCATAGTACCTTCAATGATGATGAGCCTCTAATTACTAGAGCTGCATACTTGATATTTCATGGAGCTGGGGATGCTTTTGATTTTAATATTTTACCCACCTGTATACATTACATATCAAACAAAAAAGCCATTAACACATATTCAAATGTGTACAATTTATCAAAATCAAATACACCAGATATATTATCACCTGTTTTATCCATAATTTTTGAAATCCATGGACAATTGTCACAGAACTGATATGCGAACAAGAAAAGAAGAACTGGGGACAAAAAAAAAGATGCATTATAAAGCAATGAAACAACGCCCTGAATGACTCCAAATTCGACAAAAATATAAACTTGAGTACTCAAATGTTTTCATGTCTTGAGATCAGAAGAAAACTACCTGTAGGTATAGAAATAAGTCGATAGAATACCTCCACTTGCTTTCCAGTTCTTAGTAGAACAACTGCCCTGCACATGGATAGAAAGCAGCTTCTAACCATTAGATTGAGTCTAAACTACAGCTTAAGAAAAAAAAGTTGAAATTCAGATTGAAAGAAGAGAGTGACAAACCTGGGAGATCACCACAAGCTGTTTGTCTTCTAGTTGATGTGATGATGTATCTCTCGAAGAGATGGACATGTTGTACTGCAAATAGAAATATGAAGTATTAGTAAAGTCACAGTAAGGAGAAATATTCAGATCCAATAAAAATCAAACTACAAAGAGCAGAAAGCAACATAATCAATAAAAATCTGCTTTCTAAGCAACATAATCAACAGAATCAATAAAGATTCCCCAGTTAAAAAAAGCAAACATACATTCTGACACAATAACAAAGATACAATTACGACAGAATCAACATTTAACTACTGCGTGTTACTAGCAAAGATTCATCTTGAAATATCGACTGGAATTCTCCGAATTCGGGCTTCAATAAGTCATCTGCTAGTCTAGCGATCTTCCTTGGAGATTGAATTACAACAGACCATTCAGGGTCCTTCAAATCTGTCGAATAAAACACTTGTTAAGCCTCAAACCTCTTAGCTTTTAAATCATGCCTAACTTGTTCAAACTTCTTAGCTTTTGACAAACACGACAAGGACAGGGATAGTAAATTGCTTAGTTACCAGGAACGTGAGAAGTGGTCATGAATCTCACTGAGAACCGTGATATTGTGCTCCTCACTGAGATTCGTGATGGGAGCGTGCTCCTAGGCTAGCATGAGAGAAACGCGCTCCCAATGAGTGAAAAACTTTTCACCTCTTTTTAGTTTGTAATAAGTAAGCATATCTGATATCTAGTTTCATATTTGTTAGTATCTTCGTATCTTTATCTAGAATATCATGTATCTATCTCATATGTGTTCTAGGTTACCTATTTTATAGGCATGTAATATCTGTATTACTTATCTAGTTTAGTGTTTATCTTATCAAGAAAATAGGTCAATGTATATCTTATGTGATCAACCTTATTACATAGGCTCACAGTTTTAAATTTACATTAACCTTATTTACTACTTCGATCATAATGTAGGAAAGTATGAAGAAAATCTAAGTAATTTAACCTTATTTACTACTTCGATCATAATGTAGGAAAGTATGAAGAAAATCTAAGTGTCAGTATATGTTTTTGTGTTCTTTATTGTTTATGAAATTGGAAAAGTGGTAGTATAACTAATCACTAATGTATTTATGAAATCTAATCTACGCTCCCAAAACGCTCCTCGAATTTCATTTTTGACAATTTTACGATTTTCGAATCCGTTCTCGATTTCGTTCCCGACCGCGCTTCTTCTCCTGGTAACTAAGGTAAATTGAATCTCTGAGTCTGTTCTTATAGGCAAATGCAATAAAAGCATCTACTCCTGTTCTAAATGCATGACTAAACATATCTTCTAACATCCAACTTTTTCCAGACATTCTACAACACTAACAAAACCAGATTATAATATACACTGAAAAATTACAGAATTTTAGAAAACCTAACAAACCTCTACATGCGATTAACAGCCGCGCTCAATACGTTGGTACCTTATAGGTATACAGCCAACAAAAAGAAAAGTAAGAAGTTGAACATCCAATACAAAAGAAACAAAAAGCATACAACATTTTGAGCGACTAGGACAAAAAGAAACAATGTATTCAAATTTCTGTAGTAAACAAATCTCTATGTAAGATGAATATCCAACAAGCTCAATATGTTAACACCTTCGGGTACAAAAAGCCAACAACCCTGCATCAATACACAGACACCATACTTCAGAATTTTGTTGCTTCACACCAACATAGACAGCAATAATAACTATACCCATGTATCTTCAAACATGCTTAAAATCGGATTAATCGGTCATAACTGCTAAAATAATAAGATTCAGTGAAAGCAGTTGAGTAAGAAAAAGAAATATGTTATAATTGGTTCACCTTTCGTGCTGATAGGAATGCCTGTCTTTTCCGATGATGGAACATGATTGGAAGACTTGACTGCTCCAGATCTTCTCAATCCAAGTGAGTGGTTCTTAAGTTTAGGCCTCTTAAAGATCTCTTTCGGCAACTCTGTCACAAACTCATGCTCCAACTCACATCCTACATAAGTAAAGGAAACATTATTAATAACACGAAAATGTATATACAAAATTGGGGTTGCACTATTCCAAAGAAGTAAATCAAACTCAGTTATCGGACAAACCATGAAATAGATGAAAACAGTTCAAAGCAAGTGTTAGTATTTTTCATAGGCTACAGGGATACGTGCAACTGATATACTACATAGATATGCTTTCCTTAAGGTGCTGCTTCTGTCAGTGCCTTAGAATTGAAACAAAAAATAGACTGTCTGGAGCAATATTAACATATAACTTTGAGTACTGAGAGATGTATTTACATGCAATTAGGGTACTCCCACAATAACCTTATTAACCAACTACATACAGGAAGTCAGGAAGAGCTATAAAAGAAGATCAATTTAAAATTCATTTCACAATTGGTTTCAGAATTTATAGCTAGCCTGCAAGTTTCTCATTTGACTATTTCAAAACACCAGTCTTGTAGCTTTTGCCTTTTTCTAGATACGCTACACTGGAAAACTCATACAAGTGCATACAACTAGAGTTTTAAGACTAGAGATAGACATCAAACTCAACGCAAACCAATAGGAAAAGATTCCTTTTTTTCTGAAAACATTCTAAAGAATGAAAACTTCCACCTCCTAAGTTCCCATCTTGTTGAACAAGCAAATAGAGTTTCAGCTAAAGTATCTCAAGTAAAAGCAAAACTGGCAATTCACCAATAGCACATCAAACATATTATACTGTCTAGAACCTCGGGACTCAGACTAAGTGACTATTTAAATCTGATTACACTACATAATCAGTACAAGAGTAAATTCAAAGAACATATAAGAACATAACAAACCGATCTGGTTATAAGGCTAAACCAAGATGCGAATATATCAAATTTGTTGAAAGCAGAACTGCCAGGAGTGCAGGATAGTTGAAACTGACATAGCTCATAACGCATCAAGTGAACTGGATACTTAATACCATGTTGAAATCCTCATTCAAAGAGATATGTTGATCAAGGAAAAGTCTTCAATCTAGTTCAATACCAAACATGCATAAAATCAGGCCAAAACAGTTCTAAACAACCTAATAAGAATCTGAAACAAGACTTCTAATTCAAATTAGCTAACTTTCTGTAGAACCCAACTTTCATGATGATTTATAGATTCCGGGAATGCATAAATCCAAAATCTATCAAATTCTAACTCCTTACACATCTCAGTAATTAGGTAATTATGAACTCAACTTCAACTGAAACCCTATGTCTTACAAATACAAATTAGGGAGATTATGTAGAAGTAAGAGTTGTAGAATCACTTAATAAGTCATCTTATTTGAATCAATCATCCGAAACAAAAGTATTTAAGGTAGAAATCATACCTTCATTATCAAAACAAGAACACCCAAAATCTCCTTTTCAAAAACCCTAACTCTATCAAATGATTTCAGATGAAAATAAAATTAACCACAAACTAGTTTATACCTGATGATAATCCAATAAACTGCTGTTGAATCTGAGGTTGAATGATTTGATTTTAGATTTCAGAGAACAATTAGGTTTGGAAATTTTTTTATAGATTGTAGATCGACATTCTTGAAGATGGGTTTTGATTAGATTATAAGATTTATTGAATTGAGGGTTTGAAGTTCAAGAGAAACCTTAAATCTAAGCAGTTTTGGTGAAGAAGAAGAGAAAAAAGAGAAAAGTGTTTCTCTTCTCTCTGACTTAGGTTTTCACGAAATGAAATGAAAATAGAAAGAGAGAGGGAGAGATGTGAAATAAATAACGATAGTTATAATTTTTTTTCTCTGCAAAAAAAAATCACTAATTTACAGTTTGTAATTAATCATTATACAAAGCTTTTGTTTGGTAACCTAGCAACAAGCTGGGCTCCAACACCTTTTTGAATAGCAACGCCTAATCTATGAAAAATAAAGCTACCAAAACCACTACTAGCGTCGTTACTAACTAAACAATTCTTCAGGCGCTTGAAAAAACACAAAGTATCCTCACCCAACTCTCCTAGAGTAGAGAAAGCCAAAACACTCAATCCATGGCCATGTGAAATACACTTGTCCAAGTATTTAGAGTGTTTACGTGAAACCGCATTAGATATAGCTTTCCCTGGGACGAAAGAGCGAATTCCATCACCTGCGAAGGGCGAAACACCAGTGACATCCATACAAACATCCTTTCCGTCTTCCCAGTTAAGCACAAAAATATCAGCAGGTTTCAGCTCTTTGTCATCATTCTGAAAATAAGAATAAAATGTGTCTGTTTTTTTTTTTTAGATCTTCATTGAGTGTGCTTAGGTGATGAAATTAGAGTGAAAAAATGGGGGGAAAGTTTTATTAATTTTAAATTGGGAGGGAGAATGAATTGGGTGATAGATTGAGAGAGAAAACTGGGGGAACCAGTTTTAATCGTTTTTAAAAAAGTTTAAGAAAAGAAAAATTCAGAAAATTAATAACAATAAAAGAACTACTAAAAGCCCATAAAAAAACTTATATCACAATACCAAGCTATGCGTTGAGAATACGTTACACCACTAGTTAATTTTAATAAATGAAATACAAGAATTTTGTGCAACGGATAAACTGGTGCGCAACGGATATTAACGTTGTTAAATGTACAATGCTAATATCCATTGTGCACCTCCGTAAATTAAGTGTTGCTAAAACTAGGATATGGTGTAGGGTCAATGGAGTCTTCAAGTCGTTAACCTACAGGGTCTCGAGAGAAACCTAAGGTTAAAGGAGAATCGACTCTAACTTATATAACTAGTATCACAGGAGGTGTGGGGATTAGGTTTCCCAGTTGCTAGAGTTCTCCTTTATATGGTCTTCAAATCAGGATTTGCAATCTAAGTTACCTTGGTAACAAAGCGTTCAATATTCACCGTTAGATGAAAGCTGATTAGATTCAAGCTAATATCTTTCAACCGTTAGATTAAACTTAGCTTGTTATGCACAAATGAAATGTAACTTCATTTAGGTTTGAGTAACCGTACCTAAACGTGTACACCTAATTGGTTCAACAATAGTTAACCAATGGTTAGCCATATGAGCACTTTCATATCAACCTTATTCATCTCACCGTAACTAGTTCAGATGACTCAAATGAACTAATTAGAGAGTTGTTTAATTGTTTAGATCCCATAGAAGTATACAAGACACAATCGAAGCAAAAACGATTTTGATTCACTCGAATCGATTCATGAACATTATAGACACGGTTTGCAAAGATTGCATTCCTTAATTTATAAATGTCTTAGTTCACGAATAAACCGTTTTTAGAAAATAATCCACTTAAGTACGCATACGGGTACGCATACATAAGTACCCGGATTGGTTCCGGTCATCTTAAACCAGTAAAGTATGCATACTTTGGTTCAAGGATTTTGGACTTACACAAGTATGAGTTCACATACAATGTTTATATCCATTCAAGATTATATATTCTAAACTCTCATTTCAATCATTGAAACATTCTTAGAGGATGTTATATAGTTGTTATTCACAAACTATTTTTCATCAAAGCGATTTTCAAGAAATTGAAATGATCAACATGACTTTCGTCGTGAGTAAAGATAAACTTCGCCAAAGCGAAAGCTTACCAACACATATTTCGATAAATAGATAAGCGAGATAAACTCGGCTCGAAATAGCAAATGTGTATAATCGAAGTCTATATAGCAATACGACTTTTGTCTCAAGATAGAATATATAATAGATAGACTTTTGAGTGATAGATAAGTTCAAGTCTCCACATACCTTTTTGTCGATGAAGTTCCACCAGTTCCTTGAGTATTTCTTCGTCTTTGCATGATGAACGTCGTGGAGTCTAGAGATCAACTACACTTACTATCCTAGTCCGAGACTTAACTATAAGTAGACTAGAAATCAAGACTTATAGTTTTGGAAACTAAACTTGACAAACAAGCTTGAGATAGCAACGCTTGCGAGTTCGACCGAGCTGTGCTCTAACAATCTCCCCCTTTGTCAATTTTAGTGACAAAACTATCAATACATATGAAGTACAAAATAAATAAACTTTGAAGCTTCTCATCCACATGCTTGATCTCCTTGGTTCTTCAACATTACTCGAAATCTTCGTCACTTCCAAGTACTCCAATGATTCCAAAGATATTCAAATACGCATTATCGTTGTTGAAAATCTGTAGCCATAACAAAGAGAAAACAATAGCTCTCAAACATTGTTACACAATGTCATAGTATTATTACACAACATAAAAGTTCAATTGTATCACAATTTCGACAATAATACCATGGTGATATGTATCACTCCGCCTTAGTCAATACTTCATATCACATGAAAACCACTCCCCCTTACATAATGATTCGAAAACCATATGTATTTGTAGTGTGAAATACACATTAATTCTCCCCCTTTTTGTCAATAAAATTGGCAAAGGTACGAAAACTAGTGGGATCCTAATGAAATTTTCATAGAGACACTTCATGACAAAAATAAAGTACATATCAACTTTTTAGATGCAATCAAATAATCGAAACTAAATGCATTCATCAAGGAGTTTATAAAGATACAAGATAACCCCTATAATATTCCACAACCGCACTCCCCATAAAGGTTTGGAAATTAAGCACAAGTTCAATTAAGAACTCTCCCCCATAACATGTCATTCCCGAAAGAAGAAAAAGAGCGACTTACTTTCACAAGAAAAGAAGGATTTCTTTGGACATTAACAAATCATATAAGAATATGAATTTGTATCCAAAAATCTCAATTAAATTAACCCCAAGAGAACCCATGATTAATTCAATCAGAAATGCTCACATAAGAGAACTTACGGAGCCGCACAATATATACATAAAAATATGGATCAGGAAGGATCAATACTGCTGAATAAAGAAAGATTCATTATATTCTTCACCACTGTTTGCACAATGACATGTAATATACTTAATCTTTGTTAACAAAATCTCATCCTATCTTCCATCAATATTTTCATAATGACATAATAGGATTATCTTTTGTTTTTCAAAAGTTCATTCCATCTTTTATCAATACTTGCATATCGACATATGAAAGACTTAACTTTTGACCGCGTATGGGACAATCATAGTTCACGGACGCAAACACATGTATCCCATAACAAATTGCAACATATGAAATCATAAAGATTAATACTTCAAAATCATCTTCCAAAAAAACTTTAGAATTTAAATAAATAAATCTAAAAACAATGCAAGATGAAAAAACGTTGGACATAGCTATGTGTAATCACAATAATGGCTATTCCAAACCCTAGTTACCTTCTTAAAAACACAAGAATAGATTCCCATAAGAAGTTTCCTAGACAAAACAAGTAAATCAACAAGCTAATAAACAAAGAAAGACTCCTAAACCACCAAAAACCGAACACGAAGTCAAATTGATGTTTCAGAATTCTCACGAGCCTTGAGATCTTTGAGCTTGTGATTGACAGTATCCACTGCATCTTCAGAGAAGATATCCTCATTGAGAAGTTCTTTAACATGTGTCTTTATGAGACCAAGGTCAGAAGTAACATTTTTCAACTTAGTTCTTAACACATCAAAATTCTTCAAAGTATCAACGAGTTGTAGTTTTGCATCCTCAAAGTATTTAAGAAAATCATGAACCATTTTGGCAGAAACCATATCCTCATTCTTAGTATCCTGATGAGTATAGGCAAAGTAACATAAGGCATTAAGATGATCATCTTCTACTAGGGTTCTTTTCTTCCTCCCTTTGGACTCGAAATCAATACCTTTATCAAGAAATCCTCTTGCAAAATCACTAGAGCGAGAAGATGAAGACATTCTTGACAAAACAAAAAACAACCCAGAGTACGCGTACGTGACTCAAAGGTTTGGTATTTAAATGGTTTCTTAGGGAAGATAACTTTTGGGGTTTCCAAAATTGATTTGTGACAGTAACACGGGTACCCGTACGAACACAACTTGACCCAATAATAAAAACATGCAAAAGGTCGTATTGTTACGACATGACATAATTTTTGCTACGTGAATATTATCACAAGATTTTTGGCTCAATAAATTTTCTATCTTCAGAGAGAAACAATTTAGAGCACAAAAGTAGTAGGCAACATAGTTGCAACAAAAACTTCTTTGAAAAAAAAAATCAATATCAGACACAACCAGTACTTAAGCAAAGTTGTCTGCTGTAGATGGTGGATTTTCGACAAAGGTCAAAATAATAAAATCATGATACTGCATGTTTCTGACCCGGCTTAAGGAACGCATGTGACGATTCATATTTTACGACTCGTGAACCGTTTTCACGATCTATAATCGAGTACCTCTCAGAGCCATGATGAATATGATTCTCGAAAGGCCTCCCACCTGCTGAGCGTTCGATGGTACGCATTTCATTGTACCCTCTACATAGAAGAACGATTGGGCGGTCCTCCATACATAATTGTTTGTTGAGAGGGCTTAACCTTCAGGACGTCGGTGATACTCGTTGTTCCCTGACTACATAGAGATTTTCCTCTACATAAAAGAATGATTGGGCGGTCCTCCATACATAATTGTTTATTGAGAGGGAATAACTCCTTCAGGACGTGGGCGACACTCGTTGTTCCCTGACTATGTAGAGATACTGTGTACAGATTCAGGCGGCTCTGCATACATAATTGTTGAGAGGGCTAAACGCCTTCAGGACGTTAACAACGCTGCACGTTGTTCCCTGATTATACACCTTTCAGAACGAGTATGATGCTTCAGCTATCTCATATCTCGATTCTATAATAGATTAATTTTACCGTGACATTCGCCACTGAATTCCTAGAAAATAATCTATTATATCTCATTACTCCGTTCCCTGAACTCCCCGGCTGGATTCAGGGATTGGTAATAGATAATCGATTTATCTTATTACTCTGTTCTATGAACTCCCCGATTGGATTCATGGATTAGTAATAGATGTGCAATTTGTGATTATTACCCCGTTTCATGAATCATTCTCCGCTGAATTTCATGAATTAATAATAATTACTCAACAATCGGGCATCTGGACTATCACCGAGTAATCCCTAATAAAATGGTGCAAGTGTACTCAACAATGATGCACGAACGAGCACCCAAATGCACAAACGATCATTCGAAAATATGGACAAATGAGGAATCTTACACAAAATAGGAGAGAGAAAATAATAATAAAAAAATATAAAAGAGGCGCCTAGGGAGGACTGAGCCCACCGGCCGGCCGGTCCCCCATGCCTCTCCTTTTATTTTTCTCATTTTATTATTTTTTCATGATTTCATGAAGTTCTCTCATTCCATCAATTTTTCTTGTTTGAGCAAAACTCACGATTTCTCCGTATTTTCATGGTTTCATGAAATATAATAAAAATAGGGAAAGGTGTCGCGGGACCGGGTTACTAGCTGGCCGGCCATGCCCTAGCCGTGGTCGGTTCCACACCTCGCAATCCTTTATTTTTATAATTATTATTTCCCTCATCTCATGAAACTTCTCCGTTTGAGCAAAAACCCTGGTTTCTTCATATTTTCTCAAATATTACTCAAACCACGAAAGAGCCAAAAGTCAACATGGTCATACGACCGGCTAGGATACTCACGACAACATATATATTAAGATATTATTATTTTAATATTCACAAAATATTGATCAAACGAGGAAAGTTCTACTTGCTCATTCGAGCAAAATCAAGAATTTCAGTCAAAGATCAAACTCTTCTGAAAATTCCAAGATATTGCTCAAACGCACATCCGAGAGTACAAAAACTCTCAGGACTGAGACACAGACATTATTGTGACACGGGCATGCTTCCTTGACCGACCAAGGCCGTCCCTAAGGCTTGCAAGGATCCGGTCCCACACACCTTTATAATTTTGACATAATTTGCTCAATTGCTCATATTGGGTCCAAACTCTTTCCAACCAACTTGGAATTTGCTCAAACGACCATCAGCTAGTCCCACAACCACCAAGGGCCGGTCCCGTGCCCTCTTGATCGGTCTCTCACTTCTTCATGATTAGGTTTTATCACCTAATGCTCAGACGAGCACTATTCTAATAAATGATTAAACCAGCATTTAATCATCATTCCACCAACTGGTCAACGACTTTGGTGCATGCTCACACGAGCACTTGGGCACTAGATGGTCGTCAATTATCCCATGTATTCGGTCCCTCCTTCACTCAGTGATTGATTTTCAACAAATCATCAATTGATCAAAAATTGATCAAAAATTAGGGTTTTGAATAAACGCTCCACAAATCATAATTCTGAGCAAGTTCAAACATTAATAATTCTATGTTGATCCAGCAATCAACATCTTAATTAATTAATATTCGGTCCAGACACCAATATTTTAATTAATATTTTATTTGGTCATACTGTCAATAATTCATCAAACGAGCAATATTCGCTCAGATGAGCAATATTTGCTCAATTCATCAATATTGGTTCACTATCAATATTCAAAAATTTATCATGCAAGCAATATTTGCTCAGTTCTTCAATATTCATCATGTTGATCCAACTATTAACATTTATTCAAGAACTATATGTCTCAACAGACATGTTCAATCCATGAATCACTGAGCATTCGTCAATCATGCTCAATTCAATAAAACTTAGACTCACCGTCTAATTAAGTGAACGACCGACATATCAAATACACGTATGCTTTGCAGACTCCACGTTCGTGAGACATCAATCACGTCATATGGGGGATATCAATTAGGGTTTTGGTCTGGCCTACAACACGTGTGTTCATCCACGATGAGAAATGTGAGTAAGTCGTGCAAGCAGTTGAGGGAGTTAGAAAAGTTGTGGGTGGACAATCAACCAACCCTCTCACATACGAGGAACTGGTGAAACCACGATTTCCCACTATCCCATTCTTTCACTCGATCAACCGTCATACTTACTGGAGATCATTGTGTTTACATTCACGCAATATAAATAAGTCTCGGAATCCATGATTAAAGGACAAACAAAAAAGACACAGAAATCCACGAGATATTGAATAGACAATCCATCGTCTAACCAAGAATCATCATGTGAGAAACACTCTCTCAATCATTCGAACTTATTCATCATTTGCAGAAACCTACAACACATCCACAATCCTTGATCATCATTGATCCCACACAATTCTCAGCTTCCCTCCTACAGATCAACCCATCTCCCTCTTTGCGACCGAATTGTTTCTGGAACGACCATTGACTTGGTTTAGGCCGGAGTCCTACAGATTGATCTCTCGAACTTAAAAGCACTCATGTGCAGTGCATCTATTTGAGGTTAAGCAGGTTGCTCGGTTGAGGAGTCTTGTCCGCTCGGTCATCTCTTCATTCCCTAAAAAATCAGCAGATCGTTTTTCCCCATCAATAGATTGGAGACCACGGTGGGAGATTAATCTCTTGGTTGCAATCTCAAACTTTCACAAAATGGTTGATTTTAGGTCAGGTTCAGTTACAAATCCTAACACAAACCACGCTAACACTAGCAACAATGGTGGTACTCCAGAAACTAATCCTGCTTCCAACAAAGGTGCTGGTGATACCACTCCTCCTCAAACCAAACATTGGAGACCATCCCATGTTCGGCCGCTCTCCAGAAGAAATCATAAAAAATCCACCTACCATAGGTGATCTCATGAAGGTGCAAGAGACTCTCGCCAAAAACCAGATTGACATGGCTGCAGCACAGAAAGAGTTGTGCAACTATCTCAAAACTCTCACTGACAAGATGTCTGTGAAAACTCAAGATAAGGGAAAATCCAAAGAAACATCTTCGACTGCTGATCCTGAAGTCACTCCAATACATGTAGTAGACGATGATGAAGTCCACAAGGCTGTAGATAATCCACCAATGAAGGAACCTGCAGGCTTCATCACCCGTGAGGACCTGGAACGCTTCATAGAGGATCGAGGAAAAGACAAAGCACCATATGTCTATCGTCACCAACCTCCATATCCTGCTGCTATACAAAGAATTCCTCTCCCTAAGGGATACACCTCTCCAACGTTCACACTGTACAGCGGAACGGGGAACGCTCGAGAACATGTTTCTCGATTCTTGGAAGCACTATTAGAACATGAAAACAATCATGTCGTCCGTTTGAAGGAGTTATCAAAGTTTCTGATAGGCCGATACACACATGGTGCAATAACATTGCACTAGGAAGAATCACTGGCTGGGGAGAAATGGTTAATGCCTTCTACCGGAAATACTTCTTTATCTCAGAGCAGATCACTCTCTCTGATTTAGGAATAATGTCTCATAAGAACAATGAACATCCGAACGATTATGTGAAGAGGTTCAGAGTCCAAGATTTGGATTGCCATGACCCGAATGTCACTGAACAACAACTGGTGGACTTTTGCATCAACGGAATGATCCCGGTCTACAGATCCTTGCTGGAAAATCTCCGGTTCCATACTTTCTCAGAGCTTCATGAAGCAGCCAAGCAATCAGCAACTACTACTCCGGCCTTACTGGAAATAACAAGAGCTACAAAAGTCGAGGAACCGCGATAAACTCGAGGCAGTGCCAAGCGCTTGATCAACAAGCAGTACAATCTCTAACCTTCCATGAATGTTGCTGAAGGGAGCAAGAGAAAAGCCGAAGCGCAGCCACATAAGAAAGCTTCTCCAACATCCCAAGCTCCTCCGAAAGCGCAAATAAAAGATAACCAATCTTGCATAAACCTCGACCCGACATCAACGAATGTGGAAATGATCAAACGGGGATTCAAACTTCCCTCTTCGCACTGAAGAAGTGATCGATTTATTGGAAGTCTAGGTTCAAGATGATGCAATCAAATTGTTGTTCATCGGAGAGCCAACTGAAGAAAAAATGGAGAATCCCATCTACTGTCACCTTCATAGATTCATCAATCATACAACAAGTAACTGCAATATTTTGAAGCACATTTTCAAAGAGAAGTTTGATCCACAATAGCTTCAACTGGGGATTGAAGGATTACACAAGAATCCTCTCCAAATCAGAACCTTTACACTCTTTGAACAACCAGTCAAAGGAGCAATTCAATTATTGATCAAGCATATATGTGAAATTGCTCTATCTGTCTAAGGCACAAAGGAAAGATATGTTCACATCACCGAATTACATTGTGTCAGACGTCTGTCCATCCCGGAAATACTCCTTGAACCTTCATCCACAGATAAGAAGATGCAGGACTTGGGACTGCTTACCACAGTCCATCTCAGAGGAAATGAATTCGGAAGAATGATGATCCATGCTGACATCGTCATCAACATCACTCCATTGAAAACCCTCAGAGCCACAGGCATCACTCGACAAGAAGCTACTCGTGATCCCATATCAATTAGAGACCTTGAAGGAACACTCGGAAATACTTATGACTACATCACTCTCAAAGTGAACATAAGTTCAACCTGGACAGAAGCTAAGTTTCACATAATTAGGAAGATCCAGGATATAACATGTTCTTTAGAAGGGCGTGGATCCACGCTAAAAAGATGGGTGCTGATAAAGCGCCTTTGGTTGCACATCTCAATTTCTGATCCAGAAGATTTGGGCGGATATTCATTCATCAGAGCATTTGGGGGAATTTCGAACTTTGACGGGGTTGAAGCAAGAACCTGCAAAAGATGCATATACATTCATCAAGAGGTTCCACACCCAGGAAAGTCTCATTCCTTCCATGTCTATGTCGTTTATTTCCTCACATGTTATCCTAGCATGGGGACTCAATTCTTCTAGCAACTCTGAAAGACGTTATGAATGGTAGTTTCACCGTATCAGTATTTTACCAAGTGGTTGAATCTGACATTTCTCCGAATCGAGCATTGAGACATTCATTACTGAGATGATGTCCAAGCATGGCAAAGAATACTTTGGGCATTTCTCCATAGCCTTTCAGGAGTGTGATAAGTGCATAATTCATATGATTTTAGTATCCATTCCATATTTGCTTTAGCTATTATTCTTGCATATTTTCGTACTATTACTCTTGTTTTCTCTTATTTGTTTCAATTAGGTGAATCATCCAAAAAGGAGCTACAAAGTTCTGAAAAGAGCTATGAAGAGAAGTATTCCAAGTATCCAAGTGTCCAAGAGAAGTTGAAGAAGTGCGACGAAAATGAGCAAAACGCTCAAAATCAAGAGAAGGGACAAAGACCGATCTTAACTCATTCAAATTAAGGATTTCTCATCATCATCTTGAATATAATTTAAGGATAAAAATAATGCAAAAATAATGAGGTCATTCCGAGTTCGGATGAATAAGTTGTGGCCAAAACAAGCTTCCATTGAATACCGAAGCCATTAAAGTTCGCGGACGGGTTTCATACTTTAATTACGAAAATATCTTCTGGAATTTGAAGTTCGTGGACTAGGTTCGCGAACTTAGCAAGTGTAAAACGTTTATGCACACCTTGGAAAGCCTAAGGGCACGTTTGGTTTTGTTATTTCGTGTTTTCGGGTCGGATTCTTGAACCGAACTAAATACTTGGAGACCAAGCAATTTAAACCTATAAAAAGGTATTAGGTTATGTAAAATATAATCGAATATCATATCACAAGTTCTACATCAAACCTAGGGTTTATCCCTTTAGGGGGAAACCACCATTATTCATCTTCTTTGTAATATGAGTAGCTAAATCCTTTGTTGATTAAGGATGAATTCAATGTTCTAAGAGTGAAGCTTTATTAATAATACAAATCTATTTGGGAGTTTTTATCATCTTAGTTTGTCTTTACCATATCTAGGGTTTATGAATGATTCTTAGATTAATTTGGGATGCATACTAGATTAGTCTATTGATTGTTCTATCGCTAGTAGAAGTTATGAGATAAGTAATCATGGATTAACTCTCTACACAAGTAGAAATCGCGAGACCTTACAGAGGGATTCTGTGGAGCAATCGTGTGTAAAGACAACACCAGCAAGTAAACCTTGATCTAAGAGTTTAACTACTGGGATCAACCTAAATTCACAAAGCTTAAGGCGTTCGATTGGATTACACCTTGAGTGATCTACTACTTGGTGGTTTTTTGGATATAATCTGGTAGTCGAGAACTTCCGTATCCAGTGATTGAAAGAGTTTTGGGGATAACACTGATCTAGATGTTATTCTACGGTTGGTGATGAATGATTCTTACGAACGATAGATAAGTATTCTAATCCTGTTAACGCTTGGTAACGACGAAGGATTTCTTAATCATCTCTTTCTTCTTTATTGTCTTTTTATCATCTTTAAACCAATTCCCCTTTGTCATTTACCTTATCTTGCTATTTCAAATAACCTATCAATTACACAGCTCTATGTGGGAATGATCTCTTACTACCACTATATTACTAGTTAATTAGTGGGAAATATATTTATTAATTTGTTGTGACTATGACAGCCCATCCACAGTGTCCATGTGTCCCACAAAACCAGAAAAGCTCTGATGTCTGCACAAGTGTTGAATCCCACTACCGCAACAAAAAGAATGCTGAATAAAAATGTTGAGGGCCAAGAAGATCAAACCTAATACATTCGATGCTTAAGGAATATACGCTTCAACGCTCAAGCATCTAAGAATCCATCAAATTGTACTCCCAATCAAAGATTACACCTTCGATAATGACGCATTTGGCTTCAACACAAATATCTCGACAATGACACACTGATTCAACACCAGCACGATCAAAGTGTAACTAAACTAGAATCGATAAGTCTTCGTTATCCCATGATAATACTTCTGAAGCAAATGCAACATCATTCATCCATGGATGTCACAAACTCCTTCACATACACTGGGGACCTGATCTTATTGGAGAAATCGATTATATTTCAATAAATGTTATCACATAACAAGTTATTGCAACCTGATGTGATTCCATGAAACTTTATCAACGGGATCTCTCTACATCACAAGCCCCTGCACGACTGAGGAATTTCCTCTCTTCACCGATCACATCCAAAATGAAGACCGTTGCTGCTATCTGCCGAAACAACGTCGATTCACTGACGAAGCCAGTTTACAGTAAAGTACTGTTCAGGAGAATTTGGGTTGAACTCCCAGTAAACCTTCATATTAGGGATGCTCAACCCACCAACTAGTTCGTGAATGTAAAGGCTCACTGGACGAAGGAGCAAAGACTATGTCGATAATCATGGTTGTGTCCTTTTAGGTCTCTGGAGCAACTCTGACCATAGTATCAGCAAACAACAAGGATTTTTGGAAGAACTCCATCCATGGTCTCAAAATCAACAAGAATGTCTGGAGAAAAATCAATCGTGATCTCAGCATCAACAATGGTCTCAGGAGCAACATCCTCATGACAGGGCTTTATCAACTAACCATTCACTGAAGCATTGCTCGATGAATCAGACTTCTCCAAGCATTAATGATTCGTATCAAGATGTGTAGACATGAAAATATTTTAAGATAAAAGTCTTCCCAAAGCTTGCACGATTGGCGGGCACAAGCCAAAGACTTCCACAAGATATTCTCATCACCTCTACAAATGAGATACAACACACTTCAGGCCATGGGTTTACAAAAACGTACCAATACGTGAAGAATGGGAAAATACTTCCTAAACAAAAGATGTTCTTCTATGTCTCTTATACAACATACCAAAAGGGCGCATCAATTGGAAATACGAGCTGAAAGATATGGCCTTTGCTGTCAGGTCTATGAAATCTGAAAATCTTGTACGGGATTACAAATTACAAATGTTCACGCTTCGTTGGATGACCTCTACAACTCCAAATTGAGTTATTATTTTCTCATGTTATAATTCAGTCTCTTAGCTTCAAAATTTGGGGTCAAGCATCGAATTACGATGTCGTATGAGGTTCCTACAGCTTCCAAAGCATATAACGTGCAAGCAGAGATTCTTAGACGGGATTCATAACTTCCATAGTCGATCCGTGTCCACCGGGTCTTTCCACTGAGTCCTTCATCAAGGTACCTCCAACTTCGACCACCTAGGTCTTTACAAGAATTTTTCTACCTGGGTCCTCTATCTAGGTCTTACCAGAAGAAGGGAAAACGAAAAGGAGAGATTTAACAAAATCATGGGACCGATGGTCCACTGATCATGGAGATCAGTATCACAGTCCAAGACCCATGGCACCAGACTCTCATGTCATGATCGTTCATCATAAAAATAATTCTACCACCGGGACATGCAACCATGGTCATTACATAATCCCCTCTTGAGAGCAACCTCAGTTATGATCCCGTGAACAGGGTTTTCAGAAGTGATGTTTCTACGACTGACAGAAACAAGATGGCACTACAAGCACCATGCTCATATATCAATCAAGGGGTCCTGATCTCAATGAATCAATGACGTCAAAATACTTCACCAACCGTTAGACACAAGCGAATGGTTTAAAGACACAACATGAGTGTTTTACAACAAGCTCGTCTGAGATGATTTTACATTTTCCCGCACAAAGCAGCGATCTGGGAGAAATTGGTGAAGAATATAAGGATGGGTCATATACCATTCTCTTTGTATGTATGTCCTATACAACATATCCAAAATTCATTGGACTACATGCCAGCTGAAAATTTTCTAGAAGTCTCCTGGAAGGTTACTGTTTCGCCTATTTCGGTCCCTAAACATTCTCAAAACTCAAAATCTTCTTTTATAAAGCTTGGAAATTTCCTGGGCATGAAAAACATGGGTAGATCGCGAAGATTCGACATCAGACAAAGATTCTACAGCGTTTTTACTGAAAGACTGAAGTCTGGATTTTTTTGGTGACGTATTTCGGCAAAATTTCTCATTTATTTATATGGGTCCTCGTTCATTCATTCACAAATCAGCAATTTCATACTTATATGAAGAAAATATACGATGGGTACTTACTGGAGTGGTCCCTAAAGTGCTCAAAGGACCATAATTGCCAACATCGTCGTTGGAAACATCATTGCTTTCATTCGGTTTCGAAATCCAGGGTTTTCTTCTTCACCATCCTCCGAAGAGGAATGAGCATCATCAGTACTTCCTCGTTCCATGGAAATCTCTTCCTGGATACATCAACAACAATTAGTGATATTTCATTCAAGGAGTTCTGTGAACGATTATACGAAAAAGCACTTACATCGACTTCTTTTTCGACGCTCGATTCAGAAACCGTTTTTTCACCAACAGAGAATTGAAGAACGTCAAGGCTTGATGGAGCAAAATTCTGAAAAGAAATAACAAACCTTGGTCTCGTGATCCTAATTTCATGGGAGATGTTAGAGCATTGCTCGGTCGAACTCGCATGGTTGCTAACTCAAGCATGTTTGTCAATGTTAGTGATCAAAAATGTAAGTCTTGATTTCTAGTTTATTATAGCTAAGTCTCGGACTAGGATAGTAAGTGTAGTTGAGATCAAGGACTTCATGGCGATTCATAATACAAGAATAAGAACTACTCAAGGAACCGGTGGAACTTCTCGACAAAAAGGTATGTGAAGACTTGAACTTATCTGTCACTCAAAAGTCTATCTATTCTATATCCTACTTCTTAAGAAAAAAAGTCGTATGCTATATATATTGACTTAGATTATACACATTTGGTATTTCGAGCCGAGTATACCTCGCCTATCTATATCTCGAAATATGTGTTGGTAAGCGTTTCGCTTCAACCATGTTTATCTTTACCTAGTGACGAAAGTCATGATATGTTTCAATCACTTTGAAAATTGCTTTGACGAGAAATGGTGTAACAACTATATAACGTCCTCTAAGAATGTTTCAATGATTGGAATGAGAGTTTAGATTACATAACCAATGATGGACATAAGTATTGTTGTGGAAACACATATGTGCATAAGTCCTATCCCTTGAACCAAAGTTTGCGAACTTTGTTGATCAAGAGAAACCGGAAGAATGGATTGTTGCCAAGTCCGCGAACTCAGTCCGCGAACTGCCGAACTTCTCATCGCAAGAAATTCTGCTGGATTTGACAAACCAGTCCGCGAACCGGCGGAAAATCTTTTGCGAGATTTTCTGCTGGAGTTTGTAAACTCTGTCCGGTTGCTTAAGTCCGCGAACCTAGTATGCGAACTTAAGAAGGTTATATATCTGAAGATGATTTCTGAACTTCAACTTATAAAGTCTAAGGAATGCAATTTGCAAACCGTGGCTATAAAGTTCAGGAACCGATTCGAGTGAATCAAATCATCTTTGCTTCAATTGTGTCTTGTGTATTACATAATATTTCCTTGCAATTGAAAAGCTCTCTAACTAGTTCAATTGAGTCATTTGAACTAGTTATGGTGAAGAAGAATATGGTTGGTATGAAATGCTCATATGGCTAACCTTTTGATTAACTATTGTTGAACCAACAATGTACACGTTTGGGTACGGTTAACAAACCTAGAAGCGTGCATTTCATTTGTGTATAACAAGCTAAGTTTTCGATCTAACGGTTGAGAAATATTAGCTTGAATCTAAATAAGGTTTTCATCTAACGGTGGATATTGTTTGCTTTGTGACCAAGGCGAAACCCTGATTTGAAAGACTGTATAAGGAGACATGTAGCAACTCTGAAAAACTAATCCCCACACCTTACGTGTGATATTAGTTTACGTGCTAGATTCGGTTCTCCTTTAACCTTTGGTTTTCTTCTTCTAAAACCAGGTTAACGACTTAAAGACTTCATTGGGATTGTGAAACCAGACCGATACTACTTTTATCGTAGTTGTGTGATCTGATCTTGCATCTTCTATCGTACGAGTACAATCAGATTGATTGGCTTGAGATTGATACCTCCGATAGGCAAGATATAAAAAAGTAATCACAAACATCTTCGTCTCATTGTTTGTGATTCCGAAACATCTTGTTTCGCTACTATACGATTAAGATTGTTGTGAGGTGATTGATTTATATAGGTTGTTCTTCGGGAATATAAGACCGGATTATCAATTGGTTCCTGTTCACCTTGATTATTATCAAAAGACGGAACAAAAAGTTTAGGGTTTATCTGTGGGAGACAGATTGATCCTTTGATGTACTTGTCTGTGTGAGACAGATTTGTCTATTGTCAAAGCCTGTGATTTTGGGTCGTAGCAACTCTTAGTTGTGGGTGAGATCAGATAAGCGAATCAAGTGCGCAGTATCCTGCTGGGATCAGAGGCCTAGGGAGTACAACTGTACCTTGGATCAGTGTGAGACTGATTGGGGTTCAACTACAGTCCATTCTGAAGTTAGGTTGGAGTAGGCTAGTGTCTGTAGCGGCTTAATACAGTGTGTGTTCAATCTGGACTAGGTCCCTGGGTTTTTCTGCATTTGCGATTTCCTCGCTAAAAATTTTCTGGTGTCTGTGTTGTTTCAATTTCCGCATTATATTGTTTTATCTTTATAATTTAAAAAATACAGGTTATGCGTTAGATCATCAGTTAGAGTAATCCAACCTTTGGTTGTTTATTGTCATTGATTGGTCATTGGATATTGTTCTTTGGTACCATCCAAGTTATTCCTTGCATTTGATTAGAACTCGCAGTTCATGCTTGAGTAAATCAAATCAAGAGAGAGATATAAACTCGTTGATATACTTTTAATTGATTGAGTCTTGTTGATTCTCTTAAAAGTATATTCGAGTTAGTCCATACAGATTGCTAAGCGAAATATTGGGTGGTGTTGTTAGACCCCCACTTTTTCAGGAGGGAAAATTCATGACACAAGGAGTGCTAACAACTCACCAAAGAAACGGCTGGGGACTGCACGTCATTTGCTAACATCATGTAGTCCTTACTTCTGGGTTCTCCGCCCCGAAGACTTTCTTCCATTTCCGTGAAGTATATATTGATCCGGGATTTCACTACATGATCATCCTGTGATAAAGTTAATGAAATAACCAGGAGTACAACTCAGTATGAAGGATCTCTCACCATCACTTGGAGGTCCCAGAAGTACCATTTCTTGAAGTTGCATCCGTAGAGATGTCATCTCTGGAAACATCATCTTTGAAAGTATCATCATGGGAGTCACTCATTCTTGCAAAGTGGCTGTGATATATACATAACACCTCTACTTCAGCACATCATTCATACAAAGCGCAGGATTCAACGAGACAATGAAACATGAAATAAAGATGTTCACATCAGCGTCTACAAAAATGGTAACAATCCAACTCTTACCTGTTTACAATTTCGCTAACAATAGTGAAATTAGCATAAAGTTTTAAGAACTTGCTTGTTTCTTCAAACCTGCAAAGACGAGCAAGGTCCATTACTTCATAAATTGATTTTCATAAAATTGTGAACAAACCCACGTAAATTTTTACTGTGTGAACATCCACTGGTTTCTCAAAAATTGGACAGACTTCCATTCTACAATTGTGAAAACTCAGATACAGACATTATTTCACCATGAATAATTGTCTACTTTCAACAGTTGTTCAAATCAAAACATTGATTTTACAAAAACATATTTAACGTGAAACTCACGTGAATTTGAAAAATATATACATATTTTTTGATCCCTCACGCGAGCATACGTCTTTGAAATAAGAGTATATTTTCAAAAATTTATGAAAGCTCACATGTCAGAAAATAAATTTTTCATGAAAGCTCATAAACAAAATTTTATTACTGACAGACGCACGTCTATTCAAAAAGGAAAAACTTTTCTCTCGTACGAGCATCCACCTTTGAAACGAGAGTTTATTCCCTTTTGCGAAATCTCACATATTTAAAAAATAAATTTTGGCTTCCCTGAAAGCACATAGACAAAAATTTTAGACTCAGGTCTATTTTGTTTGTTTCTTAAACTAACAAACGAACAAACGCCTGTTCCTAAAACAAGGATTTCTTTTTGGGCCCGGACTCGTAAACGCTAAACCAACCAAAACTGGACTTCTAACTGTCCAAATCAGCAGTGCTTCATCTTTCCGTGATCACGAGATGACACTCTATCATACTGTCAGGATCCTCACCTGAGCATTTGCTTGCACATGACACCATTGGAGCAAATCGGAGATTCTGAAAATACCTTCGTACGACTGAGTTCAGCTGCTAGTCCCGTAGAAAATCACCATCAATGCTTACTGCGGCACATGACTATCCCTCACTAAGCAGGGGACTTATGTAGATGGTGGATTTTCGACAAAGGTCAAAATAGTAAAATCATGATACTGCATGTTTCTGACCCTGCTTCAGGAACGCATGTGACGGTTCATATTTTACGACTCGTGAACCATTTTCACAATCTCTGATCGAGTACCTCTCAGAGCCATGATGAATATGATTCTTGAAAGGCCTCCCACTGATAGGTGTAGAATACACCCTATTTATTATTTATTATTTATGCTTTCTTTGTTATTTTTCTTGTAAATTATGCATTTTACGTGTGTTTTTGAGTTATTAGGTACTCTAAAGTCGCACGGAGGAAAAGAAGAAGAAATAACCCAATTTGAGCAAAAAGGACAAAATCGTCATCTCATAGACGAATATTATTAGGAGCCCAGCCACATATTAAGGGGGTCGCTAGCTGGGTGGTTCTTATTCAGTGGGGCGTCTAAATCCACCCCAATCATTCCCAACCCTAAAATTCGTTACTACATCTGAAAGTGAGGCGCAACTTAGAGTTCATAGAGATGAAAATTGAGAAAGAAAAGAGGCAGCAGTTGCTGCAGTCATTGCCGGAAAGAAAAAAGAGAAGGGGATCTGTGGGTTTGATGGTTTGATGTTTCAATTGATTTTAGAGGCAAAGAACTGAGTTGAGTTTCAGCGTATTGAGCTGATTGGCAGCGAAGAACTGGCGATGATTGAACTCGAGAATGAAATGGAAGAAGAAAGGTGGTGATGTCTTGCTAATAAAAGCAGATTCTGTGAGATAAGAAAGAGACGATGTTCATAATTCGCTGAAGAAGGCGATTTGGTGCTGCTGTTGAATACAGAAGAAGAAATGAATCTGGGGACCGTCTCTAGGGCTGAATCTCGAGTCTGTGATGATTTAAAGTAATGGGTTTTGATTGAATTCGTTGTTGGTGGTTGGGACGAACGAGATATTGAATCTGAGAGTTGTTGAAGATGTTGTTGTCGAATAGAATATTGGTTTGAGATCGAGAAATTAAGAAAGAGAGACGCAGTATGCTGTGTAAGAAGAAAGGAAATTGATTTCAGTGGTGCTGATGACGGTCAATGTACTAGAAGAATGGAGTCTTGAATTTGAGTAGAAGAAAGGAATTGAAGATGCTTCTGAATCGAACAGATATAGAGAATGATGGCTATTTGAGGTTCAGATTGAGAATTGAGAGATGGTTTTGGCTCAAGAACCTAGTTCGTTGTTGCTGCTATGAAGATGGAGATTAAAATGGGTTTTGTGGCCGGAAAATCAATAAAAGCTGATGGAGATGCTGCTGTGTTAAGAATGGTGGTTTGAAGTGATAAGAGAAGTGGGTTTGTATCAGAAACTGCAGTTGTGGGTGTTGACGATCAGGGTTGGTGTTGTTGCAGTACAGGAATGGAGGAAGAATTATGCTGATATGGGTTACAATGGTGGAGATTGTGCTGCAGTGAATCAAGAACAGGAAATTGGGAGATGAAGGTGGTACTGTGTTGCAAATGTTGAATGAATAGATGTATGTTAGGATTGTTACAGGATGTGAAGAAAAATTGCCTGAAACAATGGCCGGAACATCACCAGAAACAGGGGAGGCTCTGCTGAAATTGTTACTCGACTGAGTTAACTCAATACCGGCCGATGAGCCGATTCAACCCACTCCAGTAAGACCAGTCAGCCAAGTTAGATAGCTGACTCAGTGCTGATTCATTCTCTGCCTTGACTACTTGACTGACGATTGACCTATTTGACCGTTAACTCTAACGGAACCGTGACGGAATATTCCCTCAGTGGAGATAATTTTGATAACCGACGGTGACTTTTCCGAACGAATTCCGGTAATCCCGAGAATCTTTCAGGCGACGAAATTACATAATTTTGTGTGGATTCATCTCATGAGTGTGAATACTTAGATTTGGAAGTTGGATAGACTTGAAATTGGGTGAAGAATTGGGCTTGGATATGGAAAGAGAAGATGGAAGATTTGAGAAAGACTTGGATTTGGAAGTTGAGCAACAAAGGGAAAAAGATTCTATTTCTAAGAGGAATGCATGCAAATTGAAGCTTATAAATAGAGAAATTCTCTACTTTTCTCTACACACCTTTTACACATACAATACTTTTCTTTTCTTTATTCTTTGTGTGAACTCCTTAGCATGAGTAGCTAATTTTATTGGTTGAGGATGAATTCCTAGTTCTTAACATGTTTTGAGTTTTGTTTTTAAATCTACTCTGAAATTTTTCACATGATTATCGTTTGTTTTTACTAATAGGAATGTTTATACGTTCATGGTTGATTGATAGATTGTTTAGGTGGCCAACTAAATTGATTTGTTAATTGATCTAAAGCTAGTGAAAGTTAGGGGATAAGTAATCGTTTCTTGACTCTTTACATAAGTAGCAAACACGAGACCTTGCGGGAGGATTCCGTGGAGCAATTGTGTGTGAAAACAACGTTAGCAAGTAGACCTTGAGCTAAGAGTCTAACTACTAATATCAACCTAATAAATTCATAAATCTTAATGCGTTTAACTAAATTACATATTGAGTGAGCTACTACTAGGTGGTTTGGTGAATAGAATCCGGTAGTCGAGAACTTCCGTCCGTATCCGTTGATACTAGGGATTTAGGGGTTTAACACTGAGCTAGCTGCTTTACCTACGGTTGGTGGTAATCTGTGACTAATAAAAATTGGAAAAGAACATAACTTGAATCATTGTCTTGCAACGAAGAAGAATTCCTTGATCTAATCTCTCTTATTTGTTTCAACATACACTTTTAATTGCTTTGTTTATTTTCTTTTGTTTTTAAAATCTAAAACCAATCCCTCCTTTTTGTGACAACTAAACAACTAAAACCTCTTGCTCCTCGTGGGAACGAACTTGACTACACTATATTACTTGTTAATTAGGTGGAAAAATATTAATTAATTTGTTGTGGTTACGACACGCATCAAATTTTGGCGCCGCTGCCGGGGAGCAGCGGAGCAACTTTAGTTGTTTTTATTTTATTTTTGTTTTATTTTTGCTTTTAACTTTTTTTTATAGAATTTTTATTTCAGATACCAGTTTTCCATGTATAGTGGACAAGAGCAAGCATATTACAACAATCAATACGGTTTTCAACCTCAACATTATATCAACTTCCACCCATCCTTAGGATACACACTTTATGGATATTCTCATACATATCAACAACCTTATGAAGGGTATGTAAGTGAACAATCACTAGGAGGGGAGGATAGTAATGCTTCTAAATCTATGCGTGATCTCCTCGGTGTAAGGCAACCTAGTTTGAGGGAACTTGAGAGAATGTTCTATTAATTGATCGATGAAGGCCTAGCATCGGATGAAGAAATTCTTGAAGCTAAAAGAGCTTTAAGAATGGAGCGTGAAAAACGTTATTATATGGGTTACGATGATGATTTTGAACCTTATGAAAATTATTGTAACAAGGATAAAGTTATTCCAACTCCGGATCATAATAACGATCTTTCACCTATTCAAAATGAGGAGATTGGGTGTGACTTTACTATTGTTATAAATGGTGCAACACCCTCAAAACAATCTTTCAATTTATACCAAAGAAGGTTTTATGAGAGAGGAATGGCCCGATTCTGATGACGAGGATGTTGAAGAGGTGATGCTTGAGAATGAAACCAAATTGAATGATATTGTGGAAGACCCAATTGAACTTGCCAATGATTTTAATGATGCCAAGACTTTGGTTAAGGAAGAAAACGACAAAGAATGGTTGCAAGGTTTGATAGAGGACCATGATATACAAGAGGTAAGTAATTCACTTGAATTTTTTAAGGATGAAGAGGATTCTGTAATACAAGAGATTGTGCAAGGTTTGTCTAACTTTTTGCATATTTATTCTTCTCCTTTACCTCTTATTGGTTTGAATGTATGTGCTTCAAAAGTATTTTTGGATGATTTTGTTTCTAGATATCCACCATTGGAAACACTTGATGCTAACACTATGCAGGTTTGCCAAGAGAAATACATGGAAATTCCCAAATTCTATGTTCTTTATACACTTCCGAGTGTGGACAAGAATAAGTGTGGGGGAAATTTCTATCGGGCGATAATTTCACTATTGTTTTCTTGTGCTAATATTTGTATGAAGATAGTGTTTGCAAAACAGGTACTATGGGTGGATCCTCAAATTTTCCGACTGTTAGTATATGGGGAGTAAATCTTACAAGTGGCAAGTCGGGCCATCGACTTTAAAACAAGCGCTTAATGGGAGGCAACTCATAGATTTTGTATTTCTTATTCTTCTTTGTTTTGTTTATTTATTTTTTCTTGTTCCATATCATACTAGGATTTCCCACCTTGACTTTACTAGGAGGATTCAATTACATTGAGGACAATGTAAGGTTTAAGTGTGGGGGAGTGGTTAAGCATATTAAAAATTTTTTTGCATAAAACCTCCAACTTTTAGAGATTTTAGAGTCACTAGCATACTTCTAGGTATGATTACATAGAGAATTCTGACCGACATAACTGAACTTGGAAGTGTTAGGGAACTACGTTCAGATTTCTTGCTTGTTAGAGTGTTAAATAATGGATTTAATCATGCCAGTGTCGCAGATTAGGAGCAGGGAGACATGCATTATTAGAGTTGCTGATCAATCATTAGTGGAGACAACCCGTATTTATATCATGTGAGGCACCGACCAGATTTCTTTATAAATAACTAAAGAGCTTTCTTTTGAGTGTGTGTGTCACCGTACGTTAATTACGGGTAGAATGGTGAGCTACCCAACCTCCCACCAATAGAAGCACTACTCTTTTATCTATTGAGTGCTAATTTTATCAATCATGAGGGTGACGTCTATAGATGAAAGCCTTCTTCTTGTAGTTCGATTTGCAGTTAGCACCATTCTCTCTCTCGACAACAACGGGTCCATAGAAACACCATCATCATCAACAAGGGAGCGTCATCAAAATCTATAAGGAAAGTTGAAAACATTCAAGGTTTACAAGCAACGGAACAAGAAAAGAGTAAATTTCGTATCCTAGTAAAGCAACATATAATGAGCGGATTTTTATATATACATGTTGAAGACTTATATATAAGGAGCGTAATTTTATATCCAAGTTGAAGACTTATTTACAAGAGCAAAGAAAATCAAAAGGTGAGAATTATTGAAGTTTATGATTTCGAGATGATACAAGTTGTGAAGAATCAAGCGATAAAGTAATTTTCCCACAGCCATGGTTTGTTTTTATTTTCACTTTGTTTTGTATTTTATTTCTCTTGTCTTTAAAAAAAAAAAGTAAATTGAAAAAAAAAAAGACAATAGAATTGTTTTTAATAATTATTTAATAAGCCATGGGGAAGGAAAATATATAAGGAAGTTTCAAGCGACAAGGATTTAAGGTAAAGAGTTACAAATTGTCAAGGATCTACGAAGTTCAAGAGTTTATCATCAATAGTTGAAGCCGAAGCCGAAGACTAAAAAAGATGAAGACGAGGAGCGAAGACGTTTCTATTGGATGCCGTGAGAGTGGTGTTATCATCATTGCAATTGGATGTGAAGGTGAGTAAGTAATCTCATCCTCGATAATAGTGTTTGATTTCCTTTCTTAGAGATCGTCAGAAAAATGGTTTTTCAAAATGTTAAAAGATGTGGGTTTTTAAAATATTTCGGAAGTTGTCCTTCCCGCCATTCAACGTGTTGCAGGATTTCTCTCTTCATTCCTACCTGCACACATGTGAGAACCATAAAAGTACGTCTTTTGAGTGCAATTTCATAAAACCTTTTTTGGTGAGGCAGAAGTCGAGGCGAAATGCTTATTGATCGCTTCTCAAACACGCGTTCTCTCATTATGGTGTGGTTATTTCTCACTCAACATTTAAGAATGAGAATATGTTCTTTCGTATTTCTAACTTCTTATTACTAGCATGCATAAATTCTATGTCCTCATAGCTCTTTGGATACTTGGGACGCTAGAACGCTTTGAAGTTGTAATTTTTAGTTTTTTGCTCGAGGACTAGCAAAGTCTAAGTGTGGAGGAATTTGATAGGTGTAGAATACACCCTATTTATTATCTATTGTTTATGCTTTCTTTGTTATTTTTCTTGTAAATTATGCATTTTACGTGTGTTTTTGAGTTATTAGGTACTCTGGAGTCACACGGAGGAAAAGAAGAAAAATTACCTAATTTGAGAAAAAAGGACAAAATCGTCATCTCATAGACGAATACTATTAGGAGCCCACCCACATGTTAAGGGGGTCGCTAGCTGGATGGTTCTTATTCAGTGGGGCGTCTAAATCCACCCCAATCATTCCCAACCCTAAAATTCATTATTACATCTGAAATTGAGGTGCAACTTAAAGTTCAGAGAGATGAAATTGAGAAAGAAAAGAGGCAGTAGTTGCTGCAGTCATTGCCGGAAAGAATAAAGAGAAGGGGATCTGTGGGTTTGATGGTTTGATGTTGCAATTGGTTTTAGAGGCAAATAATTGAGTTGAGTTTAGCGCATTTAGCTGATTGGCAGCGAAGAACTGGTGATGATTGAACTCGAGAATGAAATGGAAGAACAAAGGTGGTGTTGTCTTGCTAATAAGAGTGAGATAAGAAAGAGATGATGTTCATAATTCATTGAAGAAGGAAATTTGGTGCTGCTGTTGAATCCAGAAGAAGAAATGGATATGGGGACCGTCTCTAGGGCTGAATCTCGAGTCTGTGATGATTTAAAGTAATGGGTTTTGATTGAATTCGTTGTTGGTGGTTGGGATGAACGAGGTATTGAATCTGAGAGTTATTGAAGATGTTGTTGTCGAATAGAATATTGGTTTGAGATCGAGAAATTAAGAAAGAGAGACGCAGTATGCTGTGTAAGAAGAAAGGAAATTGATTTCAGTGGTGCTGATGACGGTCGATGTACTAGAAGAATGAAGTCTTGAATTTGAGTAGAAGAAAGGAATTGAAGCTGCTTCTGAATCAAACAGATATAGATAATGATGGCTATTTGAGGTTCAGATTGAGAATTGAGAGATGGGTTTGTCTCAAGAACCTAGTTCGCTATTGCTGCTATGAAGATGGAGATTAAAATGGGTTTTGTGGCCGGAAAATCAATAAAAGCTGATGGAGATGCTGCTGTGTTAAGAATGGTGGTTTGAAGTGATAAGAAAAGTGGGTTTGTATCAGAAACTGCAGTTGTGGATGTTGACGATCAGGGTTGGTGTTGTTGCAGTACAGGAATGGAGGAAGAATTGTGCTGATATGGGTTATAATGGTGGAGATTGTGCTGCAGTGAATCAAGAACAGGAAATTGGGAGATGAAGGTGGTACTGTGTTGCAAATGTTGAATGAATAGATGTATGTTAGGATTGTTACAGGATGTGAAGAAAAATTTCCTGAAACAATGGCCGGAACATCACCAGAAACAGGGGAGGCTCTGCTGAAATTGTTACTCGACTGAGTTAACTCAATACCGGCCGATGAGCCGATTCAACCCACTCCAGTAAGACCAGTCAGCCAAGTTAGATAGCTGACTCAGTGGATGATTCATTCTCTGCCTTGACTACTTGACTGACGATTGACCTGTTTGACCGTTAACTCTAACGAAACCGTGACGGAATATTCCATCAGTGGAGATAATTCAGATAACCGACGGTGACTTTTCCGACCGAATTCCGGTGATCCCGAGAACCTTTCAGGCGACGAAATTACATAATTTTTTGTGGATATATCTCATGGGTGTGAATACTTAATTTGGAAGTTGGATGGACTTGAAATTGGGTGAAGAATTGGGCATGAATATGGAAAGAGAAGATGGAAAATTTGAGAAGGACTTGGATTTGGAAGTTGAGCTATAAAGGGAAAGGGATTTTATTCATAAGAGGAATGCAAGCAAATTGAAGCTTATAAATAGAGAAGTTCTCTACTTTTCTCTACACACCTTTTACACACACAACACTTTTCTTTTCTTTATTCTTTGTGTGAACTCCTTAGCATGAGTAGCTAATTTTATTGATTGAGGATGAATTCCTAGTTCTTAACATGTTTTGAGTTTTGTTTTTAAATCTACTCTGAAGTTTTTCACATGATTATCGTTTGTTTTTATTAATAGGAATGTGTTATACATTCATGGTTGATTGATAGATTGTTTAGGTGGCCAACTAAATTGATTTGTTAATTGATCTAAAGCTAGTGAAAGTTAGGGGATAAGTAATCGTTTCTTGACTCTTTACATAAGTAGCAAACATGAGACCTTGCGGAGGGATTCCGTGGAGCAATCGTGTGTGAAAACAACGTTAGCAAGTAGTCCTTGAGCTAAGAGTCTAACTTCTAATATCAACCTAATAAATTCATAAATCTTAATGCATTTAACTAAATTACATCTTGAGTGAGCTACTACTATGTGGTTTGGTGAATAGAATCCGGTAGTCGAGAACTTCCGTATCCGGTGATACTAGGGATTTAGGGGTTTAGCACTGAGCTAGATGCTTTACCTATGGTTGGTGATAATCTGTGACTAATAAAAAGTGAAAAAGAACATAACTTGCATCATTGTTTTGCAACGAAGAAGGATTCCTTGATCTAATCTCTCTTATTGGTTTCAACATACACTTTTAGTTGCTTTGTTTATTTTCTTTTGTTTTTAAAATCTAAAACCAATCCCCCCTTTTTGTGACAACTAAACAACTAAAACCTCTTGCTCTTCATGGGAACGAACTTGACTACACTATATTACTTGTTAATTAGGTGGAAAACTATTAATTAATTTGTTGTGGTTACGACACGCATCACCCACTTGTTGAGCGTTCGATGCTACGGATTTCACCGTGCCCTCTATGTAGAAGAACGATTGGGCAGTCCTCCATACATAATTGTTTGTTGAGAGGGATTAACGCCTTCAGGACGTCGGTGATACTCGTTGTTCCCTGAATACATAGAGATTTGCCTCTACATAGAAGAATGATTTGGAGGTCCTCCATACATAATTGTTTGTTGAGAGGGGTTAACGCCTTCGAGACGTCGGCGACACTCGGTATTCCCTGAATATGTAGAGAGATCGTGTATAGATTCAGACGGCTTTCCATACATAATTGTTGAGAGGGATAAATTCCTTCATGACGTTAACAACGCTGCACATTGTTCCCTGACTATGCACCTTTCAGAACGAGTATGATGCTTCAACTATCTCATATCTCAATTCTACAATAGATTAATTATACCGTGACATTCTCCACTGAGTTCCTAGAAAATAATCTATTATCTCATTACTCCCCCCTGAACCCCCGGCTAGAATCAAGGATTAGTAATAGATAATCGATTTATCTTATTACTCCATTCTATGAACTCCCCGACTGGATTCATGGATTAGTAACAGATGCGCAATTTGTGATTATTACCCTGTTTCATGAATCATTCTCCGCTGAATTTCATGAATTAATAATAATTACTCAACAATCGGGCATTTCGACTATCACCGAGTAAGCCCCAATAAAATAGTGCAAGTGTACTCAACAATTATGCACGAACGAGCACTCAAATGCACAAACGAGCATTCCAAAATATGGACAAATGAGGAATCCTACACAAAACAGGAGAGAGAAAATAATAATAATAAAATATAAAAGAGGCGCCTAGGGAGGACCGGGCTCACCGGACGGCCGGTCACTCTGTCGTGGCCGGTCCCCCACGCCTCTCCTTTTATTTTTCTTATTTTTTCATGATTTCATGAAACTCTCTCATTTCATCAATTTTCCTTGTTTGAGCAAAACTCACGGTTTCTCCATATTTTCACGGTTTCATGAAATATAATAAAAATAGGGAAAGGTGTCGCGGGACCGGGCTACTAGCCGGCCGGCCATGCCCTAGCCGTGGTCGGTCCCACAACTTGCAATCCTTTATTTTTTATAATTATTATTTCCCTCATCTCATGAAACTTGTCTGTTTGAGCAAAACCCCTGGTTTCTTCATATTTTCTCAAATATTGCTCAAACCACGAAAAAGCCAAAAGTCAACATGGCCACACGACCGGCTAGGCTACTCACGACAATATATATATTAAAATATTATTATTTTAATATTCACAAAATATTGATCAAACGAGGAAAGTTCTACTTGCTCATTCGAGCAAAATCAAGAATTTCAGTCAAAGATCAAACTCTTCTAAAAATCCAAGATATTGCTCAAACGCACATCCGAAAGTACCAAAACTCTCAGGACTGAGACATGGACATTATGGTGACACGGGCATGCTTTATTGATCGACCAAGGCCGGCCCTGAGGCTTGCAAGGAGCCGGTACCACACATCTTTATAATTTTGACCTAATTTGCTCAATTGCTCATATTGGGTCCAAAATCTTTCCAACCAACTTGGAATTTGCTCAAACGACCATTAGCTGGTCCCATGACCACCAAGGGACGGTCCCATGCCCTCTTGGTCGGTCCCTCATTTCTTCATGATTAGGTTTTATCACTTAATGCTCACACTAGCACTATTCTAATAAATGATTAAACCAACATTTAATCATCATTCCACCAACTGGTCAACGACTTTGGTGCATGCTCACACGAGCACTTGGGAGCTACATGGTCATCCATTATCCCATGTAGTCGGTCCCTCCTTCACTCAGTGATTGATTCTCAATAAATCAACAGTTGATCAAAAATTAGGGTTTTGAATAAACGCTCCATAAATCATAATTCTGAGCAAGTTCAAACACTAATAATTCTATGTTGATCCAGCAATCAACATCTTAATTAATTAATATTCGGTCCATCCACCAATATTTTAATTGGTCATACTGCCTATAATTCATCAAACGATCAATATATGCTCAATTCATCAATATTGGTTCAACTATCAATGTTCAACAATTTATCATGCAAGCAATATTTGCTCAGTTCATCAATATTCATCATGTTGATCCAAATATTAACATTTATTCAAGAACTATACGTCTCAATAGACATGTTCAATCCATGAATCACTGAGCATTCGTCAATCATGCTCAATTCAACAAAACTTAGACTCACTGTCTAATCAAGTCAACGACCGACTTATCAAATACACGTCTGCTTAGCAGACTCCACGTTCGTGAGACATGAACACGTCACATGGGGGATATCAATTAGGGTTTTTCTCTGGCGGCCTACAACACGTGTGTTCATCCACGATGAGAAATGTGAATAAGTCGTGCAAGCAGTTGAGGGAGTTAGCAAAGTAGTGGGTGGAAAATCAACCAACCCTCTCACATATGAGGAACTGGTGAAAACACGATTTCCCACTTTCCCACTCTTTCGCTCGAGCAACCGTCACACTTACTGGAAATCAATGTGTTTACATTCCCACAATACAAATAAATCTCGGAATCCATGATTGAAGGACAGATAGAAAAGACACAGAAATCCACGAGATATTGAACAGACAATCCATCTTCTAACCAAGAATCATCGTGTGAGAAACACTCTCTAAATCATTCAAACTTATTAATCATTTACAGAAACCTACAACACATCCACAATCCTTGATCATCATTGATCCTACACAATTCTCAGCTTCCCTCCTACAGATCAACCCATCTCCCTCTTTGCGACCGAATTGATTCTGGAACGGCCATTGACTTGGTTTAGGCCCGAGTCCTACAGATTTATCTCTCGAACTTAAAAGCACTCACGTGCAGTGCATCTATTTGAGGTTAAGCAGTTTGCTCGGTTGAGGAATCTTGTCCGCTCGGTCATCTCTTTATTCCCTAAAAACCCAGCAGATCGTTTTTACCCATCAACATCTGCGCACAATAGTTAAGCTATGGACGACAAGAAAATAACTCAACTAAACAGAAATCAATTTTGCCAACAGTATACCTGATTATTAACACATCTTACTCAACATGATTTTTATGAGTAAGTTCTCAACCCTTGTGATTAATTAGCACAAGTATGAGCCCTAAGCTCATTAAATGAAATGTTTTTACAGTTAAGTCTCTTTTTCCTTTCGAATCTAGGAAAGAATCCCTTTTGATGTGAGAAATTATCATAAAACTTATTATCATCAAAATACGAGACATAGTTTGAGTTCTTACCAGAAGAATTTTGACTATAGGAGGTTGACAGCCTGTTGACGATTTCTTTATAACCTTCAGTTATCACCTTTAGGTTATTTCTCATATCATCATTTTTGCTTCATTCTCCTGACACTTTGTTCACATTAAAAGTAACATTATCTTCCTTTTTGACAGAAGAAGATTCCTGATTTCTTCTTAGACGATTTTTGTTGAGTCTTCTGTTATGCTTCTGAGCATTTGAGGAACTCATCGAACTGACTTTCCTGGTAGAATACACAGGGTGAGTACTGAAACCAATTGGTTTAGATATACGAATGTCAGTTACACATTTGAGGATTAAGTCTAAGGTGTGTTGAAGTCGAACAAAGGAATTGTTATTCAACCTAGAGTTTCTCTTTTGCTTAACAAGCCCTTTTGAGTCACAAAAGAGACATACTTTCTGGTCATGAGGGTGATTAGATAGTACAGACTTAACATCATCGTTTGGAGATTTCTTCCTTCCATGTGATGTGGAACATCCTTGATTAGGGAAGGTTATAGGCACATCTTTTCCAGTAGGAAGGGATTCCGGTTTTACTTCTGAAACTGGAACTCTTTCAGTTGTGATATAAGTTGATGATTTAGCTTCTTTTACTTTCATGTTTCAACTATGAATCAGATAATGTTATGAAATGATTTTTGTTAGATCATTATTTGGTTGAACCCACTAAGCATTGGTATGTCAAGTTTGGTTATCATATTTAAGCTCCAAAACTCAAGGATGCTTCATTAGATTACTAGAGTCAACTTAATTCATTAGGTTAGACTAGGAAGTCTAGAAATGTCGAGATAAACCTGTGTTACTCGGAAGAACCTGAAGACGTATCGACATCAACAAACACATCATCCTACTGATCGAGGTTAGTAATGAAAATGTGGGGGTACAACAACCTCACCCAATATTTCGTTTAGCAATCTGTATGGACTAACTCCAATATACTTTCAAGAGAATCAACTGGACAGTTAGACTCAATCTTAAGAAAAGTATATCAAAGAGTTATATCTCAATTTCAATACTTACTCAAGCAAATAGCAATCTGCGAGTCTGATTGAATACAAGAGAAATAACTTGAACGGTACCAAAGACCAGTGTTCAAGGATCAATTAATTTCAATCAACAACCAAAGATTGGATTTACCAATTGATCGATACAATGCACAAACTGTAACATTTCAATAATATAAAAAAAATATAATGCGGAAAAGAAATAACAGAGACACCAGAAGTTTTGTTAACGAGGAAACCGCAAATTCAGAAAAACCCCGGGACCTAGTACAAATTGAACACACACTGTATTAAGCCGCTACAGACACTAGCCTACTACAAACCAACTTCGGTATGGACTGTAGTTGAACACAAATCAATCTCACACTTATCCAAGGTACAGTACCGCTCCTTACGTATCTGATCCCAGCAGGATACTACGCACTTGATTCCCTTAATTGATCGCACCCACAACTAAGAGTTGATATGACCCAAAGTCGAAGACTTTAATAAACAAATTTGTCTCACACAGAAAAGTCTATATGAATAGATAAATCTGTCTCCCACATAAATACCTACGAGTTTTGTTCCGTCTTTTGATAAATCAAGGTGAACAGGAACCAATTGATATAACAGACTTATATTCCCGAAGAACAACCTAGAAATATCAATCACCTCACAGTAATCTTAATCGACTAGCGAAACAAGATATTTTGGAATCACAAACGATGAGACAAAGGTGTTTGTGACTACTTTTCTATCTTGCCTATCGGAGAAATTAATCTCAAGCCAATCTTATGATTTTACTCAAATACGATAGAAACAACAAGATCAGATCACGCAACTACAAAGAAAATAGTTGGGTCTGGCTTCATAATCCCAATGAAGTCTTCAAGTCGTTAACCTACAGGGCCTCGAGAGAAACTTAAGGTTAAAGGAGAATCGACTCTAGCTTATACAACTAATATCACACAGGAGGTGTGGGGATTAGGTTTCCCAGTTGCTAGAGTTCTTATTTATATAGTCTTCAAATCAGGGTTTGCAATCTAAGTTACCTTGGTAACAAAGCATTCAATATTCACCATTAAATTAAAACCTGATTAGATTAAAGCTAATATCTTTCAATCTTTAGATTGAATTAAGCTTGTTATACACAAATGAAATGTAACTTCATTTAGGTTTAAGTAACCGTACCCAAACGTGTACACCTAGTTGGTTCAACAATAGTTAACCAATGGTTAGCCATATGAGCACTTTCATATCAACCTTATTCATCTTCACCATAACTAGTTCAAACAACTCAAATGAACTAGTTAGAGAGTTGTTCAATTACTTAGATCTCATAGAAGTATACAAGACACAATCGAAGCAAAAACGATTTTGATTCACTCGAATCGATTCATGAGCATTATAGCCACGGTTTGCAAAGATTGCATTTGTTAGAGCATAGCTCGGTTGAACCCACCAAGCGTTGGTATGTCAAGTTTGGTTGTCATATTTTAGTGAATCAAAACTCATGTTAAGAGTCGCTTGATTATGTACTAGAGTCAACTACGTATAGGTTAGCTTGAAAGTATTAGGATATGAGACATTACAAGTATTGCGAAGACTTGAAGGTGTAAAAAAGCAAGGAGCTACAACGACAACAATCATCCTTCCACTTTAGGTTAGTGATATTTGACTTGAACTGTTTCATTCCGTAACGTATATTTCAAGTCGTGCATATTGAAAACAAAACTGCGAAGCATGTTTGAACTCTAGATAGACATAGTATTAAGGAATACAATACGAGGATTATTGCTTAACCATTAAACTTTGTAGATAAGACATCGCCGTAATCATTTGAATGCTATTGTGATTATGTATGGGTATGAGGTGAGGATTTCATCCTAGGGAACAATGTTTACATGTATTCTAAGGAAGTAAATTCATGAACTTGGTTTGTTAGTCGAAAAGGAAATCGCCATTAATCTAGGATGTACCACATCACATGGAAGGAAGAAACTCCTAATGAGGTTGGTAATACTACTTTGTGTAATCACTCTTGTGATCAGAAAGTATGCCTCTTTGGCGAAACAAAGGGTTCTGCTAAACAAAAGAGAAACTCTAGGTTGAATAAAAATTCCCTTGTTCAACTTCAACACACCGTGGACTTAATTCTCAAAGGCGTAATTGACATTCATATGTCTAAACCAATTGGTTTTCGTACTTACCATGTGTATGTTACCAGGAAGGTCAGTTCAATGAGTTCCTCGAATACTCAAAAGCAGAGCAGACGTCTTAATAAACATCGTCTAAGGAATGATCAAGTCATTTCCTCGGGAAACAACGTTACCCTTAATATGAACGAAATCCCAGTAGAAAGAAGAAAAATTGATGATATGAGAAAGAACCTGAAGGAGATAATTGAAGGGTACAAAGATATTGTCGACATGTTTTCATCCTCATCAAGTCAAAATTCTTCGGGTAAGAACTCAAACTATGTCTCGTATTTTGATGACAGTAAGTTTTGTGATAATTTATCACATCAAAAGGGATCTCTTTTTAGACTAAGAAGGAAAAAGAGACTCGATCATAAACACAATTCTTTTAATGAGCTCAAAGCTCATACTTGTGCTAATTAATCACAAGGGTTAAAGAACTTACTCATAAAAATCCTGTTGAGTAAGATATGTCATTTTCCAGGTATACTTTAGCATACTACTTCTGTTTATTGAAGCTATTTTCTTATCGTCTATAGCCAAAATACTGGTCTGCAGAAATGGTTGCTTAAGTATTTTTTATCAGTTCTTTTTAATTTTTTTCTCTAAGCTTTTCGTGGGTCAAGTTTGTTTTCGCACGGATACCTGTTTCCATACGAGACAACTGTTTGAAAACCCTAAAAATCTTCTTCCCTAAGAAATCTTTAAATACCAAACCTTTGAGTCACGTTTGCGTACTCTGGTTATTTTGGGTTGTCAAGAATGTCTTCCTCTTCACATGCTTGGGGTTTTTCTAAAGGCTTTCTTGATAAAGTTGTTGGTTTTGAGTCCCCGGCAGCGGCTCCAAAATTTGATCGAATTTTTAGATAGTGGTAAATAGAGTTGTCGTTCACTCGGACTTTGTTGAGATTGATTCTAGGCTTAAATATAAAAATAAGAAATTATATACAAAATATGTCACGGGATGTAGAATTCACTGAGACTCGGTATTTCACTGTTTTTCATATTCAAGTGGTTCATAAATTAATCCTAGGCAATTATAGCTCCAACACAAGAAATATTAACTATATTCTTTGCCAAAATAGATTTCGTCAAACATCAATTGTAAATTACAAGCATAGTGTACCAAGAGCACCTAAGACTAAGCATACACTATCAAACAAGATAACAATTGATTAATAGAAATCATAAATCATTTATAATCGGTGCAAAAAGTAAATAAGGAATTAATTAAATTTACCACATGATGAAATTCAGCTTCGTCCGTCGTTCCAGCGATGGGGTCTAGCTTCTCATGATGAAAACACACTCAAAAAGATAACTCATAGATCAAATGGTGTTTTTATTGGAAAAATAGTAGAAAACAGAGATTTGCAATGGTATAAGGGTGTTGCAAAATAAACTGTTACAAAGAACGATAAATGGAAAATGCCACTGTCACTGTAGCAAATACAACGCTTCAGTATGTGTCGTTGCCACTGTTGATGAATGGCTGTTCTTTAGCGTCTTATGTTCTTCGTTCTCTCCTTCAAAGGCAGCAGCAGAGACAAGCTCTGCAACTTCCTATTCTATGTTATGTTTCTTCCCCTGACTCTCCATCCCCCTTCTAAGACATCCCAGGGACCTTTTTATACCTCACCATCATCAAATTTTCCGTATTAACTCCATATAATCCTCTCTCCAATTCTGTGCAGATACGATAATACTTTTTTCCCTTTTTTTTTCTTCACGCGTTCTCTTGTGTTATCTTGAACTGGCACACTCCAACACTCTACTACTCATCTTGGACAGATTTAAACTCACTGCAGGGAACAACTCTGCACGTAACTTTGTCAGAATAAACCCAAGAAATCCCGTGAATACCTCCTCTTTCTGTTATCCAACTTGACACGCATACAACCCAAGTTTTACGATTCAAAAACACATACCAATCCAGTTGTGACTCAACTGTCCCATACAAGTCCGAATCCGTGAAAATATCCAAGTAAATCTCTGCCCAATCTTTCCCAGAAAACCCGAGAAAACTAGCTTCTCCTGTTTTGCATCCCAACGGATTATCCAACCCAAATAAATTCATTCGAACACCCATACCAACATTGCCTGGGCCTATCAAGATCATCCCAATTGAAATCAATTATTGAATCTCACTGTAATCCCTCCGAAAATCCAACAGAATAGTACACAGCAAACTGAAATATGTTCCCGCCATTTTGCAATGTTTAAACGATGAAGAAGGGTGCCCCTTATCCAGAGTAGGGGGCCCTTAGCAGGTGACGCCATGGGGGTGTGAATAGTAAATAAGGTGTCCCTTATCGAAAGAGGTGCCCCTTAGAAATTGAGTACCCCTTATATAAATGTGAGAGTTCAAATAACACATGTCCTCCGGGTGCTTTAGGCAGCTTTTCGAGCCGATTTTTCCAAAAATCTTTATTTCCAAAAGTACCTACAAAACACACAAAACACCGTATAAGTATAAAATCGAGTACCAATAATACATAAAATTGAGGACAACTTAGACACATAAATGCGTCTATCAGTAAGATGTGTCATTTTTCAGGTATACTTTAGCATACTACTTCTGTTTAGTGAAGCTATTTTCTTATCGTCTATAGCCAAACTACTGGTCTGCAGAAATGGTTGCTTAAGTATTTTTTATTGGTTCTTTTTAATTGTTTTCTCTAAGCTTTTCGTGGGTCAAGTTTGTTTTCGCACGGATACATGTTCCTGTACGAGACAACTGTTTGAAAACCCTAAAAAACTTCTTCCTTAAGAAACCTTTAAATACCAAACCTCTGAGTCACGTTTGCGTACTCTGGTTATTTTTGGTTTCCAAGAATGTCTTCCTCTTCACATGCTTGGGTTTTGCTAAAGGCTTTCTTGATAAAGTTGTTGGTTTTGAGTCCAAGGTGTGGAAGAAAAGAACTCTTGTTGAAGATGATCAACCCAATGCCTCATGTTACTTTGCCTACACACATGAGGATGTTGAGAAAGAGGAGATGATCTCTGCTGAAGTGGTTCATGATTTTCTTAAATACTTTAAGGAATCTAAACTGCAGCTCGTTGATACCTTGAAAAGTCTTGATGTGTTGAAAACTGAGTTGGAAAAGGTTACCACTCACCTTGGTCTCATAAAATCTCACATCAATGATCTTCACAAAGAGAATTTCTTCTCTGAAGGTGCAAAGGATGCTGTCAATTACAAGCCCAAAGATCTCAAGACTCGTGAAAATCCTAAACCGTCTATGTGATTGTAGTTCGTTTTCGACCATGGCACTGGAGTCTATTTTTTTTAGCTTGTTCATTTTAGTTTACCTAGTAAACCTTCTAGTTTTCTTGTTTTGCTTAGAAGAATAACTAGAGTTTGGAATAGCCATTATTGTGATTACACATAGCTATGTCCAACGTTTTCATCTTCATGTTTTTAGATTTATTGGTTTAAATTCTAAAATTGTTTGGAAGATGATTTTTGCAGTATTAATCTTTATGGTTTTATATATTGCAATATTGTTATGGGATATGTATGTTTACGTCTGTGAACTTGATTGTCCCATACTTTGTCAAAAGTAAAGTCGTTCGTGAGTTGATATGTATGTATTGATGAAAGAATGAATTGACTTTTGACAAATACAAAAGTTAAGCCTATTGTTGATGGTGGTTTTTATCTTAGGGTTAAAATCAGAAAACCTTAGTCAGACAGTGACGTCACACTTGAGTAATAATGTCGCCACTAGCACATTTAGTAAACCATTCAACATGTCTGCATAAAATTACCGGGGTACATTTTTTTTATGTAAAGTCCATGCTCCACGGAAGAGCCCTCGGTACTCTCTAGCATCATCTCTGCACATGCAAGCCGCGCATGCTAGCCAAATGTGCCAATCACGCGTGCCACATATTTTAAACTAGGGTTTCGACACGCTAAACCCTAATAGCCATATCTCCGCACCAAAGGCATGCCAACCATGCCAGCCACACCACCGTGCCAATGGCATGCCATGCCAGCCACATATCCGCGCCAAAGGCATGCCAACCATGCCAGCCGCACCATAGTTCCAATAGCATGCCATGCCAGCCGCACCATAGTGCCAATGGAATGCCATGCCAGCCACATCTCCGTGCCAAAGGAATGCCAACCATACCATCCGCACCACCTTGCCAATGGCATGCCATGCCAGCCATATCTCCACGCCAAAGGCATGCCAACCATGCCAGCCGCACCACCGTGCCAATACCATGCCAGCCACATCTCCGCGCCAAGCATGCCTACCATGCCAGCCGCACCACTGTGCCAATGGCATGCCATGCCATCCACATCTCCGCGCTAAAGGCATACCAACCATGTCAGCCGCACCATAATGCCAATAACATGACATGCTAGCAACATCTACGTGCCAAAGGCATGCCAACCATGCCAGCTGCACCACCGTGCCAATGACATTCCATGCCAGCCACATCTCCGCGCCAAAGGCATGCAAACCATGCAAGCCTCACCACTGCGCCAATGGCATGCCATGCCAGCCACATCCCCGTGCCAAAAGCATGCCAACCATGCCAGTCGCACCATCGTGCCAATGGCATGCCATGCCAGCTGCACCACCGTGCCAATAACATGCCATGCCAGCCACATCTCCGTGCCACAGGCATGCAAACCATGCCATCCGCACCACTGTGCCAATGACATGCCATGCCAGCCACATCTCCGAGCCAAAGGCATACCAACCATGTCAGCCGCACCATAGTTCCAATGGCATGACATGCCAGCCACATCTCCGCGCCAAAGGCATGCAACCATGCCAGCCGCAGCACCGTGCCAATGGCATGCCATGCCAGCCACATCTCCGCGCCAAAGGCATTCCAACCATGCCAGTCGCACCATTGTGCCAATGGCATGCCATACCAGCCACATCCCCACGCCAAAGGCGTACCAAGCATGCCAGCCGCACCATAGTGCCAATGGCATGCCATGCCAGCCACACCTCCGCATCAAAGCAATGCCGGTCATGCCTCCATGCCGCTGGCTACCAAACGAAGGGTTGCAACAATCAACGTCCACCCTTCCTTCTGAGATGCCAATCTCAGCCGTCCAAGTTCGCCACCAAACGCGTGGAAACTTTTGTCCCAATGCCGAGCCCTAATTTTGGCCGCGCCTAAACTATTCCAAAACCCTAATTTTGGCCGCGCCTAAAACTATGCCAAAATCCTAGCTTGGACGCGCCCAACCATGCCAAATCCATGCCGGCCATGTCTCCATGCCGCTGGCTTCCAAACGAAGGGTTGCAACAATCAACGACCACCCTTCCTTCTGAGATGCAAATCTCAACTGTATAAGTTCGCCATCAAGCGCGTGGAAACTTTTGGCCCAATGCCAAGCCCTAATTTTGGCCACGCCTAAACTATGCCAAAACCCTAAATTTTGGTCGCGCCTAAAATTATGCCAAAATCCTAGCTTGGCCGCGCCTAAACCATGCTAAAGCTATGTCGGCCATATCTCCATGCCGCTGGCTGCCAATTGAAGGGTTGCAACAATCAACGGCCACCTTTCCTTCTGAGAGGAAAATCTCAGCCATACAAGTTCGCCACCAAGTGCGTGGCAACTTTTGGCCCAATGCCAAGCCCTAATTTTGGCCGCGCCTAAACTATGCCAAAACCCTAAATTTTGGTCGCGCCTAAAACTATACCAAAATACTAGCTTGGCCGCGCCTAAACGATGCCAAAGCTATGCCGGCCATGTCTCCATGCCGCTGGCTTCCAAACGAATGGTTGCAACAATCAACGACCACCTTTCCTTCTGAGAGGCAAATCCCAGCCGTCCAAGTTCGCTACCAAACGCGTGGCAACTTTCGCCCCAATGCCAAACCCTAATTTTGGTTGCGCCTAAAACTATGCCAAAATCCTATCTTGGCCGCGCCTAAAACATGTCAAAGCCATACCAGCCATGCAACCATGCCGCTGGCTGCCAAACGGAAGGTCGTAATAATCAACGGCTATCCTTCCTCCTAAGATGTAAATCTCAGCCGTACAAACTTTCCACCAAACGACTTGTGGCAATCTCTTGGCCACGGTGCCAAAGCCCTAATTTGGCCACGCATAAGCCATGACAGCCATGCCTCTATGCCGCTGGCTGCCAAACGGAAGGTTGCGACAATCAACGGCTATCCTTTCCCCCGAGATGCAGATCTCAGCCGTACAAAATCGCCACCAAACGACTTGTGCTAACCTTTGGTTTCACTGCCAACTCTTTGGCCACGGAACACACTTAGCCATCAATTCTTTGGTCACGGCACCAAACCCTAATTAGCCACGCCAGGAGCATGCACAAGCCATGCCAGCACCGTGGACACGCCACTGGCTACCAACGGAAGGTAACCACAATCAACGGCTAACCTTCCTCTCAAGATGCAAAATCTCGGCTTTCGAAGGTCATCACCGAACCGGAAAGCCTCTCTATCTTAACTTGCCAAATAATAGCAACATGCTACACGTTTTCCATGAAAACACTCGAGAAATCAAAACATGTCACAAACTGGGGGATGCTCATCAGGGTATTGGTCTGGCGGTTACAGCGTGCGACGTAAACTACGCCCGTTACAAGAAAGTGTCATAACAGTGCGGCGGTTAGTAAATACAACGATTAATGGTGAAACGTTTCCTTCATTATAGAAACATCAATTCCAGGCGTTACCCGTCATCGCTTTCTTCCATTTACTCAACCGTTTACACTTCTTACGAGACCAGGGTACGTTTCTAGCGATTTGTATAAATAGGTCTCACCTATTTCCACCAAAAAGAAGTTTTTGGGTAAGGAGAATACAATACTCAGAAATCACTTGTTAGCTTTCCCATCTGTTAGCTTTCCACCTTCTGATACAAGTCGTCAAACAACTACTCTTCCCGAATCAACTATTCTGGTCTCAACACTCTCTTCACTTTCCTCCCTAGACCAACCCTTCTCCTTCACTTTGTGACCGAAGCATGTCTGGAACGGCCATTTCTTGGTTTAGGCCGGATTTGTACAGATTGATCTTCCGAATCAAAGTACTCCCTTGCAGTACATTATTTAGGGTTTAGACTCATTTCTCACCCACACACTCGAAATTACCAAAATTAGCAGAAACTCTTTTCACACTCAAACAACTAGCGGACACAGTTGGAGATTAATCTCTCGGTTACAATGTCAATTTCTAATTCCCGATTTCATTCTTCAACCCAGATCTCAAGATGGTAGAAGAAAATGATCCGCGCAGGGATCGACGACTCAGTTACCAGACGGCTCAGTTTATCACACGACGAGAAATGACTGGGGACTTCTCACAGTAACGGAGGCGCCGCCCATAAAACTCAGACTTATGCACGTAAGATCCGTTTTGTTGGGATACCCTGGAAACGACTAAGTCTTGTTAGACAAAGTGCATAATCTATTACTTCAAGTTTCCACACTGATAATAGAAACTGATATCCATGTTATCCTCGAATTTCATCCTATACTTTCCACAGTCATACAACACTCATGGTTCCATGACTCACCTGGAATATTTGTGTTACTTACAATCATAATAAAAAACGACATTATTCTAGAAACAGTTCATTCCAAATAATAATCCAAAACCCACAAAGGTAACAATTATCTATCAACCCAAAAATCCAAAAAACCAAACCATAAATTTGGCATTTCGTTTGCCATAAAAAAAAAACCTAAGCAAAAGAAGTTCTGAAGACAGAAGTACATTCAAGGGAAGCCATTCGGCAATGGCTTGCTCTTCTTAGAGAAAGCCTCCTTCGTGCTTTGGATAGCCGCCCCGTTTCAGCTTCAACTTTTTGGACAACCTTTTGATTTCCGCTTCCTGTTGTTTGATCACATCCGTGGAAGGGCCTTCGATCGCCTCGGCCTGCAACTTTTGGATCTCGGTAAAACCCTCAACAAACCAGGGAACGTTGAACTTGTAGTCTACGCACATGTCACGATGGAACTTCCAGCTTGATATTACATCCTCGGAGACGGTGTGGCCAGTCACATTGCACATGTCGTCAATCGAAGATAAGGAGCCTCTTCAAAATTATCTCCAGAAGTCGCTCCACTTCAACGTCCTCAAGCAGCGGGTCCGCTTCAACGCCCTCCAGCAGCGGCTCCGCTTCAACGTCATCCAGCAATGGTTACGCTTCAACGTTTTCTCCAGAAGTCGTTCTACTTCAACGTGCTCCATCAGCAGCTCCTCTTCAACGTTCGCTCCAGGATCCGAAGCCGAAGCTTCAACATTTTTCTCCATAAGTTTCAACGTCCTCTCCAAGAGCCGAAGCCGGTTCAATACCTTATTCCGGCCAAGGTTCGTGCTCGTGGCCGCCGCTCCCCTTGTCAAAGATCATGAGCGCAGCCAGCCAATTAGCATAGTCGTGGCCACTTTTTGATCTACCCCGTCAAAACTCGTGGTCATGGACGGTTTTCCCGCTTACACATCCATCCAACCTACTTTGTTCCCACGACGATGTAGTGCCTTCTGGTCACATATGCTGCCAAGAACTGTTGCCGCTCGTGATACTAGCCAGAGCTTCACCATTGAAAGAATCAATGCAAATATGGAAACATGTAAACCACACTTAGGTACTGAGGATCTACACGGAATCCTTTCACTGTCAAATATCAGAAGACACGGTCAACCAAAAGGTCATAGCCACGAAAAGTTCATCTACTCTTCAAGGGTATAGCGTAAGAGTACCATCACCTCTATGTCTAGAAGACCCATGCAACACTTTACGAGGCCACGGTGGATCCCAAGCCTGCTTAAGAGGAAATAACTTCAGAAACTGAAGAAAAGTGCGAATGGGGACTGCTCATCGCAATCCATCCCGACGACCATCAAAGATTCATGAGATAACTCCAGAGACGCGGCTGAAACATTTTCTTGAAGAAACAGAGGGAGCCACGATAAACAACATAACTCTCTCATTTCTACCTCTTCGTTATCGAGAATATATCGTCCATGTGATAATTTGAGCATTCCAGCATCACATACAGAAGAGTACAATAAGCTTGCATCGAATCCCGTGGACATGGATTCAAGGAGATGCAATGAAAGTAGGCTACACATGGGGACTACCAGCATGGGACACTTTCACTCCCCTCAAACAGGTTATTTCTGATTTCAATATCATCACTGTCGAACTTTTACAAGCCGCAGGAATTTCTCAACATGAAACCGTACATGTGCATTGAAGACTCCAAAAAACACGCCACAAAGATACATTCACATATTCGTCTGTGCCATCGGCTCTAACAGATGTATAACTGGGGACTGCTCACCGCATCCCATTCCATACGATAGTCCAAGATTCAGAAGATGGTTCGAAGGATGTCGCTTGGAACAAAGTCCTTTAAGACTTGATAGCAGCAGATCGACAACAGAACGCCTCCCAAATCATCTATTTCATCCAGTGGCTCCGGAAGATTTCGACCATACAAGCATCCATAGCATATTTTCATCGCGATCAGAAGGTCCAAGCACTGAAAACCTAAATTCAAGGATTGATCGACAACGCAACCACGATCTCCAAGATTAGCCCTGACATGATCGTTTCCGAGCATATGTTTCAGCCATCCTTCCCAAGAATGCAATGGAGTTTGGTAAATTTTAGAATCCACTGGAGAGACACGAATGCACGGATCAGGACGGGCAACAGAAAACAGAAGAGGGTCGATACCTCTTTTCATGCGGACGGAGTTTCTAGAGTTTGCACAAAATAAAGATTCCTTCTTGCCTCATGAACGAGAATAGATGACTGGGCGCGACTATGCTACCTCGGGCCCGCAACGTCCCTCCTGAATTCTTCCTGAGTTTTTACTGTCGGGATGTTTTCACCTCCTAAATGAGCTCAAAACCTAAATATTCCCGCGTAGGGAGATAAGAAATTATTTTCCGATCATAATGGAGGGCGCAAACAACCAAAATCCGAGTTCGTACGAGAATTCTACAACGATTTTAGTAAAGGGAACTCATTAGGGTTTCGGCATGCCAAACCCTAATTTAGACAAAGTTGCCAGGCACCATCACCACCGTTTGATAGCCGAAGTTCCAGCGCCATCACCACCGTTTGGTAGCCGAAGTTCCAGCGCCAGCAGCCTGCGTTCTTTCCAGCGCTAGCAGCCTACATCCTTCCAGCGCTAGCAGCCTACATCCTTCCAGCGCTAGCACCCTACATCCTTCTAGCGCCAACAACTTGCATCCTCTCCAGCGCTAGCAACTTGCATCCCTTCTAGCGCCAGCAATTTGCATCTTTCCAGCGCCAACTGCTTGCATCCTTTCCAGCGTTAGAATCACGCGTCCTTCCAGCGCCAGCATCTTGCATCCTTTACAGAGTTAACAGCTTGTGTCCTTCAAGCGCTAACAGCTTGCATCTTTCCAACGCCAGCAGCTTGCATCCTTTCCAGCGCTAGCAGCTTGAGTCCTTCCAGCGCCAGCAGCTTGCATCCTTTCCAGCGCTAACCGCTTGCGTCCTTCCAGCGCCAGCAGCTTGCGTCCTTCCAGCGCAACTTCTCCACCCATAGCCGATTTCACCAACAATCCGCATACCGAGCGGGAGCCAACAAAAGCCCATGCCAAGCCTACGCCAGCGGATCCATATCACGCCAAGCCTACGCTAGTGGCCCCATTCCGTGCCAAGCCTACGCCAGCGGCTCCATATCACGCCGAGCCTATGCCAAAGACTCCGTTTTAAGACAAGCCTACGCTAGCGGCTCATTCCAAGCCAATACAACGCTAGCGGCTCATTCCAAGACAATACAACGCTAGCGGCTCATTCCAAGCCAATACAACGCTAGCGGCTCATTCCAAGCCAATACAACAATAACGGCTCCATTCCAAGCCGACCAATGCTAGCGGCTCCGTTTTAAGCCACACCATGCCAACGGCATGCCAAGCCAAGCCAGCAACGCCAACAACTCCGCGTTCCCAGCCTAGCCAAGCTGACGCCAACTGTTTGCATCCCGGACAACAACCACCACTACCACTCCACAGCCTAGCTAGGAGCACCACGAGCAGAATCTACGCAAAACCACCAACGCAAGAATCACGAATTCTCTTTACCTCTCGAAAAGGTTAGACGGATCTTCCTGACCATCTTTTCATAACTTTCCATTTCGATTTTGTCCTTGTCCGTCACCATCTTATGCTTACCTCGGAACAATGACCCTGTTCCGAGCTAAGCAGGGGACTTAATGTTGATGGTGGTTTCTAGCTTAGGGTTAAAATCGCAAAACCTTAGTCTGACAGTGACGTCACACTTGAGTAATAATGTCACCACTAGCACATTTATTAAACCATTCAACATGTCTGCATAAAATTACCGGGGTACTTTTTTTTATGTAAGTGCCATGCTCCACGGCAGAGCCCTCGGTACTGACTGGAATCATCTCTACACATGCCAGGCGCGCATGCTAGCCAAACGTGCCAATCACGCGTGCCACATATTTTAAACTAGGTTTTCGACACGCTAAACCCTAATAGACATATCTCCGCGCCAAGGCATGCCAACCATGCCAGCCACATATCCGCGCCAAAGGCATGCCAACCATGCCAGCCGCACCACTGTTCCAATGGCATGCCATGCCAGCCACATCTCTGCGCCAAAGGCATACCAACCATTCCATTAGCACCATAGTGCCAATGGCAGGCCATGCCAGCCATATCTCCGCGCCAAAGGCATGCCAACCATGCCATCCGCACCACCGTGCTAATAGCATGCCATGCCAGCCACATCTCCGCGCCAAAGGCATGCCAACCATGCCAGTCGCACCATTGTGCCAACGACATGCCATGCCAGCCACATCCCCGCGCCAAAGGCATATCAATCATGCCAGCCGCACCATAGTGCCAATGGCATGCCATGCCAGCCACACCTCCGCACCAAAGCCATGCCTCCATGTCGCTGGCTACCAAACGAAGGGTTGCAACAATCAACGACCACCCTTCCTTCTGAGATGGAAATCTTAGCCGTCCAAGTTCGCCACCAAAAGCGTGGCAACTTTTGTCCAATGCCAAGCCCTAATTTTTGCGGCCCCTAAACTATGCAAAAACCCTAATTTGGTCGCGCCTAAAACTATGCAAAAATCCTAGCTTGGTCGCGCCCAAACCATGCCAAAGCCATGCCGGCCATGTCTCCATGCCGTTCGATGCCAAACAAAGGGTTGAAACAATCAACGACCACCCTTTCTTCTGAGATGAAAATATCAGCCGTACAAGTTTTCCACCAAGCGCGTGGCAACTTTTGGCCAAATGCCAAGCCCTAATTTTGGCCGTGCCTAAACTATGCCAAAACCCTAAATTTTGGTTGCGCCTAAAACTAATCCAAAATCCTAGCTTGGCCGCGCCTAAACCATGCCAAAGCTATGTCGGCCATGTCTCCATGTCGCTGGCTTCCAAACGAAGGGTTGCAACAATCAACGACCACCTTTCATTCTTAGAGGCAAATATTAGCCGTACAAGTTCGCCACCAAGCGCGTGGCAACTTTTGGCCCAATGCCAAGCCCTAATTTTGGTCGCGCCTAAACTATGCCAAAACCCTAAATTTTGGTCGCACCTAAAACTATGCCAAAATCCTAGCTTGGCCGCGCCTAAACCATGCCAAAGCTATGTCGGCCATGTCTCCATGCCGCTGTCTTCCAAATGAAGGATTGCAACAATCAACGACCATCTTTCCTTTTGAGAGGCAAATCTCAGCCGTCCAAGTTCGCCACCAAACGTGTGGCAACTTTCGGCCCAATGCCAAACCCTAATTTTGGCCGCGCCTAAAACTATGCCAAAATCCTAGCTTGGCCGTGCCTAAAACATGCCAATGCCATACTGGTCATGCAACCATGTCGCTGGCTGCCAAACGGAAGGTCACAACAATCAACATCTGTCATTCCTCCTGAGATGCAGATCTGAGCCGTACAAACTTGCCACCAAACGACTTGTGGCAATCTCTTGGCTACGGTGCCAACTCTTGGCTACGGTGCCAAATCCCTAATTTGGCCACGCCAAATCCATGCAAGCCATGCCTCCATGTCGCTGGTTGTTAAACGGAAGTTTGCGACAATCAACGGCTATCCTTCCACTTGAGATGCAGATCTCAGCCGTACAAACTTGCCACCAAACGACTTGTGGCAACCTTTGGCTGCACTGCCAACTCTTTGGCCATGGCACACACTTAGCCATGCTAATTCTTCGGTTACGGCACCAAATCCTAATTAGCAACGCCAAGAGCATGCACAAGCCATGTCAGCACCGTGGCCACGCCACTGGCTACTAACGGAAGGTAACCACAATCAACGGCTAACCTTCCTCTCAAGATGCAAAATCTCGGCCATCGAAGGTCACCACCGAACCAGAAAGCCTCTCAATCTTAACTTTCCAAACAATAGAAACATGCTACACATTTTTCACGAAAACACTCGAGACATCAAAACATGTCACAAACTGAGGGATGCTCATCAGGGTATCGGTCTGGCGGTTTACAGCGTGCGGCGTAAACTACGCCCGTTACAAGAAAGTGTCATAAGAGTGGGGCGGTTAGTAAATACAATGAGTAATGGTGAAACGTTTCCTTTATTATAGAAACATCAATTCCAGGCGTTACCCGTTACCGCTTTCTTCAATTTACTCAACTGTTTCCACTTCTTAAGTTTCTTGCGACTTGTATAAATAGGTCTCACCTATTTCCACCAAAAAGAAGTTTTTGGGTAAGGAGAATACAACACTCAGAAATCACTTGTTAGCTTTCCCATCTGTTAGCTTTCCACCTTCTGATACAAGTCGTCAAACAACTACTCTTCCCGAATCAACTATTATGGTCTCAACACTCTCTTTGCTTCCCTCCCTACACCAACCCTTCTCCTTCACTTTGTGACCGAAGCAAGTCTGGAATGACTATTTCTTGGTTTAGGACGGATTTGTACAGATTGATCTCTCGAATCAAAGTACTCCTTTGCAGTACATTGTTTAGGGTTTAGACTCGTTTCTCACCCATACACTCGAAATTACCAAAATCAGCAGAAACTGTTTTCACCCTCAAACATCTATTATGTCAATTTTTGATGGAAGATAGGTTAAAATCTTTTGTGTTCAAGGATTATGTCTATTGGATGTCATTGTGCAAATAGTGATGGAAAATAGAATGAGTCCTTGATTATTTCGCAGTATTGATCTTCCCTGATCCATATTTTTGTGTACATATTGTGTTGTTCCATAAGGTGTCTTATGTGGAGCTCTATCGACTGAGTCATTTTTTTGGCATAATTGTTGTTCCATGAGATACTTTGTGTTGAGCATGACCAATTAAATTGATTACTTTTGTGATTAGTTTGGTTGTTATTTCAATTAGATTAATTATGGGTTTTCTTGTGATTAATCTAATTGAGTGTTCTTAAGTCTCCATAAGTTTACTTATGTTGAGCATGTTTGATTAAATTAATCACGGGTTCTCTTCTGGTTAATTCAATTGAATATTTTGGATTCAAATTCATACTTGTATGTGATTTGTTATGTCCAAATAAATCCTTCTTTTCTCTTTGAAATTAAGGTCGCTCTTGTTGTTCTTTCGAGAATGACATATTATGGAGGAGAGTTCTTTTGAACTTGTGCTTAATTGCTAAATCTTTGTGGGGAGTGCGGCTGTGGAATATTATAGGGGTTATCTTGTATCTTTAAACTCCTTGATGAATGCATTTAGCTTCGGCTTTATGATTGCATCTAAATAAGATGATATATGCTTTCTTTTTGTCATGAAATGTCTCTTTTGAAAATTTCATTAGGATCCCGTTCTTGTACCTTTGCCAATTTTATTGACAAAAAGGGGGAGAATTAATATGTAATTCACACTACAAATACATATGGTTTTCGGATCGTTATGTAGGGGAGTGGTTTCCATGTGAGATGAAGTATTGACTAAGGGGGAGTGACATATCACCATAGTATTGTTGTTAAAGTTGTGATACAATTGAACTTTGACGCTGTGTAATGATACTATGACACTGTATAACAATGATTGAGAACTCTTGTTTTCTCGTTGTTATAACTATGGATTTTCAACAACGATGATGCTAAACTTACAACCTCTGGGATCATTGGAGTACTTGGAAGTGACGAAGATTTCAAGTAATGTTGAAGATTAGGCATGTGGAATAGGAGCTACAAAAGTTTATTTATATATTTTTTGTATTCCATATGTATTGATAGTTTTTTCACTAAAATTTACAAAGGGGGAGGTTGTTAGAGCATTGCTCGGTCGAACTCGCATGCGTTGATACCTCAAGCATGTTTGTCAATGTTAGTGATCAAAACTATAAGTCTTGATTTCTAGTCTACTATAGCTAAGGCCTTGTACTAGGATAGAAAGTGTAGTTGAGATCAATAACTCCATGGCAATCATCATATAAGAAGAAGGACTACTCAAGGAACTGGTGGATCTTCATCGACTAAAAGGTATGTGGAGACTTGAACTTATGTATCACTCAAAAGTCTATTTATCTCCTATCTTGAGACAAAAGTCGTTTTGCTATATAGACTTAGATTATACACATTTGGTATTTCGAGCCGAGTTTACCTCGCCTATCTTTTTCTCGAAATATGTGTTGGTAAAGCTTTCTCTTTATCCAAGTTCATCTTTACCTACTGATGAAAGTCATGTTTTGTTTCAATCACTTTGAAAATTGCTCTGACGAAAAATGGTTTGTGAATAACAAATATATAACGTCCTCTGAGAATGTTTCAATGATTGAAATGAGAGTTTAGACTATATAACCATTTGGAGGGTATAAGCATTGTTGTGGAAACGCATATATGTATAAGTCCTTATTGCTTGAACCGAAGTTTGCGAACTTTGTTGATCTAGTGAACCGGAGAAGTGCATGAGCTAAGTCCGCGAACCCAGTCCGCGAACTGGCGAAGTTCTCAAACCCGAGACTTTCTGCTGGAGTTTGTGAACTCCATCTAGGAACTTAAGTCCGTGAACCCAGTCCGCGAACCCAGTCCGCGAACTTGAGTAGGTTATATCTAAAAAGAATGTTTGTGAACTTATTCTTATATAAACTAAGGAATGCAATTGCAGACCGTGGATATATAGTTCATGAACCGATTCAAGTGAATCACATCGTTTTTTATTCAATTGTGTCTTGTGTAGTACATAATATTTCCTGGCAATTGAACAATTCTCTAACTAGTTCATTTGAATCATTTGAACTAGTTATGGTGAAGAAGAATATGGTTGATATGAAACTGATCATACGGCTAACCATTTGGTTAACTATTGTTGAACCAACTAATGTACAAGTTTAGGTACGGTTACACAAGCCTATAAACATGCATTTCATTTGTGTATAACAAGCTATGTTTTCGATCTAACGGTTGATAAATATTAGCTTGAATCTTATCAGGTTTTCATCTAACGGTGAATATTGAATACTTTGTTACCAAGCTAACATTGATTGCAAACCCTGATTTGAAAGACTATATAAGGGATAACTCTAGCAACTCGAAACTAATCCCCGCAAATTTTGTGTGATACTAGTTGTGTTAAGCTAGAGTCGATTCTCTTTTAACCTTTGGTTTCTTCTTCTAAACAAGATTTACGACTTAAAGACTTCATTGGAATTATGAAGCCAGACCGATACTACTTTTATTGTAGTTGTATGATCTTATCTTGTTGTTTCTATCGTACGAGTACAATTGTAATAATTGGCTTGAGATTTCTATCTCCGATAGGAAAGATAAACAGTAATCACAAACATCTTAGTCTCATCGTTTGTGATTCCAAAATATCTTTTTTCGCTGCGTCGATTAAGACTATTGTGAGGTGATTGATAGTACTAGGATGTTCTTCGGGAATATAAGTCTTGATTTATCAAAAGACGGAACAAAACTCGTAGGTATATTCGTGGGAGACGGATATATCTATTATCGTAGACTTTTCTGTGTGATATAGATTTTTTTATTAAAGCCTTCGACTTTGGGTCGTAGCAACTCTTAGTTGTGGGTGAGATCAGCTAAGGGAATCAAGTGCGTATCATCCTGTTGGGATCAGATACGTAGGAGCATAACTGTACCTTGGATCAGTGTGAGATTGGCTGGGGTTCAACTACATTCCAGACCGAAGTTAGTTTGGAGTAGGTTAGTGTCTGTAGCGGCTTAATACAATGTGTGTTCAATATAGACTGGGTCCCGGGGTTTTTCTTCATTTGCGGTTTCCTCGTTAACAAAATTTTTGGTGTCTGTGTTATTTCTTTTCTGCATTATATTTGTTTATATAATTAAAATAATACAGGTTGTGCGTTGTTCAATCAATTAGAATATCCGACCTTTTGGTTGTTGATTTAAATTGATTGACACTTGGATATTCGTCTTTGGTACCATCCAAGTTTATCTCTCTTGTATTTAAATTGATACTCGCAGTTTGCTTGAGTAAGATTTAAATCGAGGGATTGAGATATAAACTCTTTGATGTACTTTTATCTAGATTGAGTCTGACTTTCTAGTTGATTCTCTGGAAAGTATATTGGAGTTTGTCCACACAGATTGCTAAGCGAAATATTGGGTGTGGTTGTTAGACCCCCGCTTTTTCAAAGGCGACCTTAATTTCACGAGAAAAGAAGGATTTCAAACCAACACTAGGATACTTGACAGAAACACATCTACTAGAAACAAATGCAAACAAGACTTAACGCTATTCTGGAATTACAAACTCAATTGCCCAAAAGATCGAGATAAAAGCAGGGGCAAGAGTTATGAGGATCTAATGAACTAGAACAACACCAATAGACTGCCGCAAGTGCTGAAACATGGCAGTGTCTAATAGTTTGGTGAGAATATCAGCCAGAAGGCACGAATTCCATAGTGATAATACCATCTTCATAAAGATTTCGAATGAAATGGTACCTAATGTATATGTGCTTAGTTCTTGAGTGCTCAGCAGGATTCTCAGTGATGCGAATCACACTTGAGTTATCACAAAAGATCTTCATTATTCCAGAATCAATTCCATAATCAGTAAGCATTTGTTTCAACCATAGAAGTTGAGTACAACATGACCCAACAAAAATGTATTCTGCTTCACATGTTGAAAGAGATTGTGAATTTTGTTACTTGCTATGCCAATCTACAAGATTCATCCCTACATAGTAGAATCCCCCTGATGTACTCTTTCTGTCTTCCACACACCCTGCCCAATCGGCATCTGAATAGGCAGTAAGATCAGTTTTAGTATCAAAAGTGTACGAAATACCATACCCGGCAGTGTGACTGATGTAACGTATGATCCTCTTCGTGACGGCAAGATGCGATTCCTTTGGATTTGCTTGAAACCCAGCACATCAACCAATACTAAAAGCAATGTCAAGTCTCGTGGTTGTGAGATACAAAAGACTTATAATAATAGATCGATAAAGTTTTTGATCCACATTTACACCTTTCTCATCTCTATGTAGTTTACCGGTGGTAGGCATAGGAGTGAGTTTTGGAGTTGACTTATCAAGACCAAATCTTGAAACAAGATTTTTTGTATATTTTTCTTGAGATAAGTAAATTCCATCCTTGTGTTGTTGAATTTGTAAACCCAAAAAGAATTTTAATTCACCAACATTGCTCATCTCAAACTCCTTACCAAGAGAAACTTGAAAATCTTTTGCAAGTTTCTCCGATGTTGATCCATAGATGATATCATCTACATAAATTTGAGAAATAATAACATCTTTTCTACTCCATTTAGTAAACAAAGTTTTATCATCTCCACATTTTGAAAAACATTTCCTAAGAAGAGAGGTAGTTTGAAAATACGGGGGTCTAACAACAACACCCAACAATTCGTGTGGAAATCTGAGAGGACTTACTCCAATACACTTTCTAGAGAATCAACTAGACAGTCAGACTCAATCTAGAATAAAGTATATCAAAGAGTTTAATATCAGTAACTCTTAATTCAATCCGCAATCAGCAAATAGAAATCTGCGAGCCTGATTGAATATAAGAGGAGTTACTTGAACGGTACCAAAGACCAATGTTCAAGTGTCAATCAATGTAAATCAACAACCAAAGGTTGGATATTCTAATTGATTGATCTTAACGCACAACCTGTGATATTTCAATTATATAAAAAAAATATAATGCGGAAGAGAAATAACACAGACACCAGAATTTTGTAAACGACGAAACCGAAAATGCAGAAAAACCCTGGGACCTAGTACAGATTGAACACCATACTGTATTAAGACGCTACAGATACTATCGTACTACCAATTAACTTCGGATTGGATTGTAGTTAAACCCTAATCAATCAGACTGATTCAAGGTACAGTTGCGCTCCTTACGTCTTTGATCCCAGCAGGATACTACGCACTTGATTCCCTTAGCTGATCTCACCCATAACTAAGAGTTGCTACGACCCAAAGTCGAAGACTTTATAGACAAATCTGTCTCACACAGAAAAATCTATAGGATTGAATAAATATGTCTCCTACAGAAATACCCAAGATTTTTGTTCCATATTTTGATAAATCAAGGTGAACAAGAACCAATTGATGAACCTGACTTTTATTCCCGAAGAACAGCCTGGTATTATCAATCACCTCACAATAAACTTAATCGACTAGCGAAACAAGTTATTGTGGAATCACAAACGATGAGACGAAATTTGTTTGTGATTACTTTTCTATCTTGCCTATCGGAGATATAAAATCTTGAGCCAATTATTTCAATTTCACTCAACACGATAGATTCAGCAAGATCAGATCAGGAAACTACGAAGATAATAGTTAGGTCTGGCTTCACAATCCCAATGAAGTCTTCAAGTCGTTAACCTACAGGGTCTCGAGAAGAAACCTAAGGTTAAAGGAGAATCACTCTATTTATGCAACTAGTAACACACAAGAGGTGTGGGGATTAGTTTTCCCAGTTGATAGAGTTCTCCTTTATATAGTTTTCAAATCAGGGTTTACAATCCAAGTTACCTTGGTAACACATCATTCAATAATCACCGTTGGATGAAAAATATGATCAATCAAGCTAATATCTTTCAACTGTTAGATCGAACTTAGCTTGTTACACACAAATGAAATGTACCCTCATTAAGGTTTATGTAACCGTACCTAAATGTGTACATCAGGTTGGTTCAAAAATAGTTAACCGAGGTTAGCCATATGATTACTCTCATATCAACCTTATTCATCTTAACCATAACTAGTTCAAATGACTCAAATGAAACTAGTTAAAGAGTTGTTCAATTGTTTAGAAAACACAATTGAAACCAAATCGGTTTAATTCACTTGAATCAATCATGGACATTATAGTCACGGTTTACAAAGATTGCATTTCTTATGATTTAAATATTTAAGTCCATGAACTGACCGATTTAACAAAGTAACCAGCTTAAGTATGCGTACGGGTATGCGTACTTAAGCAACTGGTTTTGAGTTTGTAAAGTTTCCAAACTCAACAGAAATTTTCGGTTCGAAAACTTCCGCCAGTATGCGTACGGGTACGCATACTTAAGGTGACTAGTTAAGAGTTTGTCAAAAACCAAACTCAGCAGAAATTCTCGGACGAGAACTTCCGCCAGTGTGCGTACGGGTACGCATACTTAACCTGTCTCCTTCACCAATTTCGTATACACACATATGCATACTCTTGGCTTCCGGTTTATGGATTTATACACTAATGTGCGAACACACTATATATGCTTATATCGAAAGATGGTTACATCACCAACTCTTTATTTCAATCATTGAAACATTCTTCTATAACGACAATAGCCGTTTTTACACACTATTAGCATCGAAGCAATTTTCAAGATATTGAAATAATCATTATCGAAACATTCCAAGCCTACATCAAATGATTATATCACACAAACCATGTAAGATGTTACTCGGCAATTTTCTCATGATATAAGATGAACTTGGTCGAAGCGAAAGCTTACCAACACATATTTCGATAAATATGTAAGCGAGATATACTCAGCTCGAAATATCAAATGTGTATAGAGAAAACTATATCGTAACACGACTTATGTCTCAATATAGGATATAGTAGAAATAGACTTTCCAAGTGATAGATAAGTTCAAGTCTCCACATACCTTTTGTCGAAGAAGTTCCACAATCTCCCCTTAGTAGTTCTTCGTCGTCAAGAGATGAACGTCGAGAGATCTAAGCTCAACTACACTATCTATGTCCTAGTCCGAGACATCTATAAATAGGCTAGAAATCAAGACTTATAGTTTTGATCACTAACATTGACAAACATGCTTGAGATAGCAACGCATGCGAGTTCGACCCAGAAATGCTCTAAGAATCTTCCCCTTTGTCAATTTTAGTGACAAAACTATCAATACATATGGATTACAAAAAGATAAAAAATGTAGCTTCTCATCCACATGCTTGATCTCCTTGGCATCTTCAATGCGACTCGAAATCTTCGTCACTTCCAAGTACTCCATGATCCTAAAGGTTGTAAGTTCAACACAAAAGTTGTTGAAGACCCGTAGCTATAACAATGAGAAAAAAAGATGCTCTCAATCATTGTTATACAATGTCATAGTATTATTACACAACATCAAAGTTCAATTGTATCACAACTTTGACAACAATACTATGGTGATATGTATCACTCCCACTTAGTCAATACATATCTCAACATGAAAACCACTCCCCCTTACATAATGATCCGTAAACCATATGTATTTGTAGTGTGAAATACACATTCATTCTCCTCCTTTTTATCAAAAAAATTGGCGAAGGTAGGAAAATTAGTGGGATCCTAATGAAATTTCCACGGGGATACTTCATGACCAAAAGGTGTATTAACATACCAAGAAATTTAGATGCAATCATAAAGCCGAAGCTAAATGCATTCATCAAGGAGTTAATAAAGATACAAGATAACCCCTAAATATTCCATAGACGCACTCCCCACAAAGATTTAGCAATTAATCACAAGTTCTAAATGAACTCTCCCCCATAAAATGTCATCCCCGAAGGAACAACAAAGGCGACCTTACTTTCACAAGAAAATAAGGATTTATTTTGGACAAACAAATCACATGAAAAACATGAATTTGAATCCAAAATTATTCAATTGAAACAAGCATCTATTATGCACCGGCCGTTTCGAGAGTGTCTACATTGTAGGCGGAAAAAATTGGGTTGGCAGACTTAGTATTATCAAATGCCATCATGGAAAATGCCTATGAAACCTTAAAAGTTTTAAGTACTATCCAGAAAAAGCACTGCTATGATCATGATCAGGAAAATATCTTTTTATTATTCTTCATGATCAGACTCTCATATCTCATGTTGATATCGTGTTTCACAATCAATATTTGCTACTTTTGTCATGACAGTGTAGCAGCTTATGTAAATACATTTCCTTTATTAATTTTTGTTGGAAAACGATTAATAAAAAAATAATTTTTTAAAGTTTTAATAAAAAATTATAATTTATTGTTTTCTTTTGTGAATGAAACTTTTTAGTCCCACATTGTGGAGTTTCCGATTTTTAGTAGTTTTAAGAAACTATATAAACTTATTAGTCCCACATTGTGGAGTTTCCACTTCTAAAATTGTTTTATTCCATTATATAAAGAAATTCACTACTTTAGTAAAATCGATGGGAAATGGGTTGCTCTATATTTTAGAGGGACCCCTAAGGGAAAATATTTTATAGCGTTTCTTAAGAGTTCGCGATTTTCCTTAACGGTTTTTTCGGAGTTTCCAAGCTCAATTTGAGCATCTACTACATATGCTAGTAATAGGTGTAGTAGGGTGTTTTATCCTGGAGATATCCGTCCTGTGAGGGCTATAGCATCACTCTTGAGTGTAGCCGGGAGCTAATGTTTTAAGGGAAACGTGTTGAACACGTGACTCACTCTGTTTTTCCAAAGTTTTGTCTTGTTGCTGTTGTGGAGATATGAGAAGCTCGTTCGTTTCGTCAATCGATCAATTCCATTATGAAGGAGATAAGTATCAATAACTTTTGCTTATTTGATTTTTTCTTTATTTTAATTATTGCACCCAACAACCTTAAGACATTAGTATTTGTAATAATAAAAAAATGGTTGGTTGGTTTGTGAATCGTGGATGTTAATTGTGGAGTGAAAAACAAAAACGAATTTTTGGTCAGCTGTAGAGTTTCAAGTTTATCTCTTAACCTAGAAGGAATTTCGATGAATCCTTTTGACACAATGTAGTATACATCCTGATAGTTACCCACGTAAAATTTCAGATTTTTTGAAGTTGTGAAAGTATTTTTTTGATATTTTACAAAACAGACAAATGTTCCTGAAAAATTCTGACGGGCAAACTTTTGTTGTTAACTAAAGTATTTTTTTTATGGGGTAATCATGAGTTTTTTGATATGGTAGTTCAAACGAAGTTTGTAAATCTAGATATTATCTTCAAAACTCATATTTTATCTTCCGTTTCGGAACTAAGGTTTGTGAGATGTGGTATATTAGGTGATTGGGAAATTACCGTGTCCGTGGTCAGAGTATAAACGAAGATTGTGACATGAAATTGAAAAGGAACATGGATACCAGGCGCATGTGGATAAACACAAGTCTTCCAAAGCTGACAAAGGCGAGAACATCAAACACAACTCTAAGCGTAGTCTTCATAAGAAAGGTATGTTTCATAAAACTGAATCCGACATTACTTTAATTAAAGGTGATTGTTATGTTTGTAAAATTCCTGGCCATACGGCAGTAAAGTGTAGACAGCATAAAACCTTAATAAGTAAAAAGTTAATGCTAATTTAGTTGAAACAGATTAGAACGAGTTCATTGACATGATGTCGGAAGTTATTTTAATAACCAATGTGAGAGACTGGTGGGTGGATTCTGGAGCCACTAAGTATGTTTGTTGAACCAGAGACCTGTTCACCTCTTATCAGAGGATAAGGGATGTCGAGAAACTCTATATGATTAACTCATCTGCGACAGAGGTTGCATAAAAGGGAAAGGTCGAGCATAAGTTCATATCTGTAATATTCTCACACTAAATGAAGTTTTCATGTTCCGAGCATATGAAATAATATTGTATCTTGTTCTCTTGAAGATGGTAAAATATTGATGATCTTAATTAAATGTGGAAAACTTGTTATAACTAAGGGTATTGATTTGTTAGGCAACAGTTATAGGACTTGGGGTCTATATAAGTTTGAAGGAAAATCTGATGAAGTGAACATAGTTGATTCTTGTGTGTCTTTGAATGTTTTGCATGGTAGACTTGGAACCATAAAATTATAAGTCAATGTATAAACTGCCTAGCATAGGCTTCGTACCCAAATTTAGTTTGGATCTTGAACACAAAGGTGAAATGAATATGCTATAAAATCTTTTAGCACAAATGTTCATAGTAATTCTAATCCCTTAGAATTAATTCAGTTAGGCCTAGTTGACATGAGTTCAACCCAAAACCACTATGGTAAAAGATGGTTTATAACTTCCGTAGATGATTGTACGAGGTACTATCTTGTATAATTGCTTAGGGATAATGATGATGCCTTAGAAGCCTTAAGATGTATAAACTTCAAGTTGATAACCAATTAGAATCCTTGAACATATTAATTGTATCCTTAAAGAGATCATAATTACCATGTTGATTAGTTCAGGATTACCTGCGGTCTTGTGGGAGGAGGAAGTCCTCTTAACTAGTATATCCTGAATATAGTACCCTTACTGATCAAATGAAACTCCATATGATTTATGGAAAGGTAGATGACCTTCTTATGAATATGTCAAAGTGTGGGGGTGTTTGACTAAGATTGTCATTCCTCTTCCTAGAAGAACTAGATAGAAACCAAAAATGGTGATTGTGTCTTCATATAAGGTATGCTGAGTATACTTCTACATATAGATTTTTGGTGGTGTGTTCTAATTTTTCATACTTTTGGTGTGATTTTTCTGACTTTGTTGTGAATACTATTACATAATCTAGGGATGTTGAGTTCTTTGAACATGTTTATTCTTAAACTTGTACCTCATCAGAGATGTGTTGTTGATCCCCTAGGTTTATTTTCAAATAGTCAGAACTTATCTTAAAGGAAGATGAAGTTAAGATTGAGCCTAAGAGAAGTAAAACAATTAGACTTGAGACTTCTTATGAAGCCGACTTCATAACATGCCTAGCGTAGTCTAAGCCCTGGACTTGTAAAGAAGCCTTGATATCTACTGAAACCCCACTCTGGTAAGAAGCTTCATTTAGTGAAATGGACTCAGTCCGTCGGAACCTGACTTGGGAGGTTTATAGTTTACCTCCAGAGAGTAAGACCATGAGATGTAAATGAGTCTTTAAGAGGAAACATTAGGTATATGGAACTGTAGAAAAATATTAGGCTAAGTTGGTAGCTAAAGGCTATAAACTAAAAGAAGGTGTATATTTCCTTGATTCTTATTCACATGTGACGAGATTTACTTACGTTGAGATGCTAATTTTTATTGCTGTCATAAACAAATTAGAGATACATCAAATGGATGTTAAGACAACTTTTCTAAAATCGTGAATTAGATAAAGATATTTACATAGACCAACCTGAGGACTTTGTAGTGAAAGGTTATGATGACAAAGTTTGTAAGTTTAACAAAATTTTGTATGGTTTATAAAATAAGCACGTAAACAGTGACATGGAAAATTTGATCATGTGATAATGTATAGTGGATTTAAGTTAATGAATCTGACAAGTATATTTACAAGTAACTTGTTAAGGATGCCTGTGTGATTGTATGCTTGTATGTTGATGATATGCTTATACTTGATACAAACATAGATGTGATTAATTCCACTAAAAACATGCGCTGAATGAGAACGTTGACTTGAAAGACTTAGGCCCTGTTGATGTAATCTTAGGGATGAGGATTAGAAAATAATCTAACATATGTAGTCTTAGTCATTCTCATTATTTGAATTTGTGCTTAAGAGATACAATCAGTGTGATTGTAAGCCTGCTTGTACTCCGTATATTATTCTTGTAGACTCAAGAAAAAAGGGTAATGGAGTATCTTAACTTGAATACTCAAGAGTTATAGGATGTCTGATGAATTTAATGAACTGTAAGAGTCCAGACATTGCCTATATTGTGAGTAAGTTAAGTAGATATAATTGTAGTCCAGAGCAATAGCATTCAGATGCACTGAGTAGAGTATTATGGTACCTAAAATACTCTATTACCTTTTATTTGATTTATCAAAGGTATCTTGCTGTCCTTGAGGGACTTTGTGATGTAAACTGGATAGTTGACTCAGAGGAGTCTAAGTCTACGAGTGGATATGTTTCACTCTAGCATCAGGGTTTGTTTTTGGAAGATTTACAAACAAACATATATTGCTCAATTCATTATGGAATCTGAGAGTATTGAGTTAGATAAAGCACGAGAGGGGGCCGAGTGCCTAAGATGTTTTTAGAAGACATTCCTCTCTGGCATAGGCCTGTGCCAGCTATATCTATACATTGTGTTAGCCAAGATATAATAGCTAAAGCTGAAAATAACTAATCTCAATCGGCGTTATTTCCATTGATTGGATAAAGTCCAAGGAGAATATCGCGCAATTTGACGAAAGGTTTATCCCAAGAGATAGTTAGAAATGCATCGAGGGGGAAGGGGCTTAAGCTCATAAATTAAACTTGCCATGAAGGATACTCAACCTTGCTGACTGGAGATCCCAAGATCAAGGTTTCGAATGAGACAACTAATTTGTGGTGGGTAAAGGTAAACACTATCAGAGAATTTTATTCTCTGTCCCTTCCCTATGGTGTAGACGTGATAGTGTGACTGCATGTGAAGGATGACTTTTAAGAAGTCTTAATGAGTTCTATAGTTTCAATTTAAGATTGAAGTGGGGTGTAGCAGTAACACTCTTTATGGAAACTCACCTATCTGAATGAGGAAGTGGGCCGCTTCCTATGAGAATATGAGCTTTGATTCTCTAGAGCATTCTGAGAAACAGGATATGTCCAGGGCCAAATTGGACAAAACGGCACGAGCTTGGCAGCAATCTTGGAGATATCACCCGTGGTTGTTATCGCGAATTACATCAAATGCTAGCAGTTCAAGACATAGTTCACTGTCTCTAGCAAGTAATTCCGGTAATATCTCACTAAGCAAAGGTTCAAGACCTCATGGACACCTCTGCCTAAAATGGTATTTCCTGCGCTTTTTGTGATTTTCGTTTTGATGGTTTTGGTATTACTGGAACTTAGGACCTAAAGGTCACTAAGGGTTCACTAGTTCATGCTTTTTCACTTTGGTGAAAGATACCTATAGTCTCACCATGTGAGAACTAAAGATGAAAGCTCTCAATACTATTATGATTTATGCAATCCATAGTATGACCCTGGGGTCAACACACTTTTGTGTGAGGGAGAGGACGTAGAAATGACTAGTATGATTTCAACACTTGCACGATCAGTCTGTTTGGATCGTGAGGTTGGGATGTTGATTTACCAAGATCTATCTGTGTTTTCATGTTTTATTGAGTTTTCATTCATGTGGGGGATTGTTGGAAAACGATTAATAAAAAATAATTTTTTAAAGTTTTAATAAAAAATTATAATTTATTGTTTTCTTTTGTGAATGAAACTTTTTAGTCCCACATTGTGGAGTTTCCAATTTTTAGTAGTTTTAAGAAACTATATAAACCTTTTAGTCCCACATCGGGAGTTTCTTCTTAAATTGTTTCATTCCATTATATAAAGAAATTCACTACTTTTGTAAAATCGATGGGAAAGGGGTTGCTCTATATTTTAGAGGGACTCCTAAGGGAAAATATTTTATAGCGTTTCTTAAGAGTTCGCGATTTTCCTTAACGGTTTTTTCGGAGTTGCCAAGCTCAAGTTGAGCATCTACTACATATGCTAGTAATAGGTGTAGTAGGGTGTTTTATCCTGGAGATATCCGTCATGTGAGGGCTATAGCATCACTCTTGAGTGTAGCCGGGCGCTAATGTCTTAAGGACAACGTGTTGAACACGTGACTCACTCTGTTTTTCCAAAGTTTTACCTTGTTGCCGTTGTGGAGATATGAGAAACTCGTTCGTTTCGTCAATCGATCAATTCCATTATAAAGGAGATAAGTATCAATAACTTTTGCTTATTTGATTTTTTCTTTATTTTAATTATTGCACCCAACAATTTTATATTTTGAAATAACGATTGTGCATCCTTATACAATGGCAGTCATCATCAACCTATATGTTAGCCTGTACAAAAGAATTTGAAGTTATAGTTCTCATATATGATTAATTTCTGCACTGGACGGAAGAGTAATTCCACTTCAACCAATTCTTTTTATCTTCCTCCTAAAGTCAGTACCCAAAACTGTTAAATAAAAAGTAAAATATCCATACTGACTATTAGATCTTTGTTTCTTGCTGATTTTCCAGGGAAAAATAAACGGTTATGGTGGCTGTAAAGTTTCAAAATGCTAGGTTTTAATTGAAACAATTAAGAAGTAAAGCGATGGAAGACTGAAGCTTATTGGGACCGTTACCTTATGATATTTGTTGTTGAGGCTTTCACTGTTAATAAAGATTGCTCGTCAATATTTCGTTTGTTCATTCTCGAAGATGAAGTTTATTCGGATCGTTACCTTATGATATTCGTTGTTGAGGGTTTCACTGTTAATAAAGATTGTTCGCCAATATTTCCTTTGTTCATTCTCAAAGCGAGACTTCCATTGTAGTACTCTTTTGTATCTTCGAAATTTGTAAATAGCGTTATAAAAGTATACTATATGTTGGCGCTGTGTCGGACTCTTTTTGTAATATTTGGTATCTTGGTGTGATTTTGTTTTGCATGTAGTGTAACCTTTTCTCTTTTTAGCCTCTTCGTTTCCAAACGATTTTCTGCAAAAACTAGACTCTTTTCATAAGGTTTATATGAATTCTGAAATGGGACTCTTTTCTTAAGGTTTATATGACTTTTAAACTCTATCACATTGATATCTCTGGCTATGCGGTGAAATTACAGAATCTAATGATTTTTCATACATTTGATGTCATGAATCTCAATTTTTTAAGATAAGTAAAAAGCTATCCATCATCTAAAACTGGCTACGTCACCTTAAACCACATCCTTAATAATATATAAGTAGTGCTTGAAGAGTTGTGGCTGTTGACTAAGAGTTATGGTTGTTGGTAAAAAATGTAACCATACAATGATCTATATACCTCTTGTTCGTCTTGTGAATGAGAAGTAGCTAGGAGTTTAATTAGGAATCCACCAAAACTTGAATAATTTTTGAAAGGAAAGTTGATTCATGCTTTCTTTCTTTCCTTAAGTTGTATGTCCGACAGTTTCGGTACATACTCAGCAAGTGAACACACTTGCCTATTACAAAATATCTTATTCTCATTATATAGTGACAAATGAAGTAACCGAGACTGCGTCAAAAAATAGTATCCAAGACTGCACAGCACACAAACTGGTAAATATAGACGATATATTCTTCTTATCTATGGACTCTAAGGCCAGATCTGATGCATCATGGGACAGTACATCTATAGCCTAAGTTATTAAGAGTTGCATTAACAGGTGATGGTATTGATGATTTCTGTGAATACGTATATTTAAATGATTCTTATACATTAATAATGGCTCTGGAACACCTGAACATACAAAGCATCGATAAAACGAAAACAAAATCCACAATAGATTCTCTCACCATTAGAAGATGTTGATTAGTTCAATAGTATGGTTTTGAGTAAGCATGGCCCCACCGATCCAGCTTACATGGTCATCATTTTTCGAGAATATCTCTGTTGACGTTCTCTTTTTTTTTAACCTCTATATTTTGTTTTTCGTTTCTACCGCGTACCGTTGTACTCTTTCTCTCATAACTTTCGTCGCAGAACTTCTTTCTTAATTACTTTAACTCTTCTTGATTGATCCTCTTCTTACCTTCTCCCTCAACGCTGTAATACTGTTCCTAAACAGAAACGGAGATATGTTACTGCAACTTGTAATTGAAACATACCTTCTTTTTTTTCTTTTTTTTTTCTTTTGCGGTTGTATGGCTGGTTCGTACAGCAACTTGTAATCGATTGAACGCTATCTTTTGCCTATAACCCTAAAAAAAAGGAACAAATCTTAAAAATCCAAAAGTAAACGGAACATTCAAAATAATCCCTACTGAAATCTATTCACCCTAGATTGATTCATGTCTCCATCTTTTCATTATGGAACTTCGAAGTCCCAACCAAACAGTAAGTCAGTAACCAAATGAAACGGCTATTAGGTGAAAAACGTAAAGGCGTGTTGGTAAAAAATTTCACCATTCCAACAAAATGAGGCGAAAGACACGTTGGGCAGAGAATTCTCGCATCTTGAAAATGAAAGAAATGCATTTTATGACGAATGAAATACTCCAGGAATTTCATCAAACATTTTGTGCTCACCAAATCAACAATGAAAGAAATGCATTTGGACGTCTAAAGGGAAAAGTGATAGGTTCTGGATTCTATCTGAAAATCAACAAAAGATTACCCGTTACAGAAGTCGTTGACAGTTTTCAAGATAGCGTTCAATCGACAGTCTATGTCTATGTTATATATGTAAAAGTTTGTCACTGGCCAATAAGTTGCAACGTTTGTAGTAAAACTCTTCAGACCTAAGAGAAAGTGTGGTTCTCCCAAGCCACGTTTCGTTTCTTATCTTTCACGTAAAAAACATCGGAACTTGTTAGCAAAAATCGGGTCTCTTCGGGAATGTATCTTTTCAAAAGTGGCTAATGCAATTTTAGTGTTTTTCGGATTGAATAAGATGACATGGAAATGAAATGGCAACATTTGATAATGTGTCCTACCTACAAACCAGAATTACTATGGCTACCACATGTGGCGTTTTGGGGTTTCTTATTATAAAAAAAGATAACCACAAGAGAACTCAGGTTAGTTTAATCGAAAAATACAACCAAATTAATCACAAAAAATTCCATGATTAATTTAATTGAAATACACATCTAAATTAACCACAAAGTGATCAATTCAAATGGTCATGCTCGATATAAGAGAACTTATGGAGCAACAACTAAAATAACCAAAAGAGAACGATTAATTTAGTTGGTTATGCTCGATATAGGGAACTTTACGGAGCAACAACTATGTTAATCATAAGAGAATAATCAACTCAGTCGGTTGTGCTCAACGTAAGAAACCTTATGGAACAACACAATATATGCACAAAAATGTGGATCGGAGACCGACCAAATACTGCGGAATAGACAAGGATTCATCTTATTTTCCATCACTATTTGCACAATGACATACAATAGGCTTCATCCTTGTAAACAAAAGTTTTATCCTTTCTTCCATCAAAATATGACATAAAAGGCTTTAACTTTTATAATGCCAAAAGCTCATTCTATCTTTCATCAATACATGGACATTCATATCGACATAATAGAGATAACTTTTGGACAAGTATGGTACAGTCACAGGTTCACGGACGTAAACAACATATCCCATAACAATTTGCAATATATAAAATCATAAAGATTAAAATTGCAAAAATCATCTTCCAATAAACTTAGAATTTAAATACATAAATCTAAAACACATGAAGATGAAAAATCGTTGGACATAGGTATGTGTACTCACAATAATGGCTATTCCAAACCCTAGTTATTCTTCAAAAAACATAACAAAGAAGATTTACTAGACATTGAGACCTCTGAAGAATTCTTTATCGTCCTCGAACTCCTTGTCGTCAACAACCATTGGTACATAAGGTTCATGGAGAAAGGAGTCAATTCCAACATACCTTCTAGGCTGATGATGTCGAACCAGGGCCTTCTGAATTTCGAGAGGTCTCATAACAAGAGCCTTTATTTGTTTAATATCCTTCCTTGCTTCCTTCAACTCTTCAAGAGCATCAGAAAACTTCTGAGAATTTGAAGGAACATATCTTGGCTTCCTCACATTCCTTCTTTTTATTTTCAAAGTTGGAGGCAATGGATATTTTTCTTTTTCCTTCATGATTGATGGATTAACAATCATATTAACATCTTTTCCATCAGAACACGTGATGCTTGGAGTCTCCATACGTGTATGGGTTTGTGAGAGGAAATTACAATATAAACTCAACAGGTAGTCTTAAGATGAAAAGAATTTCAGATAAGGAAAAAGGAATGTAGGGTCGCGGAACCTTAAACAGTACAGGTTCACGCACGCACAATTCACAACCCTAAAGAGAGTAGAATTATCGAGAATAACCCTCTTTTGATAAACAGGGAGGTTCCTTCCAATACCAATTAGATATGAAAGAATTCCAAATCATACAGCAAATCTAAGAAAAGCAAAACAAAAAGTGTTTTTTTTTTCCTTCTTTTAAGCCTGAGGTGTGCACAATCTCGTCTCTTTTAATTAGGCACATAAGACAAGATGTACCAAAACAACACAATCTGGTTATGCTGCGGTGAACAACAATTTGTCTTTTGAAAGGAATTCATAGATCCATGTCTATCAAAATGTTTAAACCATACTCTTTTCTCTAGTGGTCTTGACCTATCTTTGGAAACCAACTTCTTTGAAGCGGATAAAATCTTACATACCTCAGCAGTTTTTTGAACAAGTTTGAGCTTGTTTGTTAGGCGATTTTCTCTTCGTTGAAGTCTCTTGACATGTCTCGTCTTGTGTTTATACTTAAAACACTTTGAAAGTTCATGACCTTTGAGTGAACAATAAGAGCATGTCAATGGAAAAGCTGATTCAGACGCCTGAGATGTGCAAGCCGCTAGGCAAAGAGTGGAACCTGAAAAATCAGACATAGGGTTTCCAACAGAAAGATTAATTTCTTCTTCCAGATTGGTTGAGTTTCTTATTGGAAGAATATCAAGATTGATGTATGTATTGCTACAGTTATCAAAATCGATATCTTCACAAAGAAGTGCAACACTTGATTTTTCGTCTTCATTGGAATCATACTGATCAGACATTTCATCAAGAGTTGCAGCAATACCTTTGTTCCCAATGTATTTTCTAAGATTTGGATACTCATTTGCAAAATGACCAAAAACCTTTACACATAAAGCATTATGGCATATCCTTGTCATTAGCCTCGTCAGCATCCCTGTTTTTAGGAGGATTGCGACTGTGAGGTTTAAGTGACGACCTAGGTTTGTCTCTTGAAAACTGCTTACTTTTCTTCAATAGAAGATCCCTAAACTGTCTTGTGATCATAGAGACTGATTTTTCAAGATCTTCATCTGATGAATCAGTCTCAAAAAGATCATCCTCAGAGACATAAACACTTTTACTTTGGTCAAGTAATTTAGTGTTCTTTTATGCTTTGAAGGAAACATCATTTACGATTTTGGATGTATGCTTATGATCAAAGATATTTAGCTTTCCAACTAACATGTTTCTGGAAAGAGCATCAAGGTTATTTCCCTCAACGATGGCATGCTTCTTAAAATCGTATCTAGATGGTAGCGATCTGAGAATTTTCATCACAATGTCCTTTTCAGGAATAGTCTTACCCAATGCAAAAGATGCATTAACAAGTTCAGACACTTTGTGATTAAACTCATCAAATAAATCTTCATCTGCCATATGAAGGTTTTCCCAAACGGAATTAAGTTTTTGAAGCCTAGCTTCCTTCTCACTGGTAATTCCTTCGAATACGGTTTCTGAGATATCCCATGCATCTTTAGACCGAGTGCACGTAGTCATATGGTGCTGAATATCTGGGATAATTGCATGTATGATGGCATTCAAACCGTCGTAGTTTTGCTTTTCAGCAAGTATCTCGTCAGCATTGTATTCACCAATGTTCTTTGGAACGGTTGCATCCCTACTGCCACAACGGGAGCATTATAGCCATTAACTACATAAACCCATGACTGAAAATCACGCGCTTGAAAAAAGGCATACATAGCAATTTTCCACCACAAGTAATTAGAGTGACCGAAGACTGGTGGTACGTTTATAGAGATAACACCTTTGTCCATATCAGATCGCTACAAACACAGACTTGTAAGGTCATTAACGTGTTTGCCTGCTCTGATACCAATTAAAAATGCGGGGGTCTAACAACCACACCCAACAATTCGTTTGGAAATCTGAGAGGACTTAATCCAATAAAATTTCTAGAGAATCAACTAGACAGTCAGAATCAATCTAGAATAAAGTAAATCAAAGAGTTTAATATCTCTAATTCTTAATTCAATCCGCAATCAGCAAATAGAAATCTGCGAGCCCGATTGAATAAGAGGAGTAACTTGAACGGTATCAAAGACCAATTTTCAAGTGTCAATAAATTTAAATTAACAATCCAAGGTTGGATATTATAATTAATTGGTCCTAACAGACAACCTGTGATATTTCAATTATATAACAAAATATAATGCGGAAAAGAAACAACACAGAAACCAGAATTTTGTTAACGAGGAAACAGCAAATGCAGAAAAACCCCGGGACCTAGTCCAGATTGCACACCACATTGTATTAAGTCGCTACAGACACTAGCCTACTACCAATTAACTTCGGACTGGACTGTAGTTGAATCCTAATCAATCTCACACTGATTCAAGGTACAGTTGCGCTCCTTACGTCTCTAAACCCAATAGGATACTACACACTTGATTCCCTTAGTTGATCTCACCCACAACCAAGAGTTGCTACGACTCAAAGTCGAAGACTTTATAGACAAATCTGTCTCACACAGAAAAGTCTATAGGATTGAATAAATCCCTCTCCCACAGAAATACCCAAGAGTTTTTGTTTCGTATTTTGATAAATCAAGATGAACAGGAACAAATAGATAACCCGGACTTATATTCCCGAAGAACAGCCTAGTATTATCAATAACCTCACAATAAACTTAATCGACTAGCGAAACAAGTTATTGTGGAATCACAAACGATGAGACGAAGGTGTTTGTGATTACTTTTCTATCTTTCCTATCGGAGATATAAAATCTATAGCCAATTATTTCAATTGTACTCAACATGATAAAAACAACAAGATCAGATCACGCAACTACAAAGATAATAGTTGGGTCTGGCTTCACAATCCCAATGAAGTCTTCAAGTCGTTAACCTACAAGGTCTCGAAAAGAAACCTAAGGTTAAAGAAGAATCGAATCTAGTTACAACTAGTAACGCACTGGAGGTGTGGGGATTAGGTTTCCCAGTTGCTAGAGTTCTCCTTTATATAGTTTTCAAATCAGGGTTTGCAATCCAAGTTAACTTGGTAACAAAGTATTCAATATTCACCGTTAGATGAAAAACCTGATTCAACCAAGCTAATATCTTTCAACCGTTAGATCGAACTTAGCTTGTTACACACAAATGAAATGTACCCTCATTTAGGTTTATGTAACGGTACCCAAACGTGTACACCATGTTGGTTCACAAACAGTTAACCGAGGTTAGCCATATGATTAATCTCATATCAACCTTATTCATGTCAACCATAACTAGTTCAAATGACTCAAATGAAACTAGTTAAAGAGTTGTTCAATTGTTATAGAAAACACAGTTGAAACCAAATCGGTTTGATTCACTTGAATCAATCATGAACATTATAGCCACGGTTTGCACAGATTGCATTCCTTATGATTGAAATGTTTAAGTTCATGAACTGACCGATTTGACAAAGTAACCAGCTTAAGTATGCGTACGGGTATGCGTACTTAAGCAACCGGGTTTGAGTTTGTTATGTTTCCAAACTCAGCATAAATTTTTTGTTTGAAAACTTCCGCCAGTATGCGTATGGGTACACATATTTAAGGTGACTAGTTTAGGAGTTTGTAATTCCCAAACTCAGCAGATATTTTCGGTTCGAAAACTTCCGCCAGTATGCGTATGGGTACGCATACTTATCTTGTCTCCTTCACCAATTTGGTATACACACATATGCATACACTTGATTCCCGGTTTGTGGATGTATACACTAATGTGCGTACACACTGTATATGCTTATATCCAAACATGGTTACATTCGCAACTCTGTATTTCAATCATTGAAACATTCTTCTATAATGACAATAGTCGTTTTCACACACTATCAGCATCAAAGCAATTTTCAAGTTATTGAAATAATCATTATCAAAACATTCCAAGCCTACATCAAATAATTGTATCACACAAACCATGTAAGATGTTACTCGGCTATTTTCTCATGATATAAGATGAACTTGGTCGAAGAGAAATCTTACCAACACATATTTCGAGAAATATGTAAGCGAGATATACTCATCTCGAAATCTCATGTGTACAGAGAAAACTATATCTCAACACGACTTATGTCTCAATATAGGAGATAGTAGAAATAGACTTTCCAAGTGACAGATGAGTTCAAGTCTCCACATACCTTTTGTCAAAGAAATTACACAAGCTTCCCTTAGTAGTTCTTCTTCTTCAAATGACGAACTCTGTGAAATCTAAGCTCAACTACATTATCTATGTCCTAGTCCGCGAGATCTATAAATAGGCTAGAAATAAAGAATTATAGTTTTGATTACTAACATTGACAAACATGCTTGAGATAGCAACCATGCGAGTTCGACCGAGAAGTGCTCTAACAATCACCTATCTATCACGTTATTTGATATATCCATGCGTAGAGCAAACATTTTCGGCCTTCATATATGCGACACAGATGCTACGCACTTATCTCCTAACACACGAGACCATTGTGGTAGCCGCGGAAAATCCCGTAGCCTACTTATCTTCGAAACCCGTCCTAACTGGAAGAACCTCTCGATGGTTGATATAATTGTCAAACTTTGAGCTCAAATATCAGCGACCAAATGCAGTAAGGGGACGGGCGATAGATGACTTGATATCCATGTTCCCAGGAGAGGAAGATGATGAGGTACACGAATACATACCTGGGGAAGTAGTAGCCGCAGGCATTGACAAACCTTGGACCATGTTCTTCGACGGATCGTCATATGGCACCATTGGAGGAGCATGAGTAGTGTTCGAAGCTCCACAAGGCGACTTACTCTCGTATTCATTCAAATTAGATTTCCCGTGAAGTAATAACGTTGCCGAATATGAAGCACTAATTCTAGGACTCAGGCTGGCGAAGGAACTCGATTTAGGGAGGATAGAGGTAAAGGAGACTCAAAACTAGTGACAAATCAGGTGAACGGCGATTTCCACGTTAAAGAGCCGCATCTAGCTCTTTATCGAGCGGAGGCCCAGGGCCTAATGAACCAGACAGGGTCAACATTAGACCATACAGGTAGAAGCGGAAACCGTCATGCAAATGCTTTAGCAACACTAGTGAGCAAGATGCAACTAAATGCTGAGGAAGAAGGTACAGTAACGGTAAGAAGAAAAGAGCTACCCAGTAGAGCTGGCAAACGGGCGGGTCGGGTCTGGCTTGTTACGGGTTACACGGGTTCAGGTTATTACGGGTCAAAACCCGCGGGTTGGTATTCTTCACGGGTAGTCATTTCTTCAACCCGCACCCGTGACGGGTTAAACCTGCGGGTTCACGGGTTAACCCGTTTATGGTGAGTCAACTCGCCAGAAACCGATTTGACAGAGTTTCCTCTGATTATGAACCAATCCAATCAACAGATTCAACAGTCACAGTGACAGATTCAGACTGTCACACGCCAAAACTTAATGAAAGGAATCAAACTTTTACAGGGTTAATCGTATTTCTCGTAAAAATTTTACAACTTCTGTTTAGATTGATGCAGAAAGAATAAGCATATAAATTATAAGACCACTGTGTTGCTACATGTTTTTCACGCACAATTTTCTCTAACAATACTGGATCTGCAAGAAAAAGTTCGCACTCGTCAGTAACATTTCTGAATTGTTAACCCAGTGAATAGCAAACTCTTGGTATTCTTACCTCTATCAATTGGTAATTGTCACGCACGTAAGGTTCATAAGGTGCCAAATTAAACAAAAAGTCACCTACCTACTTCTCTAGCACTATGAACTAGATATCCTGCGTTGATTACACGCCATATCTCTACATGATCAATGCGAACGTACTAAAACTTTACATATTATCATAGGATGAGTAGTAGCTTTTATAAGATGCCCACGAAGTGTTTTTAAGTTAGGCATGGCAGACCGTGAATGGTCCTGTCAATTCTCATATTGCTTATCGAGCTGTAATAACTGGGTCTTGGCGCATGTAAGAAAAGGATCAATCATATGGTCCCCCACACATCAATTCATCTTGTTTTCTGATAAACTTTTTTTTTCATTACTTCAATTCAAAACTCCCCATTTTATCTGTGATCCTGTTTTGTTATAAAAGGTGCTAGTTTTATTGATATATAAGGTGAAACTATGAAAGGAAAATGAAATGCAAATTGAAATTCAGTACCTCATAGTTTTCATCTTCCTCAATTCTTCCACTTTCTCTTGAATTCGATATCAGCGTAGAAAGATGAGTGCAGCGCAAGATGGAGAAGCAGGGCACGTGCATTACTATCTAGCTCAGTTGCATTTCTCTCTTCATATAGTGAAGAACAACAAGTCAGTAAGTTCTTCATGTGCCATTCTTTTCCATCACGACCACTCTATTTAGTCATAGAAACAGCCCGCAGCGGCGGAGATTAGTTGTGATCCATTTATCTTCTGCATATGATCCAGAGAAGGTGAAACCAGTTCGCAGGTACATTTATTTTTTCTACTTCTAAATTGGGTAAGACAGAAATTGCAGAAGAGAAAATGCACATAAGACAGGAAATAGCTTCTGTTCATATGGTTTCCAACACTTAACATGACAATGAATGATCCAACAAATTACATAAGCAACATAGTGGTATATCACCGGCAAGTATGTCGGTCAGATCCTTTCTGTTTCGATTTCAAGAATTGGAAATTGTCCAATAAATCGGGTAAGCTACTCAACTAGCAGCAATGTTTCTGAAAAACATACTAATTAGGCATAAAAAATGATATGAGATAATTGGTCATTCTAGATAGACAAATCTAATGAATTTTTTTACAACTCAATTCATGCCAATTGTTATACATATTTGTTATTTCACTTTACGATCTATCTATCAATCTATCTACCATGGCGACAAATCCGATAAATCAGTCGAAAAATATAACAATAAGAGCAACAATCAAAGCCTGATCAACAAGTGCAGGAAACATAGTTACTCTTAATTTTCTCCTCCCTGTTGTCAACTTCCCCAGCTTGTAAAATAAACTCGCTTGCATATAAAATAAATCAAAATCAGACATATAAACATCTAAATTCAGAAAGAATAAGCATAATTGCTTAGTACATAGAATTATTTATCGCAGTTACATCAGAAAGACCCATGTAATCCAATTGAGAACATAGAATAAGCATAATTGCTTGGAAGTTGGAACAAATTATGCTGCTGTATATTAAGCCAATTGAGAATCATGAGAAAGACCCATGTAATCAGATACATAAATGAGATCATAAAATTGATGAAAACGCCAATTTAAACACTACTAACTGTCTAAGAGTCCCAGAAGTAAACATTTCAGTGACAAGATAGATATTCCTCTTTGCTATATCAAGTTATCAACCCAAGAAGTATAAAATTTCATGATATTTTTATGTTTCAATATCTTGAGAAGATGGATTTCACAGTATAATCTCTCAAGATCTTCAGGACTTTGTAAGAAATCATATACCTTGACTTGATTCCAAGCAACTTCAATCCTTTCATACTCATCAAACCCTTTATACCTAAAATCAATCAACAAAACCAAAAATCAACTAAAATCAAAATTTAACAAGCTTCAGTTTTCCAAAATCCCCGAAGTTTCAGACTTTTTAGAAATTTCATGAAAGGGGCCTATAGATTTTTTCATACACTGTCTTTGAAGCACCTTTCCCAAGGATTTCATTGTACTGCAAAAAAAAGTTAAATGAAAAAAAGAAAGAAAGAATGTAACAAAAATGAGAAGAGACGGAGGAAGAGTGGGAACTACGGCTGCGGAGTGCGGACGGAGAAGACGAAAGAAATAGAAATCTAGGGTTTTCAGGTTTTTATACCTAGGGCAGGAGAAGAGACACGCGACATAAATAGAAGAGCGGGTTAACGGGTTAACCCGCGGTTTCACAGTCTGAGCCGGGTTAACCCGTTTCTCGACGGGTCACCATTTCTCCAACCCGAACCCGGCTTGTTTAGAAACCAGCCAGTCCGGGTTCGGGTTTTCACGGGCCGGGCACGGATTAAACCGCGGGTTTCGACTTGTTTGCCAGCTCTACTACCCAGCACCTGGAAAGAATACTTAGCCTTTGAGGCAGCAGATGATTGGAGGCGAGTATATATTGAAGACCTGACTCGTATGGACGAAGATCGAGTAATGCCTACCCAAGATCTAAAGAAATTCGTGGTAAACCAAGGAGCCTTATACTCTCGAGCTGTCGGAGGGTCCCTCGCAAGATGCATAAACAAAAGAGAAGCGGAAAGCATACTCCAAAGACTGCACGCAGAGACAAGCGGGCAAACAGGCACCGTTCATCTTTACAGAAAATTGCAAAGGTTAGGAATATACTGTCCAAGCATGTTAGCGCAAGCAGCAGCCTTCCAGGACGGTTGTGCGGATTTTCAAGCTCCACCACAGCCTGCACAGCCGAGGGAGCAGATTGGAGGCAACCCTACATAGATTTCATCCAACATGGAAAGATCCTCAATGAAAGACATGTGGCCCTAAAAATCCAAAAGAAGGGGGATCGTTTCTTCATGCACGAGGGTGTCCTTTATAACAGAAGCTACAGTAATATCACGATACGGTGTTTATCTGACCGAGAAGCGATGGAAGTAATGACTCGGTTTCACGACGGTGAGCACCAAGGAATGCGGAAGTTGTTCCTACAACTCTACGAAGGAGGATTTTATTGTCCAACCATGGAAAGCGATATTTCCGAGTACGTCCGAAAGTGCCTAAGTTGTCAGATGCATGGAACCCTGATCCGGGCGCCCGACACCCAGTTACACGGCATAGTAACACCATGGCCATTCCATAGTCGGGGACTGGACATTATAGGGCCCATCAACTCGATGTCTTCAAAGCGTCACAAATATATAATAACAGCTACCGAATATGTATCAAAGTGGGTTAAGGCAATACCCCTCAAAGACTATGCTGGAGCCACTGTGGCTGCGTTCATCAAGGAACATATCATCTACAGGTTCGGCGCGCCTATGATAATCAGGGCAGACAATGCCAAGTAGTTCGTAAATAAGGATGCAATAAATCTGCTTCGCCAGTACAACATAAGACTGCACACATCAACCCCCTACTATCCCCAGGGGAATGGGCAAGCAGGAGCAACGAATAATACACTCATCCGGGTTTTAAGCAGAACAGTACATGATCACTATAGAGAATGGCATGAACAGTTACCACTCGCATTATGGGCATATAGTATCTCGAAGCGCAGCTCCACGATAGCATTACCCTACTCACTGGTCTATGGGGAAGATGCGATACTACCAGCGGAAATAACGATTCCATCTGCAAGAGTAGCAATGGCTAGTCACACCACACCAGACGAAATAAGTCATTTCGCCCACTTAGATACGATAGAAAAAAGAAGATCACGAGCGGAACGATTTGCAGAAGCTTACAGAAAGCGCACAGCTAATTATTATAACCAAATCGTGAAAGAGAGAGCCTTCAAGGTAGACGAGTTAGTCTTAAAAATCGCTCCTCATGTACAAAGAAATGCCAGCGCTGGAAAGTTCGCTGCAAACTGGGAAGGTCCGTTCAAGATAAGAAAAGTGGCATAAAGTGGATACTATAAGCTTAGGCGAATGAATGAGACGAAATTCAAAACGCCTATCAACGACAAATGGTTGAAAAAGTTTTATGCATAAAACCAATCAATGTATAAGAACTCTCCCTGAATAATAAAGAGTAAGTTATCAACAACGGTGTGCAAATCTACAAAATGCTACAGGAATGCCAAAGGCGCCCGGCCGGATGACAAATCCACAAAAGGTCATGGGAATGCCAAAGTCACCCAATCGACTGACAAATACAAAAGGCCATGGGAATGCCAAAGGAAGCCAGTCAGCTGACAAATCTACAAAAGGTCATGAGAATGCCAAAGGCACCCAATCGACTGACAAATCTAAAAAAGGCCATGGGAATGCCAAAGGCGCCCAATCGGATAACGAATATACAAAAGGCTACGGGAATGCCAAAGGCGCTCGATCGGCTGATGAATCTACAAAAGGTAATGGGAATGCCAAAGGCACCCAATTGACCGACGAATCTACAAAAGGCCATGGGAATGCCAAAGGCGCCCAATCGGCTGACAAATCTACAAAAGTACACGGGAATGCCAAAGGCTCCCATTCGGATGAAAAATCTACAAAAGGCCATGGGAATGCCAAAGGCGCTCAATAGACTGGCAAATCTACAAAGGGCCATGGGAATGTCAAAGGCGCCCAATAGGCTGATAAAAAGAAAGGGGGATTAGGCGCGTTCCATCAACGCCCACCAATCCCACCGCATCCTTCTGATAAAAACAAAGAGGGAGTAGGCGTGTTCCATCAACACCTAACCATCCCACCGCATCCTTCTGATAAAAAGAAATGGGAAATAGGCGTGTTCCATCAATGCCCACCCATCCCACTGCATCCTTCTGATAAAAAGAAAGGGGGAGTAGGCGCGTTCTATCAACACTCACCCATCCCACCGCATCCTTCTGATAAAAAGAAAGGGTGGAGTAGGCGCGTTCTATCAACGCCCAACTATTCCACCGCATCCTTCTGATAAAAAGAAAGGGGGAGTAGGCGTGTTCCACCAACGCCCACCCATCTCACTGCTTCCTTCTGATAAAAAGAAAGGGGGAGTAGGCGCGTTCCATCAATGCCCACCCATCCCACCACATCCTTCTGATAAAAATAAAGGGGGGAGTAGGCGCGTTCTATCAACGCCCACCCATCCCACCGGATCCTTCTGATAAAAATAAAGGAGGAGTAGGCGCGTTCTATCAACGCCCACCCGTCTCACCGCGTCCTTCTGATAAAAAAAAGGGGGGAGTAGGCGCGTCCATCAACGCCCACCCATCTCACCTCTCGCTTCCTTCTGATAACAACAAAGGGGAGTAGGCGCGTTCCATCAACTCTCACCCAATCCACTGCATCCTTCTGATAAAAAGAAAGGGGGGGAGTAGGCGGGCGTTGATCCTCATAAAAATTAAAAAAAAAAAGAGAAGAAGGGGAAGAGTAAGCGCGTTTTATCACCACTCATCCAACCCACTGTATCCCTCAAAAAAAAGGAGTAAGGGGAGAGACATGCACTACCTCTAACCCATCCCAGATGGTGACAAGTAACAAAAAAAAAGAGAAAAGAGAGGAATAGTATCCCAACTTAAAGCAAAACTTCATTTCACACCTTGTTCAGAACAGACGCATAAGAAAAACAACAACGGAGCCATAAACAGGACATTAAAACGAAGGAAAAAGACAATCCTCACAGAAGGACACACAACCTAATCATCCATCAATGCACGACAACGAGCAATATCCGCATCCAACGCCTCCACCATCAAACGTCCGTCATCACATTGTGCGGCAACTAAACGAAAGTCCTGATCAGCCTCATGCACCAACTTATGGATGTTTTGAATAATCTTATCCTTAGCGTCGGCCCCACGAGCAAGCGAAAGATTATCCTCATGCTCATCGTATTCTTTACGCGCTTTTTCCTGACGAATCAATCTAACCGTCCATAGCAGTCCTACTTCCTCTGTTAGAACCAAAAAATGCGCAAACTCATCCTCAAGATAGGGATGAGATACAAGAAAATACGCGGTTGTTAAGGCCAGAATGTGCCCAAGAAGTGGTGGCGCTGCCTGGCCAGAAATCCAGAGACGACAGTCAGAAATGACGCGATCTATAGTAGCCATCATTATCAAGGAATTTGCGAATAATTGATCAGCCGCATCAAGAGCAGTGACGGCCTCATCCAGTGCGCGTTGGGTCTCCAATGACACGTGACCTGATGAGTCATCCTGCCGAGCAGCTTGGTACGCCTCGTGCCGCTCCCTGAAATTGGCACGCATGGTATTTCTATTCGCTATTCTATGCTCTCTAAGCGCTTTGGTTTCGGTCTTCACGAGCAATAGCCGCTTCAGCTCATCATGTTTAAACATTGCTGAAACCAACACGGGCACAGGCGCCAAGGACAACACGTATCCGTGAAGAGAGTTAGCCATACTGGCAATTTGTTGACAAAAAAAAGGGGGATGGTGAAGTTTAAAAAAAAAATAGTGACCAAACTAAGAAATGGGATATAAAGGGAGATGGCAGTTTACGATGCAATAACCACCCACATATCTCCTTGCATGTTGTGATACGTGTCAACCCACAATTAATGATGATATGCGAAAAATGATGCTCCTTAAACGGGTCTAGGGTACCCCCAGGAGAAAAAAGGCAACCCTAATATAATCACTGGGAACTCGGGGACTAAGGCCCAAGACCGGTGTGGCAACATCCACGAGACAAGGGATAAGGAAAGATCAACTAAGAAGAAAAGTTTGGCAACAACAACAACAAAAAAAACGAATACACAAATGAGGTAGAACTCCAAAGCAGATGCATAAAAAGAAACAACCAAAAGCAACAAACGAGGTAGTTGTCCCAAATTAGCATGCAATCTAGCTGGCTATCAATGCGCGACAGCGAGCAATGCCCATGTTCACGGTTTCCGCCATGAGACGCCTTTCATCACACTGAATGTTGTCTTGAGATAACTCCCGATTGGCATCACTTATCAACCTATGGATGTCTTGCATGACTTTTCCCTTAGCACTTGCTCCACGAGCGAGTGCAAGAGTGCCTCATGCTCGTCACGATCTCTACGCGCCTTATCTTGACAAATTTGCCTGAAAGTCCACAGCATATCCACCTCCTCTCTCAGTGCCAATAAGTGCGCAAGTTCATCTTCAGGATAAGACAAACTTACGAGCAAGACAGTGTGTGTCCAGGAAGTCGCGGGGTCGCTTGACCGGAGACACATGAACGAAAATTAGTAATGGCATGCTCTATAGTCTCCCTCATTACCGAAGACTCCATCAGTAACGACTTAGCTGCATACCGAGCTGTGACAGCATCGTCTAAAGCACGCTAGATCGTGGGTGTTACGTGTCCGGCCTTTTGAGCGGCTTGATATGCTTCATAATGCTCCGCAAACCGAGCGCGCATAGAGTCCCTAATCGCCAGTCTACACTCACAAAGAGCCTCAATCTCAGTCTTCACTAGTGATAAGCGCCCCAATTCTAGCTCCTTGAACATCAAAACCAGCGCAGGGACTGGTGCTAAGGTTAATACGTGTCCATGAAGAGAGCGAGCCATCAGAGCGAGGTACCCGACAGAAACAGAAGAAAATGGAAATAAAACCAGTGACAGGATTGAAGGAACGATGCTCCTACATATGGAAAACGTCGTCATAAATGATACAGTAACCGCCCCGTTTCTGACGACACGTGGCGACCGAGGATGCAAAGTGATTTGACTATTGGATCACCTGATAATTAACCCAATAGTCAGGGGACTGATGTTGATACATGAAAAATAATTCCCCTTAACAGGCCAGTGGTTCCTCTAAGAATGGAGGTAAGCCTAGCATGAGGTGTGGGGACTTGGGGACTAAACCCAAGCCCAAATAAGAAAATACCCATGGGGGAAGAAGGAAAAGGAAGAAATTAACAAATAAAGAGAAGGTTATATTAAGGAGTGACATTAGGAGTAATTAAGAGAGGTTAGGACACGTATCATGATGTCATAAAAGGAGGGGCTTTTAGGAAAGTCTATATAAGGAAGGACAAAGTACAATGGAAAGGCGATTCTCTCTCTTACTATTCCTAGAAAGCTGAGGTCACTTAGTGTAGCTAGGACGGATATAACCAAAACTAAAATCACCCCTCAACAAGAGTATTTCAAAACCTAGATGATTCAAGCAATATTTAAATGGATAGCATAAAATAGTAGACAGAAGCTTTTGCATAATCTAATTCGTTTAGTAAATTCTGTTCCACTCTAATAAAATCAGTAATTGATTCACGATAACAACATAAACCTGAACATTTAAGTTGTTTTAGTTATCTCCTTTTCAAGTTGCTGACACCGTTTAGGAAAATTGCATAAAATAACTCATTTAGTTTTCACGTACCCTAAGTTAGTTATCTTAAACTATCAATTCAGAATGATTATGACTAGTGAGCAACTTTTTTTTTTCTTTTTTAAATATTTTTATACAGTTCAGGAAAATTTTGTTTCATTGTTCTTTTATTTCATAAAGCATGACTTTTCCTACCTAAACAATCTTCTTAATGTATAATTCATGTTTTTTATTGCATCCTTTGTAAGCACAATGGTGACATCAAGTTGGGTTATGTCTTCATTCTTCAAGCAAAGGTAGAAAATTTTATCAAGGTAAGCTGCAGATGAGGTTATTTAATACACTACCATTTAGACATTAGATATGTTTATATGAGGTAGCGTGGCAGGTACACTCTTTTATTGAATGTTTTGAATAAACAAATCTTAGTTAAATTTGTGTCTTAGCTCAAATGACAGAGCACATGATTTTCACCCATGTAGTTGTGGGTTCGACCCCACAAATGGCATAGTTATTTGAATAAGCCAAAACCTTATGTGTTTTCAGTACCAATATATTGTGCGACATACGTATATATGTGAGAGCATGCCATATATATCATCTGAGACATTATTCATGTCTGCGAATAAGTTGCCACTGCAGCAAGGGAATATCTTCAAACTTAGGCCTTAGCACCTTCGCGTCAAAAAAGTTAAAAATTATGCTTTTCTTATGTGATAATGTACCACATAGTATAATCCCATCCCAGAAAATGGGAAATCCAATAACTAAAAATTAAGCCACAACATCACAATATTAGGTAAGTTAGCCACCATTACTACGTGGTTCTTTGATATTACTTTTTTCTTTTATCATCTTAACCACTAATTTCTACATTGGATGAATTCTCAAAATAAGGAAGCCCACCGTTTATCAAAAAAAATTGATATTCGAAAACATATTTTTTCTTCGCACTTTTGGTTTCCGCATCTTAAGACTGAGATAGTGATACTTGTCGTCTTTATCTTTGTCAAATGTGTACACTCTATGATGTTGATAAATCTTGGTCAGCCAATTTCTTCAGAGTCACAAAATGATCCAGCTTCTTGGTAACTTATTTTGCATCATCTAATTGTAATCTTACCCCAAACCTCACAAAAATTTCAGTTTTTGCAGAAGAAAACATTAGAGAAAAGGTACTTAATTTCTCAAGGTAATTTTGATAATTGATTCAGTACCTATGATAAGTAGGGTTTATGCATGTGGAAAATGAATAGGATAAGAAATTGATTGAAAAATCCTATTGACTTTAAAAATAAAAATAAACTTTGGAAAATTATATATTTTATTTCCCATCTTTTCCGGACGTTGGATATTTAAGAGACTAACTTGGAGTGAAAGAATAAACACATATAAAACCAAAGAACGTGAACTTGATAGAAAAGGAAAGAGAATCGTGACAAACCCTTATAAGTTTAACCTTTGAAGGCCAATAAGGTTCGAGGAAGCCAAAACTGCAAAATCACACTTTAACCCGTTGTTCGGTCATTTAATATTAAGAAGCTTGATAACTTTCTCGGTCATTTAATAAGGTAGGAAGAACTTTTTCCATGAAGTTATGTTGGGGTTGCTTGGGAAGATTAGGCTATGAAATAATAATCAAGGTTGAAGAAGGAACTAGAAATCCTATTGTTGCTAGCCCTAGATTATCTAATATTACTGATTGATGGAAGTTCATGAATGTGGTGCTAGATTATTAGTTTTTTTCCCTACATTTTTGTTTCTGTGTAATTGGTATATAGACTTTAGTCTCTAAGAATATAATTTTTTTTTTGGAAAACAAGTTGAATAGATAACAGGGTACCTAGGTTTAATCCTATCTAAGTAGTTTGTGGGTATTATTTTTTTTTAATATAGGGACAAGTTATCTCTTATATGGTGGATTAAAGATATTTTATTTATATAAATAAATTGATTAGAGACGCTTAAAGCCGAAGCCTAATAGTACTGGCGTATATTCGAACTCTTCACTATGTGTATAAAGATGTTTTTGAACTTTTATGACAAAATCTCTTTGTAAGAATTTGAGAAAGACATACAGAAATAAGTGAGAAAGAGGAGCAAATGAATTAGACAATGTTACTTCAAATGATGAAAATATCCTTTACTGGGAAAATAAAAATAAAAAATCAACGCGAGAGCACCATATAAACCATAATTGAAAAGGTTGAGTCGGGTCCATAGGCTAAAAGAAATACTTTATCCAAATGAGGGGCCTGACACAAAAGAACTACATAGAAATATTTGCAGCGTTAAGAAAATAGACGATTTCTATTTTTCGGGTATTTTTTTGAAGAAGAAAATACTAAAAGAATTAGACATAGAAGTGATTGTATTCGTAGGAAAACAAGTAACATAGCAGATATGTAGAGATCATGATAATATGGGTCTTTTCCCAGAACATGGATTTGAAGAACAAATAGAACAATTTGGGTAACATTATCACAAAGATGAGTGAAAAGTAATAAAAAAAAAACAAGAACGCATGATGTGAACATTCAAAGAACATCTGCAGCAAAAATACAGTGTAAACATGGATAAAATTTGTGATCAAGAAATAATGAAAATATGCAAAGAAGGTCTTATACTATATAAAACTGAAGAAATAATATGGGAAGTCGAACGCAATTCAAGCACATACATACTTGATTTTGGGTTAAATGACTATTTAAAGTCAAATATAATTAAAAGGTAATATCACGCTACGTTTTACGTTAAACTTTATTGTTGTTTTTGTATCATTTTTTAATCAACATATACTAATGTTTTTTTTATTTTGGTTGAACGTATTATATGTGTCAATGCAGACTACAAATAGGTATGAATATGTACCTATCAAGATTTGATTACTCTTTCCAGCCATAACTTCTACACTATGGTCCAATCACATTGTTTTAGATTTTTCTAAGTTAGAATGTTTTAGGTTCTATCAAGTTATTTGGCATGCTCAATGGGTTATATAATTCTATGTTTATATTTTTTTAAGGATTATTGATGTTTTTTCTTGGAAACCTGTAGTGCAATATTTATATTAACGATGTTTATGGAAAATCAAGTAATTTTTTTTAGTTTTTCCGGTAGTGCTTATTACAGATTGCTGGGCTAATCAGTTCCTTGAAAATTTAGCTTATGGAAATACTCTACTGTTTAACATAGTGTCTAGAGTTCGACGATAACTGTGACCACACCGTGGTGGATTAGATGAAAAAGCAGTAATCTACAAACACTTTAAAAAGCAGCGTTCATAATAATACAAGTACATAACACAAATACATGGCCAGTTTATTGAGTTGGTTGATAAAACATTAGAGTTCCAAACCGAACGGACACACTAATTCCAAATACCTAAAAAAGTATAAAAATGTATCAAACCATCTACACGGTTTCGTAAAACAATATGATTTCCAAAATCAATTAGAACTATGTATATACTCAAGCATACGAATCACAAGCGCGGATCAAGAATAGGCTATACAAACCAACAAAATAACAAGCTTTACTACTACACAAACCGGGAAAATAACAGGGTTTTCATATTACAACAGCTGAATTTTGAGAACAATTAAAGGTATGGTTTTGGAGAACAGTAGAAAGAGTAAATATCTCTCCACAACAAGATAGTTCAAACTTGGGATCAAAATAGTTCAATAGATGAAGAACATATCGTTATCAAATAACCAATATTAATTACGACACGAAAAATAAACCCTACACACGACGCCCTTATTTCCTTAATAGAAAGCCGGTGGATTCCTGTCACAAATATGAGTTGGAATAGTATATACATGGAGAAGGGTATGGGTACGAGACTACGTTTTTGCAGTATCATCCGATTGAGTTTTATGAATCTAAAAAAGATTGGATTAAAAATTATTACAATATCATCATATATATGTACAACGCAAAAAAATAGTCAAAAACACGAGCTTACAAAATTTATATAATAATAAAAATAAAAATAAAAAACTGGAATGACATCTCGTTTAGCTAATATTTAGAATTGAATGACACTGAAGAAATCAACAATTCAAGAAAAAAATTCTACAACTCATCAATTGTCGCATGACAGTAAAATGCTTGAAGTTTATTTAGTAGGGAATTTTTTCAGAGTTTTATGAGGGGCCGGATGCAAAATAACTACAAAGACAATATTCTACTGTTTACCATAGTGTTCAGAGTTCAACGATATCTTTGAACACATTGTGGTAGAGTTTTTTGCTTAAAAACTAGGTTACATAGGTTCAGGTTTGATCTCAACAACTTAAACCACCAGTCGCAGTTCAGCCGATCTCCAATTGCTCGCAGCAACCAGCACTTTTCACATTTAATATAAGGTAGTTAGATTAGTCAAGTTAATATCTCCAAGTGTTAATGAAATTGGGAAGTGGTAAGGTATACATCTTTGAGTAACTGTTTGTCAAGTTATAGGGTCAGTACTTGCAACAATAAGTAGGACTTACTGAGGCGGAAAAGCAATGTTCACAATAACCGTGTATAATTTCTAATGATGCTTGGATATCTAGTGATGCAACAAAGGATATATGGTTACTGTTTTTACCAGAAATATTTCCAGGCACAAAACATGATGATTTTGGTGATGATGATGAAAACTATGGTTAATAACACAAAACAAGCATAAAGATGATACGCACGAATTTTACGTGGTTTGGCATGGTTTTCCTACATCTACGGACGAATCCCCGCAGGGAGAGATATTTAATTGATGTGATTGATACAATTGATTTCTGATCCCTTTTAGGGTTTACTTGTGTATTTTCCTTTATCAGGGCGTCCATCTTTAGAGTTGAGATTCCCATCTATTTATACAATTGAATACATGGGTTAAACCCTAATTTCGAGATAAACCTCCTCTGCAAGTAACTTGGCTAGGAAGACATCTGAATGTTCCAGAACTTTCTTTGCAGCTTGGTTATCGAGTCTTCCAGAATCTTCTTCTAGGGTTTTTGCACTGGATCGGTGAAAACGGGTCAAATAGACATGGGATTGCGGGTTTGACCAACGACCTTGACTTTGACTGGCATGGTTGACTTTCACTGTTGACTGCGACTATCGATCTTTGACCGGCAGACTGCCTTGACTGGAGACTGGATGAAAGCTGGCTAACAACATAACTGATGTCATGGATGAAGGCTGGCTAGCAGCGCGGCAGAGTACTTAGATGGAAACTGGTTGGCAGCACCGCTGGCAACATGGATGGAAACTGGTTGGCAGCATCGCCGGCAACATGACTGGAAGAGCGATTGGCAACATGGCTTCGACAGTTGAACCAATGGTTGACCAACCGTTGACTTTGACGATTGACTGGTCATTGAATTTGACCATTGACCGGTAGTAGCTTTTGTGGTTGATTGGCAGGCTGGTGGGCTGCGTCGGTTGATTGGATAGCAGGCTTGGATAACAGCTGAATAATGGCCCAGACAATATTCTGACCCAATATGTGGCAATTTTACTCATGGTACAAACATCGCCCCCTCTTAAACTCCAACTTGTTGTGGGGTTAAGAAGTTCGTTTTCCCTCTTGTATTGACAGACAATGATAAAAGTCTCCCCCAAGAGTGAATTATTGTTGTAGAAGCGTAAAGAAGATTGCCGTTGTTGTTTGTAGAAGATCGATGGGAAGCAGTTGATTGGAAGATCGACGAAAAGCAGTTGAGCACGAAGCATTGTTGTAGATAAAACCTAAACTGAATGATGAACTGGTGTGCAACGGGAGTGTGATGCTGGAGTAGCTGCATGAAATTGGAGTGAAATGGTTGTGGGTGAAAGACTACCCGAATAATCACTGGTAAAACTGGATTACAATGATTGATGCGAAACAATTGTATTGTTGAACGTGAGCTGCAGCTGTTGATGCAAAACTGGGTTGCAATGGTTGATGTGAAATTGAACTGCAGTAGTTGTGTGTAACTTAGACTGTTAACAGTTGTTGGAAAAGATGAGCTATATTTGAAGTCACTGAGCTGGAATCTGTGTCGGATGTTGTTGCAAGCGAAACTTGAATTTGCGGGCTGACAATAATTTCTGACCAAACTAGGTAGCAGTATCTTTTAGTACTAAACTTCTATCAACTTCAGGATGAGATGCGGCAATTTTGAGAGAAAAGACGACATTCATTGGTGAGATCCTTCAATCATTGGGATGATAAAAGACTTTGTGTGCCGTTGAACCTCCTAGCGATCTTGGATTTGCTACTGGTTCTTACAGCGATCTTCATATGTCGTCAATAGTTATATGAATCAGGATAACAATAGTGATGTAAAACTAGACCATAACAATTGTAGTGGAACTGGAATGCAATGACTGTTTTAAACTGGGCTGCGACAGCCATATAAAACTGTTTTGCAGGAGTAATGGACAAAACTGGATAGCAACGGCTTCGAGAAAAGTTGGACTGCAGCAGCTGTGTTCAGCTGGACTGCAGGAGATGAGAGTGAAACTGCACTGGAGTAGCTTTGATCAGCTGATCTGCAAGAGCGACGAAAAAATCTGTACTGCGGCAGCAACGAATAAAGCGTCACTTCAGCAGCTGCGATCAGATGGCTGCAGGAGCTGCGGGCTAAGTCGCACTGCAGCAGCTGCGATCAGCTGGACTGTAGGAGCTGCGAACTTAGCTGAACTGCAGCAACTGCGATCAGCTAAATTGCAGGAGCAACGTGCTAAGCTGCACTGCAGAAGTTGCGATCAGCTGGACTGCAGGAGCGACGAATAAAGCTGTACCGCAGCAGCTGCGATCAACTGGACTGCAACAGCGACGAACAAAGCGGCACTGCAGCAGCAGCGTTCAGCTGGACTGTGGGATCTGCGAACAAAACTGGACTGCAGCATCTACGAATAGCTAGATTGCAATAGCTTATGTTGAAATGGACTACAACAGTTACGATCAACTGGACCGTAGAAGTTTCTGCTGAAGTGTACTACAGCAGTTACGATCAACTAGACTGTATTAGTTACATATATGCTTCTTTAAACGTTGCAGTTTGACGATATTTGTATAAAAATATTAGGGTGTATACTCACCCCATTATTAATCATGTAACTCGTTGTAGGATTAAGAAGTTCGGGTTTCCCTTTGTTATAATTCAAGTAGCTTAATTGCATTTAGGTGCAGCGTGTGGAGTGTTACGTTACTAGCTTCGAAAGGATTATTTTCTATGTTGAGATGTTACATATCTTGCCCCCACGCGATCGTCATCGCAGTTGAAGTTGATCTGCAACTCACCCCCAGAGATAGTGATTGTCATGCTGCTCAATGCTCGCATAAGGGTGCACTTCCTTGCTGCATCTTGCTCGCGCATGGAATGAAGTTGAAGATTTTCTGCTATCTAGAATTCGCGCAGGGGGCTAATCCCACTATTCCAGATGCGCACAGAATTGAGATGTGTGCATCTCCACATGCTATGGCTTGGAAAACGCTCGCCAAATTATAGATGTCTCATTGAAAAAAGTATGCATGATTCCATGAAATGATGCGAAAATATTTAAATTGTATCCGTACCTTATGAGAAGTGATATTGTGACTTTGTTTATATAACGATTTGGATGTCCACTGGCTATGATGATACTTCAAAGTGCCGATGATTGTCGAACTGCATGTTGCCAAAAATGTTTCAGGCAACAACTCCTCTGAACTGTAAAGTCAATCGAGTTGCTTGAGAACGATCTTGCTGCCGACGAACTTTCGAGGCAAAAATCACGACGGACTGTAATCTCAAAGATGTTGTGGATAGAAATTCAATGCAACAGTCTCCAAGTACATTGGATGTGATTAAGTTGCGGACCATAGTCGACACAACAGTTAGCACGAACTTTTGGAAACCGATCATGTTGTGGACATGAAGATGATATGGAGTTTTCACTTGGCAGTGGTTGATGACCGTTTTTGATATAGTCATTTCATGCCTCAAACTAATTGTTTCAAACCATTTTTGCTTCAATATTGGTGGGAATTGAAAGACGAACGCGTCGAACCAAAAATCGGCGAGTCAATCGACTTGATCGTTAATATGACGATGATGACTGAAGAAGGTGCTGATGTGACAGACGATTTTCCGTTGATTTATGCTGACAGCGTGCTAACTGAACTAGTTGGACTGGTGTGGTCCAAATCCTGAATCGTTTATTGAACCATATCCAATTGGTATAGATAAAATTGAATAGGTCGAAAATCTCCAGTCTATTCTGGCTTAGCTCACGCTTCGGCTTGGACCGAAGATCTGCAGAAATTATGTAGTTGGGTGGAAAAATCCGAGAGCTTGAGGCTCTGTACATGTGGCTCCAACATGGCGGTTCGTCTAAGGTGCATGCATCTTGGTCAAAAATAGCTACGTTGTTGTTGGCATTGGGTTGATGTAACGGCCTGGTTTCGATTAACGAATTTTTGACGACTGTTGGCAAAGTATGCCAATCTTGGCAGCCGAAAATGATGAGTATCGATGGAGAATAGGTGACTGTCGACACTGAATATGACTTGGAAGGCACTCTGATGTTATGATGTTGTGTGAGATATGACGTCATGCTGTGAGTGGGAGGTGTCATCACTCTGATACTATTCTGGTGAATGGGGGTAGCTTCACGAAGACGTCATGATGAAGAAGATGGCTCGAACTACTTGAATCTATAGCAACTGATATGTCTGGTGCAGTTAGCTTGGTGTCTCGTCTTGGTGATGGCGATTTATGGTTCGTGCCATGAATTGACATAGCAACTGGACTTGTCTGTGGGACTAGAGTGAACCAGTTGAATGAAAACATGAATGCACCAGTTGCATACATCTGGACTATAGACGGTTTCCGTGGAACTAGACTACAGTAGTTGCGATCAGCTGGACAGTAATAGTTATCAGTAAAAACTAGACTACAAAAATTGCGATCAACTGGACTATAGCAGTTGCTGAAAAACCCAACTACAACAGTTCGATCAACTGGACTGTAGAAGTTGTGGGGAAAAGTGCTGCAGCAGCTCGGTTAACTGAACTGCAGCATTGCTAAAGAACTAGACGACAACAGTTCTATCAACTGGACTGTAGCAGTTACGCGGAAAAGGATTGCAGCAGTTCGATCAAATGGACTGCAACATTGCTGAGAAACTGGACTGCAGCAGTTCGATCAACTGGACTGCCGCATCGCTGAGGAACTGAAATACAACAGTTCGATCAACTAGACTGTAGCAGTTATGCAGAAAGGACTGCAGCAGTTCGATAACTGGACTGCAGTTGTTGCTGAGAAACTGGACTACAACAATTCGATCAACTGGAATGTAGCAGTTATGATCACTACCGAACATGAGCGTGTTGAGTTTGTCAAATCAGCACTCACGAACTTTGCATATGAGAATTTTATGGAGTGGCGCAAATTCTACTGACGTGGCACATCACATGGTAGAAAGTTGCTAATGTGACAACTGATATGGTTAGGTGCTAGTTGATTTGGCACTCGGTTGACGATGTGGCATTAACATGTTGATGACGTGATCCATTTTTTAATGCATTTGCTCAGTGAGCACCTTGCTCCAAAACTGTTGATGATGTGATTGCTCCAAAAATATTATTCTCCAAATGTATGAATTTAACCTTCATGATGTAGTATATTGAAATACGATCGCAACAAGCCAAAAACATCCAATTCGGATGTCATATGAAGGAGATATTAAAGAAACAAGATTGATCACCAAGCCCACAAAGTGGGGCAGAAACATCCTGTAAGCCAAATGATATGGAGCAGAATAATCTTGTAAGCCACGGCTTTGCTGAACTCGCGGCTCGGCTTGCCTAGTCTGGATTGGCTCGGCTGGAAGGGTGGATTCATCCACAGTTGAGAGAAGTTGGGGCGTACAAATCCGAGAGCTATGGAATTATACTAAGCCGCGATGCGCTGAATCATCACTAACTGGCCTACCGGAGGCGGCAGCCGGGAAAAGCCTCCGGGTAAGGCTGTCGGCCATGACTCCCGTGGCCGGATAAGAAAAATGTGTCGTCGGATTGGTCGCCGGAGAACTGTCGCTATTGACGTTGCCGGAGAAGTCAACTGCGACGGAGAAGGTGACCCTGTTGCAACAGTGACTTCATGCTGATGCAGGGACATAATATGCTGACGTCGTGAAGGAAGATCCTAAAGGCGTTAGAAATGGAACGGGAAGGTTGACGGCGTTATAACATAACGGTATATGCTGACGGCGTTATAATGTTAACGGAAGATGCTAACGATGTTTAAGCCTTCACGGAATATGTTGGACCTGTTATGGAATATTCTTCCACGTCACCTAATGACTCGACTTTTGGCTGACATGGCAACTGACGCGGCATACTATCGCTGATGTGGCTTAATGACGTGGCGTTTCGCTTGCTGATGTGACCGGTTGACGTGACACCGTCACGCTGACGTGGCTTCATACTGACGTGATACGCTCTCGTGGCACCATACTACTGATGTGGCAAATAATGGTGATGACATGGTCGATTATATGGCAGCTTACTGGATGCACTTAGCTGACATGGCAGATATGGTGCCGACGTGGAGGGTGACGTGGTCGTCTAAAGTGAGTGAACAATACCGATATAGGTGATAAGAACTTCTGACGTGGTAAACGGATTTGCAGCCGGAAATCGCTGCCGGAATTGGATGTCGGCCATGGTCGCCAGGTTTGGTCGTCGGACATGGCATCCGAGGAAGGCCGCCTGGGTTGGCCGCCGGGATAGCCGTCGGGCTAAGGCGTCAATTTTTTTCTTTTGAAACCTTTCGCCACGGTTCTGTAGATCTGTCATCTATTTCTTCGAACTTTGTAACGATTGCTTCTTTTGAACTTCGCAACGATTTGTCAAGCTTTTGCTACTGTCAATGTTGACTGTTGTCTTTTCTCGCAGACTCTTCTTTGCAACATTTTTTCTCCTTGAAAATTTTAGCAACAGTTTTCGGTAACTTTTTTTTTTGATGCTTTTGTGGACCTTTTCAGGAAGTTTTTTTTCCTAGGGTTTTCGCCTTCCGTCTCTGTCCTACGTGCAGCTGGTGCAGGTAGCTGATGGAAGCAGTTAGAGATAGGTAGCTTGACAAACCGGTAACATGGTGGTGGTGATTTCGAAGAACTTCGAACTTGGACATGCTGCCGCTACATTATCTGGGATGCAATTTCTTGAACTTTGGACTTGTACATGTTGCAGACTGAACATCCTGGCAACAGTTTTGATGATGCTTTCACTCTATCTTTTGCTGCGGATTGAACGTCCAGGCCACAGTTTCATCGAACTTTGCAGTGATGTAGTCTCGGTGGTTTCTGAAGGTAACTGTTTCAACAAACCTCGAACTGCGAAGTTGGGGTGCAGCAGTTTCGATCAACTGGACTGCAGTAACAACGATTTTTTGAACCGCGGCAGTTGCGATCAGTTGGACTGTAGCAATCACGATCAGAACTGGACTGCAGCAGTTACGATCAACTGGACTGCAACAATTATTGTTGACAGCTTCAAAACTTCTTTCTCACGAACAGGATTTTGGAGTTTTCTGTACTACTTTTCTCAACGGGAATACACAATTCTTTTTTCTCGTATTCCCCTTAGTCGGCGCCAATATTTGTAGCCAGAAATATTTTCGGGCACATAACACGATGATTTTGGTGATGATGATGAAAACTAGGGTTAATAACACAAAACAAGTATAAAGATGATATACACGAATTTTACGTGGTTAGGCATGGTTTTCCTACATCCACGGGCTAATCCCTGTAGGAAGAGATATTTCATTGATGTGATTGATACAATTGACTTCTGATCCCTTTTAGGGTTTGCTGGTGTATTTTCCTCTATCAGCGCGTCCATCTTTAGGGTTGAGATTCCCATCTATTTATACAATTGAATACATGGGTTAAACCCTAATTTCGAGATAAACTTCCTCTGCAAGTAACTTGGCTAGGAAGACATCTGGAATGTTCCAGAACTTTCTCTGCAGCTTGGTCGTCAAGTCATCCAGAAACTTCCAGAATCTTCTTCCAGGTTTTTTGCACTGGATCGGTGGAAACGGGTCAAATAGACACGGGCTTGCGGGTTTGACCAACGACCTTGAATTTGACTGGCAGACTGCGACTATCGATCTTTGACCCGCAGACTGCCTTGACTGGAGACATGTCTGGAGACTGGATGGAAGCAGGCTAACAGCGCAACTGACATCATGGATGAAGGCTGGCTGGCAGCGGGGCATAATATTTAGCTGGAAACTGGTTGGCAGCACCGCTGACAACATGGATGGAAACTGGTTGGTAGCACCGCTGGCAACATGGCTGGAAAGGCGACTTGCAACATGGATTTGACAGTTGAACCAATGGTTGACCTGCCGTTGACTTTGACGGTTGACTGGTCATTGATTTTGACCATTGATCGGTCGTTGATTTTGACCATTGACCGGTAGTAGACTTTGTGGTTGATTGGCAGGCTGATGGACTGAGTCGGTTGACTGGATAGCAGGCTTGGATGACAGCTGAATAGTGGCCCAGATAATATTCTGGCCTAATATGTGGAAATTTTACTCATGGTACAAACAGTTACATTAACCTAAAATCAAGAATAAACATGCAGAGACTCAACAATATAATAGAGAATAAATGGTTGTAGTGCCAGTTGAAAAACCGGGGGTCTAAAAACCACACCCAATATTTTGTTTAGGCAATTTGTATGGACAAACTCCAATATATTTCCAAGAGAATAAACTAGAGAGTAAGACTCAGTCAAGGGAAATACATACAAGAGTTATATCTCAATTTCTCAAATCAATCTGCAATCGAAAAGATAGAAATCTGTGAGCCGGATTAATATGAGAAATAACTTGGATGGTACCAAAGACCAATATCCAAGTGTCAGTCAATTTATATCAGCAACCAAAGGTTAGATTCTCTAATTGATTGAAATACGCACAACCTGTGATATTTCAATTATATAAAAATATAATGCGGAAAATAAATAACACAGACATCAGAAATTTTGTTAACGAGGAAACCGCAAATGCAGAAAAACCCCGGGACCTAGTCCTGATTTGAACACCACACTGTATTAAGTCTCTGCTAGACTCTAGCCTACTACCAATTAACTTCGAACTGGAATGTAGTTGATCCCTAACCAATCTCACACTGATTAAGGTACAATCGCGTTCCTCACGCCTCTTGAACCACGCCGGATTCTGCGCACTTGATTCCCTTAGCTGATCTCACCCACAACGAAGAGTTTCTACGACCCAAAGTCGAAGACTTGATAAAAAACTCTGTCTCACACAGAAAAGTCTATTGGATATATAAATCTGTCTCCCAAAGAACTACCTATGAGTTTTGTTCTTGTCTTTTGATAAATCAAGGTGAACATGAACCAATTAATATAACAGACTTACATTCCCGAAGAACAGCCTAGTAATATCAATCACCTCACAATAATCTTAATTCTATGGAAGCAAAACAAGATATTATGGAATCACAAATGACGAGACGAAGATGATTGTGACTACTTTTTATCTTGCCTATCGGAGATTAAATCTCGAGCAAATTTTATAGAAGATAGTACTCAACACGATTGAACAAAGTAAGATCACAACATACAACTACAAAGAAAATAGTTGGGTCTGGATTCAGAATCCTAATGAAGTCTTTAAGTCATTAATCTATAATGGTTTTAGGAAAAACCTAGGTTAAAGGAGAATCGACTCTAGTCGCAACTAGTATCACACAGGAGGTGTGGGGATTAGGATTCTCAGTTGCTGGGGTTCTCCCTTATATAGTCTTCAAATCAGGATTTGTAATCAATGCTACCTTGGTAACAAAGCATTTAATATTCACTGTTAGATGAAAACCTGATTAGAGTCAAGCTAATATATTTCAACTGTTAGATCGAACTTATCTTGTTATACACAAATGAAATGTGACTTCATTTAGGTATGAGTAACCGTACCCAAATGTGTGCAATAATTGGCTCAACAATAGCTAACCGAAGTTAGCCATATGAACACTTTCATATCAACCTTGTTCATATTAATAACAACTAGTTCAAATGACTCAAATGAAACTAGTTATG